>NC_083285.1:34119881-34719881 GCF_963506605.1 Zootoca vivipara
TTTTTCTGTCACCCCCCACGCGGCTTTGGCTCTGGCGAAAAGTGAAAAACATGAATTGCAAAAAACCTAGAGCTTACAGAACAAAACCGACTTCAGATATGAAATCAGCATTGAAAGAACATATAAAAACAGTTGAAAAAATCTCATGCAACAGAAAATAAAAAGAATGTTCCCCAGTGGGGTGTGTGTGCCGAGTGTCACCCCCCCCCCCAGGGTGGCACTCGGGGCGAACCGCCCCCATCGCCCCCCTTGCTACGCCACTGCCTCCAAGGTGACGTTATCTATTGCAGGTAGCCAACAACATATTTTGAACCGTTGATGCTCAATAGGCAATGCTGAAAGTTTGGGTAGGCTTGCTGCAAAGCCTCTTAAATCAATGTCATGTACAGGTGCTCAGCAAAGGAACTATCTTGTTACTCTGCACAAATAACCGTTTGCACTTGAATAAGTCCTCTGTTGACTTTAAGACAAAAATAAATCGGGATGAACTAGAGCAGGAGTGAGGAACCTGCGGCCATTCAGATGTTGTTGGATTCTACCTCCTATCAGTCCCAACCAGCACATCCAATTATCAAGGATGTGGGAGTTGTAGTTCAGCAGCATCCATTCCCCACATCTGCGAAAGAGTGACTGAGCAGATCAATGCGCAAGCTGGCAGACACAAATTAGACAGAATTTAGGACTTGAAATTGGCTTGGTTTAAATGGAAGTCAGTGTGGGGCTTGCAAATCTTTCCACAGTATATATACCCTTGATCTTGATTGCAGACATTTTGAAATTCAGACAATTGCTGATATATGGTGTGATCTACTGTCTTTCATTATCAAAACAGGTGAGCAATAATATATTAGGAATGGTACCACTGGAGGGCAGCAGAAGACTTCACTCACAGGCTACTCAAAGTCCTCTATATCAATGTGAACAACAATTGTATTCTCAGTGATTCAGAGAAAGAAACACACACACAGAGAGAGTGCCGAACACAGATTGATTCATAATTTTAAACAGCCCACAGCAGACAAATAAAACGTGTTGCTTTTTGCAATCTTGCCAGGCACATTCCTGGTTTGCAGTTCCTTGCAAAATGACAACTCACCAATATTTTCACTTATCTCCTACCTTTTCTCCAAGGAGCTCAAGGTGGCATACATGATTTCATCCTCACAACAATCCTGTGAGGTTGGTTAGGCTCAAGGCAGTGACTGTCTGAATGAATGTTTGAACCCTGGTCTCCCAGGACCTTGTTCAAGACTTGCATCCCCCCTAAATCACACAGATGCCACAATGAGTGCTGCACTACTTTACCTAACAAATATAAAGCCAACTCAGTAATAGTGAGCAGTGATAAACATAAAATCACAACACAATTATTATGTGTTGTATTCAACTAAATTTTACTCAGAATAGACCCATTGAAATTAATTTAGTAATGTTTCTTAATTTCATTGGGTCCCACACCCTGAGTAGGACTCATGTAGAATGCAGCCCTAGTAGGCATGTTATATACACGCACAATGCCACACACATTTTATTTATTTGAATATAGATATATTTGCATGCACATACAAACATTCTTTGGATAGTTCATTGGACTGACATGGTGTCATTTATATACTCTGAGTTCACTCTCTCACACACTTATAGATGGAAACTAATTTAATCAGCAACTGAAAATTTCAAAACATGAGTACTGGAATGTAACATTTAAAGAGGCCCTTTTGATGCCTAATAAGTCTGAGTCCCCTCTGGTCCTCTTGCAGTTCTGTAGACTGCACCACATCTGTGATGCCCCGAACACAATCTCCTCCCCACAAAATCCCATCTGTATAGAATGGAGTCATTTTTCAAATTCTGTTGACTCTGGTACTCAAAGAAAGTCAAGTTGTTTTTGGCTCATGTTGTTCAGATCCCTATCTTACCTTGGCTAATGGGGAAATGACAGCTTTGTATACTTAACGGTGGAAAAGTACATTTAATGAGAGCAATGAGAAGCTTTGGGACTAAACACTGCAAGTTCTGCTACACCCCAAAGATTAACACAGTCTCCAATAGCAAAATGCTCGGGGGGGGGAGGGGAGAGAGAATGGTTCCTTCAATTCTGGTGTTATCGAAGAAGCTTATGAATCAGCCCCATCTACTATCCAACTGGTTATATACTGGCCAATCCATGGCCAATCTTATACAAATCCTGACCACTATTTCCTGCTATAATGCATAAACTGAGGTCCTGGATTTTTAAAAAAGAAAAAGGTTTCTGATTAGGATAAATTCTGCAAAACTAAGCATCTTTAAATGGTTTAATGCTTCCTTGTATCTGGCTAAGCTCCAATATGTAAATTATAACATGTTAGCTTCATTGATTCCCCTCCAGTCTAATTTCCATTCCTTATTTATTATTTTGCATGTGTGAGAAGAGCACCATCTAGTGGGGAATTGCACATAAAATGACCAAAAGAAGACACAGTTGAATGAATAGCTGGTGTAGGCTGCCCCAGACTTTACAGACCTCCTCTCTCTTTTTTCTTGTTCTTTAGTAATGCTTGCCCTCCCCTTTTATTCAGATGTAATTTCTCCTCTCTTAATTCATCACAAGTGATAATGTCCCCCCTCCCCTTTTCCCTGCTTTTGTCAGCGTCTTGTTCTCATCTCTTGTTACTTTCCCTTGTTTCCTCCTGTTTACTACCTGGGTCTCTCCGCTTTCCTCCTCCTCCTCCTTAATTTCACACTCACTCACTCACAAGAACCTTTTCCCTTCCCTTTCTTGGTGGCTGGGTACCACACTCAGTACATCACTTGCCCTCCTGTTATCCTCTGCCAAGTTGAACAGTACCTTCCAAGTGGCTCACCTTCCCACTGCCAACACACCAGAGAGGACCCATCAGACTGACCCCTCCTCACACTTCATCACTATATATGTGATTGTATGATGATATATAATGGTGATCTTGTACTATATATGTGATATAGATGACGGATCAATTTTCTTCTGAAACAAACCTTCACATTTTGCCACTCACACACTTGCTCCATATTTATGCCATGGTGATTGCCTTTCCATCTCACACAGTCGGTTTGAATACATGGATGCACCATGTACGACAACATATTTCTTCCCATTCACAACATACAGTGGTACCTTGGTTCCTGAATGGCTTAGTTGACGAAAAAATTGGCTCCTGAACGCCGCAAACCCAGAAGCAAGTGTTCTGGTTTGTGAATGTTTTTCGGAAGCCGAATGTCCATTTCGGCTGTTGCCATTGTTTCCAGGGCCAATCAGAAGCCATGCCTTGGTTTTCAAACATTTTGGAAGTCGAACGGACTTCCAGAACAGATTGAGTTTGAGAACGAAGGTACCACTGCACTTCCTTGTGAAATAAGAAATATTATGTCTGGGCCTCAGTAGCCCCTCACTGTTCCTTTCTGATGGGAAGCACTGGCCAACTTATCCTTGTAGGGACACATTGCAAAGTCATTTCTGAGCTCTCAGTAGGCACCAAGAGTTAGACAGATCAGCGAACCAAATTGAGAGCTGCATTCTTGTTATTTGTTGCTTCATTTCGGTTGTCAAGGAAACTACTTCCTTGGCATCAGCGCATTCACCAGGGCTCTCATAGTTTCCACCCAACCATAACAGAGGCTGCATTGTGGAATGGCATTGTAAAAAAAAAGAGAGAGCAAGAGATAAACAAGAGGGGAAAAGATCAACAAAAGTAGCTGAAAGTTAATGTAAGGGTTCTGTTGTTAAAACTGAATTCACTCTTGTTCCTCCGCAAAAATAAAATAAAAGAATAACAGGCCAAGGAGCCACGCATATGGCTGAAGCTTTATGGCTCCAACTTGGTTATGGCAACGCGCCAGAGAAAGACTGGACCCTCCACATCAGAAAGGTTTGCCCATGACAAATAAATAAATAGGCTAGAAATGAAGGTGATCAGTATGCAAGATCTGAAGATAGAAGGGTTGGCTTTCCTCTAGCCTTGAAGTGGTCACTTTTATTTTAAATGCAACCCCCCTTTTTTTTTCCTACAGGGCCATTCGTAAATGTTCCCCATGTCATATCTGATGGAGTGTTCATTGAGCGTTTGGTAATAATGTGTCCTGTGGAGACATTGCTGTTTGGGCTTTTGCTATGGCAACTCCATTCTGAGTACAGCTCCTTCACTGCCTATCAGGATGATGAAACACGGAGCATTAATAGGTAAGTGGTGAGCCAGCTATGATTGTTGGCTGCTTGGATAAGACCTCAGCTCCTTGCCTTGCCAAAGGTAGCTCTCCCAAATGACTTAATGGTCTCTAAAAATGGAGGGAGCAACAAACAGGATAAACCCAGGACCACACTTGGCAGAAAGCTGAGTGATACATGAAAACTTGTCCAATGCATTAAACTATTTTTTTTAAAGAAAAGAAACCATAAACCATAGAATGAATGAGGCATGTCTGAATTCTGTGGGGATCAGATGCACTTATCCTGAGCCTTGCAGTCCACTTACATCCAGCCTGAAATTATGTCCCTCACTCTGGTGAGGTGACAATGTTTATGTGCTTCTCTCCACTGGGACAACAACAACAACAACAACAACAACAACAACAACAACAACAACAACAACAACTTCTAACACTTGAGTAGGGGCACCAACATGCGGCCCTCCAGATGTTATTGGACAAGAACTCCTGTCAGCTTCAGCCAATATAGCAAATGATCAGGGATGATGAACGATGTAATCCAACAGTGCTATTTTTCTAGAAAAAGAGGTGCTAGAACTCACCAGAAACACCTCCCTTATTCTCTTAGAATGGCAATGGCACCCACCTGAGAGTTCCGGCAAGTTCCAGCTGGAAAAAAACCAACAACATATGGCGCGAACCCTGCCAGCTACCTCTGTGCTAAAGTTTTCAAAGAGCTTTCTATATTCATCATCCCTTCCAATGACTCTATAATGAAAGTCAGGTCTAATGTCACTGCAAGACATGGTCAGGGTCAGGCAAATGTTCCCTTGTTCTGATCCCCTCAGTGTGGTTACCTGCTTCGCTACAGTATTTCTCTCAAATGCAATATGCCTGGAGTTCTGATACATTGTGAATAAAGAGAGCATGTCTTGGGCCACATGCAAAAATGGCCACCAGAGGGCAGCTCAGCAAGAAGCTATAATTTTCACCCATACAGTATTGAGCTGGAACAATCAATTTCTGGAGCATTGTGTTTTTGGAAAGTAAAGCTGCCCATTAGAACCATAACTGCCAAGGAGATCCAGCCATATGCATGGGAAGAGGGCTATAATGGCATCCTCTCCAGGGCTCCCCATTCATTCATTCATCCATTCATTCATTCATCCATTCATTCACAACATAACCTACAGTTGAAAACACAATATTCCCAATACAAGAAAACGAGAGAGCAGGTAAAACAGCAATACAATCATTTATCTGCACCATGTTTCTTCTTTTCTTCAGAAGTAATCAGGTATTCTCTGAGGTGAGACAGCAGCTAGTGTATTTCTAAGAGGAATCATTTATCATCATCTTTTTGGTTAGATTGGGTCAGTTCAACAAAACCCAGAATAAAATTTAAAAAAGGGAAACTTCAAAAAAAGAGTGGGGAAGCAAGCTGAACCTCTCAAAGGTTGTGGTGAATGACGACATCCCATGGTTGAAGAGCAACAACAGGTGGTATTTAGGTAAGGGGGACTCTGGTCTTGGTTTCTCCTGACAGTCCAAGAGAATTGAGATTGGTTGTCTCATGCAGACTCTAGCTTGTTCATGAAGATGTACCAGTATGTTAGGGTGGACAGCTAGCTTTCCACTGCTCTATGCTTATCCTTCTGCGGGAAAGGTGATTCCCATGTTTAAGCTCTTTCACATTTTTCTACATTTAGTATCCCCCCCAACCTAACCTACATTTTGCTGTTGAAAATGAATTTGCCCCTTCCTGGTTTTTGACATTCTCTGCATAGGCAAGCTGGGTCTTCAGGGCTCCACCACATATTTCCGTATAAGACGATTCTCTGCCTCTAGACTCATCGCATTTCCAAATTAGTCACTAAGGTTGCAGTCCTATATATGCCTTGGAGTAAGTCCCACTGAATTCAGTGATGCTTACTTCTGAATAGGAATGCATAGGTTTGAACTAGAAATCTATGGTCCAGGCAACTTGGGGTGGGTGGTCTGCATACTGTGTAACCACTAATCATGCTAGTCTTCTGTGCTTCTGACTGGCCACTTAAAAGGAAGTAAAAGGGTTATGATTTAAGTCGTTTCTTTATTCTCTCTCTCTCTCTCTAATTTATATAAAACGAGAAAAGATACACATAAGCAGTGCTTTTTTCAAAGAAACGTTTAGGGGTACTCTCATTTTGACTCAAGAAAATCACCATTTTATAGTTCAAATCAGGAAAAATAAATACAGTAAATGGACAAAAGTACAAAGATTCACAAAATGTTTAAGGGTATGTGTACACCTGCATCCCCCCCCCCCCGAAAAAAAACACTGCACATAACAATATTATCTCCACTCCATAAGTGTCAGCTAGGAGGAAAAATGAAAACTAAGGGTAGGATTATCCTGAAAAGGGACTTTGCAAAAGCCCTTGATGCTGCAACATTTTACCAAATGAGCATTGAGTCCTCATCAGAATTCATGCACCTGGAGCACATTGTTGAAACAGGGCAACCTGCTAGAACATACTCCAGTGCAACTGAGTTCTAAGGAAGAGAGTGAATGACTGCAGCTAAGTTTCTTTTATTTATTTATTTATTTCAATCTTTAAAACCATACAAAAGAATCATGGATCTTCATTTACAAAATGATAGAAAAAAAAGAAGAAGAAAAAAAGATGAGACAAGCCCATGGCAGTGTTGAGCATATCATGTCCTAATCTATACAAAAGTTGTCTCCTCTAGACAAAAATAGGGAAAAGAAAAAGAAAAAGAAAGGAAGTAAATAAATAGAAAAAAAGGAAGGGAAAGAGGAGAAAGAAGAACTGGAAAAAATAAAAAAGAAGATTCTATACATACGTAGTAAAATACACACACGCAGAAGCAAAAAAAGAAAAAAAGGGGAACAAAAAAATAAGGGATAACAGCGGTCTTCCAATCATATCCTATACAATTTATATTAGTCCATCTTATTATACACAATTATTATACACAAAAAGTTCACCTCTGTTTTTCCCTTTTATTTTCCAATAGGTTTAGTTCCAATCTGCCTTCATGATCTTGTTACTTACTCATTGATATATAATTGTCAAAAATCCTCCATTCCTTTTTTATTTTTTGTTTTGTTTGTCCTCTAATTCTCCCAGTAACCCTGGCTAGCTGTGAATATTCCTTCATTAAAATTTGCCAATCTGATACGTTGGGTGTGTTCTTATTTTTCCAGTTTCTTGCGATTAAGACTCTCGCAGCTACGATACCATACATAAGTAATATTCTGTTTGCACTTTTTATTTCTTCTGGTATTAAATTTAGTAGGAACATTTCTGGTTTTTTTATAATCTTACATTTCAACATTTTCTTTAATTCTTCGTAGATGTTATTCCAATATTTACTTATCTCTGCACATTTCCACCACATGTGCATTTGAGTTCCTATTTCCTTCTCACACCTCCAACAGTTTGGTGACTTATTTTTGTACATCTTGGCTAATTTTTCAGGAGTCTGATACCACCTGTACATCATCTTAAAAATATTTTCCCGCAGATTGTAACAGGCGGTAAATTTTATATCTTTTCTCCACAGCCTCTCCCATTGTTCTATAAGAATGTTGTGTCCAAGGTCTTGGACCCATTTTATCATAGATGGTTTAGTCTGCTCCTCTTTTAACTCCCACTCCAGTAACAGACCATACATGCGTGAGATTAACTTTTTGTCATTATGTATTAACTCTTTTTCAAATTTAGACTTCTCCTTTGCAATTCCCAATTTTTTGTCCTCTATTAGTCCCTGATTAATCTGGAAGTATTGCAGCCAGACCGAAAGATGGTTCTTGATTTCTTCATACCTTTTTAATGTTGGTTCGTTTTGTATGTTTTCCAATAACTCATGATATGTAACGACTTTTTCTTCCATATTTACTTTTTTAACTGTAATTACATTTATCGGTGATTTCCACAAGGGTATCTTGGGTTCTAGTATGCCTTTGTATTTCACCCATATCAAGTACAAGGATTTCTTTATTAGATGGTTTAAAAGACTACAGCTATGTTTCAATGACAGGTTGACTGCCTCACTGCTACAAATTAAGGCTGGATGGCCACATATGCATTGCCAAAAAGGGAGACATGCATCGGAAAAAGAGGATGCAGATTGCCATTACATTTGCACGAGCCAATTCGAAGGTGTAGTTGCAGATTTAGAAATGATTACTATAATTTAAATAGAAATGTAACACATCTCACCATAATAGGGAACACTATGACCAGGTAACCTGTGTGTCTGTTAACTGTTGTTAACTGTTGATGGACACTTTCCCTTCATATGGCTCTGTCTCTTTAAGCCAGATTTGGACCATAAAAGAGAGGACTGTCCTAGGGAGGTAAAGGATAAGGAAATATATGGAAGCTTTGTGCAAATCTTGGCAGAATAGAAATGAGGTTTTATTGAGGATCATCTGTTTTCTCTTTTCCTCTTTTTTCTGTCTCCCCACTCCATTTTTCTTTCATTTCACCTCCCCACCCCCCTGAGTTGGATTTCCCTGCTTATTGTTGTATGTCCTGCAGCTGGAAGGCTCATTTAAAAAACAAAAACAAAAAATACAAAATGTTTAATTGAGAAGAGTTTCTATGGAGGATTTAAAATGGCAGAGACTGTACTGAAGGGAAGGGGGGCATTGCTGGAAGCACAAGGGAATGGGTCTAATAAAGACTGTCTAAAATAATTATTTTTTTAAAAAATGCAACACTTCAGTTAGTAAGTGATAGGCATGCATGTTTGAACCAGCTCAATGATGATTAATTTTCAGGATTCATCTGTTATTTTTTTTAATCACAGATTATTCCAGTCTTCTCATAATAGATTGTTCCAATCTTCTCATTGTAACTGAGATTTTGATTCTCCACTCATCCAGGGTTGCCATATTTTGAAGAGCAGGAAAGAGGACACATTTGCCAACTTCTACTTTTAACTATGGATCACTATGATGACTCTCCTTTTACATGCCCATGAAAAAGAGGATGTGTCCTGGAAAAAGAAGACATATGGCAACCTTGTGTGACCCATCAGATGATAATAAGAAGAGCCCTGGCCTGTCTAGTCCAGTATCCTGTTCACACAGTGGCCAATGAGATACCTATGGGAAGCCCACAAGCAGAACCTGAGCGCAACAGGGTTTTCCCCACTTGTGATTCCAAGCAACTGGTGGTAGAACACCTTGCCTGCATTTGGTTCTGAAATATTGGCCAGTGGCCAAACTACCAATTGATAATAGCTGCTTATATTCTGCTAGCAATATATATGATGCTTTGTATAGTCACATAAGAAAAAAGACAGATCCCTTCCACAATAAGCTTACAATCAAATTTGACTTAGAGCAGTGTTTCCCAACCTTGTGCCTCCAGCTGTTTTCGGACTACAATTCTCACCATTCCTGACCACTGGTCTTGCTAGCTAGGGATGATGGGAATTGTAGTCTCAAAACATCTGGAGGCACAAGGTTGGGAAACACTGACTTAGAGAAAGACTACAGGACAAGGAGAGGATAGGCTGAAAGAGGCCAAACCCTCCCATAATGGAGAAGAAGAAGAAGAGTTTGGATTTGATATCCCGCTTTATCACTACCCTAAGGAGTCTCAAAGTGGTTAACAGTCTCCTTTCCCTTCCTCCTCCACAACAAATACTCTGTGAAGTGAGTGAGGCTGGGAGACTTCAGAGTCATCCAACAGCTGCATGTGAAGGAGCAGGGATGCGAACCCAGTTCACCAGATTATGAGTCCACTGCTCTTAACCACTACACCAATACTGGCTCTACTGAACTACAACAGGGGTGGGGTGAATTCTTAGGGTTGCATGCAGATAGTGGGGAGCAGCAGAATCACCTCCTCACTTTCTGCTTCTCTCTTAAGTTCATCACTCCCACACATTTTCTCTCTTAACAATCTTAGAATAGGAAGGAAGGAAGGAAGGAAGGAAGGAAGGAAGGAAGGAAGGAAGGAAGGAAGGAAAGAAGGAAGGAAGGGCGAACATGAGACCGAGGGTATTGTATTCTGCACCATGCCATTGATGCATTAATAGTACATTAGTGTTGGAGTTATATTGCACCACCCAGACAGCATTTCACTGGAACATTTGTAGGGTGAAAAGTTGTAGGATTTTAGCAAGAAACTACAGGACATGCAGGTATTTCAAGTGTAGATGTATGGCCATCTCGAAACCTTTGCAGGTGCATATGATACTGGAAGCATGGTTGTATATATAACCACCACATAGCTGCCAAGTTATCCCCCTTTTTAAGGGATTTTCCCTTATGCTGAATAGGCTTCCTCGCGAGAAAAGGGAAAACTTGGCAGCTATGAACCACCATGATAACACCATGAACACAAATCATACACACAATGTGTGTGTGTTATTGATCTTAAATTACGGAAAGAATATATTACATTAAATTTGGAAATACGGATATTCCTTTCATGAGGAATGCTAAAAAATTGTAGAAAGATCTGCAGAAGGTTTAATAAAAAAGGAAGTGCTGGAAATATATTTGAGGAAACACTTTCACTCCAGCATGTTTGATTATTTCAAACAGTTGGCCAGTCATAAATAAGTGATTCCAATAGAAACTACAAACACATAAATATGAGACGCTATTGTAGTTTCCTAACCTATAAAGGAAAAAATGACTAATATGGATGTGAGGGACAGGGGATATCGCGAAGTCCCTCCCCTCCTGAGTTCAAGCCCGTCCCCGAGCAAAGGGGAAAGCAGGGAGAGTTCCGATTCCAGTGGGGAAGCAGGAAGTCGTGTCCGAGGCTCAGGCAAGGTAGAGGAGCCAGGGTCCCAGGTGGGACAGGAAGGGGCAAGCAAGGGGGGAAGACCCATCCCTCCAACTCCAGAATTACGCAGGAAGAGGAGGGGCAAGAGGATGGGTCTGCCAAAGCTTTTGTGTTGGAGAAAGACGCGCCAAAAGCCATTAGGAGGTTCTGAAACCGACTGACAACATCGCTCCGTGTAAATAGCAATGACTTGAGCACTGTAAATACGCAGCACCAATAAAAGAATAAAATGCAGAGCTGCGTAGCGTCGTTACTCTGAAGTAGTCCACTCCGGCCACTGTGACAGCAACCTCCTAATCATTTTTGGGCTACTTCGGAGTTGCCGGGATGAGCGTGTCCGAGGCGGAGAAGTGGCGGCAGATCGCTGAGCAAGCCCAGCTAGAACTGCAACAGCTGTCGCTGCAGGCGCAGGGAGAATTGAAGGCAGCTAAAGAGGAGACTAAGAAGGTCCAGGACGACCGGCTACAACTTGCGGAACAGGTGAGAGAGCTCCAGGAAAAAGAGCAGCATTTAAGGGCGGTGGCGGTAGACCTCCAAAACAAGCTGGATGCAGAGAAAAACAAGGCGGGAGGGGCTCCCCAAGTCCAAGTGCTGCCAGGAAGGAGAGCAGGGACCCTTGTAAGCAAGTTCAATGGAGACCCGAAGGAGTTTCAGGGCTTTGAGACTGAGCTCGTGTATGCTCTTGAGCTGCACCAGAATGAATTCCCCGATGATGAGCACAGAGTAGCGTTTATTGTGGAACATCTCACCGGAGCAGCCAGGGAGTGGCTAAGACCATTAATCGCAACCAAGAATCCTTGCATGAAAAATGTCCAACAATTTCTAGAAGGTTTGAGGACGATGTATTCGTCCGATAGTCATTTGGACCAGACTAAGGAGGAACTGCATAATTTACGCCAAGGAAATATGACAGTTCGCGCATATTGGGCGAAATTCACCATGCTGGTGCACAGACTGGGGTGGGTTTTGGATTCGCCTCCCATGCAAGCTGCGTTTTACTTGGGTTTGAGCGAGGAGGTGAAGGATGAACTCTCGAGAGGTCCAAAGCCCAGTACTATGGATCAGCTGAGCAAAGCAGCTCTGGCGGTGGGGGTGAGGCAGGAATCCCGGTGGAACGACAAGCAAGCGACGCGCGCAAAGCGGGCTTGGTTCCCACGGTCGCAGGAGAAGCCACTCCCTCAACAACCCTTTCAGGCCACGCCTGGAGCCAGCCAGGACCAGGAGCCCATGCAGATTGATAGCGCGCGCGCGCGGGCTTTTCAAACCCCAGCGGCGCCAAGACGCAAGGAGGGAAGGGGCGGGAATTGCTTTCTCTGCAACTCACCCCAGCATCTCGTCAGAGACTGCCCACATCGCAGGGAGTGGCAAGGAAAGGCGGGAACGGTGGTGCCCTCCCCCACTGACGCAGCACCACAGCAGGGAAACGGGAAAGCCTGGCTGCAGGAGACAAGGGGCAGCAGCCAGGCACAGTCAGCAGACAACAGCCCCAGCCCGCCCACCCGCACAGAGAGGTGCAGAGCCAGCCCACCCCTCCCAGAGCAGGAGTGGTTCTAGAAGTGACGCTAACGCTCCCAAATGGCTATCCCCTGACGGTCCTCGCCTTAATTGACAGTGGAGCGTCCGCCAACTTCTTCTCGAGAAGCTTTGCAGAAGAGCACCAAATCCAGCTTTTGCAGTTGGATTTTCCTCTGCACGTAGCAACCATTGACGGCAGGGAGCTGCTGGGAGGGGCCATCACACATCAAACCCCCCCCATGAGAATGACGGTGGGAAGGCACTCAGAGACACTGGCGTTCAACGTCACCACCATCTCAGACCCCCCCATCGTCTTGGGCATGAGCTGGCTGGCGCGCCACGACCCCTCCATCAGTTGGCACCAGAGGTGCATCACGTTTGGGTCAGACTTTTGTCTGGAACATTGCATGCAGCACCAACCAGGGGAGGGGCCTCCGATAGCCACGGTGGCCACCATGCATATCAAAGGGGGTGAGGCAATACCCAAGCAGTACTGGGACCTGCAGGAGGTCTTCAGCGAAGCGGAGTCCGACCACCTACCCCCGCACAGGCCTTTTGACTGCCAGATCAACCTGGTGCCAGGGGCGACGATACCCCCAGCCAAGCTGTACGCCATGTCAGACCAGGAGCTGGAGGATCTGCGCGCTTTCATCGACAAGAACCTCAAGCGGGGGTTCATAAGGGAAAGCAAGGCAGCAGGGGGCAGCCCGGTCTTCTGGGTGGACAAGAAAGACACGCAACAGCGCCGTCTTGTGGTGGACTTTAGACGGCTGAATTCGGTGACAGAGCCCGTGGCTTTCCCCATGCCCAGAGTGGATGATCTCCTGACAGCGGCACGCAGGGGCAAGATTTTCACCAAGCTGGACCTAAGGGGGGCGTACAACTTGATCAGGATCCGGGAAGGAGATGAATGGAAAACCACGATGTTCACGCCTCTGGGCTCTTTTGAATATCTGGTGATGCCCTTCGGTTTGCAAGGGGGCTCAGCATGCTTCCAGGCCTTCATGCACCACGTCCTGGGGTCCCTCCTCTTCAGGAAATGCTTGGTCTTCCTAGATGACATCCTTATCTACTCGAATGACCCAGTGCAGCATGTGAAAGATGTCAGAGAGGTGTTGCAACGCCTGAAGGAGCACCACCTGTATGTGAAGCTGGAGAAGTGCAAGTTTCACACCAAAGAGGTGGACTTCCTGGGCTACAAGCTGTCAGACAAGGGGCTGGCGATGGACAAGGACAAGGTGCAGGCCATCCTGGACTGGCACAGCCCCAGGACGCGCAAAGATGCCCAACGCCTACTAGGCTTCGCTAACTTCTACAGGAAGTTCATCAAGAACTTCTCTCGCGTTACGGCTCCCATCACGGACTGCCTGAGAGGCAAGCAGAAGTTCAAGTGGACACCAGAGGCGCAAGCAGCGTTCGAAAGCCTCAAGAGAGTGTTCGCCTCAGACCAAAACCTGTTCCATGTGGTGCAGGACGCGCCCCTACGCATTGAGACAGATGCTTCTGAAAAAGCTGTGGGCGCAATTTTGTTGCAACTGGACGCCAACAGGGAGTGGAGACCCTGTGCCTTCTTCTCCAGGAAGCTGACACAGCCTGAACGCAACTACACAGTGTTTGATAGGGAACTTCTTGCGATCTACGCTGCGTTCCAGCACTGGCGACACTTCCTGGTGGGCGCGAAGCACCCCATCCAGGTGTGCACAGACCACAAGAACCTGGAGTTCTGGAGAACTGCCAGGGTGCTCAACCAGCGGCAGATACGGTGGGCAGAGTTCTTCTCGAACTTCAACTTCTCCATCCACTACATCCCGGGGGAGCAGAATGTCAGGGCGGATGCCCTCTCCCGCAAGCCAGAGTACATGGAGGAGGAGGCGCCACCAGCCCCAAGGCACATTTTCCCCCCGTCGGCATGGTCCTGCGGAGCAGCTGTGGTGAGCGAGGCAGAACTCACAGCACTGACGGCAGCGGATGAATTTGCCAACCGCATCTTCAGAGAACTGAGAGGGGGGAGGGAGCAGGCAAAAGACTTTGCAGAACGCAGAGGGCTGCTTTTCTACAAGGGTGCGCTGTACCTACCCACCACCCAGCTTCGACGTACGGTCCTCAAGCAGATGCACGACAACCCTACAGCGGGGCATTTTGGAAGGGACAAAACCGCTCACCTAGTCATGAGACACTTCTGGTGGCCAGGGGTGCGGGAAGATGTTCGAGACTATGTAAGGGGCTGTACCACCTGCCAGCGGGCGAAGGTGGTCAGAGCAGCGCCACCAGGGTTGCTGGAGCCCTTAGCCACACCACACAGGCCGTGGGAAGTGGTGTCCATGGACTTCATCACAGATCTGCCTTCGTCCAGGGGTAAGACTGCAGTGTTGGTGGTGGTGGACCTTATGTCCAAAATGTGTCACTTTATACCGTGTGCCAGGGCAGTCTCGGCAGAAGAGACAGCCAAACTGTTTGTTGATCACATTTTCAGACTGCATGGATTACCTTTAAGGGTTATTTCGGATCGTGGCCGCCAATTTGTTTCCAGGTTCTGGCGGCGGCTCATGAACCTCCTGCAGGTGGAGGTCAGCTTGTCGACGGCTAGACACCCGCAGACCAACGGACAAGCGGAGAGGGTCAACGCCATTCTGCAGCAGTACCTGAGATGCTACGTCAGCCAGCGGCAAACGGACTGGGTGGATCGCTTGCCACTAGCAGAATTTGCCTACAACAATGCAGTGCACGTCTCCACAGGGGTGTCGCCCTTTAAGGCCAATTACGGGCGCGACCTCAGATCTTTCCCAGAGAGGGAGAGGGAGGAGGAGGAGGAGGAGGGCCCACAGGCTGAGGATTGGGCAGAGGAACTGGAGACGGTGCACCAGCAGCTCAGAGAACACTTGGAGAGGGCCAAGGAAGCGTACAAAAAGGGGGCAGATCGCCACAGGCGACAAGGGGAGGTCATCAGGGTGGGGGACAAGGTGTGGTTGTCCTCGGAGGGCCTTCCCACCAGAGGGAGGTGCAAAAAGCTGGCACCCAAAAGGCTGGGCCCCTTCACGGTCACGCAACAGGTAAACCCGGTGGCATACAGGCTGGCACTGCCAGAGGACATGAGGGTGCATCCAGTGTTTCATAGATCGCTGCTGTCGCCGTACAGGGAAAGCAGCAGGCTCCGAGACAGCGAACAAACCCCCGAGGGAGGGGGGGAGAGGGAAGGCAGGGAGCAACTCAATGAGGCCACGGCCATCCTGGATTCAAGGTGGGGGGTGGGGGGACTGGAGTACCTCATGGCATGGGAGGATGCTCCACCGTCCCAGAATGAATGGGTCCCAGCCACTCAGATACAGGAGGAATTCTTGGTGGAAGAATTTCACGCCCTCTTTCCCCACAGACCCAAGCCCTGGCACATGGAAAGGGAGGGGGAGGAGGAGGAGGCACGGGAGAGCAGCTCACCATGGCGCTGGGAAGCGGAGTTTGAGGAACCAGAGGATGAGGTATGGGTGTCACCGAGATCCACCCAGTCAGAGGAAGGAGCAGATTGGCAGAACGTTTTTACCCCCACCAGCTCTGACGCCACGGACTTTTTGGGATTCCCGTCCGCCCAGGCGGAAGGGGGGGGCTCGCAGGACTGGGGGGAGGTATTCACACCAACGGGCTCGGAGAGCACTGAGTTCTTAGGCTTCCAGTCGTCACCGACACATGGGGGGGGCCTGGGGAGGGGTGAAGGAGAGCTTGGGAGGGGGGTGGATGTGAGGGACAGGGGATATCGCGAAGTCCCTCCCCTCCTGAGTTCAAGCCCGTCCCCGAGCAAAGGGGAAAGCAGGGAGAGTTCCGATTCCAGTGGGGAAGCAGGAAGTCGTGTCCGAGGCTCAGGCAAGGTAGAGGAGCCAGGGTCCCAGGTGGGACAGGAAGGGGCAAGCAAGGGGGGAAGACCCATCCCTCCAACTCCAGAATTACGCAGGAAGAGGAGGGGCAAGAGGATGGGTCTGCCAAAGCTTTTGTGTTGGAGAAAGACGCGCCAAAAGCCATTAGGAGGTTCTGAAACCGACTGACAACATCGCTCCGTGTAAATAGCAATGACTTGAGCACTGTAAATACGCAGCACCAATAAAAGAATAAAATGCAGAGCTGCGTAGCGTCGTTACTCTGAAGTAGTCCACTCCGGCCACTGTGACAATATACAAATAAGGATTTGGAAAGAAACTTTGTCTCCAACGTAATCTCCAGCCACTGTATATGCTTTGAGATTCAAACATACCTACATAAGCAGTGCCAGAACTAAATTACTGGGCACAGTCTTAATAATACACAGATGTACTTTGGTTGGGAACCAGGAGGTGGCCTTAAATCTTGCCAAAATCAAAGGAGATTTTTGTTCCTTCATGTTGTAGAGCTGAAGGGAGTAATGAAATGATAAAGGTGCTCCAAGCTTTCAGCGAAACCAAAATGCATTTTGCTTGCTAACAGCCTGGTCCACAAACCAGTCAAAGTTGACTCTGTGGATTTAAGCCAATTCAGCCCCAGTGCAGAAAATACTCTTAAACTCAACTACTTCAGCCCAACTAGTGTATGCAATAATACTGTCTCTTATCCAGCTTTTAAAAATAATGATGTTGACATGCCATTAAATCATTTTAACACAGAGTGGGAGAAATCTTATGGAAGATCTATCACACAGGGAAAATGTAAACATTGCAGACTAATTAAAATAAGAATATAAATATTCTAGACTAATTAAAATATATCGTGTGTGTTTTACAGCATTCCTGCATTTATCTGCCAGTGGAGATTGGTTTTTGTTTTTTGTTTTGGCAAAATGACCAAAAACCATTATCTTTCTTATGTGGTGCTTGAACGCTTAAGAGGCAGGCATGCACATTCTGAAAGCAAGTAATGTCAGAAGCTTCCATTCACTTGTGGGTTTTTCTTTTCTTTTTCATTTCAGTATGCACTTGGCTACAATAAGTTTATCACTACATTTTTAATAGAGAGTTGTTGTTGTTTTAAATAAACACAACAGCTTCAGTATATTGTGCAGTAACCTGATAGTTTGCTAGCTGGTTTAACAAATGCTAAATGCGTACAGCTGCTAAAGATGTTGATAACTGTGTGATGAATAGGGATGGTGGAATCTGCCAATTATAGTTTATCTCAGTTTCTTTTATTTCCTGTCTTAAGTTCAGGTCTCTACATTTCCACATCCATTTGTGATTGCTTGCAATTTTGCCTAATAATAATAATAATAATAATTTATTTGTACCCCACCCATCTAGCTGGGTTTCCCCAGCCACTCTGGGCGGCTTCCAACAAAGATTAAAAATACATTAAAATGTCACACTTTAATTTTTTCCCTAAACAGGGCTGCCTTCAGGTGTCTTCTAAATGTCAGGTAGTTGTTTATCTCTTTGACATCTGATGGGAGGGCGTTCCACAGGGTGGGTCTGTATGGTTCCCTGTAGCTTTGAGTGTGGGTCTCTCAAGGCTCTTCATGCCATCCCATCCAAAACATAAGAGCCCTGCTAGATCAGGCCAGTGGCCCGTCTAGTTCAGCATCCTGTTCTCACAGTGGCCAACCAGATGCCTATGGAAAGCCTGTAAGAAGGACCTGAGTGAATCCTCAAGTGATTCTAAGAAATTAGCTCCCAGATGCACACTTCTCCAGCAGTTGAGGGAGAACATAGCCATTGTGGCCAGGAGCCATTGGTAGCCTTAGACTCCATGAATTTGTCCAACCCTCTTTCTAAAGCCATTCGAGTTGGTGGCCATCACTATATTTTGTGGGAAAGAATTCCATAGTTTAACTATGTGCTGTGTGACAAGGTATTTTCTTTTGTCTGTCTTGAACCTTCCAATATTCAGCTTCATTGGATGGTCCCAGCTTTTAATATTATGAGGGGGGACGGGACCTGTAGCCACACTGTGCCCAATTTTATGCTCGTCTATTTTGTCCCCCCTACTCCTCTCTTTCCTAAACTGTTTTCTAAACAGTTGAAGATATTCCCAGCTCCAAAAGGGGTAGAAAGAAATGAGGAATTAAATAAAATGGGTGCACATTTCTATAATATTGCCATGATTTTTTTAGTGACCCTTTCTGATCACTCAGGCTTTGCAACTTTTGAGCTGCTTCCATTTATTTGATAATTGCTTACATTTTTAAAAATACATTTACAGTATATTGTATTTGATTTTACTTCATTGTTGGTCTCCCTAAGAACTCCAAGAGTTGAAGATACAGGATATATTGACTCGGTAAAGTCAACAATCAATCAACAGTGTTTGCTGTAGGGTGGCTAAAAGGTAAAGGGATCCTGACCATTAGGTCCAGTCGTGACCGACTCTGGGGTTGCGTGCTCATCTCGCATTATTGGCCGAGGGAGCCGGCGTATAGGTTCCAGGTCATGTGGCTGCTTTTGGCAAACCAGAGCAGCACACGGAAACGCCGTTTACCTTCCCGCTGTAGCGGTTCCTATTTATCTACTTGCATTTTGACGTGCTTTCGAACTGCTAGGTTGGCAGGAGCTGGGACCAAGCAACGGGAGCTCACCCCGTTGCAGGGATTCGAACCTCCGACCTTCTGATCAGCAAGCCCTAGGCTCAGTGGTTTAACCCACAGCGCCACCTGGGTCCCCTGTAGGGTGGCTACTGAATAGAATAAAAGACCTGGCCTTGTCTGCTCTTTTTAACAGAAATTCAGTACTCACAAATTAGCTGCTGAAGCTTTCGCTAGCATGGGTATAAGCACAACCACCTATTAATTGCCGGAGAGCAAGCTGCTCTGAAGAGCATCAGAGCAAGGGTGGAACTAAAAGGTGGCAGTGAAACCACACACAATTTCCAATGCACAGAGGTAGGACTGTGTGCTACCACCCCCAGCAATCCTTTATCTGAAGTAACCCACCTTGAGTTCACTGAGGCTGACTTCCTGGTATTCCTATATATCAGGCACATCCAACAGGTAGATTGTGATCTACCGGTAGATCACTGGACGTCTGTGGTAGATCACTGGCTCCCCCCAAAGCAGCTCAACAACTTTAGCTCGCCTAAAAGAAAAGCTCAACAATTTTGCCCTGCATCCCCCCAAAATGTGGCTTTCCTTCTCCCTAACCCCCCTTCATAGAAAAAGTTCAGCAACCTTGACCTGAACCCCCCAAAAGGGGGTAGATCACTGCCAGTTTTTAACTCTGTGAGTAGATCACAGTCTCATGGGAGTTGGCCACCCCTGCTATATATAAACAATCCCCTATGCATGTCTGCTCAGTGCCCCACTAAGTTCAATGAATACAGGATTGCAATCTTAGGCTATTAGCGAGCTACTCCAATAGATGCGACATTCTTAAAGAATAGTAGCAAAATTGTACCGCACCATGTTTTTTCCCCCTGAGAAGACAGATCCAGACTTTTCTCTCTCTCCTAAATAGAAGCATAATTCTGTTATCAACTTTTAGCCCTTAGATCTTTTGCCCTCAGGTAACCAACTGGAATAATGATAGTGATTTATTTATTACACGCCAATGAGTTTCCATTCACCAGCAATTTCTGGAAACAATTTGGTTTCTAATTCTGTGGCTGTAGGAAAGAGGGATCCAAGAAAATAGCCTCAATACAAGATACAGCATGTAAATGAAGGAGTCCTCTCTTTATTTGATAAGTTTGAGAACGAAATATTTTTTCAATTAAGAATACGAATTTAATTTATAGGCAGGTACCGTAGTTACTGGAGAAATAAAGATGTTCATTTGATAACCCATGAACATCCTTGTTAACTAATATTAATGGGTTACAATCTGTTTAGAATATGCCCCTAAATAAAGGAGATACTGGGTTATATAAAGAATACTCAATTTATTCCATGTCCCTGAGCCACTGTGGCAATTAAAGTGAGTGGTTTTCATCAAGTCTGCCATTCCTTAGCAGTCTCTGTCTCCAGTGAAGTTATTAGTGATGGCTCATTATGTACTGTTCACATTACAGACAATGTAGCACCAGTGTTCATAATGCAGATTTTTGCATGAAAAAGGCACTGAGCTTTTCACCTTTACCTGTCACATAAGAATGAGATTTTTCCCCAACAACAAGAAATGAAGAAGTGATTATTTCTCTTCTCTGTGAAAGGGGGGTGGGTGGGTGGAATCACATGCACCAAATTCAGCATTTTCTTCACAGTACCCATCCTGAGTAAGAAAGAAAAATGCTAGTATTTTTTTCTCTTTTAAAAAACCTACTTTCTTCTACATAAGTTGACTAGGATGATGCTTTTTGCTGAAATTTAAATATATTCAAAAGAAGCTAAAGTCCTATAATCGGCTTGGGGGTGGGGAATCTGCATTCAATTTAAGTAATAACTCCAGAGTCATTTTTTTGGGGGGGATACCAAATCTTTCAGAAGGAGGAATATATATAACCCTCCTTCTGAAAGATTGGGCATTCCATTTCCCCACCCCATATGACACTGGAGGTATTACACACACACACACACACACACACCCTCTTAAGGAGAAAAAAACACCACTAAAGGACTCCAGGCCCCAACTTAATAGCCTGATAAGGGCTGAGCATGCTCAGTAGTCATGGAATGCTTACTGCATGTTGCAGGGAGGGCAAAAAATGGCAAGAGGGATAATGGAATGGAATGTCCTGGAAAAGGGTATGACAGGGTGGATGGACTCCTGAACAGGTGCGCTTAACACAGGGGCATTTCGTTGTAGATCCCACTGGTCTCCTTCTAAAAAAGCATCCCTGCCTCATAAGGGGGGGGGGATGCAGAAATATAGGCAGGTACTTGACAATATTTTTAAAAAGAGCATGTTGCATAAAATTACCCCTGATCCGCAAATATTAGAACTCTGAGCTCATGCTGCGCTAAGTAAACTTGACTGGAGGGAGCATGGTTGCAAGGAGCTACAATTAGAGAAAGAGACTGAATCAATGGGCTGGGGGGGGGTGAGGCAGCTGTTGCTATAAGGAAAACCGCACGGCTGGATCACAGAACACATGACATCGAGGAGCAGGTTTGGACAGAAGGATATCGTGTAGTGAATCGCCCTTTCACCAACAGGGTGGTCCCTCTGGGGGAAAAAGAAGAAGTTAATAATCTAAACTTGCTTATGGAGGCAAGTCATGCATCAAGTAAGTTGTTGTCTTAGCCATTAATTAAATTATAAACCTATGAAAGAAACTAACTGAGGTTTGGGTTTTTTTTGGGGGGGGGGAGGTGAAATAGAGTTAATTATGAGCCTTTCATCTTGGCAACTGCCATTTGAAAAGAAACTTTGAACTGTAACCAGGAGCAGTCTGCTCAATAAAGCATAGCCTTTCAGTTCATTAGGATTCCATTCTGTACTAGGGTTGTTTGCACATTTCATTCACAAAAAGTACCTCACACTGATTGAAGGGGAATACATGCACCCTTTGCCAACCCAGCACTCTCCAGACTGCAGCTCCTGCCAGGGGATCATGGGGATTGTAAATTTCCGGCTACAAGTCCCATGATCCCTCAAAGGAACTGATGCTTTGCACATCATTTCCAGCTTAGGTGAGCCTTTGCAGGGCTTCCTCTGTCTGTAACTGAACCATCTGCCATATATATATTATGAAAGATGTGAAATTCTCCCCCCCCAATTTTTTTCTTCAGATTTGGCAACTTTGTTTATTAGAAACAAAGAAACAACAACAAAAAGGGTTCATTCTATGGAGTGAGATCCTTAATGTCTCACTTGGAAATTATTGTGCAGGCAGTTCATATGTGCCATGAAATCACTCTGATTCATTAATTGGTAAAATCACATTCCCAAAGATTTTACATTCATGCATGTTCATTTTAAAAATATTCATAGAGCTTCTTGTTTATTTACTTAGTTTCTGCCACCAGTTACGGCCCAGCTAAGTGTTTATGCTTGAACTCTGAAGGAAAAGACACACTGGCTGCTAAACTATATTTCAACAGTCTACAGGACCTTGAAATGCCTTTGTTCTGTTGGAGCTCATTAAAAAGTACTGTGCTGAGGTAAGTTTCTGCACTTATTAGTAAAAAAGGATTTTTTGGAGTCTGAAATAAATAGCTGGCAACTTACAAGTTAAGGGTAGCTTATCCCACAACACAGTAAGCTGAGAATGAAGATTCAAACCCCATGTTCTAGGCTGGGTGCAACAGGTTCACCATATTCTTCTCTGTTCACAACTCTGGTCGGGGGGGGGGGGGAGGAATGCCTATAGTATGGCAAACTGTCTTGAATGCTAAGCATCCCCAAAAATAGGTCATTTAACAATGATACAAGAGAACAGTCTGTTAGCGCCCCCTGTTTATCATGCCTAATGGACTTTAGTGTTTAATCTGCCTCCTATACATCTGACCTTTCTTTTATGAGGGGACACAAGGCCGCTTATATATAGCAGTGGTGAGGAAGCATTTTTAGTTCAAGGGCCACATTTTCTTCTGGACAACCTTGCACATGTAAAAAAAGTTGTTGTTTTTTTAAACAATAGCCTAGTGTCTGCATTAGCAGAGTTCAGAGAGTCATTTCAGCAAGCCAATAGTGGGTATCACTTGGGTACAGTTCTGAGGGCCAGATAGAGAGATCTGGAGGACAACATTACTCTCTCAGGCCTGATATTTTCTACCTTCCTATATGTACAAGGTTTCAAATTGGCTCCCACCTAGGCACTAGCAAGACCCAGTATCATCCTAGAAAAGAAACTCTACAACCCCTGTAAAATATAGCCTCATAACATAAATTATTACTACCTATTTATCACAGATGCAATTATATATTATAATATATATCTCATAACAACCTCCTGCAAAAAAAAAAGAGGAGAGGGAGTTCAGCAGCAGCATATCTAAGGATCAGAAACAGTGTAACAAATGCATATACTTTTCTCTGAACTAGCTGTTAATCCCTATCTTCACATAAAATGACAGGACCTCCCAGCTTTTACCTGGGAGATTTCCTTTATTTGTCCCTCACCTGGGAGATCTCCACTTCCCTACCTCTCATTCAGGGACCCAGGTGGCGCTGTGGTTAAACCACTGAGCCTAGGGCTTGCTGATCAGAAGGTCAGCGGTTCGAATCCCTGTGATGGGGTGAGCTCCTGTTGCTTGGTCCCAGCTCCTGCCAACCTAGCAGTTCAAAAGCACGTCAAAATGCAAGTAGATAAATAGGAACCGCTACAGCGGGAAGGTAAATGGCGTTTCCATGTGCTGCTCTGGTTTGCCAGAAGCGGCTTTGTCATGCTGGCCACATGACCTGGAAGCTGTACGCCGACTCCCTCGGCCAATAATGCGAGATGAGCACGCAACCCCAGAGTCGGTCACGACTGGACCTAATGGTCAGGGGTCCCTTTACCTTTACCTTACCTCTCATTCAGGTCCTTTCCACCACCTATCTGCCACTTTCATGGGGAGTGCAGTCCTTGTCCCCTATTGGCATCCCAGAAGGAAAGACAGCAAAGGGATAATTCTATGTGGTGTCTGTCCCCCCCAGTAAAGTTAACCCCCACTTCCATTGGACTATCACTGGACAACCTGCTGCCTGTAGCATGCCATCTTCTTACAAAATATGTGCTCTACATGCAGTTCCTTATTTTTGAATTTGTTCTTGCTAATGTGATCCTAATGTGATGTTCCTAATCTTGCAATATTGCTCTTCACCAAAATTGTTCTCCATTAAATCTAAGATAATTTTATGTTGACTTAATTGCAAGCATTAATTATGCTTCTTTCTGTTCTTTTGTTTGTCACTCGTGGCATTTTGCACTTAATTGTTCTTTCGCCACCTCTAATCTAGCATCTTTTGCACGTCTAATTGATATTCCATTTATTCGCCCTTTCAGATAATTAATGGGGACATTAATTAGATTGGGTTTTAAGCGAATCATCTTTATTAGATATTTCCTTTCCTATTCCCTTCTATACGATTGCCTCTTGAACACAACCCATTAGCTAATGTTTACTCTACCTTATAAACTTTATATGCAACAGAATGAGAAACAATTACTCGGACTTGTAATATTCCAATAAATAATGGCATAGTGTTCATCCATTACAAAGCTAGTATGGGATAAACTGATTCACTCTATTGCTAATTATTTTAGGGGAAAAGCAATACTGAACAATAAAGCAGTAATTGGCTAGAAAAGAGTAATCTTTAAAATTGACATTGCTGAAGACACATTTTGCAAACAGACTTCATTAACAGTTATTTGCTTGGTCTGAGTAAATGAGGGGTCAGATGTCTACTGCATTTTCTCTTATCACTTGATGACTCTCAGTGGAATACATCTCCTGAGAAATACTGACTAGCACAGATGTGACATAATTGGACTGAAACACTAGAAAGTGGGGTGTTTAAGCCTGATTTGAATCACACACACCCCTGCTTTGAATAGACCTGCAGTGAAATAAAGGCACTGGTATCATGCATGTATTTATAACTATGTCAGGGAGTGGATTGAGGAGGAATGGTGGGGAATGGTGGCAGGAGGACAGTATTGATTTAGAACAGTTGTTTGCCGAGGGGCATAGCCCAGAGGGGGAAAGCTGGGAAATACTGGGTGAGGAACAGCTAGAAGAGGAAACATCAGGAGAGAGACAGCTGGCAGATTCTGTCTCCTTGGACAGCATTCCTGACTTCCCTTCGCCGAAGACTAGAAGGGCTTGGAAAGTGATAGAACAGAAGAAGAGGAAGAAGAAGAAGAAGAGGAGGAAGAAGAAGAAGGATAGGAGGAGTTTGGATTTGATATCGCGCTTTATCACTACCCGAAGGAGTCTCAAAGCGGCTAACATTCTCCTTTCCCTTCCTCCCCCACAACAAACACTCTGTGAGGTGAGTGGGGCTGAGAGACTTCAAAGAAGTGTGACTAGCCCAAGGTCACCCAGCAGCTGCATGTGGAGGAGCGGAGACGCGAACCCGTTTCCCCAGATTACGGGTCTACCACTCTTAACCACTACACCACACTGGCTCTCAGTGCGATGGAAACAGAAAGTGCAATGGCAACAAGCTCAGATTACCCGGCATAGGAGTGATGTAGATTAATGGGGACGTAGGGGCTGAACCTTTACTGGGAGCAACACCATTTTTTAGAGAGATAAGTATTCCTTTGTCCCTCGCTGTGATTATTAAAAAAACGTATCTGGTAAGAACATCCTTTTGTTTGATCTGCTTATTACTGCCACCAGGGGAGGGATCCGATTCTCCAAAGCCTGACAACCTGTAACAGATCGAATAGTAGCATCAGAGGGCAATTTACATTGGTTAACCAACCCTGGAGGAAAGGGCCAGAAAGCCTTCCATCATCACTGCTGCTCCAATCAAAATGGGAAGCTGCTGTAGTGATTTTGAAGGGCTGGGGCCATTTGCAGCCTTCCAGGCTTCTCCATCTACCCCTCCAGACTCTTCCCAGGCTGTAACACTTCTTGGTGTTGCTTCACACCCTCCTCAAGTGCTTTTGCCTGGATGCTGTTCCCAACATAATGTCTTTCTCTTGAACAGTCATGACGCCTCTTGCTTGCCTGGATAGAAGATGAGGACACATGCATAAAGAAACCTTTGACTTTTGCATAGCTGGAACGTAGCTTACTGTACAAAGGTAAGAGCTGTGTATATTGCTCCGCCCACTTTGTGTCTCTGGCCACACCCACCAATGACAAGTGACCTTCCTCAGAAGGCTGAATGTGGCCCCCAGGCTCAAAAACTTCCCCACCCCTGTTTTAATGTTGTTGTGGCATTTTTTTTTTTAAAAAAATCCCACAATTATATTTATCAAGCTGGCATTATAATGATAGAATCGCAGTGTTGGAAAGTACCCCAAGGCTTATCTAGTCCAACCTCCTACAATTCTGGAATAACATCTAAAGAATCCCTGACAGATTATCTTCCCCAGTCGGAAAACGAATTTTTGCAAAGGAAGTCTTAAAATTAGCCAAAACACATCTATTGGTCTCATTGCTTCAGAAGCTTACAGAAGGTACAGGAGATGCAGTTTATATAATTTGCTAATGACAAAGCTTTGAACTGGAGCATTGTGCTAGACTTTTTACCATTTCTATAAAAATCAACTAGTCCTCTCTTCTTCTTTTAAGGTTTCCCAGAGAATATTTCCTAACCCTATCAATAAACAGAAAGCATAACTAAAAAAATTCCATAATACCGCTAGATGGAGCTAACTCTTTGAAAGTAGTCCGCTCTGTCTAGTTCTTTCCTAAACTGAATTTTTCAGAAGTTTGACAGTGATGTAAGTGAGACAAAATGAAGTAGTGCCCATTGCACTGCAGTTGTGTACATTACAGTGGAGACACTGCCAATTATTTGCAGTCTATATGTTCAGTGTGCATTTTATAGACTTTCTGCCACCCCCCCTACACCCCCGCAGTGGTAGTTCTTACAGGCAACCTTTACAAATGTATGCATATAACTTAATTTCTTGCAAACATAATGGGACAAGTATTCACTGGGGAGTTTTTCAAATCAAGCAGGGAATTCTGAGAAGCAGCAAAGCAACCTACTTATTTACTGTGACTTTCTCTTATTTGAAAGCAGATAAAAATTTTTTTTCTACAGGCATTGACTGTCTTGGTGTCTCTACTGTTACTTACACCACAGAGACCTGATTTCCTAATTAAACTATATGAAGATATCATTTCATACTAGATGACTACTACATATAAAATCTTAGGTCTCGATGAAAATCCCAACAGCCTTCATAATTAAATTATACTGAATACAATATGGAGCGCCCTTTACTATCTCAGCTGGTAAACCAGTTTCATCTGTTCATCTGAGATAGGGATTGGGCTCAGTCAGCTATTTAGAACATTCCTGAGTCCAGCTCCCATAGCCAACATAGCTAATGGTCAAGGATGATGGGAGTTGTGTTGGATAGGGAAGACTACTATAGAACCTTCCATTGAGACTGTTGCAATGTGCAATACGATGCTGTCTTTCAAGAGAGCTCAGCATCTGCAATCAGTGCAGAATGCTTCATTCTCTTCACAGGGACAAGTCAGATACAACTTACTGCTGCCACCATCATGGCTCCCTTCCACCAATACTGTCCTGTAAAGCCCTGCAGCTCATTTAACTTAGAGAATGTTTCCTTCCACTCACTTCTCCCCATTCCGTTTTGTCTCTTTATATATTCCTGTTTTCCTTTGAATGCTGCTTTGGGTACCATGTGCACCAGAGACTGGAAATGCTTAAATAAACAAACACGGACATTGGTTAGACTGCAGCCTCCCATTTCTGCCTTCCCCAAGTCCTAGGAAGGTGCTTTGTTGCTATAGAAGTCAACAAGTCATCACTAGAAAAAATTAGTGCCTGTAACCACAACAGTGCAGTTCCATGGAACATCAAGGAATGTTTTCCCTCCGGCTAGTGTATGGATGAAAGCCAGGAAAGATATCAAAAGGCTTCACTCAGCATGATGTGCTCTGAGGAAATATCCATGTTCCTGAATATGGTTTAGGGAGTGCCGGGAAGTCTTGATGCCAGGAAATGGCACGTTACATTTTCAACAGGTAACTTAAGTTCTGAGACTAGTGGATATATTTGGATGACATGAATGGCCATCTGTGGGTCCCTGAGAAATTGTGGGTATGTTAGATACTCTGATGGCACTGTAAGGACTAAGTCATTTTTTTTATCCATAACTCATTTTTTTTTCCAGATTACCTGAAGCTTCTCTTAGTTGTATATGCATATGCATGCTCTAGGGTAAGCTAGTGTTCCTTCATAATACCAATTGCTATAAACCACAGGAAGTGAGAGTGATCTTGTTGTTGAATCCTGCTTGTGAATTTCCCACAGGCATCTGGCTGGCTACTGTGAGAACAGGAATGTTGGATTAGATGGGCCATTGGCCTGATCCAGCAGGCTCTTCTTGCGTTCTTACGGAAAGGTCTCCCTTAATTCCTTCCTTGGCCAATTTTCATTTCCTTTCCCTTATTTTTTGCAAAGCTAAAAATATTCTAGTGCTGGAAGGAAAATTGATTAGAATGTGCTCAAACAGGCAGCTGTCTCACTCAAAGAAGTGTCAATGGCTAATGACTGAGGGGGCTATATTTTCTTCTCACAGTTCTTCTAATGGGCAGTTTATACATGACACAGCTGACAAGGGTGAGTGACTTGTCCTTCTTTTCACACTCCTGTTGCAACATAAGGTGCCAAACTTGCAAATCTCCCTGTCACAGTTGAGGTCTGAAAATCCCAAGACTTAACAGAATCAGAAGTGGCTCATATTATTTTCTTATCCTTTCTCCACCTGCTGGATTCAGTGTAACTTGCCAATAAAGCTTCCTAGAAATTGGAAGACAAGTTTGGGGACAGTACCAGAGAGGACAGAGGAACTCACAACATGACATGACATCACATGTACTGTACTTTTCCAGGGGGACAGGGGGCAAGGCTGGTGTGGAGGACTCTCTGGTCCTGGATGGGGTAACTGTGCCCCTGAAGGACCAGGTGCACAGCCTGGGAGTCATTTTGGACTCACAGCTGTCCATGGATGCACAGGTCAATTCTGTATCCAGGGCAGCTGTCTACCAGCTCCATCTGGTACGCAGGATGAGACCCTACCTGCCCGCAGACTGTCTCGCCAGAGTGGTGCATGCTCCAGTATGTTTCTGAGCCATAGCTGCCAAGTTATCCCTTTTTTTAAGGGAAATTCCCTTATGCTGAATAGGCCTCCTTGTGAGAAAAGGGAAAACTTGGCAGCTATGTTCTGAGCACAATTCAAAATGTTGGTGTTGAGCTTTAAAGCCCTAAACGGCCTTGGCCCAGTATACCTGAAGAAGCGTCTCCGCCGCCATCATTCTGCCCAGACACTGAGGTCCAGCGCCGAGGGTCTTCTGGCGGTTCCCTCACTGAGAGAAGCAAAACTACAGGAAACCAGGGAGAGGGCCTTCTCGGTAGTGGCGCCCACCCTGTGGAACACCCTCCCATCAGGTGTCAAAGAGATAAACAACTACCTGACATTTAGAAGACACCTGAAGGCAGCCCTATTTTGGGAAGTTTTTAATGTGTGACATTTTAATGTATTTTTAATCTTTGTTGGAAGCCGCCCAGAGTGGCTGGGGAAACCCAGCCAGATGGGCGGGGTACAAATTTATTATTATTATTATTATTATTATTATTATTATTATTATTATTGTTGTTGTTGTTGTTGTTGTTGCATACAAAAAGCATAATTTCAGTGCTGGTGTCCTGGGCCAGGAGTTAGTTTCCCCTGAAGCTAGAGAAGGTGGAGTAACTCCACCTGCAGCTGGTCAGCCTTCTTAAACAGGGCTTTTGGCAGTAATTAGAAGCTGGAAACAACATTTGTGGTTCCTGGTCTTACTGTGCTGCTTCCTGCTACCTGTTTGGATCCTTGGCTTTGTGTCCACTTGGTTCCTGTGACCCTTGGATTGCCTGACTATGCGGATTGCTGTTGGTCCGATCCTTGGAATGGACTTGACTTCGCATGTGGATTCGGTCCTTGAGGCAAGCATATCTCAGAGACTCTTGTTTCCTGTCTGTTTGGCCTCACATTCCACCCAGCTCTGCAGTCTGTTGCTCAGCAATGGGACTTGGGACGGGGCTACAACAACTATAAATATAACATGATTACATTAGTGACACCCAACAGCAAAAAGTAACAAAAGAGCTTGACAGTTTCACTTTGGTGCTAGAAACTCCCCTGCCATTATGTTGCTTACGGTCTCTCTCCTGCAGCAGTTTCATGGCAGAGAGTAGGATTAAGTATCTGAAATTTGTTCTATATATAATTGTTAATGAAATGATAGTTCGCCATTAATAAATTTGCTATACTCTAACAGCTCCATATAATCAACAGTACTGTATCTCCTAGTTCTAAACTACTAAGTCAATAGATCTTGAATTCAAGGAGGTTATAGTGGGAAGAGGGGGGCAGAAAATAAATCAAATATTATTTCTGAGCGAAATACCCTTCTTGTCCAGAATGCAGTATTTTCTTCTAAGTGGGCAACAATTTTCACTTCATACTTTTTGAGGGGTAGGTTAGCCTATGCTAAAAAGAATATGCTGGCCACATTTGGGGAGAAGATTAAATTAAAAAAGAGGAGAATGATGCTATCTTTTTCAAATGTGCTGTACTGTCTGGAGACATCTGCTAAATACATTTATGCTAATGCAGAAAGATTTTTTTATAAAAAATATATCACTGACATTATAGTAGCTTATTACGCTACTTTCATTTGAAGTAGGCTAATAGGATTAACACTTACATTCAGGTGATTACGCACTCTTTGCAGTGTTGCCTTCTCCCTGGATGGGTGAGAAAAATTAAATTAGCAAGTTTGGCATCGCATTGATTCCCTCAATGTGAAATAGCTTTTCCATTAACCCTTTAGAAGTAATAGGTGATGCTAATGCTAGCAGCATCCTGAAGGGTTTTGGGTACCAGTTTAAACTATAGAACAAGTCAAAGCACACAGCTTCCTTGATTGAGTTTCTGCACATCCACTGCCACATCTTCAGCCCAGCCACTCATGGTGGCAGTGGAGGAAGCACCAGCAGTGAGAGTTTCCATTCCATTTCGGAGCTTTCCACTGGCAGAGATACCTTCTGCCCAGCCAGCCATCTTGCAGCCGACAGGAGGTTGATTAAAGTGAGCAGGCGGCCAGCTGCACTCAGTCCAACCCTTCCTCTCAAAGGCTGGGATAAGGGAGACTTGGACCACAGTTTTGTTTTTTTTGTCATCATTGGTGGTGCTGAGGCAAATGTCCTGCTCTTCTTGAAGGACGTTTACATCTTATATACCACAAACCGTCTCACTTATCTTTTGATGACCAGTGTGTTCAAAAGACCTGGTAGAATTTAGTCATTCTTAGTTAATTACATCTTTTCATTTCCGTATTAGTTTTGGCAAATTCAGCCCTAGGACCATCTTTCAAAATGTTAGAAGTTCGGTTGCGTCTCTTGAGTGTGCCCCATACATAAGAATCCATATATATCTTAAGGGCAAACTCTTTATATAGTAGGTTAATGGATTTTGTATCTAGGGCTTTAATTTCTTCCACAGAAAGGAAGAAAATATGATGAAGAAACATCAAATGAGAATTATCTCTTTCCCTCCAGAATGATTGCTTCTAATTTAGTCAAGAGACTCAAGTTGAAGAAGCAAAAGTGTTCTGATAATTAATTCAGATTTTTGTTTAATCTGTCTTTTAACACATCCCACAGGACCAGATGTCCTAACTTAGATTTGCAGTTCTTCCTTGCTTCCAAAACCACTTTGACACTAAAATATTTATGCAATTTATATATACTACATTTATGACAAGAATTCACAAGTCTAGCAATTATTCCATGTTTACAATTTTTTTAAAAAAAATCTGAAATTCTTCCTGCCACTGATTTTACAGAAGCATATGGATATATTTATGAATGTAGCTGAAAATAATATCAAATGACCTGTGTTAAATTGTGCAGATGTATCATTATTCAGAAACTGGCCTTGTTTAATACTTGGTTTAATATGCTATGAATAACCTATGAATTATGAAGCAGGGGTTTTTAGGTAATTGGCTGAACTGTTCGCTCCAGTTTCAAAACTATTTATAATGGCTCAGTTGCTGAGAACCATCAGCAGAAATATGCTTTTTGGTGGTTTCCCCACCAAAAACAAAAATGCAAAACTGGTGTGGTATGTGAAATTGGCTGAAACTGGACAAAGACATATTGAATGGGACTTGTATTCAGGGTCCTTCTACCAGTTTCCCTGCCCCAAATCTCAATTGGCTTCTCAACCATCACAAGTGCCTTTTCAGGAAATATGGGGGAGTGCAGTGGGAAGGAAGAGATTGGCTCTTCCATAGATCTAAGCCAATGTGAATTTACAAACTACAGGTAGACTCAAGGGAGCAAAGTCATAGACATGAAGTGCCACTACTGAGGAGTGACTATGGGAAATGAAAGTAAATGGGTGCCTTACTGGAGTTCACCTTTGACTAATGACAGAGACAGAGTATTGGATGGAGCCACACAGCATAGATGCCTGGCAACTGGGTGGAAGTAGGGATCTTTGCACTGTATAGCCTCAGGTTGTATACACACCATACACCTGAAGTACAGTCCTTTGCTCTCAAATAATCCTGGGGTCTGCAGGTTGTTAGGGTGATGGGAATCGTAGCTCTGTGATGGGGAAACTTGGGGTGTTATAAATATTAATTAATTAAATTTCTATACTGTACTGCCTTTCATCTGAGGATCAAAAGGAAGTTTACAATACAAAAATGCACACCATAGTAGAGGCCACAGATTGTTTAATTAGCCAAAGGCCTGGGAGAAGAGGAATGTTTTCACCTGACACGTAAAGATATGTAATGAAGGTTTCCAGGTGAGCTTCCCTGGGGAGAGCATGTCACAAGGGGGGAGCCAGGTATGCAGCTCACTCCAGAAACAACCCAATACCCTTCCAGAAATCGACTCAGTGCCACAGCTGACTGTACTCACAGAAGTTCTGTGCTTTATATTTAGGACGCTCACCCTCTTGTGCCTCAGTAAAATGCAACGGGGAGCATATGCATAGCATGTGCCTGATGAGAAACAGTTGGCATTTATGGAAAAAACAACAACCAGGTAAATCATACATAGTCTTCCTTCCTTTTTATTTTCAGCCTATGTTTTGACCTGTATAGAAAACTATTTGCAATGCTTATAAATAGAACCCTCTACCCAAAGGCACCAGATGTGAGACTTAAAAATTACACTCTGTGTGTATATCACTTCAAAAACCCAACATACCTTATTCAAAATACATTCAGATTTTCTGTAGAAACCAAAGTGGTGTCTGGGGCCTGTCGAGAGTTGTAAAGCAGACACCTGGGAAACCAGTCAGAAATGGAGTCAGAAGAACCAAGGGCAGGCAGAGCCACTCTCTGGCTGGTTGTTATTAAGATGGCAGGCAGGTGTAGACTGGATGAGGGCAGACTGAGGTTGGTAGGGCAATGCCCCATTCACCCCAATGGAAAAGCCCTCCACCAAACATTTTCTTCCTAGGTTCAAACAGAAGTCCTGCCTTTCACTCTCTGAACTATGCGAATGCATTTTTATTGCTTGCCATTTTTATGACTGTTGTACCATGATTTTTACCCCTATCCACATCTTTCCCCTTTGCCATCCCAGTTTCCTCCTGTGCGAACTCAAAAAGTGAGCAGTGCGATGTTTTTGCTACTCGCAAATCACGCACCGAAAATAATCGGCTGCAAAACGCGCCACATCTGATCCATTTGAGTGGTGAGTTAAAAATGGGCTTTCTCTGATAATACCACAGAAAGACATTTAGCCCTTCTCAGTGAGAGTGGTGGCATTCATTAGCCCAATGTCCATCTGTCTGCGAGAACCGTGCCCATTCACAAATTAGGATGAGTCTGACACTGTTAGTCATAATTGTTGCCATTAAAAACTTGGACAAAACACATTTCCCACCTCTCAGCATTGGCTGTGGTGAACATTGAACGCCATCCTGAAGACGCCATGAGAACAATCATTTAAATTTCAGGCAGCAGTAGGAGACAGGAGAATAGCAGCATTGGCCAAAAGCAGATTTTAGATTGCCTTGTTGAGGACCCCTGGGGTGTGGCAACCTCTATATCACTGTCACAACTGCCTGTTCACTTGTCCTGTACACCACTGCTCAGAAGGTGCAACTTTGCTCCTTGGATGACTGAAAAAGGGCTGGTGAGCTGGCAGCAAGAGTGAGCAGGAGCAGGGAATTCTGGGGATAAACTCAGTCAGGGAGGTTGGTGAGCTGTCGTGTAGATGGTACACTAGCAATATCCTTGTTCTGTCTCTCTGGCCCAACACCATAAACAATTGCTCAAACCCAGACACCATGCAGATTGGGCTCCTGGTGAGGGAGATGGAATTTTTTGGATGATGGCACACACACCACTGCCTTACCCCTCTGACCTGGTTTAGTGCTTCACCACATACATCTTAGTCGCAAACCTAAAACTGCAATATAAAGCACACCTCCCCATTCCCTTGATTTTAATGACAAATTTTCACACGCAATGGACTATATCCTGGATTAACTTTCAAAGTAACTTTCAATTTCAATTTTAAAAAGACAGAAAGCAAGTCAGTCAGACACTGGTAAAGAAGAATAGAATAATTCCTTCAGTAGCACCTTAAAGACCTTAAGGTGCTTCTTCAGAGCATGCACACGAAAGCTCATACCAAAATATAAACTTAGTTGGTCTTTAAGGTGCTACTGAAGGAATTTTTTTATTTTGCTTCGACTCAGACCAACACGGCTACCTACCTGTAACTAGGACCCCTGTAACTAGGACCCCTGACAGTTAAGTCTAGTCACAGACGACTCTGGGGTTGCGGCGCTTATCTCGCTTTACAGGCCAAGGGAGCCAGCGTTTGTCCGCAGACAGTTTTTCGGGGTCATGTTGCTAACATGACTAAGCTGCTTCTGGCACAATGGAACACTGAAACCAGAGCACCGCTCGGAGCGGTACCTATTTATCTACTTGTACTTTTGGGCATGATTTCAAACTGCTAGGCTGGCAGGAGCTAGGACTGAGCAATGGGAGCTCACCCCGTCTCGGGGATTCGAACTGCCGACCTTCTGATTGGCAAGCCCAAGAGGCTCAGTGGTTTAGACCACAGCGCCACCCGCTGTTCCCAATAACAGAATAGCAACCTCTTTACCTCAGATGAGCTAAGGCTTGGACATTCATGGTTAAGGAATTCTATTTTCAGCTGACCTGACAAGTAAAGCATGGATAATATTATCATGAGCGTTTTGCATTTCACAAGTAGTATTCTAATATTATGAAACTGAGAAAAACTGAAATTAACAGATTCAATCCCTATTACAGTCATACCTCAGGTTACGTACACTTCAGGTTGAGTACTTTCAATTTAAGTTAATCCACTTTCCATTACTTTCAATAGGAAAGTTTGCTTCAGGTTAAGTACGCTTCAGGTTAAGTACAGACTTCCAGAACCAATTAAGTACAGTACTTAGCCTGAGGTACCACTGTATTAACACAGTGAGCTCTTGCAGCTGAACTAATCCAATGAGAATGGAAGAAGCCATTTGTTTCAGTTAAGGGAGGTACATTCATGCTAATGTCCAGACCAATATTTGTTTACTGTAGCTTTACAGAACAGATGTAGTCAACTCATCTAATTTCAACCCCCTGACGCAAAAATATACCATTACTGAAGACTAAATTAAGTTTTACTCCAGAGAAACCTATAATGTTATTGAAAAATTAATAGAGCTTTAGCGTTTCTGGTAAATCTGTTCCCCTTCTTACATTTCTGGCTATGGACGGTGCATAGAATTAACATTAGCAGTTTCAATTAGCTAGAGTTTTCATTTTCATATAGTGATGTGAACCTTCCTAAGCATGCTAAGACAATTCCCAAGGGCGTACCCACCATGCGGCAAGTTAGGGCAGCTGCCCTACTCTAGAAGCAGGGCTGGTGGGCAGAGGCGGAGCACAGCCCGGCGGAGCGCGAGTTCGCCATTCCCGCCGCACCGCGCCGCACCCTCCCTCCAGCTCCCCATCGCGCCCTCTGGCAAGGCCAAGCGCGGCGGGGAACCAGAGAGCGCGGCGCGGCGGGCAGGAACGCTGAACTCGCGCTCCGCTGGGCTGGGCTCTGCCTCCGCCCACCAGCCCTGCTGCTAGGGAGGGGCACAGCCCGGCGGAGCGCGAGTTCGCCGTTCCCGCCCGCCGCGCTGCGCCCTCCCTCCAGCTCCCCGTCGCGCCCTGTGGCAAGGCCAAGCGCGGCGGGGAACCAGAGAGCGCGGCGCGGCGGGCGGGAACGCTGAACTCGCGCTCCGCTGGGCTGGGCTCCGCCTCCGCCCACCAGCCCTGCTTCTAGGGAGGGGCACAGCCCGACTGAGCGCGAGTTCGCTGTTCCCGCCCACTTTGTGGCCCCTCCCCTTCCGTGCCTTGGCCCCTCCCCTTGCCCCCCCTAGTTTTGATCCTGGGTACGCCCATGACAATTCCTGTTCCTCTTTAGCAGAGGTTGCAGTCCAAGGATTACGTTAGTATGCTTGCTCATGGCATGTCTCTAAACACACCTGAATACAGTGGTATCTCGCAAGACGAATGTCCTGCAAGACGAATTTTTCACAAGATGAATGCGTCTTGCGATTTGATGGTGACTCGCAAGACGAATTCGTTTTGTGAAAAATTCATCTTGTGAATCGTGGTTTCCCATAGGAATGCATTGAAATTTAAGTAATGCGTTCCTATGGACAAAAAAAGAAATTTCAATGCATTCCTATGGGAAACCGCGATTCGCAAGACGAATTTTTCGCAAAACAAATTGACTTGTGGAACGAATTAAATTTTTCATGTTTGGGGAATAAGCCCTTTTGGAGCATGAATGATTGGGGGAATTATAGCTCAAAGATGTGCTCATAGAACTTCCCACTGTGACCCTGATATCATGCTGTCAGAGGCTTTATACACCAGTGTGGCACAGTGGTTAGAGTGTTGGACCAGAGTTCAAATCCCAAATTTTTGAATTTTTAAAATTAGTTTTCAATTACAATAATCCAATAAAAGCCTCATTATAACAATGCCAACTTTTTGGAATTGATTTATAAATTTACTTCTACTTGCCCCTGTTTTATTCCTGGAATATTTTTAAGGCTGTGATTATATGCTCTCACTGTGTTTTCTCTCTGTTTCATATTGAGTGTTTGTATTCTATGGTGTTATGGTTTTATTATATCCTGTATATTACCCAGAAAACATTAATTACTTGCTGGCTGACTGATCTAGTAAATAAGAAAATTAATAATGAATTAAATATATGCTGCTTTGGGGTTCTAAAAACCCCCACACCATTTCAGTGGCTGCATACAACCGTTTCTGTGTAAACATACTAGTTCAGGTAAATCACTGCCCCAGCTGAGTCTTCCAGTGTCCCGTGTGGACATTCTCAAAAGCGAACATATTGCATCCACAGATGTATGGACTGAGTTACAGTGTGGAGGGAAAACTAAAAGCACCACAAAGTGGGATCTAGAAAGCTTTTGAAAGTGTCTCCTTTCTGAGGAATGTCTTTGGCTATATTGCTTAATTTCTCCTCTGGTGAATGTCGAACCATTTTCTTTTCCTCTTTGAGAGATTAAATTCAATGTAATAACTGCAGCAGTTTAATTGAAGTTCTTCATACAAACAGAATTATTTCCCTGTCTTCTTCGTTATAATATTCAGCTTCCTAGGGAGGACATGACAGCTCTTTAGAAGCTATGTCATTGTATGAATATATATAGAGAGAGCGAGAGAGAGGGGGGGAGGGAGAGAGAGAGAGAGAATGCATATTAGTAAGGCTTTGGGATAAATTTGTCAATGGGATAATGATAACAGGAGAAATATTAAATGTGAGCCAGTTTTCCTTCTGATTTCAGGTGCATGCCGGTGGAAAGCCTTGCTGCATAAACATTTGCTTTCATAAATGCCCTTCTCTCAATGGGGGTCTCATGCATATGTATACCTATTGATGCCTCACCGGAGATAAATTACCTTGAGGAAATGTATTTGCCCTTTAGGTTCACAAACAAAATAATCACGGCTGTATTAATAAAAGCAAATGTTTCCCCACATTTGTTCTGTTTATGGCTTTTGTAGCCGCATTTCAGCTACACCTAGAAACAGATAATATGTTTCATGACTGGCAGGTAACATTGACTGGTGAGTGAGGTGAAGGAGTGATGGCCACCGACTTAGGTGGGTTAAATAAATTCATACAGGATGCGCCTATCACTGCCTAGTAGCTATGATGGCCAGGCTCTTCCTCCATTGCTAGAGGCACCATATCTCTGAATAACAGTTGCTGTGAATCACAAGTGTTGTTGCACTCAGGTCTTGCTTGCAAGCTTCCCATAACTAGCAGGTTGGCCACTGTAAGAAGAGGATGGTGGGATAAATGAGCTTTTTGCCTGACTCTTCTTATGTCCTTATGTGAGTGTGTACCTTTTAGGCAGACATAGCCTTTACTATGATTACGGTAACTGGGAAATTGGATTCAATTGTGGAAATATCTGTGGCATTCTTTGACACCCCCAAAACTTCAACTGGGTTATAACCTCATGGAGTCAGAAAGGGACCAAAGGCCATGTTCCAAGCTAGGATCTCACACTGATTAGGCCCTTCCTTCAAGGTACCGTAACTGACACAATGCGTCCTGGGTATGCTAGAAATGGTTGTGGCTGAAAATAACTCCACAAGAATCAAGAACCCAAGCTACACGCGGAAGGGTCATGCAGGAAGTTCTCTTCCAATCTAATTAATGATCAAACCTCAAGCATGGTCAAAACAAAAGAGAAGAGCAGTGACAATAATCAAAAGTCACGGAAGGAATACAACTCTCAGAAGAGGAACGCTAGCTGAGGTTAGAATTGCATTTTCTCAGTGACGAAACATATGTTTCCTATGGCTGGGAAAATAAAATACCACCAAAGTTCTGAATCCAGTTCAATACATGAGTAACAAATCAACTGCTCATTTATTTATTGCACTGGGCAAAAGATAATCATCTGAACCCACAACTCTTCAAACTTATTTTATCCTCTAAGACAGGCATCCCCAAACTTCGGCCCTCCAGATGTTTTGGACTACAATTCCCATCTTCCCTGACCACTGGTCCCGTTAGCTAGGGATCATGGGAGTTGATCCCTAGCTAGGGATCATGGGAGGCCAAAACATCTGGAGGGCCGCAGTTTGGGGGTGCCTGCTCTAAGATGTGGAAAAAATTAAATGTTTCACCTAACTCAATCAACCACTTATGATTTCCTTCGCTATCCCTACCTCAAATCTGGATCTGGCCAGTAGGCCCCACCCCACAGACAAAGTTTGACATGAGGATGGGGCTGCAGACCTGTCAGTCACCTGATGTCAAAACAATGTCACAAGACCCTTTCTTTGCCTGTGCTATTTGAAAGCAAGGCATTGTGGGCCCAGGTACAACGAAGCTGTGGGTGGCAGCCACTGCTGCCACAAGCACACCCCACACTTTCTTTAATGTTTGGAGGAACAACTTCTGAAGGTGGCTAATATGAGATACAAAAATTCTTAAGAAATGGTGAAATATGCATGATTCTGAGCTCTGAGGGAAAATAGTCTTTAATGGTATGTCTTGAAATGCACCCTAGATAGACATTTATCTCATTATGAATGCAAACTATATTTGCTTTTGTTTTCCATATGGTATAAAAGTGACTTGCAGTATTACCTTGTGAGTATTATGGAATTCCTCCTGCTGCTTCTTATTAGGTGTAGGGTACAACTGTGCAATTAAGATAGTAATGCATGCTGAAAATCCAATTTTTATTATTTATAACATAATGTTTTAAATGCCTTTTTATGATTCCTAGAATACCAGTCCTTAGTTCTTGTGATGTACAAAAGTTTGGTAGCAAACAGAGTCAGCTTAGCCTATTGTTGGTCCTAAAGGATATATAAACTAGTAGAGTCACAGATCTGAAAAAAAGACTAATCCAATCCTGTGCCGAAAAGGAAAGTAATTCATCTGTCAGTTCCCTCCGCCCTTCCTACAGATCAGTCTAGGCAATTTTGACAGTATTGTGCCATAATTGGAAAGAGGGCATACTACACAAGAACAATAGTTCCAGATGAATTATGCAAACAAAACGAGTCGCAAACTATTAACATATGCCAAACAAAAAACAGTTCCCCCATACCATACCAAAACAATAACAAGAGGAATTGCTCCCTACAGAGGAATGCCAAACAAACAAAAATAGTAACAGCAGGAAGAACAGTGTTAGTTGCGTATCGAGGTCCCCAGGACACCCCCCCCCCAATAAATCACACTTCACACATAAATTAAGTTTAAGGTTTTTGGCATAATTTTGGCCACAACTTTATTTAAATACAAAAAAATGTGAGTGGTTGCTTAGGCATTGGTTCCATACATACACATACATACATCTGTCTCTAAGACAGTACTAACTGACCCTGGGGGGAAGGCAAACGGTGAGAAGCCCCCGCTGCGGGGTTGCCGGCTCTGTCGGGTGGGGGGGAGGGAGAAGCAGAAGATCCGATCGGTCTTCGGCTTCTCCCTCCCCCTGCCCAACAGAGCCGGCATTGGGCTCTGTCAGGTGGGGGAAGGGAGAAGCAGAGGATCAGATTGCTTCTCCCTCCCCCCACCCGACAGAGCCGGCAACCCCGGGATCTGTGCTTTCTGTCAGCGGTGGTGGGAGGGGAACGAACGGAGAGAAAGGGCTGCTTTCTCTCTGTTCGTTCCTCTCCCCTCACCACCGACAGAAAGGGCTGTCGGCGGCGGAGGGAGAGGAAGGAAGGAGGAGAAAGGGCTGCTTTCTCCTCCTTCGTTCCTGTCCCTCTGCCACCGACAGCAAGGACAGGTCCCACATCCGAACCCCGGGATGTTCTAGCGCCCGTTATTGAATGGGCTGAAATACACTAGTGGGTTATAATGTGGGTTTGAAAGCAGTATGGGAAGCTGATATTGGTTTGACGATAAAACATGAACCTTGACAAGTATTGTGGCAAAAGCCTCCAATTACAGTTGCCTCTAATCCATGATGAAATGCTGGCATTTTACCCTTGTCAAACTTACTAGAATGACTGCTGATCTTCCTAATGTTGTTGGATGGATGGTCAGGGGGTAGACACCTCTTACCATATGTGGTAGTCTTGCTTCTTAGTACACACTTTTTTGATAAACCTACCCCTGCCACACCCATACATGAAGTCTATTCAATTGTATGCCAAATAATTCCACCAAGCCCTTACTTTCTATCTCCCCAGAGGAGTTAAATTGTATATCAAATAAGCTTTTGATCCTGCTCCTTTTTGCAGCAGCCAAAACAGAAGTACCCCAGCACTGGAATTATAGTTCTGTTTTATACTGGATGAATAATGGTATAAACCTGGAATCCTGCACTGCAAGAAAATCTGGCGCAAGAAAGAAAAAAATAGTAGGTGCTTAATCAGGTCTGATTCATTTGAATTCTTTTTGACTTACCTTACTTGCCCTGGTTGTACTAGAAGACCTGAGAATATCTTCAAAATTTGCCTGTTTGGTCTAATTCAGGGGTCCCCAAACTACGGCCCAGGGGCTGGATGCAGCCCGCGTGAGCCAATTGTGTGGCCCCCGACAACCCCTGCCGCCGCCCGCCCTTACTGGCGCACCGTGGTGTGGTTGCCCATCTCCGGGTCAGCGTGGCACCAGAAATAGCTTGTGCGCACGCGTAGGCCAGAGGGCGGGGAACATGCTCCCATACGCGCACACACAAGCTATTTCTGGTGCTGCACCGACCCGGAAGTGCACCAAAAATGACTTCTGTGCATGCGCAGAAGCCATTTCCGGCAGCACGCCACGCCAGAAAAAGCGAGTGTGCACGCATATGGAAGCATGTTCCCCCGCCCTCTGGCCCACCGCACGATCGGCGCCAGAGGAACCGGCCCGAATCTGGGTAAGTTTGGGGACTCCTGGTCTAATTCCAAGATATTAATTTGCAGATATAGTCTTATATTTATACTTGGTTTATTCTATTTTATTTGTTTCTGGATACAATTTCTAACCAATCCTTTTTCATGAGATTTTGCTTACAGATTTTGAAACTATCTTTTTGTAATTCAGACTGTATGTGAAACCTTGTATGTGATGGATTAAGGACGTTGTTTTCTAAAGCCTGGGGGAAATGATTTCAGCTTCTGAAGATAAAGAGGCAAGCAAGATGGCTCACCCAACTACTTGTAAACCAACCTGTTACTGGTTGTATCCCCTTTGTAGGGCTGCCATACATCCGGAATTGACGTCTGGGGGTGGGGGGGACGTCTGAAAGGTGGTGCTTTGTCCTGGATCTTAGGAAGTCAATTGGAAAATCGTGGCTCAACATTTTTGGGGTCTTCCTAAAACAAGCTCAACAACTTTTGGCGTGTCCTGGCCTTTGCTTGGTCAGTGGTGCACAGAGTGAGCCTCATCACATATCCAATCCTGGGTGGAAATGTGATTGATTGATTTGAATAGAGGATCCTGCCTTTTGAACGACTCCAATTCAAATACTTATCCTCTTTCAAATACTTATCCTCTTTCAATACGCTGGCCAGCAGCCAGAATCTCAATACAGATCTAATCCCATTGATTTTAAGTGTACATAAATCTGTCTTGGATTGTGGTACAGCTATATACTGTAACACCTGGTGTACCTTTTTTTTTTAATGTCCCTTCATATATGGATTCTTCTTACATAACTTGCAAGTTGTAGCAAGATCACACAGCTTGACATGCCTAGGGTATTTGTCACAACAAACAAGGCACTTTTGACTGACTAGATTAGTAGGTAGACTTGCCAGTGAACATGAAGACAGAAGGTTTATAAATAGAGCAGCCCCTGCCACGCGAAATAGCACGGATGTTCTTGAGGATAATGTTACAATGTCTGCTGAGAACTGTAATGGGGAGAGAAAATGCATCTTTAAAAAATGTTCACTACTTTAAAATAACAAGGTAAAAGCATCGCCATGAGAACTGTAAATCTAGCAGCTTTCATTCTATCAGGTGTAACTATTCATGTAATACATTTGAAGGAACAGAATGGTTTCTGAGCTCATTAAGCTTGAAAAATGTTAGATATCTGCTTTTTGCAATAGTTTCTCTGGCTCTTTTAAGTTACTATTCAAAGAACTGAAATTCAGAAATAATTTGCATCAAATGGAAATCATTTCCTGCTCTTAACACAATGCATAGACACCCAGAGGAGAATAATACAGATTTAATCCCCATTAGGCTTTCAAGCCAGCTATCTGAAAGCTGTTAGTTGTATGGTGAATAAGAAGAGTTTGTGACAGGCACTTTAAATATATATCTCACTGACTGTTGTAGAATACTAACTCAGCCAGAGATGAGTTTCCCTGCCCTAGGTGTGTCACCATCTTTCAGCCCTATAAAATGGGAATGGGATTTGGGGCACATTTGGCCAATTTAATCTGAACAGCCTAGATATGTAACTAGAATTCAATTAAACATGCAGAGAAACTCAATCAGTTCCAAGGCAAACCTTCTCTCTGAGCAGTGGTTTAAACCCTGCTACCAAAATCCAGTCCAGATATAAAAGTCTTGCTTCACTACTGTCTCATATAATAGAGGCACTTAATACATCTCCAAAAACATGCATGCTTCAAAAAAGAAATCAAAAGAGGACACGGATTTGCAGGTGCTAATTTATATGCAAATTTGGTTTGGAATTTAATTCAATGAATTGAAAGAGTCTGATTCTGCTCAAAGCGCATCAGAGGCTGTCTCATTCTGTTGAAGTCTCAATCCAAATCCTGATCCGTTTTAACTTCCAAATCTTGAAATCATCCACAACTCATGTCAGAGGGCCGGGGTGGGTTGGGCTGTGTGTATGCATGCTTGCTTGTGGTGCATATGGCAGCCCCCCCCCCCCAGTTAGCAAATGTGCCCATCGTCTCTAAAAAGGATGGCAGCCTCTGCTTTACATGAAAAAAGGCCCCAGATTCAATATCCGGCCTCTCCAGGTATGGCCGAGAAAGACTCCTATCAGAAATCCTAGAGAGTGGGTGACAGTCAATAGTAATACTGAACTAGATGGCCTAATGATCTGACTTGGTAAGGCGCCTTCCAATGTTATGATTTATTAGAGAGCCATCTCACATAAAACACCACAGAAAGAACATTCATATCTCATGTCACTTTTCAATAGAGCCATATTGCAGACCCTCCAAGTGTCCCTATTTTCCAGGGATGTCTCTGTTTTAGAGAAGCCATTCCAGTTTCTGATTTGATCCTGGAATGTCCCACTTTTCCTTAGGATGTCGCTATTTTCATTGGAGATATTTTGGAGGGTATGGAGTTATCCGACCCCCCAAGGTGTCTGAAGGCAATCCTATATAGGGATTTTTTTAAAACAACAAGAACAAAGTTTATCGTTTTATTATGATTTTGTATATATTGGAGGCTTCCCAGAGTGCTGGGACAACCCAGTAAGATGTGCGGGGTATAAATAGTAAAATGATCATTATGGAACGGGATGCCCCTATTTTCATCTGAGAAATATTAGAGGGTATGATATTGAGCAGGGAGCCATAGTTAGAGGCTAGTGATTCATGATGTACATGCATGTGGTGGGAGAACACAGAAGAAAGCATTGATGTTTAAATTCTAAATAACTCAGGCTTCAAATGTGGTCTCAACATTGAGCAAAAGATTCTAGGTGATCCTTGCTGTCCCTTCCAATTCTACCATTCTTTGTTTCTATGATTCTGTGAGAAAGACCCTCTCAATTTTCTCAGAACCTCTTGGGTTTTATGACTGGCAGAGAAGGAGATCTCTTGGTAGTTCTAGCACCCTCAGAAATGCAGGTAATAGTGGCCCAGGAGAAGCCCCTAAATCAGGGTCCCCCACACTTGGATCTCCACAGATGGTGGAAATTGTAGTCGCCCAAAAGCTGGAGAACCAAGTTTGGGAAACCCTGTGCCTAAATTATTGGACTCCCTCTTCACAGAGGTGCATTTAGCATCTTCATTACACCGTTTCAGTCATACACTAAAGACACACCCGTTTGACAGTTAAGGTATTTTATTTTTTGGGGGGGTGAGCACTGTTGTTTAAGTGATACTGTTTTCGCTTCAGACAATTTACTTGTTTTTATAATTGTATACGTAATTATATTGCTGTAAGCTGCCCTGGGACCTTATGGTGATGGGCGGGTAAGAAATCCAATAGATAAGCAAATGAACTGCACTTTGTGAACTTCCATAGCAGTTTCAGGACTGCATCTGTTCCCACAGGTTGCAGCTAGAGATGATGACGATGTTAATTTTCCAGCTACCTGCCACATAAGAAATCTCCAAGCAATTTGCATAAGCCATAACATAAAAAAGCACAATATATTACAAGAATAGCACATAAAAGCCACACCATAATGCATAAAACAGAGCCAGCAAAACAGAAGCAAAAGCAATACAAAGCAAAAAGCATCATAATCTATCAAATGCCTGGGGAAAGAGACAAGTTTTTAACCTGGAGGTGAAAGGAAGCTAATGATGGCTACAGGTGGGCTTCACTGGAGCATTTCACAGGTGGCGAGAAACAACTGGATCCATTTCAGCACTGGGTCCATGAGTTCAATATGTAATGGGGATCTAACATGAAAAATGTTCTGAGAATCCCTACCTATTGTATATTATACAGTACAAGTGTCAAAACCAGGGGTTCCCAAACTAAGACCCGGGGGCCGGATGCGGCCCAATCGCCTTCTAAATCCGGCCCGCAGACAGTCTGGGAATCAGCATGTTTTTACATGAGTAGAATGTGTCCTTTTATTTAAAATGCATCTCTGGGTTATTTATGGGGCATAGGAATTCGTTTCCCCCCCCCAAAAAAAATATAGTCTGGCCCCCCACAAGGTCTGAGGGACAGTGGACCAGCCCAAGACTGAAAAAGTTTGCTGACCCCTGGTCAAAACCAATACTAAGGCTGGGGGCTTTCCTCTGGACATTTTCTTGGGAGCAAACTTCATTGGACATATGGAAACTTATTTAAGATTATGCTGTCAGGGTTAAATACCAGGCCTCCTTATAGAAATGCAGCCGTTCTTCACGTATGCCTCAGCCAGCGGTTGTGGGGTGTGGACGCTTATTGTTTCCACATTTAGATTACCTCTTTGCTTGCTCTTACTTGATAACCACACAAAATAGCTCTGTGAATAATTTGCCTAAGGAAAAAACAAACACGAAGCACAATATTTAGCAGCCACTTTATTGGTTGCTAGGGAAATTCACTTGTAGATTAGGAAACTGTTGCTGCCATTAATACCCTTTATGCACTTTTATGATCACTCATAATAAGCCCCTTTCTTTTCATATGCGCTGGGTTTGGAGTCAGTGGCTTGTCTCAATAGCATACTTATCTCTTGTGTGGGGTTGTAAGGAGTGTGTGTGTTGCTTTGCAACACACTCCAGGCTATCTGTGCCTGTTGTCACACCTAATTGAAGCTGTGGTTACATTTGGCCAAAAGCGAAATGTGTAGGGCAGAAAGGTGAAAGATGCAAGGGTTTTCAGTAGTAACAGAGGTCAGAGTTTGGGCAGTGCCCAACTTTATACGAAGCCATCTTCTTGACAGCCAGAGTTGCACAGCCCTTTCAGTTTTCAAGGTTTTTCCACACACACATACACACACAGTGAAGGGCTGTAGCTCAGTGGTAGAGCACATGCTTTGAATGCAAAAGCACTGGTGGAGGAATGGGAGTGCGGAGGGAGCGGACCACCCCCGGCACCACTATTCCGGTAGGGTGCCACCGTGGAGGCCCCCTGGACACGTGCTGCGCACCCCTGCGCACGCCGGGCGCCACGCCCCTACAGACGGCATGTCATGCCCCCGGATTGCATACCCCACACCCCTGTGGGCGGCATGCCATGCTCCCGGGATGCGCGCCACACACCTCGGGGCACCAGCCACGCCCCCGTCTGCTCTCCGCTCACAGTAGCGGAGCATGCAGCTTCGGCACTGTGCAAAAGTATCAGGTTCAAGACCTGGTGTTATGGGCAAAGCTGAAAGAAGCTCCTATCTGATATCCTAGTACATTGCTGCCAGTCAGTGTCACCAATATTGAGCAAGATCAACAGGTCTGACTTGGTATAAAATAGTTTCCTGTGATCCTATGAATTAACCATTTTATTGCTTAAGTATGAAGTGATATTTAACTACAATTTGACGCAAAATATAAGCCCTATTCATGCACTATAATCCTGGTAAAAGTAATGAAGGGGGGGCAGTGGAGATGACTGCATTTCAGTATGAGTGTTGAAGGGGATCCTATTCCAGTTTGCTTAAGAGTAGGGTGGGGTGATATATCATCCCAAACTGGTTTGAAGTCCATATCATGATATATGAGTTTCATAATTTTTGGCCTGGCAATATATCACAAATCATTGTGTGTGTGCGTGCGCACACACACTATGCAAAAATCACAATGTGGGAAGGCCAGCCAATGCCTCTGCATAGCTCCATCCTTTTTTCTGACATTGTGATATATTGTGATACCACAATGTTTAGCTGGTGATATATCACAGTGTTGAAAAACAGATATCACCCAGCCCTACTATTCACCTCTACATAGTTCCATCCTTATTTCAGACATTGGGATATATCAATATATTGCAATGTTTAGCTGGTGATATATTATGATGTTGAAAACCAGATATAGCCCAGTCCTTCTTAGGACCTTGTTGTACCTGCAGAAACAATGACAGTCACATGACACACACCCTGAACAAAAAGCATTAGAATGATTATTATAATGCCTCGTTTGTCTTTGCCCCTTTTAAGTCCCTTTGTCAAGACCTGGCATTTAACACAGTGACTAAACTCAAGCAATTTGTCTTTGGAAGCACTGTAGGAAAATGCCAGCATGTGTTTGAATATTATCTGCCTTAAACCGCTGGCTATCTTGAATTGGTATCAAGGGAACACTGATTTATTCATGAGCTTAAATTCCAAGCATTCCATTTAGGACCTGGCCTTCTTTATCCCCATCAGCTTAATCATCTTTAGCCAAACAGCTGAATGGTCTTTGTGCGTTTATTTACATTTCTAGTTTAGTTTTATTCCATATTCCATATACCAACTTGACCCTTGGGGTCTCTTCCAACTCTACAAGTCTATGATTCTTGGTTGCCCTTGTGGCAGAGCCAAATGAGTTTTCATGAAAGCTTTGGTGCAACTTGAAATGTGGTTGCGATCTTAGCATATTTTGGTCTACACAGCTCAGATTCCCCTCCATTAAGGAAGAACTTTTCTTTTCACTTGGTAGAATGTCAATCACTATCTGTTTTAGAAATGCAGGCACTTCAAGATAGAGGATGGAAGGGTACTCAATGTGGTGACTCTCCCACTACAACAGTGGCAGATTTGGGATCTCAAATTTCAGTGGCGATGAGGTTTAGCACCCCTTGCCTTTTGCCTTCCATTCTACATCATAACTGCAGTGTCCTTGAGTCTCCATGCCCAGTGTGAGCAAATCAGTTGTGCTTCCATAAATCTGCCTCTGATTAGTTAGCACATGGGCAAGGGGCAGGGACGATTAGAGTTGTATTCCAACAACAACTGTTGGCTGTTCCTGACACAGAATGTTTTGGGTAGAACCCCGAATTATTCCTTTTAAGCATGGTCCCGACAGGTATACCAAAAGATATAACCAATATTTTACTTTATGCTTGTGCGGCAGCAAGGATACTAATTGCTTCATACTGGAAAGAAGAAAAGTTGCCAACAGTTCAGGAGTGGCAGGAGAAATTGGTAGAATACTTGAAGATGGCAAAACTAACAGCAATTATAAGGAATGTGCCTAGGCAAATAATAATAGAAGAATGGAGATATGTACAGGAGTATCTGGAAAAAGAGAATCTGGAAAATGATTTAGTGGCATGCTTATAAATAGAGATATAAAGGGAGAGGAGAGAAAAATAACAACAATAAAAATACATAGACAAAGGAGTAGAGAGATATAGCATGGAAAATGATTACATAAAGGGAAGGGCGTTGTAAATAGTAGGAAGTAACCTTTCTTTTTGCTGTTTTTTCTGTTTTTCTGTTTTTTTCTTTTTTCTCTTCTTTTCTTTCATTTTTCCGTGAATCTTTTAATATGTTTTTGTGGTTTAATTTGGTATTAGGTGAATGAATACTTTTTTTCCATATGTGTGTATAACTAATATTTTTCTTTTTGAATGATTTTTGTTGTACTTATGATTTGATCGATGTAATTTCTTTTAAAATTTTGTAAACCTTTTAAAACGATAAAGTATTTTAAATTTTATTTTAAAAAACCAGAATGTTTTGGGTAGAGACAGACCTGCCATTTTTAGTTTCTCTCAGTTTCTCATTTTTCCACTCTTAAGTTCCGTTTAGCACATAGGTTTGAGATTTTTTAAAATACTGATGAAAATTAACCAGCTTACTGCATATTTAGCCTAATATACAATTTCACTTAATATGCTCATTTTTGCAATGTATTTTTCGTTTCTTTTTGAAAAAAATATCAAATTCAACAAAAAAAAAGGAGGCGGGAGACAACAAGCAAAGAACTTTTTTTTAAAAAAGGAAAGAAACAGCCCATAGTGACTTATCAGCTCACTTTAAGAATACAATAAACACTAGTACTTCCACCTGAAATGAAACACATAAACCAATACTGTAGGGGCCCTCCAGATGTCCAATTAGGTATCCACACAAGATTGACATTTATGGAAAGTATGTTCAAATGTAGCAAGCATGGTATGGTCCCTAGACCATTGTATAGCAGACAGCGAGTGTTTATCCTTCCAGGCTTGAAGTATAAGTATAAGTATAAGTATAAGTATAAGGACCACATCATATATATCTCTAGGATGCATTTTGAGATGTACACCTCCAGCGTTTTTCTGTATCAGGCAGTGTCTTCCTCTAAAGGCACAGTGGAGTCTGATACATCCAAAATATCTTTCTTTCTTTTTTGCTGGATCAGTCTGAAATCTAGAGAAACATTCTGTATAGATTCTAAAGCAATTTGTCATGGTTTAGGTTGATTCTAATTCTAATTCCTCATTCCAGATCTCTCTAAATTCTGAGCATCTATTAAAACAACAAAACAACACCCAATAACCATTTTTAAACAGCAGCTGTAGGTTTAGCTTTCTGAGAAGATGCAACGATTCCTCCAACAATTTAGGAGATGCCAAAGAGCTCATAGGAGGTGGTCCATAAGCAGACATGAATAGATGCTGTAATTCTCAACAACAGAATCTAATTACCGGTAGCAGACTCATGAAACTTTTGCCTACTGAATCAATGCTCCTTAAACATGGCTGCCTAAGAGACTTGGCCTTCTTTTGTGCTCCTGATATTCATTGTTGTCTGATAAAGAGTTCAGGCGAAGTAGAAGGCTTATACTGTACCCTACTTCCCAGCAGAGAGCTGAGTGCAGGGTGGGGACCAAATGTGGAAAAACTACCCCAAAGGAGCATGACATGTCCCCCATCAGAAGAAATACCCCTCCCCTAACAACTCATGCACCCTTAAAAAAATAAATAAATGAAATAATTATGCACATTACCTTGAACTCCTCAGAGAAAGACAGGATAAATGTGCAACAAATAGCCAAGCCACATAGGAAACGAAGACTAAAGTTCCTTTAAGATGCCATAGCCCTAAAATGTCTCAATTTCAATGTAACTGAGCTTCATGTTCAGATTCTAAAAGGTATCACGCAGGGGGTAAATCTTCAGGAAATAATCCATAAGGAGTATTTGAACTTCTCTCTTTCTTTCTCTCTAGCCTGACAGTTCAAAAGTGTAAGGTTTCAGGCCTTTAAGCTACACTGTATTACTACATTGTTCAGTGATGTTTCTTTATGATCATCAAACATTTCTCAGAAGCTGTGTTCATGCAGAACAGCTTTGTTAGGGGGGGAAAAGCCTATCAAAGTATTGGTTCTGTGGCCCTTTCACCTGGTCCATTTACAGTCACGTCTACTGTTAAGGATTGCAGAAGTTTCCTAACATATTTTCCCCATGATTGTTCTCCAGGCAAAAGCATAGCATGATATCAGAGATAAGCCTGCAAGACGTAAGAAAGTTTGGAGAAATGAGGCCAATTAAACAGAAATACAGACTGTATCACCATAAACTGAAGCTATCGAAAAATGAAACCCACAGAGCACTTTTCAAATAAATTTATTCTCTCTACAAGCATGTAGTCCTAACACATTTACTCAGGAATCAGAATTACTCAGTGAAACTGACACATGAGTAAGCATGCTTAGGTTTAGACTGCAGGTAATATTTCTTCTGTCAGTTAATAGAGTCCTTAAAAGGTAAAGGTAAAGGGACCCCTGACCATTAGGTCCAGTCGTGACCGACTCTGGGGTTGCGCGCTCATCTCACATTATTGGCCGAGGGAGCCGGCGTATAGCTTCCAGGTCATGTGGCCAGCATGACAAAGCCGCTTCTGGCAAACCAGAGCAGCACATGGAAACGCCGTTTACCTTCCCGCTGTAGCGGTTCCTATTTATCTACTTGCATTTTGACGTGCTTTCGAACTGCTAGGTTGGCAGGAGCTGGGACCGAGCAACGGGAGCTCACCCCGTCACAGGGATTCAAACCGCCGACCTTCTGATCAGCAAGCCCTAGGCTCAGTGGTTTAACCACAGTGCCACCTGGGTCCCAATAGAGTCCTTAGAAATGATAAAACTCTGCCTTTATGGTAGAAGACATCAAATAAGATTATCCTTGATTTGGGGATATAGGAAAGAATGTTCCCATCAGGTGAATCTTCCCAATTTAAAATTAATGATACAGAACAAATTTCAAAAGCACAGCTATATTAGGACCATCACAATATAAGAGCTACTCTGTGGAGTCCAGTTTTGCATGTCAAAACCTTTAAACCTCCCCCTTAAATAAATTCAGACAAGACTCAAATTTTGGTTTGGATTTTGGCAGAATTTAGGCCACAACTTTATTGATTACAGCAAGTGAGTGGTTGCATAGGCTCTGGTTCGACTAGCTCCCTGCACCGTGGCAGGTAGCGCTGACCCAGAACTCCATCATAGGCCAACCTAGGGTGAACACCTGGAATGGCACAAAGCTGGGACATGCTATGTCCACCACCCAGACGTCCCCCTGGTCTCAGTCACGGGAACAACCCCTCGCAGGGTTGACCAAAGCATTGAGTCCCTGGATTCCTTTAACGGAATACCCCTTCGTTTAGGGATGGCATTTATTTATTAAATTTTATTAAATTTATTTAATAAAATTTATTAAATTTATTAAATTTTCCCAGCCATGTGGCCAGCTTGCATTTGCAATGGCTGCCAATTCATCCCTCAAAATCATGATTGTAAAACCAATCAGATAATTGGGAGCAAATACATATGTCCTCTATTTTTCCCCATTCCCCAACTATTTCATTTCAGACTAGCAACACCATGGTGTTATGAATGCATTTATGAATGCCCCCCAATATCCAAAAGCAAATAAATAGGTTTAGTTTGCCCCTTAGGGGGTCAACCATCACTGCAGTTCCACAAGCTTATGAAACAGCTAGCTGGCAACTGCAGAAAGCTAGTGTTTTCTACTAGCTTTCTGACTTTTTGTTATTAAAATTGTGATCCTGCATTTGTTCCAAACCTCAAGATGACACTGAGTTTTAAGCTTTTTCAAGGACCCAAGAGATCCCTAATAATTTCTTTCCTCCTTACAAAATATCAAAGAGCAATAGGCATTTAATATTCTCTTGCTTCTCTATCACCTTCATTAGAAGGCATATTGATACGAATCCCCTACCTAAAGTGGCTCTACTTTTCATCACACTGGAAGTATCTGGCAGTGCGAGAAGCATGCAATGAATTTGGCTAGTAACTAATTAAAGTTTGTGGGTGAAGAGAGCCAACATTTCCAGTTCCCATGCACAACGACCCAGAAATGGTGGTGGTGGAAACATAAAACAGAATATCAAAATGTTTTTGAAGCATATCCCTTTTCTGGAAAATAAACTAGTTCCTAGAGTTACTGTTACATTTCTCATCCTTCCAAATGCAGCCACCCACCATCAACTTTACAGAAGCAATGAGACAGAAAAAAATATTCAGTTATGAAACATTGGAAGTCATGAAAAACAGCATAAGCAGGCGGTTAATAATTGGAAGTTGGCATGCACAAGTAGATCAGTCTGTTACCAAATTCAATCCATGTGGGGAGGAAAATGCCTATCTTTATGTAACCAACTGAACACAGAACTAGTTACAGGTAGGTAGCCGTGTTGGTCTGACGTAGTCAAAAAAAAAAAATCCTTCCAGTAGCATTTTAGAGACCAACTAAGTTTGTCATAGGTATGAGCTTTCGTGTGCATGCACACGAAGAAGTGTGCATCTGAAGACGTGTGCATGCACACGAAAGCTCATACCTATGGCAAACTTCGTTGGTCTCTAAGGTGCTACTGGAAGGAATTTTTTATTTTTTGTTTGAACACAGAACGTTTTGCTTGAATACGAAGGCACATCACCCATTTCAATGAGCAACCAGAAATCTGTTTGGTTGCTGTAATATTGTGGCCAGCCTTTTGGTATGAGCGAAGGCTTTTATGCCTTTGATACTTAGAAAGATATGGGGATTTAGGTAGGCGAAAACCTTTCCTGCATGGCAACATGGGTAGAATCTACACATGTATAAAAACGCTGTGAAAATGCTTTAAAAAAAGTTTTGAAAAAAATACATTGAATTTTGCATAGCTCACTGCCGCCATCTAGTGTGACATTTGTATATTGCACATTGCAACACATTTAAAATGTTTTATTTGCTGTGCAGATGAGTCCATGAACAGCTGCACATCCATCACTCAAAACCTGCCTTAAGAACATCTGGAGCAGGTGGAAACAGAGCAAGCCAAATACATTTTGCTGCTTGAGGTAAAAGACAAGATGTTCCCCACCCCAAATCACATATATAGAAGCTAACTGAAGTGTCATTTGAATCTTACTTTGCTACTGGGGATAGCATAGCATAGCATCTTCCTTCAAACCTTCTGCCCTCTGGCTCTGCTGCCCAAGGCAGGCGTCTCACTCCTCCTTGGTTGGAATGAAGATGTTATTCACTCTTATCCAAGAGTAGTGCTATTCACCTGCAAAGCTTTTGTTTCTATGAACCATTATATAAATTTCTGCCTCAATGAATCAGTTTATGAAAGAGAATTAAGTCGTGCTCTAGCCAATATCTCTTTTCACCAGAGTAAAAGTGTGGCAGCAGCCTGGGAGACCAATTCCACTCCCATTGCCTATGCAGCTTCGAGTATCGTTGCTAGCAGTCAGCCGTGACACAGCTGTAGACAACATACACTGCAGTGGGGAAGCACAGTCCAAACACGAAAACTATAAAGGTACCATAAAGGATATTAGTCATAGTGAAGAATGGCAAAAAGAAACAAAGCACAAGCACAAAAGGGGCCACTTGCACATCCTCTAAGGAAAACAGAATACAGAAGGAAGAAGGCAGGCAACTACATAGTGCTTTGGTGAAAGCTTAAAGGCAGAGGAAGCTGCTGTATACACGTCAAACCATTGAACATAGTCAACACTGACCAGGGCTTCAGGCAGGCATGTCTCCCAGCCCCGCATGGCTGGAGATGCTGAGGATCAAACCTGGAACTTTCTGTATGCAATGCAGATGATCTGTCACTGAGTTAATGCATACTGGAATGTATGTATTCCCAATACATACTGGAATGGAGGCTGTGTGTGTGAGAGAGAGATTATTACAGACTCATGCAACCAAGCTGACTTGGTGATGGTTGTGATTATGTTGTTGATGAGACAGGGATGCCCAGAAATTGGGGTCTCTGTCCAAAGGGCCTTCTCTGCTGTGGCACCCTCCCATCAGATGTCAAGAAGATAAAAAAACAAACAAACCCACACCACTTTTAGAAGACATTATGTTTTATTATGTTTTAATATTCTGCTGGAAGCCACCCAGAGTAGCTGGGGAAACCCAGCCAGATGGGCAGAGTATCAATAAAACAACAACAGCAGCAGCAACATATTCCACATTCCTGAACAGGCCTTTTATCAAGTAGAGGCGTCTGAGCTCCAAACTTTTTGGGTGTGTGTTTGAGCACTAGAGACTGAAAGGTGCATGATAAAGCTGCTATAGTTCTTATTGAAAGTCATATGTGCATCCCACTATAATTATCCCCCCTCCACATTCTTCCCCTTTTGATTCCTGTGTTTCTGATAGCTCAGACAATTGGGGGAGAGGGGGAGCATGGTGATTCCCAGTTGCCCAGCTTTTGAAACTTCCAGTGCTTTTGTACAAACACCAAAAGCAAAAATCTTGGGAGTTGGGAAGGAGAGGATCTCTATCTGTGCTAGAGAACTCTGACTCTTTCAGAAAAAAACATGCATATGAACCCACTCATAAAGGTAAAAGGACCCCTGACCATTAGGTCCAGTCGTGGACGACTCTGGGGTTGCAGAGTTCATCTCACTTTATTGGCCGAGGGAGCCAGCGTACAGCTTCCAGATTATGTGGCCAGCATGACAAAGCTGCTTCTGGAGAACCAGAGCAGAGCACGGAAATGCCATTTACCTTCCCGCCATAGCAGTACCTATTTATCTACTTGCATTTTGACGTGCTTTTGAACTGCTAGGTTGGCAGGAGCTGGGACCGAGCAACGGGAGCTCATCCCGTCGTGGGGATTCGAACTGCCGACCTTCTGATCGGCAAGCCCTAGGCTCAATGGTTTAACCCACAGTGCCACCCGCGTCCCATCAAACCCACTCATACTAATTGCTTAAAATCTACAGCAGTAGAAGACAACACATAGGCATTGTCCCTGCTGCCAGGGACTTTGTTGCATAAGGAGAAACAAGCAATTTCCAACTTCCTTTCCCCAAATTAGCCAAGTGGTGAGGAAACTCCGGCCCTCCTGGTGTTATTGGACTCCAGCTCCCATCATCCCCAGGTAGCATGCACAATGGTCAGGAATGATGGCAATAGTCCAAGAAAATCTGAAAAGCACCATTGGTTGGCAACTCCTGCTTCAAAGGCTTATTGAAATCAAGTGAAACACTGTTAAAACTGAGAGTGGCATAGCTGCCAAGTTATCCCTTTTTTTAAGGGATATTCCCTTATGCTGAATAGGCTTCCTCACGAGAAAAGGGAAAACTTGGCAGCTATGGAGAGTGGATTTTTGTGTGTGTGATGAACATGAGATATACATACAAGCAAACATTCAATCTTCAGAAGGACAGTAAATCTAGATGTCCAGACAAAGTGGGCTATCTGATCTGTTCAGCTGCTTCCACCATGGAGCAAACATGGCACTGAGAAAACAAAGAGGCTCTGTTTTGATTGATCTAGGTATCCCAGACCTGGAATCTCCAGGTCTCTGACTTGGCTTTGCTATAGTGGTTATGTTTGATCATATTTACAGGGAACCACAATCCTGTGATCAGACACCTGTCAGGCTGCATTTTAATTCATGACCATATCTTTTTTTTTAAAAAAACTAAACAATGTTTGAACACAAACTTTAGCTTGAGGTTTACACAGCTGCATGTGTTCCTGTGTTATTGCTTTTGTTTCCCCATGAGCTGAAATTAATATTTTCTTAATCAGATTCAGAAAAAAAACACATGTCAGATTACTTCTTTAATTGCTATTGCCTCTGATTAAATTAGATGGCCCTCGGGGTCCCTTCCAACTCTACAATTCTATTTTTCTAGAACTTCGTGTTTGAGCGAGTAGTGATTATTACCTGCAAGCAGACATTGGGTGGCAGTGGCTATGTGGTAGGGGCCATATATAAATTTGTGTTGTGCATATGCACAGTTTTTCATGCTGCTGATTGTTGAGAGACACAAGGCACTGATGAGCAACATAAGGAAGTCTTTTAACAGGGCATTCAGCTACCGTACATTAGTAAAAAAAGTGTTTTAAATGCATTATAACACTGTGACACCAGATGGCGCTGTAGAGTTCAGTCTTTCAACAACCTGATTTCCCATTAGGAGGGTTGCAATGTGTTTTCCTGAAACGTTTTTTTGATGCTGATCAGAAGGTCAGCGGTTCGAATCCCTACAATGGGGTGAGCTCCCATTGCTCGGTCCCAGCTCCTGTCCACCTAGCAGTTCGAAAGCACATCAAAGTGCAAGTGATAAATAGGGACTGCTCCGGCATGAAGGTAAATGGCGTTTCCGTGCACTGCTCTGGTTTGCCAAAAGCAGCTTTGTCATGCTGGCCACATGACCCGGAAGCTGTCTGCGGACAAACGCTGGCTCCCTCGGCCTATAGAGCGAGATGAGCACCGCAAACCCAGAGTCGGACACAACTGTACCTGATGGTCAGGGGCCCCTTTACCTTTACCTAGATCCAGCCAAAGTCCAGTTAACAACAGCAAGAGCTCCCAGTAAAGAATGCAAGATTCTGTTAACAAATATGAGGACTGATTAAGATGGAAAAGAGAGTAAAGAAGGGCATAATGCAAGAGGGCTCCATTTAAATAAAAAAAACTGAGCCAATGTGACATGTTTCCAGTATGGATCATATGCTCTTCACATGCTCAAGAACTTATGCCAGTAACACTTGAAAATAAAAAGGAGTATGCATACATTGCCTCATCAGATTTATTTAACATACTAGCCATGTGGAGAAGTCAGTAAGTTTGTGTTTTGTCCTCTGTTATCTCTGTGACCCCTGTGACACAGGTGACGACAACTGTAATTGCTGCGCTAAAACAGCCAGTATATCTTTCGTATTGAGAAAGTTATGGTACAAACATTGCACTTTAATTTAGTCAGTGGAAGGGAAGAAACACACAATTGTTTTTCTCGTGGCGTTTAGCTTTCTCTGCAAATGATGATAAAGTAAAGAAGGCATTTTAAAAAAGTTTTTATATGGATGATTATGTAGCCTACAAAAATCTCCCCATCATGTATGGTATAAAAAATATTATTCATTGCTTCTGTGATTCTGTAGAGAAGTTAAGCATTCATTTCAGAGATAAGAGGCTGAGCCCAGAGATAACATTTCTCTAAGACAAGCAACCGGGCCCGTATGCATGCATGCATGTATGTATGTTTGTGTGTCGAGGCTTACCAGAAATTTACCTGAAATAACTCACAACTGACACCAGAATTATGGTTTGGTTTTTGGCAATTAATTTAGGCCACAACTTTATTTAATTACACCAATTAATCCGAGTGTTGGCTTAGGCTTTTGGTTATCCACTCGTCCTTTCTTAAGAAGGACTATCACCATCTGTCCACTGAGGACAGGACTCAACTCATTTGTCCACTTAGGACAGGACTCAATCAGCTGTCTCCTTCGGACAGGACTCACCTCATCTGTCCACCTTGGGGCAGGACTCACTTCAGCTGTCACCATGGGACAGGACTCACCACTGTCCGCTTGGACAGTACCCGCTCCGACTTCCTGAAGGGAAGTCAAGTGAACATACCTGGGAGAGGAGGTGGCTGAGCCCAGACATTCCCTCCTCTCTTTGCCCAATAATGTTCCCCAAGGCTCTTACTCTTATAATTGGGCCCACCATCCCCGCCAATGGCGGGATGGTAAGGACAAGAGCGTAAGCCCCGAGATTCCTTTAACGGAATACTTCTATATGGAGCAAACGGTGGGGGGGTAGGCATCTGGATGCCACACCCCTCTACCAACCGCTTGACCAACCAAAAGCCTAACCGCCAATCAAGCCTACCAAGGCTTGCCGCCAACACTCAGAGACCCAACCCTCTTTTTAAGCCCTCAGATATGTCCCTCAACCAAACGTCATACCCAGCGGGGGACAGGTGAACCCCATCATCCCGATATGGGAGAGGGGCTCTAACGTAACTCCGGGATGTCGTATAAAACGTCCCCCAATTCCAATCACCTGCTTGGAAGCTGCACTGTAACCCTTTTCCTGGCTCTTTCCCCGGCCAAGGGGGGAATGTCACTCCGCCAGTGAAACCTTTGCCACAGTTGAGACCAGAGAGAGGCGGTTTCCGGGAACAAAGTCCGTATCTCCAACAAATCCCGCAGGATAGCCAGGCGCAGCGATAAAATAGAGACCAAAGCAGGGATATCGTTCTCCCCCAGCTGGAGCACCAGGGCGGACGGACGACCAAGCAAAAGGGCTTTGCGCCGCAGCAAAGGGAGGAGTTTTCCCCCAGCGCATGCCCCTCTTGCCCATCCAGGTCACATGGATGTTGGAAGGAAGGCCAAGCCGAAGACCCAATTGTGTCTCAGCAGCGCAATGGCCTGCCCAATGGACTATGGAATGTCGCACCATCCATATGTGCACGTCCGCAAGTCCTGGAGAAACAGCGGCAACAAATAAAAAGGTTAGCGACGGTTCCTAACATAAGATTTTTAAGCGGCAGATTTCCACCTGCCCAATTCCTTACATACAACTCTTAACTTCAACCTCATTCTGGAGAGAAGATCAAAAGAGATTGGGCTCCTGGCAGGGGGAAGGGAAAGGACAAAATCTACCCCATCCCTCCATGGCCTTGCGCACCACAAATTTGGCACAAGGGTCCCTATGAAAAAATAATTTAGAAAAAGGAAATAGCCACAGGCTGGACCTTAAAGGTCCTGGCAGCCCTTCCCAGGTGAAAAAGGTGTGCCAAATATTGGAACACCTGAGATGAAGAGGGTTGAGCACCTGGAACCAGGGACCTGAAGCGCTCCTTCTGCAAGCGGGACAAAGCGTCAGCTAAACCATGGATAAGCCAGGGACAAAATGCGCTGAAAAATTATTGAAACACAGGCACTGCAGAATGAAAGCCCTTAGCAGAGCCGATACCAAAGTCAGGATTCAGGCCTCATCATGGGACTGAAACTGCCTTGGTCGCACTGGTCGATGATCTCCGGCGGGCTAGGGACAAAGGTAAGAGCTGTTTCCTTGTTCTGCTGGATCCCTCAGCGGCTTTTGACACCATCAACCATAACATCCTTCTGGACCGTCTAGAGGGCTTGGGAGCTGGGGGCACTGTCATGCAGTGGTTCCGCTCCTTCCTCCTGGGCCGTGTTCAGAAAGTGGTGGTGGGGGATGAGTGTTCAGACCCCTGGGCGCTCACTTGTGGGGTGCCTCAGGGTTCTATCCTCTCCCCCATGCTTTTTAACATCTATATGCAGCCGCTGGGAGAGATCATCAGGGGGTTTGGGCTGGGTGTCCATCAGTATGCTGATGATACCAAGCTCTACCTCTCTTTTAAATCAGAACCAGTGAAGGCGGTGAAGGTCCTGTGTGAGTGCTTGGAGGCGGTTGGAGGATGGATGGCGGCTAACAGATTGAGATTGAATCCTGACAAGACAGAAGTACTGTTTGTGGGGGACAGGAGGCGGGCGGGTGTGGAGGACTCCCTGGTCCTGAATGGGGTAACTGTGCCCCTGAAAGACCAGGTGCGCAGCCTGGGAGTCATTTTAGACTCACAGCTGTCCATGGAGGCACAGGTCAACTCCGTGTCCAGGGCAGCTGTTTATCAGCTCCATCTGGTACACAGGCTGAGTCCCTACCTGCCCACTGACTGTCTCTCCAGAGTGGTGCATGCTCTAGTTATCTCTCGCTTGGACTACTGCAATGCGCTCTACGTGGGGCTACCTTTGAAGGTTACCCGGAAACTACAACTAATCCAGAATGCGGCAGCTAGACTGGTGACTGGGAGCGGCCGCCGAGATCACATAACACCGGTCCTAAAAGACCTACATTGGCTCCCAGTACGTTTCCGAGCACAATTCAAAGTGTTGGTGTTGACCTTTAAAGCCCTAAACGGCCTCGGTCCGGTATACCTGAAGGAGCGTCTCCACCCCCATCGTTCTGCCCGGACACTGAGGTCCAGCTCCGAGGGCCTTCTGGCGGTTCCCTCATTACGAGAAGCCAAGTTACAGGGAACCAGGCAGAGGGCCTTCTCGGTAGCGGCACCCACCCTGTGGAATGCCCTCCCACTAGAGGTCAAAGAGAACAATTACCAGACCTTTAGAAGGCATCTCAAGGCAGCCCTGTTTAGGGAAGCTTTTAATGTTTGATGGATTTCTGTATTTTAGAATTTCTGTTTTTTTGGAAGCCGCCCAGAGTGGCTGGGGGAACCCGGCCAGATGGGCGGGGTATAAATAATAAATTATTATTATTATTATTATTGACTTAGATGACAGCTTTGCCAGGACGGTCACCACGGCCTTGGTGTCTGACCAGAAGCATATGCGGCGGTCCGTGAGGCAAAGTGATTCCAAAATGGAGGGCAAGATCTTTAAAAGGGGGACCCTTCAACCAATTAAAACTTCCATATTTGCATACCCACTCCCCCATTACTCAGCATGACCTGTGGCCTATACAAGAACCCAAACCCTTTATTAAATTTCCTAGCAGCCCTACCACAATCCGCTTTATATTGGATGATATAAAGCGCTATGCATGTATAAACAAATAAAATCACCGCTGTATACCATCAAGCATATGTGGTGCACAGTGTCACTTTGGTTGTCGAACAGCTTAGTTGTTGAACAAATTGGCTCCCCAATGCTGCAAACACGGGAGTGTTCTGGTTTGCGATACCCAAAGGAGCGTCTCCATCTCCATTGTTCTTCCGGACACAGGCCCAGCGCCGAGGGCCTTCTGGCGGTTCCCTCACTGCGAGAAGCAAAGTTACAGGGAACCAGGCAGAGGGCCTGCTTGGTAGTGACGCCTGCCCTGTGGAACGCCCTCCCGTCAGATGTCAAAGAAATAAATAACTATCTGATGTTTAGGAGACATCTGAAGACAGCCCTGTTTAGGGGAAGTTTTTAATGTCTGATGTTTTAATGCATTTTTAATATTTTGTTGGAAGCAGCCAGCTAAGCGGGGTATAAATAATAAAATTATTATTATTATTTCAATACTTACAGGGCAAATTTTGCACATGATAGCAAAAAGGCAAGGGATCTCTATGTATTAAGTCTTACACCTGCTCACTGGTTGCTATCACATTATATATAGCATTGCTTCTTAAAAGCTCTGGTGAGTAAATAGTAAATCAAATGCCTTCTATCCTATTACATTATTTTCCCCTCAGTTACCCCAAGCAAACATTCTTAAATGTCACTTAAAAATGGGACTTTAACCACAGCACTCACCGTTTGTGTTTACCTGAATGCTTGTTTTCCTGACCATTCAAAGGCCTAGGCCAACGTTATCCAGGCAGGGGAGACGTTAGGTAAATATCATCAGGTGGCATCTGCATTTTTATCAGGTTATAAAAGGCCTCCTTGTAAAGAGGACGCAGGATAAGAGCCCTCATTACTGAGGTTATGTTTCCATGCCATAGCCTTTTAAACAAGCGATAAACTCCCTCCACTAAAGCTACAAAGTTACTGGAGTGGAAGCGAAAGCGAGTAAGCACAAATGGTTTCAAGCCGCTGCAAAACAGGCTGGACTGGATGGCATTGGTCACTCTAGGTCGATTAATAGGGGAAACGTATGATGGATACAAGATTTTAAAGGTTCCTGTTGATAAGAATGACACCATTTTGGTCAGGTTTCCTGTAACAAATTTCCTTTGAAAAGTAGTTCACATGACTCTGTCCTGCTCTGTGGTGGGACAAGGCTCACCCAAGGGGTGGGGTGGTTCAGTTCAGGCTTGAGACAAGGCAAGGTGGAACAAGGTTGGGGCTGGCCTCAAGGCACTGGGGAACACAAAGTGGCTCCACAAGGAGTAAGCCGAGCCCTTTTATAGCAGTAGTCCCAGGCACTTATTGATATACCACTTGTGCAACAAGATACTGATCTATTAAAATGGACCCAGCCTTCTCAAGTAACCCCACACTGCAACAAAAGGAGGGATGTTCAGCAGCAGCAGAACATTTCTTGATGGCACCTGGGTCAGGCGCATGCGGGGGCGCATCATGGGAGAGCTGTGTATTTTGTGAGGCAAGAAAATCCAGCAACTTCATCGACAGTGGTGCCTCACGAGACGAATTTAATTCGTTCCGTGAGTCAATTCGTTTTGCGAAAAATTCGTCTTGCGAATCGCGGTTTCCCATAGGAATGCATTGAAATTTCTTTCTTTGCCCATAGGAACGCATTAATTAAATTTCAATGCATTCCTATGGGAAACCGCGATTCGCAAGACGAATTTTTCGCAAAACGAATAATCGAGTCACCAACACATTCGTCTTGTGAAAAATTCGTCTTGCAGGGCATTCGTCTTTCGAGGTACCACTGTATAATGAATAACTTTTTTAAGAGGGGGCCCATGCCAAAACCATAAATTAAAAAACAAACCAGAAAACCTTGTTTCATGAAGTGTCTATATACCCAGTAAAATAAAAATAAAAATCTTACCTCTATCAGGAAATCCCTCCTTTAGTCGGTTTTTCTCTTACTGTCACTTCCTGTTCCCAGTGCTAACAAAAGATAAGTAGAAACACTCTCCAGTGCTTTTTTTGGGGGGGGGGATGCAGGGGGACGCAGAACCCTAAACACTTTGTGAATCTAAGTTTGCCCCATCGAGGGGCAGTATTACAATATAAGTAGGAAAATGAGAGTACCCCTAAACATTTTTTTAAATAAAAAAAGCACTGACACTCCCTGTAAATGAGATATTAATTACTAAGGCATCTAGAATGGGTTCACACATGCATATCTCATCAAGTGATGACTTTTGTATCTGGGTGAGCCATTCGGGATCCACACAGCCATTATAACTTCAAAATTGCCTTGCCCGACCTCAAATACAGTTGCTTTCAATGGAGCCAGGGCACATAATCAGCTGTGGATAATCAAATGTGGAGTAAAAATCATATAATCATAGAGTTGGAAGAGACCACAAGGGCCATCCAGTCCAACCCCCTGCCAAGCAGGAAACACCATCAAAGCATTCTTGACATATGCCTGTGAAGCTTCTGCTTAAAGGCCTCCAAAGAAGGAGACTCCACCACACTCCTTGGTAGCAAATTCCACTGCTGAACAGCTCTTACTGTCAGGAAGTTCTTCCTAATGTTTAGGTGGAATCTTCTTTCTTGTACAGTAGTTTGAATCCATTGCTCCATGTCCGCTTCTCTGGAGCAGCAGAAAACAACCTTTCCCCCTGTACAAATTGTACAGTGCATTTTGATAGTTACATTTTCATTGCACAAAATAAAATAAAATAAAAAACGAATGTTTGTGGGAAACACTTGTTCTACTTATTAAAGGCACAGTTCCTGAACTACAAACAATCCATAAAAGTCACGAACGGGTGGCAATCCTATTCTGCACCTGTAGCAACTGCCTGTTCATGCCAAGTGGGTGTCTAACTTGTTTGTCATGAGCAGAAGCCTGAGATTTTGCATACCACAGCAAATCTCCTCTGTGTGGGCTGAGCTGTGGCATGTACAATCTCATCTTCTGCATGAGACAAATGAGTCAAGTGCCCTGTTTACCCAGAGAGGGCAGCTGACTGAAGCACAACCAAGAAACAGCCACCCCAAACAGTGCGATCATGTGTGCCAGCTCTCTGTGTCACAGCAATTCATAAAATTTACACTCAAATATCTATATTTATTCCTTCAAAACACTGACGCAAAAGACGAAAATGAAACACACACACACAAACACACTGATTAATAAAAAGCAAATTTAGGGTGGAGTAATTGCTGATCTTTTACAGAGAGGAGAACAAAAGCCTCTCCTTAAAGAAGTATGAACATCTGCATAGAAAAAGCCACAGGCATTAAATGTCTTTTATAAGATTGGCACATGCAGCAGTTCAGCAAACAGAGTCACGATAGCTTGCAAATGGGAAAGAGCCCAAGTGACATATTTTTTTCAATTCTAACCTTCCCATTCAAATGATATACCTAGGCAAAGGCAATGGCTGCCATCCTGCATTCTGTAGACAGTGAGAGCAGGTATGAAGTCGCTGTCATGGGGGCCCAGGACAACACTGTCTTCTCCCTGTGATGTGCTGCCACATTGCTCTTGCATGCACACTGCAACTGGGCTAGGCAAACTGACGCATGTTTACTTGGAGGTAATTCCCACAGTGTACAAATGGGCTTCCTCCCAGGTAAATTTGTATAAAATTGAAACCTTAATCTCAGCTAAGATTGTCCTCTATCAAAGCATAGGTGACAAACACTGACTCTATAAGGAGCTTCACTGATTGGTGAATCAATGAAATGGGCTGAATCTGCAAATAGGAATCCTTCCATTCCATCCACATTGAAAGCCCAAATAGCAATTGGCTATTGTTGCAGTAGTGTGTTACAGCTGTGGGACGCAGGTAGCACTGTGGTCTCAACCACTGAGCCTCTTGGGCTTGCCGATCAGAAGGTTCGAATCACTGTGATGGGATGAGCTCCCATTGCTCTGTCCCAGCTCCTGCCAACCTAGCAGTTCAAAATCACGCCAAAAAAGTGCAAGTAGATAAATAGCTATGACTGCGACGGGATGGTAAACGGCATTTCTGTGAGCTCTGGTTTCTGTCATGGTGTTCCATTGTGCAGTGGCAGAGCTTCATGCTCTGGCACCAGGGGCGGGGGGGGGGGGCCTGGCGCCCATCCGGGGGGGCGTGTCTCCCGGGGGCGGGAGGCACGTTCCAGGGCTGTGGCGCGCCTCCTGGGGGCACGGCACGCCTCCTGGAGGGGCGTGGTGCACATTCCGGGGGTGGGGTGCGCCTCCCGGAGGGGTGTAACACAGGTTCTGGGGGCAGGGGGAGCGTTTTGGGGGTGGGACGGACGCCCACGATGGCACCCTTTGGAGCCCACTGCTCGGGGCGGCCCGCCCCTACCGCCCCTACCTTCCTACGCCCCTGCTATTGCACCAGAAGCGGTTTAGTCATGCTGGCCACATGACCCGGAAAGCTGTCTGTGGACAAACGGCGGCTCCCTCAGCCTGAAAGGGAAATGAGTGCCACAATCCCATAGTCGCCTTTGATTGGGCTTAACCACCCAGGGGTCCTTAACCTTAACCTTTTACCTTTTACTATGTTGCTGTTGTTGTCACAAGCCAGATCTGGAAAACACACACACACACACACATACACACACACACACACACACACACACACATGAAGACAACAGAAGAAGCCCTCAAATACAATGATTTCACAACCATGTTTTGTAGGCGCCCTATAAGCAATGTGTGAACAAAAGATAAGGATTCCAGAGAAAAGGGATAGTGTGGAATCAATAACCAAACTGAACCAAATAACTCTAAAAGAAAAGTGGAGAAAGGATATAGCAGGTGGGTCAGAGGCCACATCAGCATGGATACTGAATTCATTAACTGTACATGCTGGATGAGAGCTTTCAAGAAAATAAGTGAGCCCAAGGATCAGCGTCAGACAGAAAGGATGGGAGCAAGCCAGGTGAAGATTTAGGAGGATCAACCTTTCAACTGCTATTCAGAGGTAAACTGGTGAAAATAAGCAAAGGGCATGACATAAAGAAAAGAGAAGCAAAGTGGTGTGGGGAGAGAAGTGTTGACAGAAGAAGAAAGGTGACAGAAGAAAACCAACAACTGAGCCCCATTTAGGAGTATTGCAGCAGGGAAATGGAAAAGAGCGAGTGAGGCCTCTGCAAACTCTCACCAGGACCTGAGGCAGAAACCCAGGCCTCTGTCAAAGCTAAAAGTAAAAGATTTTTAGGAGAGAATCAAGTTGTGAACTATAGCCATTTTGTTAGCTGAGTGATGTGCAGGAACAGAGAGAGAAGTAACATGAAATGGAGAGAAGTAACATGAAGTGCAGAGAAAGAGCCAGAGAGGGCATGGGGAAAGGAAGGCAGATATAGATATCTATAAAATTAAACTCCAGAAAAAGCAGCGAGGGTTCATGACTTTATAAAGTCACAAGGGGAGTTAGAGACTTAAAAGTAAATTATCAAAGAGCTAAGGAAGGGCCAGGAACCAAATATTCGGTCAACACTTGCACCCATTCACTTAAGTCTGCATGTGTCACCTGGGGGGGGGGGGGAAACACTTTCCAAGATCTTGGGCCCAGAGCTATGCCACGCGATTACATGTGGACAATGCTTTGCATACTGATAAAAGGAGGGGGCAGGGCGGAAAGCAAGAGAGCAGAGACTCCACTTTGCATGAAAAATATTTGGATATAGCCACATAAGCAAAGGTACCAACTAACCTGGACTAACAGCATGAATGATTAGTTCTACAAAGAAGCAGAGAGGAAAGGGAAATGTCTTTTCCATATCAGAGAATGGGAGGATACAGTGAGGGGCTATATGCAGTGGTGCAAAGACAAAATGTAAATTATGTGGGTTTGAACCATTCAGGAAAGGGAACTACACTGTTTGTGTTCTGATGACTGTTTGTTGGTTTGTTGTACTGAGCTCCTTACGACGAATGCCAGTTTATAAATACGGTGAACAAATAAATAATACTTTATTAGATTGTCAGGCTAACATCAGAAAGGAACAATGTGCTCTCAAAAAAGATCTTTCTTTATTAACTGGCTTGTTAGCTTTAAGATAAAACTAAGGCTGTTTTTGGTCAGTTTTCAACACAAAGAAGCACAATCAAAGTTCATTTTTTGAGATGGGAATAATTGTGGTCAGCATACTTCTAAAGTTTTCTAGAACACATTTCATTATGATGCATGTCTAGGGAAGTTGTGGTATACAGTATATCATTTGCAATTAGCTTCAAATGGGTTTTCATTATCATGTGTGAAGAAATAGCTGATTGATCTTCTAATGACTATAAGAAGATGAAGGCTGTCAAATATGACAGGAATTGTCACTATTCTTTATTAAAAAATACTTTTAATGTTAAGGTGGTTATAGATCTAAAGTGGCTATAGATCTGAGCCCATTACTCCTAGCAGAGCCCAGAATATTTCCAATTCATGGCTGATGCATCTGGTTGGTTATAATCATTGATGACAGGGTAGTCTGTATATATTGAAGTCATATTAATGAATGATGAAATAATTAAACAGATGTGTTGACAAAGAGTTGCAAGGTTTCCCGTGGTCTCATGGGATCTGTCTAAATAAAATACTGCTGTTCTTTTTAATTTCATTCCTTATTAATCATATTTGCAAATTTCCAGAGAATTGCAGGGTGAGGCAGATGGTGCAGTACAAACAGCTCAAAGGAGCAGCATTGTATTATTAAAGAATAATGAAAGTATAAGAAGACAGTAGACATTTGCAAGAATTTTGTAATTGGAACAGGGGTGTCACACTCAAATGGGCAAACTCTCCACTCAACAGATGCTCAGAGTGCACACTCACAATTTCTTACTGAATTGCAATGAGATTCCCCCTCCATTAAAGTTTGAAATAAATCCACATAATATCTGACATGTTATAAGTTCTTAACCATTTATAGCAAATCCACCCTCCTAGATTTACCACACTCAATAATAGCTGTATTGTTAGTGTCTAACACTATGGTAGGCAGTTGCTGTCTTAGGCAAATAGCCCCCTAGGTTAAGCAACCCCTACTGTGGGAAACATATATGTTGATTTGCTAGGGGACTGGCTGTTTTGAAGAGCTGTTGCAGGAAATCTGGGAGACGGTTGAGGTAAGAGAGACTGGTCACCCAGTCCCAGTTTTCACTTGTAAGTCTAGCAATATATTCCACCTTAGATCTGAGCTGGAGAAGAAGTCTGAGGTTAATAATAATAATAATAATAATAATAATAATTTATTTATACACTGCCCATCTGGCTAGGTTTCCCCAGCCACTCCGGGCAGATTCCAGTGAAATATTAAAATACAATAATTCATCAAATATTAAAAGCTTCCCTAAACAGGGCTGCCTTCAGATGTCTTCTAAAAGTCAGATAGTTGTTTATTTCTTTGACATCTGATGGGAGGGCGTTCCACAGGGCGGGCGCCACTACTGAGAAGGCCCTCTGCCTGGTTTCCTGTAACCTAACTTCTCGCTGGGAGGGAACCGGCAGAAGGCCCTCGGAGCTGGACCTCAGTGTACGGGCTAAACAATGGGGGTGGAGACGCTCCTTCAGGTATTCTGGGCTGAGGCCATATAGGGCTTTGAAGGTCAGCACCAACACTTTGAATTGTGCCCAGAAACGTACATGTAATATGTGTCTCTCCTTTGAAGTGAGCACTACTGATCCTCTCCCCTCCCAAGCTTGTTCCTAGGGTGAAGCTTGAGCTGGGCAAACTTCTCTGGCATCTTTAGCAATGTCATTAAACTGCTTTGTCATGTAAAGTCATGGCACTGCCTTTAAAACTTAAGTAGATCAGCCCAGTTGTTAGATATTCCTCATTGTTGCTAAGGAACATTCCCATGCTACAATGCACCAACTCATCGGAATGAGAAAAATCCTTCCCTTGTTTTTGAACGTGACATTTAATTCACCCTCTGCATGCTGCTTTCCTGAGACTATTGTAATAATTGTGCATGGATATATCTGAAACTTCCGTGATTGGTATCAATCACATCTGGATGCTCTAAACCTGTGCCCAGATTCTCTGATGTCATTTCCCATAAACTTTGTGGCAAATCTAATGGAAAATGTCAGCCACCTCTTCTCTGATGAAGCCAGGGAGGGAAATCATCCTGGCCAAAGGCAGTTAGTTCCTTGTCATTTTCCCTTCTGGGTTATCTGCTACATTTTGGCAAAGGTCTGTTTTCTCTGCCCATTGTTTCGAGGGCAAGGGAATCATAGGTCACTTTTTTTGCACTGACTCCGGGAGGCAGCTGTTCAGAACATTCCAAGCTAAGAACACAATGGCAAAAAAGCAATGACCGTATTTCCTGCTCTCCCTGAAAGGCAATCTCTTGCCGCAAAGCATGAAAATAAGAGGAGGAGGGGACATTTAAAAACCCTCATAGCTTATTTTTGTGTCTGCAGAAAAGAAAGTCTCTTGGCTGTTCTGTTCTTAAAAATGTATAAAGCACCAGGAAGATGATGCACAGAGGGAATAAATGTTCTTTTAGATGTTTCTTCTTTTCCACTTTGGTGCAAATTTAGTAATTTAACCAAAGTGTTCCTCCTTTGAAAAGAGGCTGGTATATTTTCTATAGGCCAGTGATGGGCTACCTTTTGAGCTTGGTGTGTCAAAATTCGCCAAAAAACTGAGCATAACTCGGGTGGTGTGTCACCTCGAGAAAAAAAAACATAATTTCATGATATTTATAGTTTAAATAACAAAAATGTATAATTGTAATATATAACTGTATTTAATAACCCCAAAACTAATTATTTAACCAAACCAAACCAAAAACCCCTTATTTATCACAAAGAGCCCAGAGTTGTTGAGCTTTTGGGGGGAGCTGCTGACCAAAGTTTTGGAGGTTTTTTGGGGGGTGCAAAAGTTGCTTTGCTTTTTTGGGGGGATGCCCCAAAGCTGCTGCACTTTTTGGGGGGGAAAGAGAACAGAAATAAATGACGAATAATACCTTCGCTGGAACTAACACGCAGCACTGACATAGTCTGCCAAAGCGTCAGAAAAAACAGCACAGAAAGGGTTAAAAACCAATCTCTGGCTACCACCAGCAGCAGCAACAACAACAAAAAGATCGGAGACAAGCTGTAGTTTGAGGAGGAGTGGGAGAACAAATGGGGGGGGGACAACAATAACGTGAATGGGCCGATGGGGCATGTGCTAGCAGTGAGGGCTCTGCGTGTCATGTCTGACACGCGTGTCATAGGTTCGCCATCACTGCTATAGGCCATGCCTCTGGCAGAATGGAAAAGGAAAACTGAATGAATGCTCTAAGCCAGATGGGCAGGGTACAATTAATTAATTAATTATTAGGTGGTGAGCACACAGTTCAGCTGGGGTCAGTGTTGAGGTGGTCTTCACCTGCCTCCTTCTTTTGCCCCTGGAAATCTTCTCATGAAGCACTTTGTCTTAGAGCACTGTGTTTTTTTGCAAGAATCACGGAAGGTGATTCACATCTATCCTTGTGAGGAGTCATCTATCCTTGTGAGGAGACATCAAATTTCACAACCAAGGCTGTTGAATCAGTGTACAAGATAGAAACGGGATAAAACACAAAGCCTATTTTCTAAAAAGCTAAACATACTAAAACTGTATTGTAAAAATTATTGAAAACAACCATACTATGTCTTCAAACATGCAATCCAGATTCCATAAATAATGGTGTCACCCAGCAAGAAAAACCTTCAGTGCCAGTGTGGTGTAGTGGTTAAGAGTGGTAGACTCATAATTTGGTGAATTGGGTTTGCTTCCCCGCTCCTCCACATGCAACTGCTGGGTGACCTTGGGCTAGTCACACTTCTCTGAAGTCTCTCAACTTCACTCACCTCACAGAGTGTTCGTTGTGGGGGGAGGACAGGAAAGGAGATTGTTAGCCGCTTTGAGACTCCTTAGGGTAGTGATAAAGTGGGATATCAAATCCAAACTCCTCCTCCTCCTCCTCTTCTTCTTCAACAAAAATGTCTTCAACAGGTATGTTATAATGACATTAGACACCTGTTTAATTTCAGCTGGTAGTTGAACCAGAGAGCTGGAACTGCAACCTGGTTTGTAGTGCAAACTAAGCACACCTCTGGGAATGATCACTTTCCTTTTCTTTGAAGAAAGCTTTGCTCACGTAACCCCTTTGTGCATGTATGCATCCACTTGTTGGACCAAGGTGCTAATGTTGTAATAATCTGTTGCCTCATTTGAAATGAGACATAGTCTCCATCTCCTCCTGTCCCCCACCCCCCACCCCCGGCCTTGCAAAGCAAACAAAACATTACCGGGAGCCAAAGTTCAATGGAGGTCATGCAAGGCCTCATCATGTTTAACTTTCTCTCCTCTATCTCAGCGGTGAGGAACGTCTTGAACAATCAGGGCATGACCAGGCTGACAACATGGCAGATGTGCCTAGTTATAAGTGAAGGGGCATGTTTGCACATGCCTCATCTTAGCCTTCAATACCTTATCCCTTAAAAGCAATCTCGGTGAAATTGCATAATCAAACATCTATTATACTGGGTGAAATTTGTATGTCACCAAGAGATGATTATGCATTTGTTAATTCCAGTCAATGCCATGGAGGAATTGCTGTCTAAATTAGGTAGGAAGCTGTTCCAGCAAATTTCAAATGATCAAGTGTTTCAAGTGTCTATGACTAAGCTATTACACATGCCAAGTAAAGAGCTGATAATTAAATTCCAAACCATAATAATTTATGGATATTGTTTATGCATTTCGTTTGCATATTTTACTAGCAAAGACTGGTCCACTTACACTTTTTATAAGAAGTGATAATTAAAATACATACCTCAGCTCTTGGCCTTATAACCCCCAAGCTATATATTTTGTTAGCTGGCAGCCAGTGAGGCTGATTTCTTTCTTCTTCTGTTACTTTCCATTTCTTGAAAGTTTTTAATGCTTTAAATTTTTCACAATAGTGCAAAAAAGAAGAAGCCATCACACAGATCTCTCGGTGCTACAGTATAACAAGTAGGTAGAACTAATCTCTTAATTGATTTAACCTAATGAAAGATGTTTCTGTAGGATATAATCTGATTGCTGCTTGCATTCATTATGCACATGCAGGTCTATCAACACGTGTGGAATTTTTAAAAAGTGCCATGGGTGCCAGTCACAAATTGGCTACTGCGATGTGTGTGGCATAACACAAAATGGCTGCCACCTCTAAAAGAGTAGGAAAAAGAGAGCAGAACACACATTGGTGTGGCCATCCTTCCTCACATTTCATGCATTGTGGATTTTTGTGGGGGTAATTCCTGAGACCACCACAACAGAAGTTCTGGTGAGTACACTGGAACCTGAGGACAAGGGGTTAGTGATCTCTGCTGTACAGACTTTACAGTTCAGTCCTACGGATCTTTACTTAGAAGTACGGTAAGTCCTATTGCGCTCTGTGGAATATTCTACCATGTAATTGTGCATAGCAATGCAGCCTGCAACAAAATTAGAATAATAGTATTATAGAGTACAGTCATACCTCGGTTTAAGTACACTTCGGTTTGAGTACTTTCAGTTTAAGTACTCCGCGGACCTGTCTGGAACAGATTAATCCACTTTCCATTACTTTCAATGGGAAAGTTCGCTTCAGGTTAAGTACGCTTCAGGTTAAGTACGGACTTCCGGAACCAATTACAGTCATACCTCAGGTTAAGTACGCTTCAGGTTGAGTACTCCACGGACCCATCTGGAACGGATTAATCCACTTTCCATTACTTTCAATGGGAAAGTTCGCTTCAGGTTAAGTACAGACTTCCAGAACCAATTGTTTACTTAAACCGAGGTACCACTCGGGTTACCATCTCAATTCGTTCCAGAGGTCCATTCTTAATCCGAAACCGTTCTTAATCTGAGGTGTGCTTTCTCTAATGGGGCCTCCTGCTGCTGCCGTGCTGCTGGCACGCGATTTCCGTTCTCATACTGGGGCAAAGTTTGCAACCCAGAGCAACTATTTATGGGTTAGTGGAGTTAGTAACCTGAAGTGTTTGTAACCCGAAGCGTTTGTAACCCAAGGTACCACTGTAGACAGATCTGTCTTCATGAGACACAGCAGTTGAAGCAGAAGGGGAAGGATCAGAAAGAAAACCGTGAGTTATTTGAAGCAACGTGGGGTGCAGGATCAGATATGACCAGGCTAGCCAATGCTGTGCCCTGCAAATGTTGCTGGACAATAGTTCCCATCACCCCTGACCATGTTGAACACTTCTGCAGATGATATCAGATTTGCTGCCTTGCAGAAGCCACTCTTTGTCTCCACTTATGTTCTAGTTTGAGACTAACACACCTATTTTTTAAAACAACATTCTAAATGTCCCAGTGCTGTCTTATTCAAATGACACTAAACCCAGCAGTGCTGTTCCTGGAATTTCTCACTACATAGAGAGGCGTGAAGTGCATCATAATATACTTTTTAAATAGATTGCTTTTTTAAAAAAAGTATTCGGAGGCCCAAGTAAAGCTTCCCAAACACAATGTGATTATATTAAAGTGCACAACTTTTCATTGACAAGACAGAAAATGTGAACCTGGAAATCAGATACAAAGAATGTAGCAAGCAATTTATTGCTACGCGCAGTATCTTTCTACTTCCTGACAAGCTACATGAAAACTGAATGAAAATGATGGTGCATAATCTGTAGAGAGGGGCCAATCTGTCAACTTTGGTTTCTCTTAGGTTCTCAGTTTTCCAACCTTAACTTCTGTTCTCCACACTTCCATGGCAGTTTGTCATGATGATTTTTTCTTTAAAGGAATGCTCATGAAAATCCACCTGCATTTTAGTGCAAATCTACATGCAGAAGCTGCTTTGCAATTTTGCTTAATAGGCACATTTTTTTCAAAGCAATTTTCCAGATATAATGCATTTTTGTATGTTATTTTCAGCAGTATATGCATTTATATACCGGCATTACCCTCGTGTATGCATTTTTGTAGACATTACTTCGCAGGAGAATCACATTGCAAAATTTGCAGAAGTGGGAAAGTGACAAACCTCTGGTCTCCTGGAATGTGCTGCTGGACTACAGCTCTCATCATCTCCATCCAGCAGGGCCAATAGTCAGGGATGTTAGGAATTATTGTTCAGCAACATCTGGGGATCCATAGGTTCTCCGCCCCTGCTCTAGTTTCTGAAATACCAGGGAAGCAGAAAGCTCTTGGTTACGGAAGACACACATTTGATCAAAGTTTGTATTTCTCCAAACAATTGTTGCGCTTGGAAAAGATCTAGCTTAGAAGGAGGAGGTGGGTGCTAGAGGATGCAATTTGCATACAAAAGATTTCAGGTTGTTTCTGGAATCCCCAGGTATGACCTGGAAAGACTTCTTGCTGAAAACCTGGAAAGCCACTGCCAGTCAGTACAGGCTAGATGGACCAGTGGTCAGACTTGGAACAATGTTATACCCTTCATATATTTCTGATGAAAACATCCTGTCTATAGATGATAGATAGATAGATAGATAGATAGATAGATAGATAGATAGATAGATAGATGATAGATAGATAGATAGATAGATAAATTTATTACTTATACCCTGCCCATCTGACTAGGTTGCCCCAGCTGCTCTAGGCAGCGTACAGAATATATAAAAAACATAATAAAACACTATACATTTAACTCTTCCTCCTCAGGGGCATCCTTTCCAGTTTATCAACACTATACATTAAGGAGGACGTATGAGAAGGATGTATACCATAAAGAATTATTGTTGTTTTGTGACTTCATCTAATTAAGGTTCAGTTAGGCCAAAGTTGCATCGCTGAAAGGTCACACAAATGTGTTACAGTACTGCAAGGCTCCTCAACCTTTTTGAATCCTGGATACCAAGGAAGCATGGTGAATGCCAGAAAATAAGAAGAAAAGTTGGTGATGTAGAAATGGTCAGCTTTGGGAGAGAGCATGCCTATGAATGCCAGTTGCTGGAAATCACAAGTGTGGGGATTGCTATTGAACTCAGGTCCTGATTATGAGCTTCCCATAGACATCTGATTGACCACTGTGCTAGAGCATTAGCTGGCATAGAGGGGCCTTCAGCCAGATCCAGCAGACTTGTCTTATGTTCTTAGAATATGCCCCTTTAAAAAAACACCACACAGACAAAACATGTACCACAACCCCCCCCCCAAAAAAACACAGACAAAAAAAGCAACAAAACAGGTATCCCTCTCAAAACCATGCCCCCAATAAAAAATACAAATAAAAAAATTAAAAATATGAGGTCCCCATAGTGTCAATGGGTGCCATATTGGAGACCAGAACACTACTGCATATGCTTTTTAAATGGAAACCCTCTTGGTGAAAAAACCCTATACATGTGCAGGCTGTGAGTGGGTGACATAGATACTGAGAGAGGGATTGGGGGGGGGGGAGAGTACCAGGATGGAAGCTGGAACTTTGTCTTCCACATCCTCACAAACCACCACAAAGACCCGTGCAGAGTGACACCGAACCTTTGGAAGAATAAATTTGTGATGGCAGAAATATAAAGACTTCAGAAACTGTGCACAACGAGGCAGAAGGATAACCCCAGAACTCAAAGTTAAAAGAGAATGAAGTAAAATGCAGAAATAGAATGTTAAATCAATGATGACATCAACTCCAAGAAAGAAGAGACTTGTGCTGTCAAGATAAGGAGTATCATTAGCCTCTGATTAAATAAAACCCTCATTCTTTGAGAACAAAATTCTCATTTTGCCTGAAAAGAAAGTGATAATAAAAGCCAGTGACATATTTGCTAGGCCTAACCAGTTTATGCATCCAATATCACATGCCCATGCTTCTTGTTGTGAGTTACGCCCATGTGAGTTGCAGGCTGACACGTTCCATGACCTCAATTACGGATGGCTTTTACGATCCAGTTACTGTCATCCAGAAGACAACAATGGGGTTTTTGAAACCTATAACTTTGGGAATATTTATTTTCCCCCTTCATAAAAATCATACTGTTGTTCCATGTTAAAAATACTACAGAGCAATAACACCTAATTAGACACAGACACATAAATCATACATACGAAAGGAAGATGAAAGCCAAATTAACTCTGTCTTTTTCCTTTAAGTGAAGCCCTGAACACAATGTTTACACAAACAGACACATATCTAATTAAATCCCTGTGCATTGCAGAAGATATATTTACAACCCTACCAAATTACAGCTTTTCCTCCCAAAGCTTAATTTATTCAGATCTCTTTAATCTTTATTATACAACTGCATTGAATGTCACAAGGGTTGTTTTGGAGCATTGAGATCTTAAAACAGAAGCATTCAGTGCAGCCATTTAAGTGAAGCTGCAACAAGTCAATGAATGAAACAGTAGCATGCTATGTAGAAGGGGAGCTTGTCAAAATAAAGATCAAACCAAATGGGATGGACACAGACCTATGCACGCAAAACCAGCAGCAGGCTATGTGAAGTCCGTTTACTTTTTTTGGTGAGTGGCGTTGTGGCCAGGCCCTTGGTCCTTCATGACCTGGCCGAGGGTTGGAGACTGGAGCGTTCCCTGCCATTGCCTCCCCATTCTGTTGGCGCTGAGCAGGTCCCCGCTCAAGGGGTGGGCCTCACCAACCAATCAGCACTGAAGGAGGCATGATCCTCTGAACACCAGGAGACCTGATGTTGATTTAGGGAACCACCACAAATAGTACCTTTAAAGTATGCACATACTGCATAATTCAAACCCTAAGCCCACTGCAAAACATTTTGAGATAAATACTTCACAAAGTCTAGACAGACTTTTTTGTCCCAGTTTTAATTTGGATATGGTAATAAACTATCAACATTCAAAGGGTTTTTGAATCTATATATACCATATAGGTTTACTAAACCAAGATGTTTGTCTTCTTTGTGGATTTTTTAAAAAGATGTTTGTTAAACCTGTGCACTGATCAATATTCATAGGCAAAACTCAGTATTCTGTGGCAGGGTCAGGAACAGTTCTAGATTGTATTTGAATAAGTCTGATCTAGGCTGATTCAAGTCTGAACATGTGTAGGATAGTATCTCTCAATCAAAATTCAACCACGTAAGAGTGATGATGATAGACTTGCCTTCAGTATTTGATGCGAAAATCAAATTGTTATGCAGGAAAGAAGCATTAGTCTGAATCCCTGAGGCAGCTGTTACCACAAACAGATTCCTCAGAGGATAAGTGCATACATCAGGAATCTAGAAAATATGAATGGTGTGTGACGGAACTTGCATATGGGCATTAGGAAATGTCCATATAACTTTTGAGATTCTCTAGTTAGCATGTTTGCATCCCTCACTCAGCTAAACCACTGAGTTAAGCTGGGGATGTTGGAAAAGTTACCTTGTTGTTTTCAGTATTAGAACTGTGAAGCATATTCAGTATATAATAATTTAGCTCTCCAATACAGGCCCTGGCAAGGCCATTGCATAGTCAGCAATGCTCCCATATCCTTGTGTAGCTCTCTGTAACCCCAAGGTGTGGCCAAGATATGATCCTGTAATTATAGAGGAGTACAGATCTTCCACCTAGCACAGCAAGAAAAAACAAAGAGGAGAATCCCTGCTAGACAGGTGCAAAGCAGAATCAGAAGGACCCATAACAACAGCCTAGCAAAGCTGATGCTCCGACCTCTGAATGAACTGAACCAGTATAGCACAGGAAACCTCTCCCCTCTAGCCCACTTTGGCAATTTCTGGGCCTAATTCAAAGTCCTGGCTTTAAAAAGTACAGAACTAAATGGCTTTGGTCTGGACTACTCCTAGAACACGGATAAAAATCAGATATTTTTTTAAAAAGATGTTGCACAGCACCTTCTGCCAACAAATAAATAAACAAATAAGAATTATTAGCATATATTATTATGCTGGAACTACAGTTGTAAGTGAAAGAAAAGAAATGTACGTAACTTCCTTGGATTTGATCAGATCTTATTCTTATAATCCCATTCAATGAGTTTCAAGACAAGCAATAGGTAGTATTTATTCACACGGTGTATAGTCTGTGGGATTTATGACCTCAGGTAGAGATGGCAAACCTCTTAAATGGGACTGGACAAATTTGAGAAGGATAAGACTGTCAGTGGCTGCTAGTCATGGAGAATAGGACCAGACACACCATGCCTCTGAATACCACTTGTTATGGAACAATAGTGAGAGAGGGCTATTGCACTCAAGTCCTGTTTTTAGGCTTCCCACAGACATCTGGTTGGCTGATACAATGCCAAACCCTTCACAAGCTAGGGATGTGCCTTGTGCATTCTCTTCCCATGTCTCTTGTAGGTGTTCCCCTCTATATTTAATCTTGCACAAGCCATTCTGTGCCAAGTTAGGGTGCCTAACAGAGAATGACCCAATTCACTGAGTGAAAGGCAAAAAAACATCTGGGCCAACTGAGATTCAAAGTAAACTTCCTTTCTGGTCCTGTCAACCAGTGACCCAAGAGACCAGTGAAATAGTCTCATCGAGGGCAGGTAGGTGGGAAGTTTGTGGGTGGAAATGGCCCTGACTGTCAGGGCTCTTGTGATAGCCAACATCCTCTTGTGGCCCATCTAAGGCTCTCGCAAGATCCTGCATGCCCCTGCAGGATCTAACAAGAGTTGGCCAGAAGTCCAAAGACACTTCATCTCTCCTCCTCAGTACCTCCATACTGTCCAGCAATTGGTGCCTTGCTCACCAGTGTGCACAGAGCGGTAGCTAACTGAATTGTTGTGTTGACGTACATGACTGACTCCCAAGCCCTCTATTCTTCTGACACACACCAAAAGGGGGCAAGGGAGAATGACACCACCACAAATTTTGTGTAATCGTCCCCTTGCAACATAATTTAAAATAAACAGCTGCTGCAGAATGGGAGGGAAAAGGGAAATTCCCTGCACACCCTCCTTTCACCCTTGTGAGTCCAACACAACATAATTTGAATTTGGTGGTCTATCTGCTGCAAAATCTTCCTCCCTTATTCTCATAAAATTGTTCTCTTAAGGTTATAATTCTTGTCTGCAGATCAATCTCTTTTGAGTGGGGATACATATACTTTCATCCTGAGCTTTCACACAGTATTATGGGTGCTTATTCTTTGAATTATTCCTATTTCAGTGTAAACCTCACCCTTAGCAGAACACTTGTAATTGAGTAGCGATCAAAGGGGACCACCTGTGAAGATAACCATAAGATTGCAAGCATTTAAAAATGGTATCTAAGCCTGCAGTTTTAATGCAGTTATAACAACTAATTAATGAGCAGCTCCTTGAAAAGGGTAAACAAACTCTTAAAGTTGGAAGCAATGAGGGAGCACTTTTTCAAGTGGGATCATGACTAATACAAAGCACAAAATTCTTTTCAAGTAGTAGGCAAGTAATATTATTAATTTAAATGATTCCCATAATTAGCAGCATTAGGTTAACTTCTGAGGACTTAAAATATGACATTTACAAAGTGTGATAAGAATACTCGTTCTCAGTGAAATGCTTTCCATGAAGATACATAATAAAATGATGTTTACTGCTTGGAACTGTGTTCTGGCTCTTTAGCAAGGAAGGAATACTGTAAGCACATTTTTGAAAATTGCCATCCATTAAAAATAAAAATTGCTCTTGTAACTGAAAAAGATGGTTTAGCCACAGCTTTCCTGCAAAGCTTAGAAACCATTCATTAGAATACTAGGCAATAAACAAGCAATGTCATACTTCTAACGCACAGTGCTATGTTTATCTTGAGAAAGGTGTCCTCTGTAGAACAGTGATAGGAGCAACACATGAAAAGATAGAGTTTGATATTATGGAAATAAACTTATTGGATATCTAAATTATTATTTTTTTTGCAAAATATCCACCTCCAAAGAAGGCGAAAAACATCTGCCTATAAAAAGTGATGCCAAACAAAATAGAACCCATTTCTATGAGGACACAGTTAAAGCTTTGTTTTTTTAGTAGAAGCTTTAAACTAATTATTATACAAATATTGAACAGGACAGAAAACAGTAGGGCTATGGGCCAACACCTAAAACTTATGAACAGTAGATTCAAAAGAAAGTACGTTTTAATCTGTGGGGTGCCCTGCCTCAGGATGTGGTTATAACCACTAACATAGCTTCAAAAGTGCATTAAGACTAATTCATGGAGGACAGGTCTATCAGTGGTTGTGAGTTATGATAGCTAATTAATCAAAGGCAATGTGCCATTCATATCACTTGCTAGGGAGAGCTATTATGTGGACTTTCCAAAGAATGCTGGACCAGATAGACCTTACATATGAGCCAGCAGGAATCTTCCTGTGCTCTTATCATAAAGCAAATAAAGACATGGTCCTTCACATAGATAAGGTTGTTTTAAGTTTCTCATTAATCAGCACCATGAAGGTAACATCAATCACCTGGAAATTACATAGCTACTTATGCCATTGTTTGAAATCTCCAAAACACGCAAACACATTTTCAGGTGTTGGAACAGAACATTTTCTCACGATGGGGGCATACTTACAGTTCATAGCCAACAATTAATTATACAACCTCTGCTTGTTGGCCTGACAGAAAACTAGCAAAGACTGGAAGAAGAAGAGGAAGGAGGAGGAGGAGGAGGAGTTTGGATTTGATATCCCACTTTATCACTACCCGAAGGAGTCTCAAAGCGGCTAACATTCTCCTTTCCCTTCCTCCCCCACAACAAACACTCTGTGAGGTGAGTGGGGCTGAGAGACTTCAGAGAAGTGTGATTAGCCCAAGGTCACCCAGCAGCTGCATGTGGAGGAGCAGAGACACGAACCCGGTTCCCCAGATTACGAGTCTACTACTCTTAACCACTACACCACACTGGCTCTCCTGGAAGTGCTGATTGTCAGGATCCCACCTGACCCAGACCCTGAGGAACCCTCATTTGAGGCATTAGAACCTGCAGAGAACTAGCTGAGGACCTGGAAGAACCAGTAAAAGTTTCAAAGCTGCCTGAAGTGCCTCAGCTCATGGACCCATCTGACCTCTTCCTCTTGGTTGCTCGGCCTCAAAAAGCAAAGGTGGCAGAAGATCTGCTCAGAAGCCCAGAGCTAACACAGGGGTGCCCATTGGGATGGCAGGAGGCTCTATCTCTATGCGTCTCATTGACTTCAAGCAGGTGATCTGATCAGATACAGGAGGAGTTGGCGGCAAGAGTATAAGTCTCTCGGTCAACTGTGAACTCTTGGTGGGCTAACAGTTCCCGACTGAGTTTCTTAGCATCTAGCTCATCTAGACACTTGCTCATCTCCAGCTCTGACTTCAGCTCCCACACCAACTGATGGTCATGGACAATGAACAGTGCTACAAATCAAATGTATCCCAATGTATCCCACCTACTGTATCCCAAGGAAAAAGAAAGCTCAAAAAAGAATAGGGCAGTGAAAAGGATGTATTTGGTTCCCTAGAGACCAAAGAATGCTAAGTGATTACTAGTAAACTTTAGTTAAGAAATGTTACCATTTAGGTGTAGCAAAAGCAAGCATGGGGTGCTCTTAGAAGTTGAGCAGAAATACCAGTTTCTTGGATGAGCCTAACAATAGCCTAAAGTGAAACACTTCAGGGGAAAATGTTGATCTACACAATTAGATAAGCCAAGGTACATTATTGTTTCCTCTGCAACATTCCTTCCAACATCCTTATTATGCAACCACACAACTACCACCTCTATTTGTCAAGCGAAACAAAAGAGCTGGCCAGGACAGCTTTCTCTCTTGAGGAAGATGGAAACAAAGGAAGAAATAGTCTGTAAAATATAAATCTCAGATGTACTGCCAATGTTAATAACCCTTTAAAAAAAAAGCAAACAAAGGTTATTATTGCCTTTTGACTAGGTTGATAACTATTTATTAAGGTGGCAAATTACACAGTTGAAAAGGAGAGCATTCCTGACAATACCCAGGACTTAATCCTGTCTTGGCATAGCCGGCCCTACTATTAATCAAGGTGAGGCATTTGTCTCAGGTGGTGGAAGCGGGGCATGGTGACAAGTGCTTGGAGGATTTGCCCTCCTTTGAACCTCTTAAGCTAGCCCGCTGCTGCCAGGTATGGTGGAGGATGCTTTCCTGTCATTAGTGTGCCAGGGAAGGACCTGGGAGGCCAGGGTTCAAATCCCTACACAGTCACGAAGCTGGCAAGACCTTGGACCAGCCACAGTCTCACAGTCTAACTTTCCCCACAAAGTTGTTGTGAGGATAAATTATGGAGAGGAGAAGTCATGTAACCTCCTCGAGTTCCTTGGAGGAAAGGTGGGATATAAATATCATAATAATCAGTGCTTTTGGGGGGTGTTTTTTTCCCAGAGATACGCATGCCCCTAAACATTTTGTGAATCTAAATTTGGCCTCATTGAGTAGAAAAAGGAGAGTACCCCTAAATATTTCTTTTTTTAGAAAAAATCACTGATAATAATAACAGCAATATGGAGGATAAGGTTATTCTATTGTCAAAGGCAGTAAAGCTTTTGAATTCCGAATTCCACTTGTTATAAACTGCAGGAGGGGGGAGTGCTGCTGGGATCAGGTCCTGCTTGCAGGCTTTCCATGGGCATTTGGTTGGCTAGTGCATTGAACAGGAATGTACAAAAACATAAACAACAACAAAATTCTTCCTGTGCAGCCAAGAACACATTTTGAGAAAGGCTTGAAAGGTGACAAATATTCAAACCGGTTATGTTTCCTTGTAGTTTGGATACTACCATGTTATACACGGAAGAAGTATGTGCTGAAAAGATAAATGTTCTGTGTTTACATAAGAGTGACTCTATTAAAACAACTTGTGCAGGCTTCCATGGAGAAGCCTTTCATTGCTGATATTTAGAAATCAAGGGATCTTCAATTGAAAGCACAGTTTGATGTTCTAACCACTCGATGGATTTATAACCCCCTATTAGGGCAGGTTCTCAATAATTCTTTTTAACCCATGAGTTAACCCCCTAGCCAGGTTAAAATGGCAGCAAATTAAGTCTGGATTGTCAGCAAAGCAAATACGGTTTCGTAGTGCACAACAAACTGGGTTGTACAATTCCAGCCACTTTACCAACTTTCTTTATTTGGATTCTCTTAGTGTTGATTCTTAATAAAACAAGAACTATTTTCTGGGGGCGGGGAGGGGGAAATGGCTCCTAATTGATCTTGGAATAAAATGAGCTACTTTGCAAGGGAGAAAAATTGTTTGGTTTTCCCAGCTGAACTATGAACTTCCTTGCAGAGATGGGGGTTGCTCATTCTGTTAGGCTGAAGTTTGCAACAACACAAGACTAGCCCCTTCTGACTCATTAACTACAAGGCCCTGTCATCAATCAGTGATTGAACTATCAAGACAGATGCCCACATCCTTTTATTGTTTCTTAATAGTGTCTTAACAATGTAATGCTTGGTTTTCCACAACCCTTGTTGCTTCTCTTATGTTTTCAACACAGACAATTGACAGAGGAAAATCAGATAGCTCCAAAGATTTTTTTCTTCTTCATTTGTTCTTCCTTCCCTCAGATGGCTGAGAAGAGAAGGTTCTGCCAGATGAACCATCTTCCTGGGGGCTTTCTCAAGGCAGTTACAGACAGTTTCTTAAACCAGGGGACATGGAATAAATAGTGAGGGTTTATTCACTCCATAAAGCCAAAGAACATGTGATATGAAAGTTCTGGTTTTGGAATGAGTGACTGACAGCCTTAATTTTTTTCTACAGCAAAAGCAGAAGGGGCATGGGATGGTGATTTGGGTCAGGGCTGTGGTTTGGATCTGAGGATTAGAATCCACCTCTCCTTCCACTTCACCCCTGATCCAAATGGATGCATGTGCTCCATTTCTTTATTATTATTATTATTATTATTATTACATTTATATCCCATTCATTATTGCATTTATATTCAAGAAACTCAAGGTGGTGCACACAATTTCCTCTTTTGCATTTTATCCCTACAATGTTTTATTGTGTGAGGTAGGTTAGGCAGAGAGGCAGTTACTGGCCCACAGTCTCCCAGTGAGCTTCATGGCCGAGTGGGGATTTGAACCCTGACCTCCCAGATCCTAGTCTAATGCTGAAACCATTACAGCACACTGGTTCCCTACAGCAGCTTCTCATAGTAGAAAAAGGAGGTGCGAACAACAGCAACAAAACCTCACATCACATGCAGTCCTAGAATAGTGGAATGTCTGAACACACATACACCTTGTTGGGTCTCAACATACACCACCGAGAGGAATGGAACCTTTTGCATGGAGTCAAGACATGTGTTCATTAAAAATGTGTGCATACATTTAACTGTTATGCCTGATAAATAACACGTCACACCAAGAAGTAGAAAAAATATTGCTTTGTTACACAGAAATGGGAGAGTCAGATTATGTGGGTGCTACTTTGGATAGCGGGACCCAGGTGGCGCTGTGGTTAAACCACTGAGCCTAGGGCTTGCTGATCAGAAGGTTGGCGGTTCGAATCCCTGTGACGGGGTGAGCTCCCGTTGCTTGGTCCCAGCTCCTGCCAACCTAGCAGTTCGAAAGCACATCAAAATGCAAGTAGATAAATAGGAACCACTACAGCGGGAAGGTAAACGGTGTTTCCATGTGCTGCTCTGGTTTGCCAGAAGCGGCTTTGTCATGCTGGCCACATGACCTGGAAGCTATACGCCGGCTCCCTCGGCCAATAATGCGAGATGAGCACGCAACCCCAGAGTCGGTCACGACTGGACCTAATGGTCAGGGGTCCCTTTACCTTTACCTTTACTTTGGATAGCAAAGTTGCATATGGGCAGCAAATAATCATTCAGTACTTACACACACCTTAATCCTATAGAGGAAATGAGACTCACTTCCCAGAAGCTTAGAGTGAACAGAGTGATGTGCCACAGAACACACACTAAAAGAAACAAAACAGGGGGGAGGAGGGGTATACTTGATCTTGGAGCAAGCAGAACACAAAGTTAGGGATTTGAGATCTGTGGCTTCTGCAAGAGTTAAGCTCTCCCCTTCAAAATCCTATGTCAGTCAGGCAACAGAATCTCTCACTCATTCTATTGGTCATGGTCCAGTGAAATGTATGGTTTATCCTTGAGATCTTTGAGGAGAAAAGAGAGTCCCATTGGAGCTGTGAGCTAACCACTGCAAACCTAGGGTTTAACCATACTTTGACTCTAACTTCATGCTTAACGAGTGAACAACACATCTCCAAATCCTCTGAACTGTTGTTTGTTACTTCTGGTTTATTATGGTGATTTGGGAGATCAGTTTTCAAATAGAGAAGACATAACCTTGATTTAGGGAAAGGTATATTTTATATTAAATTCATGCCAGATGTTCTAAATAAGCCATGAAAAAAGTCCAGACTAGCAACTATTGTTACAATAAAGGTAAAGGTAAAGGGGCCCCTGACCATCAGGTCCAGTCGTGTCTGACTCTGGGGTTGTGGCGCTCATCTCGCTCTATAGGCCGAGGGAGCCAGTGTTTGTCCGCAGACAGCTTCCAGATCATGTGGCCAGCATGACAAAGCTGCTCCTGGCGAACCAGAGCAGCACACGGAAACGCCATTTACCTTCCCGCCGAAGCGGTCCCTATTTATCTACTTGCACTTTGATGTGCTTTCGAACTGCTAGGTGGGCAGGAGCTGGGACCAAACAACAGGAGCTCACCCCATTGCAGGGATTCGAACCGCTGACCTTCTGATCAGCAAGCCCTAGACTCTGTGGTTTAACCCACAGCGCCACCTGGGTCATTGTTACAATAGGTAATCAGAATTCAAATCTCATGTGTATTTTAACACATATAGGGAGGGGACTCCATTACAGTCATTACATTTTCCTTTTTAAAAAGGAACACCTCCTAGTCTTAAAACTTGCAAATTTATTTATGTATTCAGGGATTTCTATACTGTCCTTTTGTAAACAGTCACAAGGTGGTTTACAAATTTAAAACTTTGTGAATACATAATATAAATGTTACTAGCTGCTCTGCTTCCACTTCAAAGTGATTCTATTCAGCAAGGAATAGCCAGCATCTTTTTAGAAACACAGAACAGGTAATTGGGGATCTCATTACTAATAGTACATAAACCAATAATTCCTAATCAGGTGGCCATTGTCCTGACTGTTGTAATAGAAGTAAAAATCTGTGCTAAATATTGAGTCATCCCTCAATATTCAGTGATTGTCTTAACATCTAAATGTCTTGAAACTCATGATATCCATAGGAGCAAACTCCTAGGAGTTGTGGGGGCTATGGCCCGTGCCATTAAATATTTGTGGGGGCTGAGCCCCCACAAAGTTGATGGGCATTGCCATTCAAATGATGTGTGTGCACATGTCATGTGATTATGTGGGGCGGGGCTTACTGAGGCCCCTGCATGTTGACACCCCTGTTGATATCATAAGCCTAATCAATGTTTATTTGGCTGTGGGTCAGCCAACTCCCTTCTATCACTGGAGCATTTTTTTAAAAAAAATCCAGCCAAGCTCAACTAAACATTCTGCTAACATACATTCCCACAGTAAAAAGCTTCCTACATCTGCTGCTGTCAGTTCTCAAATGCTGGCTCAAAGCCTCCACCTGAGTTTGCATTGAAAAGCCTCAATAATTTAAATAAATTCACAGGCTTCAGCATTGACACATCATCATTTATCAAAAAAGGAGCTTGCAGCAACGAAACACTTATCAAGGTTAAAAATGCCCAGTTATCTCATTATAAGTGATAAACCTGAATACCAATAGATTAAATTAGCATATCAAACTCATTTTCCCCAACAAATTTTCATTATTGTCAAGATTCAAAAAGCAACCATTAAAAAAAAAAGCTTTCTGTATACAGAAAAACATTTTTCACCCATTAGGGAATGAACAGTGTTTTCCTTCTGGTCAATGATAATAATGCAAAACTCTCCCTCATATTAGTGCACTTTTTTTTGTCCTCTTCCCCCATCACCTCAAGTTGGTTTTTTCCGGCTTTAGTTCTGACTCCTCTGTGAGCTGAGAACCAATTCAAAGTGAAAAGCATTATTTTTAGATTCAGTTTCTTTTCCCAGGGAAATATAACACCAGATACAAAGAAAGCTTTGTTAGCCTTGCTACGTTGTTCTTTAAGGCAAATAGAGAGACAGCCTTGTGAAAAACCGGCATCTGTAATTCAGACTGAAACAGTATGCCATTCCCTTTCTGAAGAGGAGCAGGCGATATTGTCCAGCTGGAGGTAGCTTCTATTGCTGAAAGCCAAGCTGCTAATGATCTGACCTGCAACTGTAAATGGCACATGCTTAAGGTTCAGACGCTGATGCTGGTCTGTGACCGTATTAATAAATTCATTCAAGGTTCAGATGCTGCACAGACTCTGCTGCTTTTTTGCATTCCAGTACCATTTGTAAAGAAGAGGTCTCTGATTAAAAAATACAGCAATCTTCTGTGCAGCTGGTTCCTTAATCAGGGCTGATCCACAGCATGCTTCAGGAAGCCGACCCAGACATACCGGTATAATTTAGTGATCTGCATTTTCATTTAAACTTTTTAAATGTGTGTTTTATTGCTAATTCTTCAATGTGTGTTTTTAAAACAGTTTTGTAGATTTTAGCTGTGTTTTATCAAAACGTTTTGCTATGTATAGTAGTGGTTTGTAAGTCTGGCAGATAAGTGAGACAAACCATGGGCCTTTTTTAGTATAGCATCCTCTCCTCACTGTGATGAACCACAAGTCAATGGAAAGGCCACAAACAGGAGGTGAGCACAACAGCCCTCTTCCATTCATACACACCTAAGCAACTTAGAGGAATTTAAACTGGATAAACTCTTGCAGGAGATTTCATTTCTTAATGTAACACATAGGGATGTCTTAGGATTTCATTCGGTCTGCATTTTTAACAAACAGACCTCATTCACACCTTCCCAGTTTAACATATGAATTGAAATGAAATTAACCTTTGATTTCACACTTCCTCACTTTTTGTGATACAGTTCTTGGCTCGACAAATACCAAAATATGTTTTGAAATACGTATTTTAGGTTAAAATGCATACTAAGTGCATGGATGTACAAAATCATGCTGTTTAAATAACTAATTCAGATTGGTGTGGAAATAGGACACACATGTGAACACAAAATACGCTAACATGGACTGGAAATAGACTAATCTATCCATTCCTACTATCATCTTCAGACTGAAATTCAAGAACAGTGTCTCACCTGAGCCTATTTTGACTTTTGGTCTGCCACTTTACATTGATTATAATACTGTCCATGTCCTTAACATTTTGTGTGTCCCCCCCTCACCCACCTGCCTTCATTATAGTTGCTGTTATGATTTCCACTATGGACATTTCCTGGTTTAGGTCAAGCAGTCTGTTTTCTTCTTACGAGTTCAAACAACCACATATGTCAGGCAACTAGACTATCAGCACAAACGCATCATCTTACATGAACCCCATTTCTAAAACAACCTTTTCAAATCTGAGTCTAAGCAGATTATAGACGAGGGTATTTTTCTGCCTCAAGTCTAGTAAGCAGACTTCATCTGGCAAATGCACTTCAGCCACACTCCTTTGACACGGTTTCCAGTGCTGCAATATCCACTTCAAACGGTATAACTTTCTTCATTATGCCAGAAGCCACTTACATTTTCTTTTCGCTTTGTGGAAAACTCACTTATTGCCCTTTATGACTGCACTCATCCTCGTAACTGCTGCCGAAGCAGAGGCAGGCAGTATTTGTATTCATTAAATTGAACCCACACAAAATAACAACCCTTAAAGAGACTGACTGGAGGAAAAACAAAGAACAAAGGAGGCTTAAGCAGGCACTACACTACAGTAATTGAAGGGGGGGGGCTGGAATGCACAGAACAATTCAGAATCATTGCTTTATAGTAAGAAGACAGACGAGAGAACAGAAATTTTATTAAACCGAAGATTGGGTGGCAGGCAGGCAGGGGGATGGGTGGGGAGAGAAGAATTGCCACAAATAAAATAGACCCAGTACAATCCTTCTGTTGATATTTAGCTCAGTAATATTTCATAAATACAGATGTGGATTCAGGGTCATGGCTGTCAACTTTTGGATTTGAAAATAAGGGCTCAGCAGCCTCACCTGTCCCAGGGACAGTCTACAGCAGGGGTAGGCAACCTAAGGCCCGTGGGCTGGATGCGGCCTAATCGCCTTCTCAATCCAGCCTGCGGCCGGTCCAGGAACCAGCATGTTTTTACATGAATTGAATGTGTCCTTTTATTTAAAATGCATCTCTGGGTTGTTTGTGGGGCATAGGAATTCGTTCATCCCCCCCCCCCCAAAAATATAGTCCGGCCCACCACATGGTCTGAAGGATAGTGGACCGGCCCACGGCTGAAAAAGGTTGCTGACCCCTGGTCTACGGTATATCTAACAATCCAGGATAGCAGCGGGAAACGGCACTGAAATAAGGGAATTTCTAGCAAAAAAGGGAAGGTTGACAGCTGTGGCTTGGAATAAGGGAGTTTCCTGCAAAAAAAAAAGGGGGGGGAGGGTTGACAGCTATGTTCAGGGCACTATGACTGGTTCCCCAGCACAGAGCGCCACACTAAGGGGGAGGCTTCCTGCCTCTTTTCCAAAGTCTAGTAAGTACCTGCTCAGCTTTGGGAAGGAGATGGGAGGGCTCTAGGACCCTGCCAGAGCCCACACACACACACACACACACACACACACACACAGCCTTCCCAAAGCCCAGCAACTTGCTTACCCAGCTTTAGGAAGGCAGGGATTGGGGCATTAAATTTTGGTCCCGCACAGTGTGCCACATTACCAAAGTCTGCCTCTGTATAATTATGAGTAACATATGCAGTAACATATAAAAGTGTGGCACTTACTGTAACAACTTCATGTTGAGTACCACCACCCACCTCTCAAAAATAGCACTGAACAATGTAACATATAGCTATCAATCCAAGAACTCTAGATAGGTATTTATCCAGTCATTTCCTCCACCCATCTGCAAACAAAGAGACTTCGAATTTCTCACCTTATTCCCACTATCAGCATGTCAAAATCTCTTCTGTCTCGCTTCCTCTGCTACTCTTTATTTTTAAACCTAGTCCTATCCACAAAATATGCCACTTCTGTATAATGTGTTGCACCCAGGTCACTGTGTGATCCAACATTGGTAATAGAGAATTGGGAATGGTTACTACAACTACCAGACCATATTCTGAGCATTTTATTTTCCATTCTTCCCCAGCTATTGAATAATTTTACTTCCTCCAGAGGATATTTAAGAAAATGTGCCCTCCCTTCTGCTTTGCTTCCCCATGCTCTCAGATCCACAGAGAGGAGAGTGCAATGTCTTGGATATACTTTCTTTTTCCAAACAACCTCCGTGCTTGTGGGAGATGCTGTTTTTCCACCTGAAAAAGCAGTTTCACAAACTTATACACATCATAGCAGTGGGCTAGCACAAATGCTGCAGATCGTTGCTGGTTAAACCAAAATGTCAATCCCAGGTTTTTTTTTAGCTTCCTTTGATGTGTGAAAATGTGTGCAATTTGAGAAGGGGACAACCACAAAACTGAATCTGCAAGCACAGTCAGGGCCAGCCACAGTTTCAAAAATATTGCTGTTCTAATGTTCATGGAGCACATAAGTCTTTGCTCACATCCCCACAGCCAGCTCTGTTCAAGCTTAATGGTTTTAAATGTGCTCAGTGGAATGTACATCACATTGAGAGTAATGCAACATTGACAGACATCCACACTTGGGTGCACATTCAGGTGTGCCTTCAGATTCTGTTTCTCCTGTTCCTTGCTTAACTGATGCAAGGTTTGTGCATTCGCCCAAGTATTGTGTTTCTTCCCCACACGGAAAATAAATCTGATAGAATTGGACATTGTGAAGTTTCAACACCAGAAGACCTACAATATCTACCTTGTAATTAAACCTGTTCAGTTACTACTCTTTGCCATTGTATGGTCCAGCATTAAAGGAAATGGATTAATACACAGATCAGATCCTGCAGATTTCATATAGCAAGGATGGATAACCTGTGACTCTCTAGGTATTATTGGACTTCAATACCTACCAACCCTATCCATCATGATAGAGACTGTGATCTACTTGCAGTATAAAAAGACTGGCTGTGATCTACGCATTGCCAGGGGAAGGGATTGACCAAAGTTGTTGAGCTCTTTTTTTAGGGGAGGGTTGGCCAAAGTTGTTAAGCTTTTTTTGGGGGGGTTACAGGGTTTGGGTCCTGGTTTTAGGGAGCTTTTCTCCTTCCCTACACCCTCCACTTGTTTGTTTGCTTGCCTGCCTCCCTGTCTTCTCCCTGCCAGCCTGCCTCCTCCAACAGCCCGGGAGCACGGAGCTATCAAAATGAAGCGGGAATGGAGGAAGGCAGCTGGCAAAATGGTGCAGCTCCCCCCCCCCCCCATCACCTGATGGCTCGGGATATGTGGGAGTCGCAGGCAGGCAGTGTGCCAAATGTCACCTCCCTAGGAGATGATACCCGGGGTGAACAACCCCCACCGCACCCACCTTGCTCTGCCCTTGAGAAGAGTCATTTCATTATCTGGAGAGGTCACTTCCTGGTTTGCATGGAGAAGCTGTTTTCAATGGAGCCCAACAATGGAAGTGCACAACTGTACTGAGGCAGCACCAGGTGATGAAATTTTGTGTCCCTAAGAATTTTGTACCTGGGACAACCACCCCTTTGGCCCTCCTCATGCTACTCCACTGCCTGGGAGCCTCCTTGCTTGCTTATCTTCCCAAAACATCATTACACCACTTAGGGCAATAAGAGGTCATCATCAAGTTCAATCCTTCTCCACTCCTCTTCAGGTAATGAAATATGATAGCTAAAGGCTAATGTGGGTTGTATCCAATGCTATTCTTACTCAGAGTAGATCCATTGAAAATGATGGATATGGCCAACTTCAGTACATTGATTTAAATGGATCTACTTTGAGTAAGAGTAACATTGAGTATGCTAAGAACGGTCAAGTCTAGAACCTTCAAGGTGTTGTACCGTGTGGTAACCCGCCGATATTGTAGGCAGTGTGTTCCCTGAGTTGTGAAGCGTTCAAAGGCATGACCTCACCCACCTAGTGAGCCAGTAGCTCTGACAAAGCTGGAAGGACAACAAAGTTTTCAAGACTGGGCTAGGAATTTGTCCTGAAAATAACTCTGTCAGTCGTGGTTGCCTAGGGCCCAGCACTAAAACACAGGCACAGTCTGCTACCTACATTAAAACAGTCTCTGATGCTTAATGGATCTGGATTTCATGTTGATATAGTCAGAGGGAACATGAAAGACTAGGCCATAATAAAGAGGTCTGAGCATATGGGAGCCCAGATCAGCTCCAACTCACTCAGGGCAACCAGTCTGGAATCAATTCAGGGGCAGGGCTAATGGTTATTTCGGGTTTTTAAAGCCTAACAAAACATATGGTTGGAATGGGGTGGGTAAAGAAGGAGATTCTTCATCTGCCCCCTACCCCACCCCACCCCCACCCCCACCCCACCCCACACTGCCAACTGAGAACAGAAGGGTTCGATCCTGCTGGGTGCTGCTTCCCAGGGAGCACCCTGCAGCCCACAGGACTGAATCTTTTGCCTGCTAGAGTCTGCTTCCCAAAGCTTTCCCGGTGGAGAAGACACTTGTGAATTCTGCAGCCAGCAAGATTAAATCATCTGCTCATCTGGAGAGGATTCAATCCTAATGGGACCTGCTGGATCCAATCCTGCTGCATGCTGTTTCACAAGCACCTGCAGGATTCCTGTAGGATTCTGCTGCTGTCTGCTTCCCCAATGCGTTCCCTGAAGGGAACACAGTGGCAAAGCAGACAACTGCATTCTTCCCTTCTGACACTACCCTCTGACAGCCCTGGCTTGCTCCAGGTGGCCTGACCCAATCCAGGGCTTGACCAGAGTTGACCCAAACCCAAATCCTCCCCCTAATTGGTCTTATCGACTGTGCTTTGGGCAAATCTGGTGCACAGCCCTAGTAATACTTTTGTTCTTCTTTAAAATTCCACAATATTTCTTGTTATTTTTGAAGCAAGAGACTCACAGCTGCCTCAGGAAATTGCCACAAATCTAAGTGTCTCTGGTAATTGCCCAGAACTGCTACATACAATCCCTTTGGTATGATGAAGCTTACATTACCTGATTTTGTTGTTTTTTAGTCCTGCCTGCCTGCCTGCCTGCCAGGCACAAAGACAGCCTGATCCATTCATTTGGCAAATAAGTCTCCTTAGAAAACCAAGGCTGTCTTCCGGGTTTGTGCTACTTTTTAAGTCAATGAATACCAAGCATTTGTCTGGGGGTGTGGCGGGGGAATGAATAATTAACTATAGTGTTTTCTTTCTCAAATGCATTTTCATCCAAAAGGTATAAAAATGGCATTTCCCCCAGAATTTTTCTTGCTTGGTTGCACTTGAAGGGTTCTGCCTTAAATTTGCTTTATGTGTAATCTCCTTATCACAGTTTGATTGAGCGAGTGGTGCCATGTGGCTGTCTTGTTCAAATTAAAATATTCCACTGTAGAATTTGCAGACTGGGAAGCTTTCCAGGCAAACATGGAATAAAGTACAGTTTGTTTATCACAAGGGACAGGGAAGGCAGACAGAATTGCAGGTATTGCCTTTTTCAAAGTGTATGTCGAAGTAAACCCAAAATTAAAGACCCAAAATTAAAGTTTCTCTTCATTACCTCATTTCAACCTTTTAAAAAGCTCTTCTGACTTTTGTCCACTTTTAAGAAAATATTCCTTAAGGTTGCAATCCTATAAACACTTACCTGGGAAAACCCCCTAATTAATTCAATTGGATTTACTTCGGTAGATGTATAGGGTGGCACTATATGTTATCCATAGGCACATAGGAAGTTGCCTTATACTGAGACAGACCATTGCACATCTTGCTCAGTATTGCATAGCTGCCAAGTTCTCCTTTTTTTTAAGGGAAATTCCCTTATGCTGAATAGGCTTCCTCGCGAGAAAAGGGAAAACTTGGCAGCTATGCAGTATTGTCTACCCTGAAAAGCATTGGCTTTCCAGAGTTTCAGAGTCTGTCATAGCCCTGTTTGAAGATGCTAAGGACCACATTCTGTGCACCTTCCTCCACCTTGGACTGCCCTCCCCCCCCCGGCTCCTACCTTGTGGGTGATGTCACACCTAATAAACACTGGTCCCCTCTCCTGGGACACTTCATTGTCCCTTGCCTCCACCACACACACTTCAGAGCCCTGCCAATCCCTGACATGATATCACTACCACTGGGAATGTTTCCAGAAGAATAGGATGAGAGTTAACTTTGACTATATTAAGGAGGAGGCGGTGCAGAGACAGGAGACTAGGAATTCTGCTTGGCTCCACCTTCGTTGTCTTTGACACACTACTTTCTTAGACTTGTTCACTTTACAGCAAGGAGGAGTAATCCCTAGAGAAACTAGAGCTCTAAGACCTTATATTAGCACTGCCCAGCAGGCTGTTGGATGACCACTGTGCTCTGTTATATTCCTTTTAATGTTTTGGTGGAGTTGACCACTTCAAGACTTGGTTTTGCAAGAATGTTGTGGCTTTGATGGTGTTTTAAGCGGGTTGCTGTGAAGTTGTGTTGGGTGCCAAGGCTATGAATGAATACAGTGTCAGACTTTGGACTTTCAGTTTCAGCAGTGCGCTGTGCAGTGCCAAAATTCAGTACCCCCCACCTCTCAGCTTCCATTGTTTGCCATTATTGTCATGGTCCCCTAAATCTAACTCTGATGAATGGCTAGAGAGAATCTTTCTATTAGCTTTGGTACCCAAGAGTTCAAGCTGCCAGGTGGTAAGACTGCTTTGCTTTTATCAGTAGCATCATAATGAGAATCAGGCAACAGTAGCTTTTTGCATCGTCCTGCATTTACATTGATATGGAAATCTTCCCTGATGACTTTTGTCCTGCCATGTAGATAGATATTAATGGGAGCTGTTAAAAGATGCACCAGATGTGTCATGAAAAAATATGCCCACCCTAGGCATGGCAGCAATTTCACAGAGCCGTGAAAAGGTGGCATTTTCAGCATAACTATCAGGGTTTAAAATGAGCTTAGAGCCTATCCATTCTGAAACACTTGCTTTGTGTAATGTTAAACAGATTTACAGGTGGGGGTTAGCATCCTAATCTAAGGCAATTCTTAAAAAAATCAGAAAAGTTACATATCAAAGATCCTGACCACTATACATTTTTCCCCTGGCTGTGTTACCTTTAATTGCTTCCCTGTGTGCAACGGTAAGTGCAGAAATGGGTTCCTACTTCCATTTTCCTCTATCACCACACCTTCCTTTACAGCATGGTAGTTACAGTAGTTGTTGGGCACAGTTTGCATTATTGGCCGAACCCAGAAAAGGCAGTTCTTCAAACAGTAAAAGGCACAGCTGGGTATATTTTAGCTGAGCAATATCAGATTCCCCCCTTCATTTAAGCAAGGAGTGTTGAAAGACACCAATGACAAAAAGGAGTAGTGTTGACAAAGTCCGTAGCACCACATGTAGCTCTTCTTGAAGCAAAGTACAATGCATTATCCTTCTTAAAAGTGAGACATGATCATTTATCCTGCTTGGAGCATTCCTATGTTTTTTATATACAGTATATATTCATTTTGGCAGACCTTGAAATGAAAAGTCTTGGTCTTAAAAAGACCATGGTTATCTTTAACAATAGCATACCTTAGGGTGAATAAACCTAGCTGAAGATATTACTGCAAAATGCATAAGGCTAGAAACTACTGTATATATAAAAAAATATTGCCAATTTTTCATCAGTGTTGTGTTTTGTCTTGAAAGTAGGATAGACATAATAATTTGGTGTGATGTTGACATCTCAGTGGCTGAAACTCTTGTGCCATTGTAGACCTGAGATTTGAATTAAGCTTAATAATAATAATAATAATAATAACAACAACAACAACAACAACAACAACAACAACAACAACAACAACAACAATATACCACCCATCTGGCTGGGTTTCCCTAGCCACTCTGGGTGGCTCCCCCTCCCAATACTAAAAACAGGATAAAATATCACAAATTAAAAACTTCCCTAAACAGAGCTGCCTTCAGATGTCTTCTAAAAGTCAGATAGTTGTTTATTTCCTTGACATCTGATGGGAGGGCTTTCCACATCAATTCAAAGTCCAGTTTGCAGCATTGGACAGTCATCTCTTGATGTGTTAGTGTTTCAAAAAGCAGCTATAAAGAATTAAGCTCCTTTAATGGCTATAAGTTTCAATTGTAATATTAAAAGATACAAATAAAAGTCTGCATGGTTAGTAAGAGCACTTTGCTACCAAGGCAGATTAATGGGGGCATCATTTGTTTCCCAATATACGTTTGCTAATTTTATCTGAAACTCTGCCAGTTTTCTGTTTAGTGTGTTATTGAGGTCAAACACTCTGGATGTGTAAACATTATAATTACCTATTTTGCCTTGATTTTGATTTTATTAGAAATACCAGTCTCCAAGGAACTGTAAATGTCAGTAGTCAGTGATGCTTAAATGCAGTGGATCTCCTGGGATTAAAGCAGGCAGATGCCATTGAAAACGTATGCCATTAATCAAGAGAAAATAGTTCTGCTGCTAAAGATGTAGCCACTTAAATCCCACATGACTTTGCTGGAGAAACTACACAAATGCTAGTTTTCTGGAGGAAAACATTGAGTTAGTTGTTTCTTCCCCGTTGCTACATCACATTAAGCCATAAGTGTTTGTCCAGTGGCTGTTTTGATAGCTGGTGTCATGTAAATGGTGCATGTGTTGTGTACACAGGTGTTTTGTTGTGTGTTCATGTGGTGTAGTGGGTAGAGTGTTGGACCTCAGAGACCAAGGCTCAAATCTTCACTCATTGAGTGAGCTTGGCCAGTCTCTGTTTCTTAACCTAACTTCTCTCTCTGAGTTGATGTTAGGAGAAAATTAGGAGAGGAAGAACCATTATGCTACCTTGAGCTTCTTGGAGGAAAGGTAGGATCTAAATAAGTAAGTAAATAAATAAAGCAGATATTTTCCAAAGACAAAGGAAACTTGAATGGCAAACCTAAGAATACTTATTAGCGAGCATAATCACAGTAATGTTGGGTTGTAAGGGATTTCCGTGTGCTGCTCTGGTTCGCCAGAAGCGGCTTTGTCATGCTGGCCACATGACCTGGAAGCTGTATGCCGGCTCCCTCGGCTAATAACGCGAGATGAGCGCTGCAATCCCAGAGTCGGTCACAACTGGACCTAATGGTCAGGGGTCCCTTTACCTTTAACTAAGGAATTCCAAGGGTCATACCTCCATTCAGGGAGATCCTGCCAATTTCTGTGGTGGTTCATTCCATGGCAAAACAGCTCTTACCACCAGAAACTTTTTTCGGAATCTCCTTTCTTGTAATTTGAATCAATTCAAATTGGGTCCTACCCTCTGGAGCAACAGAAAACAAGCTTGATCCATTTCCCATATGATAGCCCTTCAGATATTTGAAGATGACCACCATCTCATCTCCCAAGTCTGCCCCCCCCAGCTAAACATACCCAGCTCCCTCAACCATTCCTCGTAAGGCTTGGTTTCCAAAGCCTTTATCATCTTGGTCACTTTCCTCCACGCATGTTCCAGCTTATCAATAGCCTTCTTAAACTGTGGTGTCCAGAACTGCACACAGGACTCTAGGTGGGGTCTGACCAACATTGTGGAATTTACTTCAGAATAGGACAATATCCTGGAAGAAGTGTTATAAAATAAGCTGAAATCCTGAAGGATTAGTGAAATCCCACTAAGAAAAAGATATGGAAGAGTTGCATAAAAGATGGTGGGATAATCTAATCAAAATTATTTGTTTTCATTGCTCAGGGTCCATATAATGGAAATGTGTTTGCACAAAAATAGTTCCTCTAAATCTTTGACAACAAGCTGCCAAGACAAGGATTTTACTTTGAACCATTTTTTTCCCAGGACAATTAACCTTAAGCTAAAATTCTATTATGCTTTTTACCTGAATAGGTAAAATACTGGCTATCTTGTTATAGTCGGATTTCAGTTCATCTTGTAACCTGGGTGCAATAATCATTTGTTACACTATCCATTAATCCATACAACATTCCAGTAAGAGTGGTAACTTTTTTCTGCTTTTAACTTTCTTTTTAAATGGGGATGTAAGATTAAAAGTAGCTCAATGCTCTCCAATAAATACTGTATCTACTTTAGGTGGGATGTAAACTCTATTCTTAAAGCAGGGTTCTCTTGGTAGAAAAAGAGGCAGAAATAGTTCATGTAAATTGTAAAAAAGGAAAAGGGAAAAAAAGTTATGTGCCCCTACAACAGCAATAACCAAACTGAACAGCACTCCTTACCAGGAAAAACCCAAATAATTTTGGCCATTGTCTTATAAAAAAGAAATCCTTTGCCATTAAACATGAGAAGAGCCCTGCTATATTTACACAGTGTTTTCCACCAGAGAAAGGGAAACGTTTTTACTTGAAGTGCCACATTTTCTTCTGGGCAAGTTTCCAGGAGCCACATGTCAATTTGGGGTAAGGCCAGAGGCAAAAGTGGGTTAGGCAAAAAATGTAATTTTCACATTTTATTTAATGGAGTAGCTTCTTCACATTCACACATGCTTCTTTATGCTCAATCTAGGCCAGCAAAAATTTTCATCTGTATTGGAGGGGACATTCCAAAATCACTAAAGGAGGGTTCAAAGCATGGCTAGTGAGAGGTATGATTGCAAATGATGTGGATCTGGGGAGTCTCGAGGGCAGACAGATAGGCCTGGAGGGTTGCCCTTTCCCATAGCAGAGGTTTGGGTGTGTGATATCTTGCTATCATCCAGGTTGAGTAAATAAGAATTATGACTGTCATCCTGGAACACAACACCGTGAGGAGGCTGGAGAGGTTGTCTGGCATCATGATAAAAGGACACCAAGAACAATTGGTGAAAAGGCATGCACACAGCATGTTCTGACTGAGTGGTTGCTGCAAGGGAAAGCTTAGATTACCGTAAGTCATTTCCATTTGGCACAAGTCCACAGAAAATAATGACAGCAAGTCCTTGTCAAAAAGACCATTAGGTGAAGGACCTGTAGCCATGGCAAGAACAAGACTCTATTTTCACCTTATAGAAAGAGGAGTTTGGTATTGAATCGGATTAGACAAAAGGAGGTACGTCTTCAGTTAGCAAACTATGTAATTTGTATCTGAATATGTTATGGGACGTGGGTGGCGCTGTGGGTTAAACCACAAAGCCTAGGGCTTGCTGATCAGAAGGTCGGTGGTTCAAATCCCTGTGACGGGGTGAGCTCCCATTGCTCGGTCCCAGCTCCTGCCAACCTAGCAGTTCGAAAGCACATCAAAGTGCAAGTAGATAAATAGGTACCGCTCCAAGCGGGAAGGTAAACGGCATTTCCGTGTGCTGCTCTGGTTCGCCAGAAGCGGCTTTGTCATGCTGGCCACCAGACCTGGAAGCTATACGCCGGCTCCCTCAGCCAATAACACGAGATGAGTGCCGCAACTCCAGATTCTGTCACAATGACCTAATGGCCAGGCGTCCCTTTGCCTTTATGTTTTGGTGGCCATAAACTTGGATGGCTTTAAAAAGGGGCTTTGAAATTCATGGAGGATGGTCCATCCATCACAGAGGATAGATTTGTAGCATTTGAATGCAGAGGCTCTCAGAAATATAAAATCTCAATAAGGCTTGGGGAAGAAAGGGGGTTTATTTGTATCTTATTCTGAAGAACAGCATACAAATTTGTAAGATAGGAAGACCAACAGACCAACAGGTCTGTGCTCAGCTCAGCCGCTTTTAATTTGTGTTTGCCTTTAACATGTTCTTAACTTATGATTTCATTGTTCAGTTTTTTTGTTTTGCTTTTATATTGTTGCATGCCTCTGTGATATATTTTTATGATACAGTGGTATATAAATATTTTTAGAAATAAATAAATAAAGTTGATGCATTGCAGTTATTATATAAAGGGAAAGAAGGGAGGTGGACCTTAGGGAGAAATAAGGAAGAGAGAGAAGGATATGGAAAAATGAATGCTGCACAAGCACACAGTTCACACATGATAATGGGCAAAATAAAACAGAATCAATACATTTTACTGTAGGTTAACCTTCTGGAAATGATGTCCCAGGAAAAGCCTGTATGGCTCAGAAAAATAGACGCTAAACTACTTCCGAAAACACCAGCTGCTTTTAGTGTTTCCTCTTGCTTATGAGGCTTGAAATCTTAATGATTGTGCTAACTGGAAAGGTTTGCTAGTCCATTCAGAAATGAGAAGACAAGATCTTCTAAGAGATTAAAAGCCAGGTATTGAATTATGGAGGTTTGGCTACCACACTTGGCTACCATTGCAAATTGGAATGGGCCCGGGTTTTCTAAGATTCCCCCCCCCGGGGGGGGGGGATTGAAGCATTCCCCAAATATCCTGTACTAAATACAGTATAGTCAGATTTGCATTGTTTGCAGTCAATGGCCATTACAATATAAATCACAAAAACAAGCATTAGGAATGCAGGAAGTTGCCTTATTGGTCCACCTAGCTCAGTATTACACTGACTGGCAATGGCTCACCAATGTTTCAGACCAGGACACTTGTCCAGCCAGAATTTGAACCTGGGATCTTCTGCATTGGGGGGGGGGGAGATGCTCTACCAAGGAGCCATAGCAATAAAAGTGTAAGTTAAAACATATCCATTTTAAGCACTACAGCTTTGACAAAGTTTCCAAAATCATTTAGATTTTAAAAATTCCTTCAGCAGGAGCCAGTTAAAAGGTAAACTTTCAAATGATGAGGCTAATCCTCTTAGTAATTTTTATTGAAAAATTGATGTGCTTTTGCTAAAACATCACCACCAGAAATTTGAATATATTTCTCAATCATTATTTGATAATGAAATGTAGAAGTAAACAGCCCCTTTACAAGCGGCTAGATCCTTAAACAAAAATAATAAGCAGATAAGCAAACGAAGGGTTTTTGGCCCAAAGAAGTATGTACAATAACCTATTAAGGAAGAAAAAGAGAGGATTATACTAATAAATTATGGAGAGATGTTTTAGTTAATGAAAATTTTAAAAAAATAGTTCTGGGACCTTTAACATTGGCAAATTCCAATGTTAAATGCCAGGACCAACCCATTTATGAGACAAGGTGAGGCAACAGCCTCAGGCAGCAAAGTCCACAGGGGCAGCCAATACTGATTATTCCCCCCCCCCTGTTACTGATGTGCAGCTTCACTCACGCTTGCTTCCCTGGCAGAGATGGTGGTGCCAAACTTTCTTGGGCCAGCCCTGTTCAATGGAATGTTTTCAAATATAGTCAGTGGTACTCTTCAGAAGGTCCAAGCAGTGCCTTTTGTGTTACATGTAAAGGGGACAACCTTTGACATAGGTGCCAACTCCTAGGGGCTGTGGGGGCTTCGTTCCCCAAAATAAAATATTTGAGGGGGCCGGGCCCCCACCAAGTTGATGGGCATTCCCATTCAAATAGTGTGTGCGTACTGCATCATGTGATCGATTATGTAGGGTGGGGCTTACTTGGGCTCCCACGATATTTAATTCAAGTTGGCACCCCTGACTTTTGATATGTTACCAGAATTAGCCAACTGTTACTGAAACAGAAGTAAAATTCCTTGTGAAGATTCTTTCCACAGGGAAAGTCCCAGGGAGGGACATGTTATGTTGCTTGAATTTTTTTCTCCATATTGTCCCATTCTAGTGGGCTCCAGTCATGGCCACTTTATAACAATTAACTCAACAGGAATGCTGCTGGTTGGCTGGATAGCTAGTATTTTATTCCCAACTGAGGATGATGTTCTCTGTATTTATTTCATAAAATTTATTTATTGCTTGATTTTAAGAAAACCTCAAAGTGGTTTACAATAAGATAAAAGACTATTTAAAACATTAAAACCATCAATAAACTAACAAACACATCAGCATCCTAGGTATCTGGGTAAGCTTGTCTAAACAAAAGTGCTTTTAGTAGTAGGCTCCTGCCTGATAGGAATATATAGAATCATAGAGTTGGAAGGGACACCAAGGGTCATCTAGTCCAACCCCCTGCAATGCAGGAATCTCCAGTAAGGCATCCATGACAGATGGCCATCGAAGCTCTGCTTAAAAATGACAGCAGACTATATGACAGCAGGCTATCTCCGGTTTGATTTAGCATTATGCCCAATTAACCAATCTACTGGTATTTCTCCCCAAAACATTTCTTCATTTCCTGAAGAATAAACAAATTCATTCTTAGTCTACTATAATGAAATGACACAAACAATATAACAACAAATGATTCTTAGCTTATTTCAACACATATGTGTATGGATGTGCGTGTGGATTTGCCTAACTGCTTGAAGTTGTCATGCCACTTTATTTTCTTCTTTTGCTGCAAAGGGTACCTTGATGCCTTGGTACATATACATAATATTAAATCCAATTGCCTCAGTTTATCCAAACCCTCTTTTGAGCTGAGGTTTATGGCAATTTCATTGAACAAACCTACAGAAATCATGTAAAGTTTCCCATACTAGTATTTTAATAATAAGCCCAGTTCTTATGTAACGGAATAATCCAGAACCCTATACTGTACTTAAAACAAAGTGAATATTTCATTTAAATGATCTCTGGCTTTGTTTGCATCAGCTGAGGTGTGTGCAGAAAGTGGAAAAGGAACATAGCTATGCAAAACATTTAGCCAGATGCAATTGACTAATTGAAGTCAGCAGGTCAGTTGGAATCTGACAACTGGCACAAATAAGTGAGTGTTGTATGTCTAAAAATCATCTGTGGAAGCTTTCATTTCCACTGAATAGTCAGAATGCATCCTGCTGTTCCTAATATACCTAATTTACTGAGAAGAAATGAGCACAGAGATGCTTCCAGATGGGGTCTTAATACAGCAAGCAGATAATTCAGATATCACAAACAAGTACATGGAAGCAGTTTTTCTTCTTCTTAGCATCAGATTTTCCATACACAAAAAAGGGTAAATCCTGATTAAACAGGGAAAATTGCAGGCTGGCATATTGCTGCTGATGACATCATGCGAAAACTACCAAAAAACAAACAACCCATCTTTGCAAAAAAAAACTATTACACAGCACCAATCCCATAATAATCAAGGGTCTGGAAGCACTCTGTATCATACCCTCCAGCATTCCTCCGATGAAAATAGGGGCATCCATGCCACAAGACCTTAGATGCAGATTTTCTACTGTCAGGTTTGTACATATTCCCTGAGAACCATACTTAATGTTATCACAGAGGTGCTTGAATGCTTCTCTGTCACTTTTAAGTTTTTGCAAAGAGTAGCTGCAGGAGGAAAGTTGACATGCTGATTGGGGCCACAGTGTGGGAGAGGTGAGGGAGTTTAATCCCTTCCCCTTGTACCATTCCAGTGTGTGTGTGTGTGTGTGTGTGTGTGTGTGTGTGTGTGTGTGTGTGTGTGCTCCAAAGCTTCTATGTATTTTTCTACTAAAAATATGCCTGTAGATCAGGCATCCCCAAACTGTGGCCCTCTAGATGTTTTGGCCTACAAATCCCATGATCCCTAGCTACCAGGACCAGTGGTCAGGGATGATGGGAATTGTAGTCCAAAACATCTGGAGGGCCGAAGTTTGGGGATACCTGCTGTAGATCCAAGATGATCTTCCAACTGTTACTGGACTTCAGTTCCCATCAACCCCAGCCAGCATGGTCTATGGACAGGGATGGTGGGCGTTGCAGTTCAGTGACATATGAAGGTCCACAGGTTCCTAATCCCTGCTGTAGATGTCGCTAATGGAGAAAAGCAGAACTGGCTGGAGAGTTTACTTCAGAAACCAGGGCAAGGGGAAATAGTTTCACCTGACCTTCGGCATTGTCATATTCTGCACCCTTCCGCACGAGACATTTCAAAGGATTCTGGTAGACGGGAGCTATCACATGGAGCATTCTTTAGACACTAGGATGTTCCAAGGTAAAAAGGTAAAGGTAAAGGACCCCTGGATGGTTATGTCCAGTCAAAGGTAACTATTGGGGTTGCAGCTCTCATCTTGCATTCAGGCCGAGGGAGCCGGCGTTTGTCCACAGACAGCTTTCCAGGTCATGTGGCCAGCGTGACTAAACTGCTTCTGGTGCAATGGAACTCCGTGATGGAAACTAGAGTGCACAGAAACGCTGTTTACCTTCCCACCTCAGCAGTACCTATTTATCTACTTGCACCGACATGCTTTCGAACTGCTAGGTTGGCAGGAGCTGGGACAGAGCTCACCCAGTCACACAGATTCGAACCACTGACCTTCCGATCAGCAAGCCCAAGAGGCTCAGTGGTTTAGACCACAGCACCACCTGCATCCCTGTTAATTGCTCAAAGGCACTTTGTTGTGGTGGTCGTTTAGTCGTTTAGTCGTGTCTGACTCTTCGTGACCCCATGGACCAGAGCATGCCAGGCACTGCTGTCTTCCACTGCCTCCCGCAGTTTGGTCAAACTCATGTTTGTAGCTTTGAGAACACTGTCCAACCATCTCGTCCTCTGTCATCCCCTTCTCCTTGTGCCCTCAATCTTTCCCAACATCAGGGTCTTTTCCAGGGAGTCTTCTCTTCTCACGAGGTGGCCAAAGTATTGGAGCCTCAGCTTCAGGATCTGTCCTTCCAGTGAGCACTAAGAGAGCTAAACTTTTCCCCACATTGTATCCTTAGCAAAAGAGCTAGAACAATTCCCTAAACATTTTCTCTTAAGTAAAAGAGGTTGTGCATTGTACCAATGCTCAGTAAAGGATGTCCTACCCTTGACACACACACCCTAATATAAAAGCTTTCACATGGGAATGCAAGGGACAGGCTGGCACTTAAAATGGACCTTGGGATGGCACAACAATCTGCTGCTACCTTGTGCCAGCATAAAGAGGTTTCCCACACACTTGGTCTTATGCACTCTGGGAGAAAAGCATGAAACCCCCAGTCTCGTGGCCAACCTAACTGTGCATAAATTAATTATTGGGGTTCTTATAGGTTCCTATTCCACTACGCTTAAAAAGACCCCACTATATATTTGAAATATAGAACTGATTGGTCCAATTGTTCAGAAAATCCTCCTCCTTTCTAAGGTTAAAAAAATTCCATATTTTAGGGTCATCTGTTTAGTTCAGGTTCATCATCTCTTTTCATCCAAACCCAGTTGCTTTTCGTTTGACATTTAAATTGGTTTTCCACACCTTTGACATAAGCTTCAATTCTCATTACCTGGGGTCTTTTCCATCTGTTCTTTTTTTCCCTGCTGATGAAAAAAGGGACCACCAAGCATTTAAGTAACAGAATGAACATTTTTCGTCGGTGGACATGAACTTAGTTTTCTCAGTTGGTTTCCAGGCTCTCCTTTGTAGAATTGTTTTTAAAATAAACATTATATAAACCAAAGGAAGAGAATCACTAACCTGAAAAGGAAGAGACAGACTGATGTCAGGCTGATATAAATACACCCACTTGTCACTGAAATGTCTTCCATCTGGATACAACAGCCACCTTCTGCTCCTCATTTTATACTAAGATTTTAAATCAAGCAACAATACAGAGACTATCGCATGACAGTCATCTCATGCAACTACCATAAACCTTTAGTCTCAGATTAGTTACTCAGTGATCCACAGTGCAATTCTATATTTGCCTATTTAGAGGTACCACTGAGTGCAGTAAGGCTTATTCCTGGGAAAGTATGTAAATCCCTAATCAATGATGTAAATCCACTTGAGTTTGCAATTACTGGGTCTTGATTCCAAGAAAATGTGTTTAGACTCTGGGACTAAGGCTGCAGTCCTTCGTATGATTGGTGAAGTTTACTCCCAAGTAAATAGGACCACACCACATTGTATACTGAGTTGCAAGTGGAGCTTGAAAGAGAATTCTGTTTTGGATTTGCTGCTTTTCTGCATCAGCTGACAAAGGAGCACAGAAGTAATCAATTGCACTGTCCCACCTTTCCCTTGATTAGCCATCCAAGCTATCCAAGATGCTTCCCCACCAAGTACATTTGCACAGGCTTTATGCCTGATCTTAAGGCAGTCTTGCAATACCTGGCCAATCTTCAATTGTAGCTTCCTGGGGATGTTGCTTTACAACTTTCAAAGTGGGTGCTTGTATTGATTAATAGAAAGGGGTGAGGAGAGGAAGGACAATAAATAACACATGGGGGAAAGCTGTAGCTCAGTGGTAGGACACAGGCTTTGCATGCAAAACATCCCAGGTTCAATCTCTAGCATCTCCAGGGAGATCTGGGAAAGATAACTGCCTGAAACCCTGGAAGGTCACTGCCAATCTTTGTTGACATAACTGGGCTAGATGAACGAATGGGTCTCCCTCAGTGTAAGCTGACTTTTTATTTTTTTTCTGTGACAGAGTTAAAACAGACCATGGCTTGATGGCATGGATACAACTGACAGGGTGAGGGAGTTCATAATGAGCAAGTGATCCCATTATGTCTGACAATCAGTCTATTGATAGTGTTCCAGTTTGCACTGAGGAGGTGTCTTGGGAGATAGGAAGATGTGGTCAATATGGCCAATATTGTGGGGAATGCCCTCCTACCTGCTTGGATGTCGCCAACATGCCCCCCATGCTTGCCCATGAATATTTACTCCAAAGAAACTTTGTACCCCCTGATAAAATTTCTCAGAGGCTCGGTAGCTAGCCTCACCATTCATGAGATGCTGCAAATTGTAGTCTAGAACCATTGGAAGGGCCCCATATCAGCTACTCATGTTGTAACAACTACGCCCCACTGGCTCGTTCCCTGTTCCTGCCTGCAACCCACTTGGCCTAATGTTGATTAGCTTGGGGATGGGAGCCCATGGCATTGTGCTGTGGCCAACTGTGGTAGAAGCCAAAACTTCAAGCTTCCTAGCTCGTTAAGAATGTTATGTCCAAGGAGACCATAACAGCAAAACAAAGCAGACATATATAAGAAGTACCCTTTTCCCCCATTATGCTAGGGGGTGTATCTCTCTTAGTTAATCCAGCTTGGCAGAAAATCAATGCTCCCATTTACACCTCTGGGCTGTGCCACCTTGGCAGATGTTAATGTCTGATTCCTCTGTCGTGATGTCCCAAGGAGAGCTTGGCTCCCCTTCATCCTCTAGCCCTCTGGGGATAAGAGTAGATTCCTCTCAAAGCTTCTTTTAGGAATTGCTTTGGATGACTAATGCAGCCAGCCTGAAGATCCTTTGTAAGTCAATAAGCTGGCCTTACATCAGTTGTCACCAATGTGCCCACTCCTGCCTCCTATTGCACCTCTGGAAGGTTTAAGTAACTATCCACTCAAAAAGTACACAAAGCACAAGAAACTGTTTGCTCTACCTTCTCAGTTCCTATTGACAATGACTTGGAATTTGCACGCATGTCCATGTGCATTTCTACCAATATGCACATTTTTGTTCATTCTTTTGCCACTCTTATTATTTCAATCAATCCCTCCCCCAATAAGGCTATCAATGGCTACAAAACCCAATGACTATATTTTCTCTGCATTGTCAGAGGCACTATGCTTACTAGTTGCTGGAGACCACAGGAGGGGAGAACCTTCTTGCACTCAAGTGCTGCTTGCGTGCTTCTCATGGGCATCTAGTTGGCCACTGTGAGAACAGGATACTGGACCAGGTGAATCCAGCAGGCTCTTCTTATGTTCCTTCCCCTAACAGACTTCATTTTGTATTTTTATATACTGTGTTATTATTATTATTATTATTATTATTATTATTATTATTCTCAGGGCAGTTCACAAAAAGATCACAATTTATAAAATAAAAACAAAAACAATAACCCAATAATACACCCCCCCCCAAAAAAAACCAGCCACATTTAAAAAGGGTATAGGATGTTGATCAGGTCAACCAAAGATCTGGTTAAAAAGGAACACTTTTGCCTGACGCTTAAAGCCGTATAATGAAGGTGCCTGGCGAACTTCCCTTAGAAGAGCATTCCACAGATGGGGAGCCACTGCAGAGAAGGCCCATTCTTGTGTTGCCACCCTCTCAAGAAGGAAACACACAAAGAAGGGCCTCAGATTATGATTTCAGGGTCCAGGTAGGTTATTTTCACTAATATATACATCTGTGTGTGTCGTTTTCACTAATACATACATTTTTGTAGGCATTCTTTCACTGGATAACTTATTGCAACATTCAGAGAAGTGTGACTATCAAAGCAGAGCTGCGTTTTGGTCCTTGTTCTGGAAGAGTGGATTTGGAAGAATCATTTTCTCCCACATTGCTAGCTAACACAGACCGTGTTGTCCCCATGACTGAAGATGTGATGTTGAATTGACTTCTTCTGCCTTTTTCATTTTTGCATTAGTACAAAAGAATCGAAGAAGTAGAATAGAGTCATGTGCAGATTGCACTCTTGCTAAGACATGCTCTAGCCCAGGCACCCCCAAACTTCGGCTCTCCAGATGTTTTGGACTACAGTTCCCATCTTCCCTGACCACTGGTCCTGTTAGCTAGGGATCATGGGAGTTGTAGGCCAAAACAACTGGAGGGCCGCAGTTTGGGGATGCCTGCTCTAGCCAGATTGAAACGGGACATTCATGACAGTAGCATCTTGTTCTGACAAAATGTAGAAAGCTCTGCTTTCCTTTGGACCACATCAATGAGGCTGAGAGAGGGGCCTTGTCGTCTGGATAGCCCAGGACCTCCATACACATTGCTCAGGCTTGTGCCCCAGGAAGGTCACAGTGGTTTGACTTCACCCCCAGAAGCATACTCCATTCTCTCTCGAGACAGACAGATGCCATCAGTTTACTAAAATGAAAACAAGATGGAGCCCATTCTGAGATGTTTTAAGATTTCTTTATGATTTTAGTATATCTGTTGCATTTGCACAAAAATAATTTCCACTGGGCAAGGTTTTGAGGTGAACTCACCAAAGCTGTCCCACTTATGTATGTATTTCCTTCCCTTCCAGTGGCTTTTAAAATATTTCAGACAGTTTGTGCTCTTGCAGCAAAATGCATTAAGTAGAATATACTCATTTTTGTATGCTTGCTGTATTTAAGTCAGTGCTTTTCCAATGTTTTAGGTTTATTGGCTGTTATTTACTGGTAGGAGAGAAGTAGAGTGGTTGCTTTGACATCTTAGAGGCTTTACCGAATCCAGTATTGACACATAAAGGACAACATCGGATCATATTTGTCTCACAAGACTTTTCAGCAGAAAGAAGATTTGATTGAAAGGTCAAGCGAGGAAGCTAAACTTCCTCATGAAGTGGAGGGGAGAGGAAGGAAAAATCTCTTCAGAGTTGTCTTTCTTACACCTCTCTCTTTTTCAGATGGATCCTTCCCTCTTTAAACTCTCTAAAGGAGGTATCAGATTATACTATAGATTGGTTTCAGTACTTCCAGGTGAATGAGTTATTTAAAAGATAAAGAAAAGGGATTTGGGGAAACAAGTTTGGAATTTGAAAAAAAAAAGTGGAATAGGAAAGGATGAAAAACTAATTTCAAAGATTTATAAACTGTTACTGGAGTGGGAGACTAAAGACAAAATGGTAAATGTGACAATGATTAAATGGGCTATAGACATTGGTTATAATTTAGAAATGTCAGCGTGGGAAAAACTATATGGGAAATCTATGAACTTCTCTGCCTGCTACCTGCTACCTGCTACCTTATCAAGGAAAGTTTACCAAAGATGATGTACCAGTGGTCCTTGACAGCCAGAAAACTGGCGAAAATGTACAGAAAGGGGTCAAATCTATGCTGGAAGTGCCATAAGGTAGAGGGAATCCTGATCCATATGTGGTGGTTGTATAAATATGCTAGAGGATCCTGGGAAATGATTCATACAGAATTAAATAAAGATCCTTAAGATCACATTTCCCAAAAGACCTGAGGCCTTCCTATTAGGGATAACAAGTGATGATGTTTTGAAAAAGGAACTCAATCTCTTTGTATACGCGACTGCCACAGCTAGAGTGGTATATGCAATTTAATGGAAAGAAAAAGAGATACCCGTGAAAGTAATATGGAAGAATAAATTGAGATAATACACCAAATTAGTAACTATGACAGTGAAACTAAGAAATAAGGATGAGTCATGGAAAAGTGGATGAGGATGAGTGTAAGTGCTTTGAAGAGTATCTCAGAGGGTATAATAGTCAGTTTAATCTACAAGTAGGAACGAACATATGAACAGCACATAACATTAAATAAAGGAAGATTTGAGACGAAAATGGGTGGAATAGTGGATTATGCAGCTGACAAAAGCCATGGAGAGATGGACTGAAAGTCCGAGGATAAGCGATAATGATGAATATTGTATGTTGTATGTATAAGTTGTAAAAATGCATAAAAATATATTTATTACGCCTTATGCAACACTGTCAAAATAACTGTTGTGCAAAATGTTAAGTGTGATTATCAGTTTCAATTTTTGTTCATCATTATATTGCAAATGTCTCTTTTCCCCAAAGAGATTATTTCTGCTTTATAACACAGACTCCATGATATATGTGAACATCTTCTTGCAGTGAAATATACGTACGTGTTTGTGTGTGCATGCGTGTGTTACACTGTAAACAGTGAGACTACCTTCCGAGTAAATCTAAGGATTTATATTTACATCTCTGAAACCTTATTGAGGACCCATAAGGTTTGTGGACCTTATGTCATTGGGTCTTTATCTGAGGAGGAGACATCCTGGCTTTGGTCTGGGTCAATCATGGTAGGTCTGTGTCTATGTATGACAGCTGCATGGTAAAGATTCAAACTATATAAAAAGCTTTTGTACTATATTGTAAGAATAAAAATTTCTGAGTTTATTATGCTGTCATTGTATCAAATTATTTAGTTTCTTCTTCTTAATCTAAAATTTGTATAAAGAGTTAGAGAGGAATTTGTTTCTTCAGCAACTTTTAAAAGCACATTATGCAGTATCAATAAAAGAGGCCCAATTTAAACTTGCTTCTCCACATTGTTTTAATGTATGCACATTTTGATTTGCAAGTTTAGCATTTTATTTCCATAGCAACCTACTAGAATGCTCTCCAAAAAGCCCCAAATGCAACAAAATCAGATTAATTCTGAAATTATACACTCAAGATAATGTGCTATTTCTTCACTTCACATGCTTCCTTCCAGGGGGACATTTCCCAAGCTACAACTAATTCCCAACACCAAGAGGCCCCCATGCTGGTTTGCAAAAGCAAAATGCATTCATACTGACATTATTATATGCTACCATATGTGTATTTATATAAATGAACCATTTTCCAACCCCAAAATGTGAAAAGAAATCATGTGCTGACAAACCACACACTGATCTCATTATGTACTATCAATTGCCTTTTGTTTCAGAAGACAACAGAGAGCTCAGATATTGCCAATCCATTATGCATTAGTCAGTCTCCTGCAGTAAGGTGGCCTACTTGGCAGAGGACAAGGCTGTATTTGAAGGACCGCCCAGTTTTAAGAAAAAGAACCATAAGGAGGGAAAGTTAGCAGTGGCCTTGAAGTTTGTCCACCAACACTTAGCACCTGGGCAACACACAAAGTAGGCACACAAGTTACTTGGTCACAGTCTTACTGGTGAGTTGTATTTCTGTTTAAATAATAATAATAATACTAATAATAATAATTTATTATTTATACCCCGCTCATCTGGCTGGGCTTCCCCAGCCACTCTGGGCAGCTTCCAACAAAATATTAAAATACATTAATCCATCAAACATTAAAAGCTTCCCTAAACGGGGCTGCCTTCAGGTGTCTTCTAAAAGTCTGGTAGTTGTTCTCTTTGAGATCTGGTGGGAGGGCATTCCACAGGGCGGGCGCCACTACTGATAAGGCCTTCTGCCTGGTTCCCTGTAACTTGGCTTCTCGCAGTGAGGGAACCACCAGAAGGCCCTCGGAGCTGGATGTCAGTGTCCGGGCAGAATGATGGGGGTGGAGATGCTCCTTCAGATATCCTGGACCAAGGCTGTTTAGGGCTTTAAAGGTCAGCACTATCACTTTGAATCACAGTACTTATTTCTAAATTCATGTAATATAGAAATTCATATAGAAATTACCATATGCACATTTTTTTCATTTTCCACTTTTGTCCCCTTTCCCCCACTGATTAACTTTTTGGGCAACATGTAAGTGGTCACCCTCCACAGCAGCTGTAAGAAAATGGATTATCTTGATTCAGTTATAAGAACTACATGATCTCTTCGAGTGCTTTTTCAGCAATGATTACCTGTGACATAGAGAAGTAACAGCTGTAGTTAATGGGCTGTGTGTGTGTGTGAGTGAGTGTGAGTGTTTGTAAAGGCATGTAATGGCTCCCAACCCCTGCAATCTTTGGTTCAAGCAGAATGCATAAATCTAGCCAACAACTGGCATAATTCCAAAAGGATGAAATGCACAAAATTTAATGCCAGAATTAGAGGAGATAAACTGAAACGAAATACTGTATGCTAAGAGACACAACTGTGAAGTGTATCCTTTGCAGCAAAATTAACTATGTAGCAATGACAATCACTCTCCTTCATTGTTTTGTATCCAACTGTTGTAGTTCTGCAAGGATTTTAGTGTAGTTCTGCAAGGATTTTAGTGAAGAATCGGGAGGGACGATTTCAGCTGAACATAAGGACAGAATTATTGCTTGTAGAGCCATTCAACAATTGACCCAATTATTAGAGAAGTGTTGGGATCCCCTTGCTGAAAGTCTTCAAGCAGAAGATCTACTGAGGATGCTCAAGCTCTGGGTTTCTTGTGCTGAACAGGAGTTGGACTAGATGGGCAAGGATAGCTAAGGAAAGGCCTTGTGGGAAACTCTTCTCTGCTCGTGAGCTCTTCCTTTTGCCTACTACCCATTCCTTTTAATAAAAGGAATAATAAATAATAAAAGGAATGTGGCTAGGGGTTGGTACAGCTGGGTAGTAATGGGCAAGGTATAAACCAAATGCTGAGTCTGGCCCAGCTTGAAATGGCCTGGACCTAACTTGAATGCGACCTTAGGGTGGTATCCAACTAATTTGGAGCTTCTCCCTCTCCTCTCGCTGTGCACACCCTACTCCCTCCTCAAATCTGCTTTGGAGGGTTGGGTAAACTTCTAGAACAAATTTAGTGGGTATGCAGGGGGAAGAGATGGAAGAGGAAGTTCCACTGCACAAGCAAAACTCCTTGTATTAATGAAACAGGTTAGTTGGATGATGCCCATACTTTTTGAGCAGGCAAGCTTGCAATTTGAGCACTTCTCCATTTGAAATATCTCAGCATCCACTAATTCAAATACATTTGTGGTAAGACTACAGACACTGACAAGACTATGGCACAATTAGGCACTCTTCCATTCTGACAGAGAATTATAGGCTTTCAAAAGTAATTTTGCAGATTTCAGAAAGTGAATTTATAGATTGTGTTGCATACATACTTTCTGGCAGAGACGTTTACATTTGGCAGCAGAGAGCATTAGTTTGAAAGGTTACAGTGAACTTTCAAAACTGTTTAAATGAACTCCAGCAAACCATGCAATTGATGCCATTTTTAGCCATGAGCAGAGAAAAGACTGGTATTCAAAACAAACAGTTGAAATAAAAGCTTGGATTTTGAATAAATTCCATAGTGTGGCTTTCTGACATCACCTGCTCCCTATTTCTCCTTCTAACATACAGCCTTGATTGGAGGAAAGTATTTGCCTTTTCAGCTTATGTCACTGTTCTCATAACTTTTTAAGAACGCACATTTCAGTTACCAACGTGTATTCAGAAGTCTCTGCTAATCACCATTGTCTTTTTCTGGACTCCAAAGATACCCTCTGTAAATGTGATCGCATTTTGTTTGGGAAGAACTTGTCTTTCATTGTACAGTGTCACATTGCTCTATTATCCACATGGCTGTGGAGGCAGTGTATATCTATCCTGGCTAGTAGCCCTCAATTCCCTTCTCCATGGATTTCTGTAATCCTCTTTTAAATCTATCTATAGGTTGGTGGCCATCACTTCTTCCTGTGGCAGCAAGTTCCATAGTTTAACTATGTGCTGTGTGAAGAAGTACTTTCTTTTATCTGTCCTTAATCTTCCAGGCTTCAGCTTCATTAGATATGAATGATTTCTAGTGTGATGAGAAAGGAAGAAAGAAAAATCTCTATCCATCTCAAACCTCTTTACACACTGAGCTTTTGGGTAGGCTTGATTGCCCAGTCCCTCCCAAGGTGAGGGGAAGTGGACATAGCTTAGCCTGGCAGGTCAACCTACACTATGGTTTTAACCTCTTAATGTGTTAATTAAACTTAGGCATGTTGGTTTTATGAGGCCGGTTTTCCCACAAACTGCTTTTGTACTGCTTGCTAGGGTAGTCATGTGTCCTACTATATGAAGGGCAATCTAGTATTTGAAGGGTTTCAGATGAGAGCTTTCTGTTTGAAGGAGTCTACTGTGTGAAGGGCTGTTCTGTGTATGTTCAGTTTAAAGAGAAAGAATTACAAGAAGGAAGAGCAACTGGGTGACCACCTAAGTCACAATCTCCTCCACTATGGTGAGAGGTATTGCATACCTATTTAAGTTTATTAAATTATTATTATTATTATTATTATTATTATTATTATTATTATTAATTTATACCCTGCCCATCTGGCTGGGTTTCCCCAGCCACTCTGGGTGGCTCCCAACAAAACATTAAAAACATGACAAAAGATCAAACATTAAAAACTTCTCTAAACAGGGCTGCTTTCAGATGTCTTCTAAAAGTCAGGTAGTTGTTTATTTCCTTGACATCTGATGGGAGGGAGTTCCACAGGGCGGAACACCTCTGTCCTTCTTGATGGGCATAGCTTCTTTTCTGGCAATGCATAAATGATCATCCTATTACTTTGCCTCTGGAACATGATATTGTGCCTCCCCAGAGCTGGCGTCTCTGGAATCTGACCTGTTTGTCTGCATTGGGCTATGGCACACGACTCTGCCCCACACATAGTCAACAGCTTGCTCTCTCCTGAGAGTTCTACCCCTTTGGCCAAACCTGACACATACATTTCCTGGGACTGTTTCAACTTGGGTTGCAGTCAGTCACAGTGCTGATCTGGGACAGCCAACGTCTCTCAGCCTAGGATCAAAATGGTGGAACCATGTATGGTACCCTGAACTCCTTGGAAAAAAGTCCGAAATGGGAAAAAAAATCAGGTATATCCTAGATCGGCTGGCTGGGGGAAATGGGAGCTGTATAGGAATGCCACTTTGCCTTGAGGCAGGAAAATGCTCACTGCTAGATCACTAGTCCAAACATCTGGAGGGTACCAGGCTGGGGAAGGCTGTTCTCTAGATAGAGAGACTGCAACATAGTTTGCAGCATTCCAGATAGCCGATACAGAGGCAATGGTGACTTGCTCGTATACATGCTGTTTTCTTCTCTCATTTCCAGCTACACAATAAACTAGTTGTAATGGCACATAGCTGGAAGAGCTTCTTAAAATATTGAGGAACTGCTTTTTCATCTTAAACAGTTCAGCTGTGTGGTTTTCATATACAACCTCTACCTGTTTCATTCATTATAGGAGTCAATGAACTTTAACAATTCCATCATAAATACACATTCTTGAAAAAAGCAAAACACCAAAGTATGAGTGCCAACAGTCAAGGCTACTAATTATTGAAGATGGAGGGGGAAACTGTAGAACAGAATAAATCTTACTCCTGAAAAAGAAACTGGAGAATTAACACCTTTCCCGATACTTCCTCACTTCGCTCTGTCACTCACAGGTTTGGACAGCATCCGATTTCTTTGTGTTGCCATCAGCAGTCTTTCATCCCATTGACAACTGAGGCTTTCTTGGCGTGTGTTCAGGCCCAGACAGGTGTGGACTGGAAAGCTAGAAAAGTAATATTTATTTCCTTTTCACAAAGATCCCAGTAGGTGGTATTGCACAATTGCTCAGGTTCTTTCTTGCAGGGTTGTACAGAGTTTGTGACTCTTCAAAGTGCAGGCGAGGCAAAGAGGCAAGTTCAGTGTGACTTGGAATGGTAGGTATTCAGTACCCAATGTAGGGCTGTGCACCTCTCTCTCTCTCTCTCTCTCTCTCTCTCTCTCTCTCTCTCTCTCTCTCTCTCTCTCTCTCACACACACACACACACACACACACACACACATGATCTAGGGTCTGAGATCAGCTTTGATATGGGAATTGGATATACCCCTGAATCAATTTTGGGGGAGGAGCTAATGTTTATTTAAGGTTAACTAAACATATGGCTCGGGCCGAAGAAAGAGACAATGTGTCCCTCCCCAACCACCCTGTGAGCAGGAGGGTTTGACCCTGCTTGCTGCTACTTCCCTAGGATGCACTGACACGGTCTGACTGCCTCTCCTCCTTCTCATCTAATACCCTGCCGTCTGGCACTCCTGGATGACTCCATGTGGTCATCCTAAAGTAATCCGGGGCTGTTTCCACCTAATTTGGCCAAAGCTGAATTCCCACCCCACCCCAATCAGTCTGGTTTGGTATGAGATTTGACAGAATCTGGTGCACATCCTTAACCTAACACAGACCTCTCTGTTTTTCTAACATTTCCATAACGGTATCATGATCATGTTGATTATGGATTGGATTCAAAGACTGTGTGAGCAGAGCCCTCCAACTGTGGAGGGTAGAAATGGTTTTCACCCTTCTGTAATTGTTGCTTTCATTACACAATGTTCTTGTACCTTTCTGTGTTGGAAGGTTGTTCCAAGCCAGTGTTGTCCAGTGTCAGACTAGGAGCCAGGAGACTGGAGTTCAAATCCTCACTTGACCATTAAGCTGTCTGGTTGACCGTGAAACAGTCACCACCCCTCAGCCTAACCTACCTCACAGGCAGGGCAGTCTTGAACAGGTCGGGCGCCCTGGCGCTGAGGCGCGGAGATCGCTCCGGCGCCCCCGCCCTCGTAGCGCGCAGCATGGCTTCCGCACGGCTTCGCCGCGCAGCGCCCCACCTGTTGGCCCTGGCGCCCCGCGCCGCCGGGACTATACCTAGAGCCAGCCCTGCTCACAGGATTGTGGTGGAAATTAAATGAGAAGGGAGAGAACTATGCATGCCATCTTGAGCTCTTTGGAGAAAAGGGTAGGATATGAATGCAACCAATCATAAAAAATAAATAAAAGTGAAATTTGGGCTTTTCCCAGTCTCTTAGCAACTGAGCAATAGGGCTGGTTGACAAAGGAAACACACATCATTTTATCTGGGAGGGAGAAAACCCCTAAGGTCACTATCACATTTAATTTGATATATCATGCCCCACAGAAAAGTCATGTTTTTTGTTTGTTGGAGCTTTGAGGGCTGTGTGGTGGGAAGTACAATATGCATTTCAAAAATCACTTTGGTTGTGTTGTGAAGACACCCCTGAAGCCTGTCCCCTGTTGTGTTAATACATAAAAAACAATCTTTCATAGTTCCAACTTGCCACAACTGGGTTAACTAGACCGAAACGCAATCCTTCAGCTGAGGAAACCCAGTCTCCCAGTCTTCTGCCTAATGATGGAATGGAAATTGAGCAGAATAATTAGACCACTACTGAGCTATGTTGGAGAAAGAAATGGTTTACTTGAAAAAAAAAACATTTCAATTGAAGGCAAAATTTTGGGAAATCCACTTGTGAAGGGTTACTTAGAAGTGCATTGAAAACAAACTCAAGACACATGTGCCTGGAAAACCACTCTTTTGAAAATGAACAGTAATCAAGAGCCTTACAAACCATGCCTGACTCTTTGTATGCAGTTATTATTGCTTTCTTTAAATCCTTCCGATGGCGAGTTTCATGGGTTTCTGAGCAACGTATGGTATCGTATCACCTGCCTATTCAGCTTTCTTTTGTGTTATCTTCCAGCTTTGTAGCTGTGTACAAGTGGAGATTTAGGCTTCATTGCCTCTATCTCAGCTTTCATGGGCACTATTTTTGTTATGTTTGCTGATCGATTAATATTTCACTTCGAAGAAGGAATAGAGGGCAAACATAGGGCATTAAAAAAAAATCCCGTAATGTCAGGCTGTTTTTGGAATGATGCCAAGGAATTACCAAAAGAGAATGGCTAGGCTTATTTACACAAAGTTTCACACAATGTCTTCTTAGGGACTTCGGTACTAGGAAAATGGAAATCGGGCGGGCAACAGAGTTTTGCCTCTTTTGCTTCATCTTTTTAGAAAATAGTACTCTCTCTAGCCTACATCAGTTCTACTAAACTGTGATGTGAAGCCCATATGGTGATCTAGACTCTGGAAGAAACAGTTTCTATCTTTGATAGAAAAAACAGTTTCTATCTTTGACAGTTCCAGCCCTGGGAGTCCTGGTGTTAACAGTATTCTCATTACACAGAAAAGCTCTGGTGGCCAGCTATTAATTTGTTGGGTTTTTAATTTTATTGTTGTATTCCTATCCTGAACATAAATAGAACAAGAACTAATTTATTGAACACTGTAAAGTTGATACATGTGTCAACAGGGTGTGGATTGCACCCTTAAACTAGAATCTCATACTAAAATGGATTTCCTGAAACCTGGATCTGTTTACACTTCACCTATGAATTTGGCCTCCTGAATCTAATTTAGGGTAGATTACAGAGCAAGAGACCTGCAAGTGTATAAATTACACTTGTTTGAACTTTGCTAAGGAGGTGCAGCATGTGAAACAAACAAGATGGTGTAAGTGATTATTTAAGGAAGGAGGACATCCCTGCAGATGAAAGACCCTTGTTATATCCCGTTCCTCAGAAATGCTGGGAATAAACCTCAGAACAACCAAAACTACTATTACTCCTTCATTTATCAGTTTTATGGGCTCTTTTCATTAAGAAACAATTCTGTGTAGTAGGCTCTGCTAAGTAGATGCAATTTGAAATCAGACCCAGCTGCTAAACAGTACTACCTGCAGAAACCACAGCAATGAATATCCAATCAGTGGCACAAAGTCTAATGAACTGCCTGGTGCCATCACTAAGGTCTTGCAGTCGATTGTCCCATGCCATGAATCAATCCAGTCCTTTAACCAAATAGTGCTGCAATCAACAGTGAAACTGCTTTGAATCAACAGAGCCTTCCGAACAAAGAGCTGAAGAAAATGAAGGACTGGGAGAGCCACTTCACACTGCCACCATACCTACAGAATATTTCTAACCCTCTGATTTATCTGCTAGAGACCAGTCCCCTACCTATGTAATATATATTCCAATCTCCCTTCAAAAGGAATCTTTTTAAAAAATATAATTTTTTATTCATTTTCCAATTACACATTACAAAAACAAAACAAAACAAAACATCATACACAAACACAAACACACACAACAATTAAACCAATTATCCTCATCATAACCTTTTCATCTCATCTCTTTTTTGCTCTCACGAGCTGAGACCTCCCTCCCTCCCTTCACACGGCTTTGTTGTTTTAGACTTATCTCGCAGTTCCTTATAACTTCGCTCTCAATACGTAGGATTTATTTTAGTCCTGCAAGTGTCTTTATAATTGTATAGTTTTTCTCCATATAGTCAATAAATTTACTCCACTCTCTCTGGAACTTTGTCTCTCCCTGATTTCGGATCGCACAGGTCAACTTTGCCAGTTCAGCATAGTCCATCATTTTTGTCTGCCACTCCTCAATAGTTGGAACCTCTTGTGTTTTCCATTTTTGGGCTAAAAAAGTTCTCGCCGCGGTTGTGGCATACATAAAAAGTCTCTGATCCCCCTTAGCAATCTCGTCTCCCATTAGTCCCAACAAAAATGCCTCGGGTTTTTTTGGTGAAAATATATTTAAACATTTTTTTCAACTCATTATATAAGTTTTCCCAAAATCTTTTCACTATCTCACATGACCACCACATATGATAAAATTGTCCATCTTTCTCTTTACATTTCCAGCATACTCTACTACTTGTCCTATACATCTTGGATAATTTTTACTGGTACCATCTACACATCACTTTCATAACATTTTCTTTCAGGGCGGTACATGCGGTAAATTTCATTGTTTCATTCCATAATTTCAATCACGCGTCATACTCAATATTGTGCCCAAAATCTTTTGCCCATTTTATCATCACTTCTTTAGTCATTTCGTCCTTAGTATACCATTCTAACAAAAGATTATACATTTTTGACAGCAATTTCACTCTGCCTCCCATCAATTCTGTCTGGAATTTGGACCGTTTGTCTTCAAATCCTACTTTTTTATCTTTCAACAAAACATCATTAACCTGGTGATATTATTTGCAACCAACCTGTTAACCCTTCTCTGATTTCATCATATGTTTTCAATTTCCGTCCTTTATCTGATTTCATCAAAATATCTTCATATGTGATTCTCCTCCCTTCCATATTTATTTTTTTAACAGTTAGAACCTGCACTGGCGAGATCCACCATGGGGTTTTTCTTTCCAACAGCGCTTTATTTCTTTCCCACACTTCATATAATGCTCTTTTAAATACATTTGTGAAACTTCTATGTGCTTTAACTTTCTCATACCAGAGATAAGCATGCCAACCGAATCTGTTGTCATAACCTTCAGTATTTTCCAATGTTATCCATTCTTTTAACCAACAAAGACAGGACGCTTCATAGTATAGTCTTAAATCTGGCACAGAGAATCCACCTCTTTCTCTTTTATCCACTAGAAGTTTAAACTTAATCCTGGGTTTCTTCCCTTGCCAGATGAATCTTAAAATTACTCTCTGCCACTCTCTGAATTGTCCTGTCCCCTTAATTATTGGAATTGTCTGAAATAAGAATGACATCTTAGGTAATACATTCATTTTAATCGTTGTGATTCTTCCATAAAATGACAACTTCAATCTGTTCCAAGTCTCCAGATCCTTCTTCACCTCTTTCCACATAGGTTCGTGGTTATCATTAAATAAATTTATATTTTTCGCTGTCAACCATATTCCTAAATATTTAACTTTCTTTACTATCATCTGTCCACATTTTCCCTGTAATTCTTCTTTATTCTCCTTCTGCATATTTAAAACCTGCCAAACGTCCAAATTCCTCTATTTCGCTTAACGCATCTGTAACAGATTCCTCTGGATTTTCTAATGTCAAAACCAGATCATCTGCAAAGGCTTTCAATTTAAATTCTTTTGCACCTAGTTTTACACCTCTAATTTCTGATCTTTCTCTCAATCTAATTAAAAGTACCTCCAGGACCGTAATGAATAATAACGGTGAGAGCGGACAGCCTTGCCTGGTACCTTTTGTTATATCAAAATAATCTGTTAACACATTATTTACAATCAGTCTTGCTTTTTGTTCTGAATATATTGCATCAATTCCATTCATAAAAAGACCCCCCACTCTCATCAATTCCAAAGTCTTCTTCATAAACTGCCAAGAAATATTATCAAAAGCTTTTTCTGCATCAATAAACATCAGCACCGCAGGCTTATCAATCCTGGTCTCCAGGTATTCTATTATATCAATAATATGTCTCACATTATCTTTCAACTGTCAACCAGGAAGGAATCCTGCTTGATCTTTATGTATTATCTCGTTCAAAATCCCTTTAACTCTGTTTGCTAGAATATCAGCAAAAAGCTTATAGTCATTATTCAACAACAATATTGGTCTGTAGTTCTTGACATCTAGGCCATCTGTATCCTGCTTTGGAATTAATGTTATAAATGCCTCTTTCCACGTATTCGGAATTCAAAAGGAATCTTGGATGCTTGTCACCCGACCGTGCAGCCCACCGCAATTGTTCAACAAAACCAAGACCATAACACCAAACCGGCTAGCAAATGCCAAAGACAATTTACTCAATAAACCATATTAAAGTGCAATATGCATATCAAAGCCTGGAGAAACTATGAACAAACAGTATACTGAAGGCACGACTCTGTCAATAATGATGGCATCTTAGTGCAGTGCATAAACACAAAAGTGCTGCAAGGGTACGACTCTACCAATAATAATACTGTAGTGTCCTAGTGCAGTGCAAAAGCGCAAAAGGTGCTGCAATGAGTTCACAACTGGACGTGCAGAGTCATACAAGGAGGAACGGTCACAATGTGGACTGTGAAGCAAGGTCCTATGAGAAAGCGGTCAAAAGCAGGTGCCTTCTCACCGTCCTTCAGCGAAGGAGGATACTTGTTTGAGTATACACCGCAATTGTTCAGCATTCAGCAGGGGCTAATGCCAGGGCTAATGCCCTCATCTTAAAACCTCCAATGAAGTGAGAGTCCACTGCCTCCCGAGGGAGTCCATTCCGTGGCCGAGCAGCTCTTATTGTCAGAAAGTTCTTACGGATGTTTAGATGGAATCTCCTTTCTGCCCCTAAACAGAACTGGGTAAATGGGTTGTAATCCTTATGTACTCTGTGCAATTTCAGTCTGGCCCTTTGGGGCTATCTACTTTGATAAATTAACAAATAATATATTAAGAACTGAAGCTATATTATGTGGGGGAAAGTAAGCCTATTTTGTGCCTTTGGAAACTTGTTACATGCAAGCTAAGCAGTTTTGAGGTGTTGTTTTTGGAAGAGTTTCGGATAAGGTACAAGAACACACTTGACAGCCGTGCAGAAGATATTTTTAAATTCTATCTTGATAAGTGCTAAGTGCTAAAGGTTGATCCATAGGTTTTTGGCAGATGCGTAGACTTTGGCAGACAGTCTAGCATTTGGGTTTTAAATTATTCATGTGCTTTTTTGGGGGGGTGTTACTGTTCTTCACCTCAGGCTCTTTCATTGGAAGTGCTTGTCGTTGCTGAACACAAAATGAAGACTGATATTCCTATTGACGGAAGCATTGCACTTGTTGACATTAATGATGGTTGTTGCTGGAGCTGGCCCTGGAGGAAAGAGGCTGCTGTCTGGAAGGACACAATGGGAAGAGAGCAAGAAGATACAACAGGGTGGGAAAAGGAGAACCCCCTTTGTATTCAGATTATGATGCCTTGCAAGAGCTGAGAGGTAATCAATTCGCTGCAATTTCGCAATCCCAATTTGAATGGTTATTAAAATACAGACATGACTCATAGAATCTGGAAAGCATGCAGGTTTTATCATCCCCCCACACCCCAAAGTCGACTTAAGACACCAAACTGGATGGTTACAATTGTTGTTCATTAAAATATAACAACTGCAACCAACAACAAACCAATGAACCAAAACAGAAGTATGGCAGGTGAGGATTTTCTAACTCATGTAGGAAAGGATCCCTCCAGCATGTAAGGCATGCAAGGGAACCTTCTGCTGAAGCTCCCCAGTGAAAGACGGTGATGAAATAACTCCCTCCTTGCTAGGTGAGCCTTGGGTATGAACTCGGAATGTATATGCAGCTGGAGGAGAAGGGGCAGAGGCTGGAGAAATAACTGAGTGGAGAGGTATCCTATTCTGATTCTGATGGACCTTCTGGGAAACTCACCAAACCTACTGCACCTGAGGAGAAATTTGATTCCACCCACATTGAAAGGCAAATCTATGTAACAAAACACAGCCATCTATCAAAATTTTCACTTCTCCGAATTTTGAAATGCAGTTGTCTAAACAATGAAAATTCATATAGTAAGGTAAGTGTGCCTATAAATGCATTAACATGGGTAGGCAAACTAAGGCCCGGGGGCCGGATCCAGCCCAATTGCCTTCTAAATCTGGCCCACGGATGGTCCGGGAATCAGCGTGTTTTTACATGAGTAGAATGTGTCCTTTTATGTAAAATGCACCTCTGAGTTATTTGTGGGGCCTGTCTGGTGTTTTTACATGAATAAAATGTGTGCTTTTATTTCAAATCCATCTCTGGGTTATTTGTGGGGCATAGGAATTTGTTCACATTTCCCCCCCAAATATAGTCTGGCCCCCCACAAGGTCTGAGGGGCAATGCGCTGGCCCCCTGCTGAAAAAGGTTGCTGAACCCTACATTAGAAGGTAAGATTGCATTGAATTTTTTTTGCATATGAGGCAAAATTCCAAACCTATAATGTATCTATTAGAAGAAATTGGCACTAAATATGAATTTGCACAAGGACATTTTAAAAAGGCAACAATCTGATGCGGAAAAATGGGGAACTGAACTTAACATTCGGAAAAATAGGGAAAATTAAAATATTCGCCCTTCCCTACTCCCAGGAGGTGACTGTATTTCATAACACGAAGTCCATTCCTGGAGAAATGCATGGAGAAAAAGATAGCAGCGCTACGTAGAATATCCTTGTAAGGTTACCAGACATCCAAGACTCCACCCAACTTTTCCCTGGTCAAAAAGGAAGCTGAGAGTGATAAAGCACTTTATCCTGGCCAATTATCAAATAGTGGGAAGTGCCATTGCCCTCATGTGGCTCCTGAAATGGTAGCATCTTTGACAGATCAATATAATGAATGTTGCAGGAAAAGAATTGGAGCTTGTAGGAGTTCTGTAAAAAATAGCAGCACTTTAAACAGGCAGAGAGAAGATATCACATACTTGAGTTCTTGCAAAGGACTTTTGAAGGTGATAATTAAAAAGGGCTTAAAATGGTTTAAAAAGTAAGAAGAGCCTTCTTTAAAAGTTTCACATTTGAAGAATAAAAAGCAGAAAATCATACTTGTGGTTTAAAACACACACAGCAAAGCATATGAATAGTAGGACAAAAGTTTAGTACAATTAAAAACTGGGAGATGTACCGGTAGCTTCCTCCGAAATCAATCCTTCTATGTACCCAAATGTAACTTACAATTAGGCTTCAGACTCCATGTTTGCTTTGCACATAAATGAGTCAAATTATGTCTTTCTGTGAGGAAAAACACCATCTGCATATTTCTGGCTAAGCCGGGACAATTTATTGCAGTGCTTTGCCATTTAGGATAATGCCCAAAGGACTGTGACTCATGCAACAGAAATTAATATTACATTGGCGAATGGTGATAGATAGATGTTTGTCATGTCACTTTTCAAGTAATTCTCAAGTTGTCTCAAGGGAAAGTGGGAAGTGTAGCAGTTTTCTCTGACGAGACACTACATTTTCACTATCTTGATGCAAGTTCCCAGCATGAAGAGTGATAAAAGGTATTCACCCCTTTGTGACCATAAAGCAGGTGCTGAACACCTTTCTAACCCATCTTAATGCCTACTTTTGGTATTGTTACATGTAGTGGGGAGCAGAGAGATGGCATGCTAAATATAGATAGATGGAAGGGAGAATCTTTTCTTCTGGAAGGCAAGTTCCTAAACAAAAGTGGCAGAGAGAAAAATCACACAAGAAGAAGAGAGAGCAAATCCATTCTCAGGTGAAATGCTTTATCTTGCAAAGGGATAAAGTACATGGAGGCTTTATGGCTGTGTAAGTGAAGATCACAACAAGTGGGAGGGAGAGTAGTGAGGATAGGCTAAAGATGGGTTGAGAAGAGAACAAGTGAACAAAAGAGAGGGGGGATATGTGGGCCACCGGAAATTGCCAGTCTTCATCTCCCATAACCTGTGACCATTGCCTATAGTGGCTGAAACTGGTGGGAATTGGCATCTATTACCAGGTGGAGGTTTTCCCCTGTGGCAGAAATTTGTCTTGCAGGTTCAAGAACAGAAGCTCACCTCAAAGTCCTAATCTGTCAAACTTGATTCAGTAATACATTACAGGACAAAGTTCAAAGAGTCTGCGAGAGCGCAAAAACACTATAGGAGATATGTCACCTTAGCTTTTCGTCCTTTACCCAATCGCCCTCTGCTACTCCAGCACCCCAGCACCTCTCATCCAACCTCGACCCTTGAAATGCAATTTACTCAGCCCATTTTCGCTATGTGCATCATAGCCCTCCTTATATGGAATTGTTTTTCCACTTTAACATTGAGCCCTTAGGTTCCCCCTTAATTGATTTGTACCAGTTTTGTGGTCTTGCATACGTGACACTATCCTTTCTGAGAATGGGTTTGACAGAAATTCCACATTACTCCTCCTCTGCACAGCAAAATGTATATTCATTTGGCAGACCTGCCATTGACATAGCTAGGACCATCCTCTCCTCCCTGTTGGTGGTTGAAGAAAGCAGCAACCATACAGGTTTTATCTGTTTGCTTGTTTTTTAGTAAGTCACTCTGAGGACATAATAATCCAAATGAATACTGTAATTGCTTGTGCCCAACAATAACCCTCAGTTGCTGTTCCGCATATTGGCTTCCTTCCAAGCCAACCATCAATGACACACACAGTTCAAGCACATCTTTTCCAATGCCTTTCACAAGGGCCGTGTCACTCTGTAACCAGCTAGTCACACCAGACATATTAGCAGAAGCTCTAAGAACCACAAATCTCTATAGCTAGAAATGCAAGCACTCAGTGTGTGTGTGGGGGGGGGGGGGCTTTAACAAACACACTGAGAGCAAGCCCTACAAAGTTTTGGTCAGTGATGGTGGTGGGTTAAGTTGGATCCATTGCTTCCCACCCCCTTCTGCCTTCATCTCTCCAGAATTTATACACACCCTTTCGTGTTATGACTTGAGAGCAGTGCCTCAATGCCGCTGAGAAAAATATTAGTGCAAATACTTAGCCTTGCTCAGAGTAATTTCTTTTATTACCAGATGCCTGACTCATAGTTCTCAGGATATCTCCTGCACAAGGGCTAATTAATATTTGCGGTTCCACAACCGTTTTTCATCTCTTGCCCATCTCTTTTATATTTACCCCAATTGAATTTCCCAGACATGGTTCTCCAATTATCTCGGCATTACTCCCTAATCCTCTCATTATGGATATTGACAACTACTGACGGATTTTTTTCCAGTGGCACATTAGGACTGGCTCCTGGATTACTTTACTGTGTTTGTTGTAGCTGGCATGCTTTGTAACAAGGTATAGGAGGATAAAGAAAGCCAGGTACATTCAGAGATTAAATTGCATCATGTACATACATAATATGAGGGCTATGGTCAAGAGAGATTCTAGCTGTTGGAGTATATTGGCTCACGACATCTCCATGCTGAAAAAAAATAGAATCTATGGAAAATCTTTGGCAGGTGTTTCAATCTGTCCCGAGTGAAATGAGTGAGATGTACAAACATTTGTACTTGGCTGGGTGTGCTGGCTCCATGTTTTGGATGTCCTTGGGCACAACAGCCTCCCTAGGTGCCCTTCCCTTCAATGAGCCTCTATCGCTTCACCATCATTTTAATCAGCTTCTGCTGTTCCTTTTACATATCACCACCACCATTTGCTTGCTTTCCAGGCAGAGTGTCAATGAGCAAGCAGGCAGTGACGTCTGCTGCTTCTCCTTCCCACCACCACCATTTTCTGGGTCAGAGGGACTGGTGGATGAACAAGCAGATTGCAATAGAGAAAAGGAGGAGCATCTTGGGCTGTGGGCCCTCAGCAGATGCAAAACTGTATCATCACATGATACTAGTCCTGGACCAGACTGTGTTCTTGCTTCAGAGAAATTACTCTTAATTATGAAATTAAATTTTAAAACATTTCCTATGCAATCACAATTCCCCAAACCTAAATTTTCAAGCTAAACTTCAAATCTCTCTCTCTCTCTCTCTCTCTCTCTCTCTCTCTCTCTCTCTCTCACACACACACACACACACACACACACACACACACACAAGCAGCATAAAAGAGTACATTCTATTCGATAGATAGATTCGATAAACATCTAAGGACCATGGGCAGCCATGGATATTTCTCAAGGAGGGTTGCAAAGTTAATGGTCCAAAGAAAACAAAGTACATCAGATAAAACCACTTCCGCGCCTGCGACGGAGGTGGTGTTGTGGGCAGGCCCGACCAAACTCTCGCGATGGGAGCTGAGAGCTCAGCCCCTTCGCTATTGGCCGTTCCCGCCTCCATCAACCCCTTGTGTCTTATTCTCATGGGGAGGGAGGGACATTGCCACACAACAGGCGTACCATTTCTGATGGATCTGCTTGAAGGTGGCCATGGTAAAACCAATCCTCAAGAAACCATCCCTATCAAAGTAATTACCAGCCAGTTGGCAGTGTCCCTTTCTTGTCCTTTTCTTGGACAAGGTTCTTGAGAGGGTGGTTGCAGACCAGATCCAGACACTCTTGGAGGAAATGGAGCTTTTCTACAGTGGCCTCCTGCTTGTGGAATGCTCCCCCTGGTACCTTCATACATATTTGTAAGGGTCTGACAAAAGCATCCCTCTTAATCATAGCTGCCAAGTTCTCCCTTTTTTTAAGGGAAATTCCCTTGTGCTGAATAGGCTTCCTCGCGAGAAAAGGGAAAACTTGGCAGCTATGTCTTAATTAAACAAAACTGAGGTGGGGTTATTGTTTATTATTGTTTTACATTTTTTTGTTTTTATATTATAAACCACCCTGTGATCCTGAAAGGCAGCATAGAAATTTAACAAACAACAACAGTGATGAGGACTGGGTGATGGCAAAGCTGGAGTAGACTTTGCCTCTGAAAAACTTGCATTCCAGGTCAATCCCTCCATGAGGTGAACAATATAAGCTCTGTTTGAAGTCTAAAAGCCAACCATTTTAATGGCCAATCATTTAGGAGCTGAGCTCAATCACACACCAATTAATCAGTCAATGTGGTCAACCCTACTTTATAAAGATTGGAATGTTGTTATTTAGTCATTTAGTCATGTCCGACTCTTCGTGACCCCATGGACCATAGCACGCCAGACACTCCTGTCATCCACTGCCTCCCGCAGTTTGGTCAAACTCATGTTGGTAGCTTCGAGAACACTGTCCAACCATCTCGTCCTCTCTCGTCCCCTTCTCCTAGTGCCCTCAATCTTTCCTAGTGCCCTCAATCTTCTCCTAGTGCCCTCAATCTTTCCCAACATCAGGGTCTTTTCCAGGGAGTCTTCTCTTCTCATGAGGTGGCCAAAGTATTGGCTTGGAAGATTGGATTGTAAAAGTGTCCAAAATGTTTCTGTAAATTTTCCCCCTATTAAATATGTTAACAAATACATAAAGAGAAATGAACACCCCTCTAAGCACAGGAAGCACCTGTCTTCCCTAAAAAGACAGATGCTTAGTAACCAAGCATATTAATCCACAAACTGACGTCATATCTTCCATCATTGACCTGACAGGTTATTGTGCTAGTTCATGCTTGATAGGAAGCATAGACCATAAAGATCGCCTGTTGCCGAATGAGTGGTATACCAGCTTTCTTTCTGCTACCACTACATCTGTTTTAGAGATTTCTGCAACAATTTAAAACAAAAAAATGGGGTATTTTAGAAAAGTAAACTTTTCTAAAATGATCATAATGCTATTTCCCATGATTCCCACTTAGGATAAGAAGTGTTCTGCTCGACCGCTCCAAAAATCCATTTACTACAGCATCCTATTTTCCATAGTGGCCAACCAGATGCCTATGGGATTCTCATAAGCAGGGCATAGGCATATAGTAAGTCTGATGGATCAGGCCAATCACCCACATGGTCCAGCATCCTGTTCTCACAGGTTGCTTGTGAGAAACTCAAGTACAAGAGTGCTTTGCCCTCCAATGGTTTCCAGAACTGGCATTCAGAAGCACCACTTTTCCAACCTTGGAGGTAGACAGTGAAGGCAGAACACAATAGCCCTCTCCTACTATTAACCCTCAGCAACAGATATTCAGGAACATAATTGCTTCCATTAATTGATATATTGGCTAACACCTAGCAATAGACCTGTTTTCCATGAATTTGTCTAAAGTCCTCTAAGCTTGTGGCCATCATCACCCTCTGGTAGAAAATCCCAGAAATCAATGTCACATTGCGGGAAGATTAATTTTCTTTTGTCTGCCCTGAATAGCCTGTCAATCAATTTAACTGGATAACCTTAAGTTTACACACACACACACACACACACACACACACACACGGGAGAGAGAGGGGAAAAAATCATATTTCTCTTTCAACATGTTGCTATGTGAAGCCTATTGGAATTACCTAGACTATTCCCACCTTGTTTCAAGTTTTAACTGATAGCAATGTTATCATGGGGGAGGGATCTAAAACATATGAATAATTTATTGAAAAAAATCTTATCTGCCAAATCTGCAAAGAAAGCACCTGTGAGATGTATAATATGTATTGTTTGATGGATCAATTGGTATAGAGCACTCAGAATCTCTCATTGCCACCTAAATATTTCCTGTCTGGCTTCATATATTCACTATTAGTTTGCACGAAATTTTTAATTCACACAGACTAATTACAGCTATAATAGCAACCATCATTGTCCTTTTCATCAAGGGATCTTAGATAAGGCCTGACTTTGTGGGAGTACCAATTAAACACAATTATAACTGAAGCAACCTCCCTTTTGTGTCAAAACACTTGGCAGAATTTGTGCTATCTTTGCAAGATGCAAATTTACCACCTTTTCAGATGTCTGATGAATTTCATCTGCCTTATCTGAACTGAGGAATGGAAACTGAGAACAGCTACTGAAATTCAGACAAGATTTTTAGCCAAATATTGTAATTCCATTGCTTCTGCAATCTGATACAAACACTATTATAGCACTTTTTGACATCTACCACAATCTTTCCATGAATTGTTGTTTTTGTTTAGTCGTTTAGTCATGTCTGACTCTTCGTGACCCCATGGACTAGAGCACACCATGATTAGTACTATGTATTTTTATGATATCTATAAACCTTTTAGTTAATAAAATGGCTGCTGGGGTAACCAAAACATATTTAGCATTTTTCAAACACCCAGAATATATACAAAGTCCATAATCAACATTTATTAGCACTGAGTGACTGGGGCAACCCAGTCAGATAAGCAGGGTCCAAGTAATAAATAAATAGATTATTATTCATTACCTTGTCTGCTTATAGAATCGTAGAACTGAAGTGTTGGAAATTCAACTAAAGCATCCATGGCCATCCAACCTCTGCTTTAAAATCTCCAAAGAAGAAGTCTCCACCACCTCCCAAGGGAGTCTGTTCCACTGTCTAACAGCACTTACTGTCAGAAAGTTCTTCCTAATGTTTAGTCGGAATCTCCTTTCTTGTCACTTGAAGCCATTGATATGGGTCCCACCCCCCAGAGCAGAAGAAAACAAGCTTGCTCCATCCTCCATGTGACAGCTCTTAAGATATTTGAAGATGGCTATCATATCTCCTTTCAGTCTCCTCTTTTCCTGGTGAAACTTCAACTGTTCTTCATAAGGTTTGTTTTCCAGACTCTTGGTCCATTCTCCTTTGCTGCTTGACACTCAGTGGCTATGCTGGAATAAGAAGGTATTCTGGATCAGTTTTATCAGTGCGATTTTTCTAGAAAAAGAGGCACCAGAACTCACCAGGAACACCTCCCTCATTCTCTTAAAATGGCAATTGTGCCCACCTGAGAGGTGCCAGAACAGAGTTCCAATGAATTCTGGCTGAAAAACAAGCACTGGTTTTTATGATAGTTAAAGTACAAACAAGGGCAAATAAAAAGGGCCACGATTTAGTCAAAGTCGAAGCACTTTTAACCTAACAGGTTAAACACTTGCTGGAATGAATATGGATTCAAATGTTCCACCGTACCTGGAATCCATCCCACCTGGTAGTGAGCATATTCCCACTGCAGCTAGCATTCAGTCGTGTGTGGTTCTACTTCCTAAATGTCTTGTGCGAGGGCTAAATCTCAAAAAAGTGTGTGTGTGGGGGGGGGTATCATTATTTATCATTATGTTATGCATTTTGTGTTCTTATTTTGTAAACCACCCTGTAATTTTTGGATGAAAGACAATATATGAAATAATAAATACAACAAACAAACAAACAAAAACAAACAAACTCATTTCTTTCTTTAACATTTGGCACAGCATAACTCTCATGATGCACTTTAATGTGGGAATCCTATTTAGGGAACCCCGAACAGGTTTGACACACACATTTTATGACTGTTGATTATGCTGCAGATATGAACTATCAAACTCTGACCTAACTGGAATTTCCTTCACTCCAATGGCTTTGTGCCCAAATGAGTAGATTCTAGTTGATGAAAGTGTGAATGACACATACTAGGAAGTTGTCCTCCATAACAAGACAATGCCTTCTCACCAAGAGTTGCTTTTACATCCTGGTTCTGAATACATTTTCTGGAAAGAATACAATATTTTCTCTATATTGATAGGTTAAAGTAGTTTAACATCACTGAGCAATCTGACTACGGGCCATGTATTGACTTCTTACTCTTCCTCATCCAATTATGGGCGGCAATTCAGTTATATGAGACACATAATATTGAAGAGGAATAAAAGGTTCTCTCTCTGGTAAATCCACATAGAGCTGGGGAAAATTCAGGTCCAAAACTTTGGAGAGTTTATTTTAATTAGTGTAGATAGTATTGAGCTCATATATGTGACAGCTCCTGCCTTAGGTCTCTAGTCCATCTATCAAATAAGAACCATATTTTATTAATCATATCTAATTTCACCCCATCATTCATCTATTATGTTAAGGCAGGAGTTCTAAGACTTATTCACTACTGTTGTATCACCCACAATACTTGGCAAAAACCTGAGATTTGAAGAAAGTATGAACAAAGAATATATTGGCAGTGGAACATAAGGGGAAGACCTCTCCACCCCACCCCAAAAAGAGAAAAGAAACAAAAACAGGGAGCTCTTGGAGCGGGACTTAATGGATTGAGTTTTATGCAACAGATTCATCCAAGATAGCATTTTGACCATGTCTAATTTGCAGGAAACTAAGAAAAGTCCCTAAAACAAAATCTGAACTTCTTGGCAAGAATTGTAGGGAAAGAGTAAGCAATATATCTTATACTCCTGACCCGATTCATCTTTGTAGCCACATCAGGCAGTACTTCTGAACTGATTTAACTGTTTGATGTAAGGTACATCACATCAGTTTTGTTCACTGTGTACCTAAGACAGTCTTTGTCCTTCACATCCCTTTGTTCTTGCAACACGATCCCCTGAAGCAGCTCTCTTTATTCTATGAGATCAAAAGAAGAACACGCAGATGGAGGCTTAGACTCTAGCTCACCTGAAAAGAGAACAATGCATTGAAAACCCAAACATCCCAGCACTTTTAGACAGTGGCCTATGTCTTGCATTGTGAAAGCTGTATCTCAATTGCTCATGTGTCTGGTTTGCGGGGCATATTGTCTAATTAATGGCTTGTTTCTGAATTGTGACATATAATTGGTCACCTGTCTTTTGCAGGAAACTTATAATTATTACATGCTGAGCAAGGAAACAATACAGTTGGGAATTCTTCTGTGTGCTTTATCGACCAGATTTTGTGTTTTCTTTTCAAGTAGCTTTTATCTCAATTCACACTCTTCTTCCAGATGCCTACAGTCATCTGCTTAAGTGAGATTTACTTTGGGGGAATGGTGCAGGAGAAATGGGTTATACCCCTCCCCAAGTGTTATAGTCTTTCTGCAATATAGTCCTTCTGCAGCTGTTTTTAAAGGAAATTTAGAGAAATGCAGAGTTTACCATGAATCTTCAACATTTCATCTAGTGTATCACTTAGACCCATTAGGTGACTGTATCATAAACAATCAATATTAATATATTTATCGGAGGGAATGGGATCCTATAGACTTTCCAGGTATTGTTGGATTCCACCTCCCATCAGTCCCAGTTTGGATGGCCACTGATCACAGATGGGAGCTGGAGTCCAATTAACATCTGAGGGGCCTTAGTTTCCCCAGACCTGTTTTACAGCAACACAACAAAGCACTCCATTTAATTATCGTCCCCATTGTCAACAACTCCCGAGTATTTTAGATACTCATTCATCATCTTAATGATATAGCTTAAATTTGGTAAATAAAAATGTGAGCAAATATGGCAAAATCCTACCAAGAATTTATTTCAAAACCAAACATGGTATGGTATCCATAGCTTGAGCCACATAAATGGGAAAAAGCCCAGTGGTATTCCCGTCAGCTCATTGTGGGGACAAAAGATTCAGTCATGTATCAGTGATGTTTGCCTTCCCTGTGTTTTCCGCACTGGTGGAGGAAGAGGAGTGTGGGAGGAGCACACCGCCCCTGGGAGCGTGATCCCAGTAAGGTGCCATCATGGCTGTCCCCCCACCCGTGCTGGGCGCCACGCCCCTGCAGGCAGCGTGCCCCGCCCCCAGGATGTGCGTCAGCCCTGCTCCATCTGCTCTCTGCCCCCCGGTGCCGGAGCATGAAGCTCCACCACTGGTTCTCTGCTGCATTTATGAGGCATTACAATATCTAGAAAGAGAAAGAACAGGAGGCAATAAGCCTTGGGTTTCTGCCCTTCTTTTGAAGTCCTAACTTTAGAGATCAAACACCCCCCTTTCTCTCTCACACACAGCTTCCTAGATTGGGACTGTAAGGACTGGTTCATAGAGAAGTCCCTTCCCATCGGCTTCTACACCTGTTGGTGCTCTTCAGGTAGATGTTCACAGAATCACAGAACTGTAGAGTTGGAAAGGACCCTGAGGATCATCTAGAGTTGTGAAGGTGTCCTGGATGTAAGTGGTTGGTTGCTCTGCCATCTCCACTGGTTGTTCCCACCAGCCTCTATTGTGCCTGCAGCTCAGCTCCTGTGCTCCTAGAAGAGCTGGCACTTAATAATTAGTCTCCACCCCTACCTTCCTGTGGACCTGCCTCTGTTACGCTCTCTGTTTCTAATGTCGGATCCACCCCATGCTGTGTTGTGTTGGTGTTTATTTCTAGAGTGTCAGGGTTGAAAAGTTCCTGTTCAGGTTTGGTTGGTTGTGAGTAATGCAACATGTGGAAGGCCCCAGGTGGGTTTTGAGAGACATGGCTTAGACATGGCACAACCACTACTTGTAATCACACACACACACACAGTAGTGGAACATAGGGCAGTGATGGGAAACTTGTGGCCCTCCATATGTTGTTGGATTCTAACTCTCATGAGCTTCAGCCAATGGTCAGTCCAACAACAGTTGAAGGGCCACACATTTCCCATCACTAACATAGGAATGCCCATACTGCCTCAAGACAAGTGATCCACTTGGATGATCATGCTGCTTTCCAACAGTGCCAATAGCCAGGTACCTCAGGTAATCTCACAAGGTGAGAAGATATACTTGAGGTGCAGCATATGCTTTACATGTACCATATCCTAAACTCAATCCTTTGCATCTGCAGTGAAAAGTACCTCAGCATCTGCAGTGAAAAGTACTTTCAGCCCTGCCTGAAAGCTTGGAGAGCCACTTTTAGGACACGAATAATACGCAATTAAACCACTGGACTGGCCCACCCTGTCTTAAAATTAGGAAATAGTGTAAATATCGATCCCAATCCCAATAGTGATGATATCCACTCTAATCCCTACATCTAGTAGCATTCAGAATTTAAAGAGTTGATAGCCTCTGAACTGAAAAATACTACTTAGAGTTGTCATGGAAGAATTTGTGGAGTTCTAGAGAAAGTTAGGATCAGCTTTGTATGTAACAGGAAGTACCTATGTGGATGAGTGATTCCGAAAAAGACACAGAGATAAAAGATGCCAGGTCAGAATGAAGACCTAGCCTTGCACACATTCCTTATATAATTTATATTATGGGCCTGTACTCCACATAATGAGGCAAATGAGGCCGATTCGTGTCATGACCTCACACTCCTGACTCGGATTGTGATATTAACAAGGCATGTCAAGGCAGATCAGTTTTCAACCTTCTAAGTATCTCTGCTGCCTTTGGTCAAACCCCCACTCCCTGCCAAAAGTTAAATGCACAGCTTTCCCTCTTTCTTTTTGGAGAAATGAAAGCAAGCTATGGGAAGGTGAGGGGTGTAGAGGAGAAGTGGGGGAGATAGATCTCATTTTGATGGGGGGGTGCGCTCTAGTTTATAATCAGAGTGAATTATGTTTCCTATACAATGATCTCTAGAAGAGATGTTGGAGTACAAAATAATGAGTTTTGGCTGTGCACGCAGGGCATAAGCCATCAAGTTAGACAAGGGTGGCTTCCTTCCTTCCCATTCATTCTTTTGCTAAGCAGTTAAAACTATAGCTTCTTTCTTCTTCACAGGAAGCGGGGCCAGGAATATATATTTCACATAATACAATAGCCCTAAGAAATTTTGGAAGTTTTCTTACCCAGGGACCCTTCCTTCATCTGCTCTGTTTTCCAACTACATGCCCGTCTCCCAAAAGGAAACCTTGAGGGAGAAGTGGCTTCTGTTTTCTCACCTGCAAATGGTAAAGGCTGCCTTTGTGGGAGATCTACAGAAATATCTATATTTCTGTAACATGGCACGATTCATGCCCTCAGATGTAGTGGAGGCTGGTCCATCAGGGTGAATGGGGCACTTCCCTGCCAGTCTTAGCTTGTTCACAGGCTAGCAGGCAGCCCCCCCCAAATGGCGTATTCTATTACTTACACCCTGTCCAGCTGATGGCACCAGAATTGTTTGGCTCTGCCTGTCATTGGGTCTGGCTCCACCTACTGTTGGCCTCCCTGATTTCTGGCCTACCAGTCACAATGGGCACAAGCCACCACTGGTCAGAAAAGGTGATCATGACTGTAATTTGCACCCATTTCTGGCAGAAAACAAGTTAGCAACTTCTATTCTTTTGTTGTTGTTGTTCCCTTCATGAAAATACTTGGATGGATCCGATTGAAATTTGGTGTGCTTAATCCTCTCTGGAGAGGCTCCATTGCCTACAAATTTAATCTTCACCATCAATTGTTATTATCACCACCATCATCTGAGGCAAAACAGTGCTTGCAATTTAACAGATCAGATTTAGACACACACACCAAAAATTGAATTTGAACAACTCAGAGCACATCTGAAACAGACTGGGCTGCTTCTAATCCCTATGAATATGAGGTGGCTTTTGTGGCTGCTGTACCCTGTTTATATCGACATGTGGAGTTTGCCCGTTTCCCTTGTGCAAATCCCTCCTTGGAGAAGGACGCACTAAAAAGGAAAAGGAAAAATGCAATTCACTCACCTGTCCTTTCATCAAAATTTGCTAAAATGGAGTGAAAAATCATTTTTCAATAGCTCCATCATTTCGTTTACCAGGTCAAACTGGTAATCTGGTACTTTAAATGCAAGCTGTTAGATCACTTACACGCTTCATGATTGGTAAGCTACCCAATGACTACCTGTTTGGGTCTGCTCACATTACAAAGCACATGAGTGAGGGATTGTGCTATGCTTTCAACAAAGCTTATGAATCACACTTAAATGAATGGTGATATCTGCATTCACGTAACACTAACCATTTTCACGAAACTTAAACAGGGAGATAGAACTTCCCTGTTGGCACCCATTCTCTTTTCTGTCTTGCCTTCTGTGGGAGCTGTATATGACTCCGACACCTAGGTTGTAAATCTTTATGGAATCTCAGTTATTTAAGTTTTCCCAGTGACTAATGAATTGCAATATATTAAAAAGAGAAATTTTATGTTTATGGGATGAGTCATGCCGGATCTTGTTGAGAGTTTGTACTAATTTATTACAGTCACCCCTGAACAACACTACTAAGTTGCTCAAAAGCTCCTTTAAAAAGTTTGTTTTGCAGATAGAGTACCACTTTTCTTTTCCTGTTTAAAAGATGAAACCCTGTAATCATTCCTTGCTACACACACTTAAGTAATTCTGCCAGCTACAGAAAACTAGCTTAAGTATCTTGAAGATGGCTCCTCTAGCTCAGATAGATTTCCAGCTGTTAAAATATGCCCTGATTATGTCAGTAGTCTACCAGCCTAGAACATGGAAATCATGCTGAACTACACCAATTACTCAGCATGTCTAATTCTTTTAAGCCAGGATGAAGGCAGCCACACAACAATGCACCCACTGGTTATTTTGCATAAAACCATTTATATTCCCCTGGAAATGGCCCCTAAGATCATTTGGTCACAGTGATAGTTATTCTGAAGATGTGCGGGTAATCCTGCTGTCATAAAAAGCACATTCTTCAAGTTACAGCAAGAAAAGTTTTAATTCTTTCTAATAGTTTTTCCTTCCTTTCACCTGGATAGTGTAAGGTTTGGGATTTTCTAATACCACCCTCCTAACCATGATCATGTGTTTAGTTAACAGAACCACATGGAGAAACATCAGGGCTAATGAAGCAGTAGATAGACACAGAAAGAGCTTCATTCATCCCAATCTTGTTCTTCCAGATTTAATTAGCCCCAGGTTGGCCATTTTTAGGGATACCTCATAAATTGGAATATACACACTACTCCTAGGCAATGGCAAGGCACTTATGATCTCCAATGTATAAAGGCACATCTTACTAGAGCTTCTCAAATTCTTAGCTCTCTAGTGAAGGCCTTTTTTTGATTTCCCAGTAAGCCCCATTGAACTGTAAGGCATCTTACTTCCAGTGCTTTTTTCCTAGGGGGGAAAAAAAGGTGCCAGTAATGCTAATATTTCTCCTCCTCACCTACTCTTTCCCTCAGTTGGCTTAAAAAGCAAACACCCTCTTTCTCTCCCCCTGTTCTTAACCTCCTCCTCATTCCCCAGCCTCACCACTTCCTTTCTCAACGCCCTCCAAGCCTTTCTTTCCCCAAACAAGAAAAAAAAGCAAAAAGCACCACTTACTTCTAAGACACACTAAGGATTGTGCTGTGAGGCCAGATTCAGTTTTATTTATTTCTATTCATTTACTTAAAAACATTTATAAACTGCTTGATGTTTTTAAAAACTCTAGACAGTGTGCAGTGCTCTCTTTTTAAAGCATACTGTCTAAAACCAATAAAACTGCAATATAGAATAGATATGAGGAGATACCGGTATATAAGGCATCAACAGCCACATGGGTCTGATAGGAAATACAGTACTTCTAATTCATTGCAGTGACTTTACATGGTCATGTTTGAAAGCTCTTTCCCTTCACATCACACTGACATTCTCAATGCCAGCATAGCATAGTGGCTCGGGGCAGCTGGTGCTAGCTTTGAGATTATCTGTGCAAAGAGTAGCTTTCAGATATAGATGGCTTTCAAATGTCATAGCCACCATCAAAAAGTGCATCTGTACTGAAAAGGATCCTGCCCCCCTTAGCTTCTGCAGTAGTCCATATGTCACCTGCAATGTCTAGGCCTAAGCTCTGAACTTTCTTTCATGAGCACCAGGGGAGAAACTCAGTTGAGCTGTCTGTATTGAATACATTCCTAAAGTACATGTCAGAAGAGGAAGACATTGTGTGGGTCTCTGTTCTGACATGAGCCAATAATAATAATAAATGCCATTACCATTGTGCTTAGATCCAGGAGAGAGGAAAGTGTCTCCAATCCTCTCACCCTCACCTAGACTGTTTTCAAGGGAAGTCCTATAGAAAGTGCATCACAGTAATCTAGATGTGTGGGTTACAGCAGCATGCATCATAATGACATGGCTATTCTGAAACAGGAGCAGCCAGAGCTGACACACCAGCCTGAACTAGTTGCTATTCTTTGCCACAAAAGTCTAAAGTGTTGGTCTTGGATCCAGGAGTATCCCCAAGAAGAAGAGGCTGTATACCCAATTCTTGGGCCTGGAAACAACCAGTTGAAAGCTTAGTTTGGAAGGTCCCTGTGGGGAAAGTTTGAAGGCCAGAAGAAGAAAATCATTTCCCCTTCAGCTTTCGTTGACTGCAGTAACCAAGTTTACTTTACTTTGTTTCAGTTTTGACAGTGTAAATCACTGAAGCTCAGACTCTAGTCAGATTGTCAGCAATCACCAAGCAGCCTCAGAAATCTGCACATACTTAGTGAGAAAATGACAAGGTAATGACTAACTATGACAAATGTATATAGGTTTGGATGAGCAAATCTGTCATGAGGTTGTACCAATTAATGCCCTGGTAGGAGCTTAGATTGTTTCACACAAAACTAATCACAGTTACTATATGGTAAGTTAGGATTTTTGAAAACATGAAGTCACCATGTGCCAATAGTTTGCAATAGACCCGGCTGACTGATCAAAAGGAATATATAAAATTCAAAGCAATTTTTCAAGATGAATGTATGAAAGGTTGCAGGTAGCAGGGGACTTAAGTTGCTTAGATCATTGAGAATTAACACAAACATATTTTTAGCTTAACTCTCTCTGACAAGACCTGCAAATTAGGAATGGGCTCACCTAAAAGAAGTGAATCTTAATTAAGCCCAAATTAAGTTGTTTTACACAGAAGCCAATTCAAAAGCAAAGATCTCATCGAGCTCCCAAAGATGTCATCAGGAATATGAAATCTTCATTCCAACTTCCTTATGCCAAAACACCCCTTCCAAGCTCATCTGTTGCTCCCTTTCCTTTGTTTAAAAATTACCTGATAGCAGCAAGGGACTGGGAGAGAAAATTGAACCTACCGTGCTTAATTTGCACTTTCTGAAACAATATACGAACTGAAACAGAACCATCCTTTGATATTTGCACTTCTCCAAAATTTGTAATGCAGTTCTCCAGCCACGTAATGTGTACAAAAATGCACAAACTGTGGTAAAGGTTGCATATGAATGCTCACATAATGAAAACAGAATGCACAAATGCATTATATTATGGGAAATAGTATGTCCTGAACTCTTGGCCTACCTGGCAGCTAGTCAGTATGTCAAGTCCCCAGTCCAGGGTCAATCCACAAGTCCAAACTGAAGCACAGTCCCTCAGAGATCCTGCAGCAATACAGCATCCAAGCTAAGGACCATCAACATGAGCAGCTGAGTAGACAAAGCACTTCCGCTCTGCTGCCCTTTTGTACTTTGCATGCTGATTGCAGCATCTGGGCTTGATGAGACATGGGACCATCACCTGTACCAAGCCTACTTCAGATGAGGAATTACACAACTCCTCCCAGAGCTAGCAACCTCACCTGGCCAGCTAGTGAGTTGGGCTGTGGGCCCTTGTCTGCTTCAGCCTCATGGAGTGCCCCTCCCACTGCTCCCTATGCCTCTGTGTTCAGTGAGACAGGGCCCCCTCTGGCTCTGGGGATGGGTCCTGCTGCACCCCCTCATCATCCTCCATCACAAACAAGATATGAAACGGAAGATATGAAACAGAGGATTGACCTCAGTAAAGCAGAAAAATGAAGGTTGCTGCAGCAGCCTTCATTAAGTTCCAGAACACTTGAGTAAGTTCTTGGCATCAGTAAGGACCCAGAATACCTAGCTGCTTCATGGCCTAATGAAAGCTAAAAGTGCAGCCCTGATCACCTTTGGCAGGTATACTTTAGTAGAAAAGGTCTGCTGAAAGTGCAATATCAGTCAACCATAATCTTCAGAGACATGTGGTCTCAGCTTGTAATTAGATTGCTAGTTTCAATTCCCAGTTCCAAACTTTAACTGCATTATTATATGTGATAACTGCATCAACAGAATTCACATGTATTGCTATCGGTGATACCTGTACCAGCAAAGACTTCAGTATATCATTCCAGAGATTAAACAGGGAATGAACGGTTGTCTGAAACCAATAGAGAGCTACTTGAAGAGCAGTGATGGGCAACATGTGACCTCCAGATGTTGCTGGATATTTCTCTTACTATTGGCCAAGCTGGCTCGGGTCGATGGGAGTTGGAGCCCAGCAACATCTGGTGACCACTGGTTCCCCAAACTGCTACCACAGAAATACATTTGTGCTATAAAGCCTTAGTCATTAAGTAGCAGTTATATTGGGCATGCCCAAGCTATAGCTAAGGTGTGTTTCTTCACTTTCCATTATAAAAATTTTCCCAATTTATATGCAGAAACTTTCAAGCTGAAACTTGATGGACAGATTAAGTACCAGAGACAAGTTTAGTATCTGAAAAATCTGAGTGACATGAAGATATAGGGCCAGAGATTCAGGCAATGTTTCAAGGAAGTTTACATCTAATTGAAGGTTTCTAAATTATGCCAATAAAGCATGTAAAGGAACAGAAGAGTGTTCACAGGCATATCTGTGATGAAACTTTGTGTGTGCTTTAGAATCACAATAGTGCCATGTCTTTCTGTTTGTGATGCACAAAAAGCTTAACAAATAATATATATTAATATTGGCATTGGTAGCAGTAGCATGAGATAGTTATTTGTTCAAAATGAAATGTTCAATTAAATTAGTTAATATTAACCAAATGGAATAGGTAATATGAAATTCTCTATCTTACCAATCAAAAGATGATTTACTAAAAATGCTAAAATCTTACACCCATTTACCTGAAAGTAAGCTCCACTGGATTCAGTAGGACAGTATGCTACTGTTCTTTCTTAGAATGAAGGAAGAATACTGTCATCCTGGCTATTTAGTGAGGTGTGAATATTGATTAGATAACCCACATATTATTTCATGTTGCACAGTAAAGCACTCACGGATTGCTGTGCTAGTTCAGCGTGGACAGTGCCCTACATCTTTATAACATTCAGCATTTGAACTAAAGCCTTGATTGTACCATGAAGAATGTATTTCTGATATTACTGAGACTAGAACACATTTTATATATATATATATGTATGTAAAAATGTTTGTGTGTCCAGACTTTTCTCCAAAACTGCTGGACCGATTGCATTCAAATTTGGAGACAACGTCACATGCCAATATGCTAGTGTTTGTATGCACTTTGTGTAGGCACATGTCACACCAGGGTCAGGTAAAACCCCTCAAACCCTGTGTTCCAGAACTCAAAACTCAGACGAAAGTGCATGCTGGGAAATAGAAGCCAGAAGCTGCATCTCCAAGACCGACACAAGATCCTGAGGTCACCAACCAACATGACGCAAGATCCTGAGGTCACCAACCAACATGACGCAAGATCCTGAGGTCACCAACCAACATGACGCAAGATCCTGAGGTCACCAACCAACATGACGCAAGATCCTGAGGTCACCAACCAACATACTATAACTGCCACAAAGTCCATTCCTCCACAAAGCCTGACGCCAGGATCCTGCACCTAACCCCCCTGCGTCCAACTGGCACAGACAGACCGTGCCATACTGATACCGCCGATACCGCACCGAAAACCACCCCCACGCCCCGCCGTTGCCTCCCCCCCAATGCTGAATACCTGGTATACAGGCCGGGATACGCCGACATCAGCACCGAGGGGCGGGCAGGGAGGTGCAGGGAGTCGCAGGGATGAGCTGAGGGGTGGAGGGGGGACTGGGATACGCCAACACCGGCACCTGGGGAATCGCAGGGATGAGCCGGGTGATGGGGGAGGAGGGGGAGTGATACTCCACGGGTCGGGACAGGGTGGGGGCAGTCACAGGGATGAACCGAAGGGTGGGGGGAGGAGGAGACAGAATACCTCATGAGTCGGGACAGAGCCGGGGGAGTCACAGGGATGAGCCACAGCAACGCATGGCCGGGTACAGCTAGTTAGTAATAAATGCTTAGGACTATCTTGGCTGTGAGTCCTGGAAGACCTGCTCCCTGTTTTGCAGGCTTTTCCCCCACGTGACCTGGGAGGACAAGGCCCGGACTGACTCCAGATAAAAAAGCTGGGACTGCTGAACAGGCTGTTGGGTTGGAGTGCTTTGTTGGGGGGGGGGTTGCTGTTGGTTTTTCCTATCTTTATTAAAGATCTTATTGTGATTTATGTGGAAATTGGTCAGTTCGGTTGTGTATTCTGATGTTTTATTTATTGTTCATGACTACTTTTGTTAGGTTGTAGTTATGTATTTTATTCAAGCTGTAAGCCGCCTTGAGCATGGCTTGAGCTATGGGAAGTCAGTTTACAAATAAAATTATGTCTGTTTCTATGTTAAGTGTTTTGCAGCTAGGGGGTTCTGGATGTGCTTAAAGGAGTTTTCCTGATCTTTATAACATACTATATATTATCCTGCACTTGGGCCCTATAATAATTTGTGATTACAAAGCACAAACACACAGAAATAAAGAAGATTTAACATCAGATGAAAAGTTGCTTGAAGGTATATAGGTTTGTCTCGGAGTCTGAGTTAAGATGTTATCATAAAACACCTTTTAGTGAATAAACAAAAGAAATCCCTTTGAGTTGGATCCAATTTTTATACATTTTATGCCCTATTAAAGATCAGCTAACTAACTTGAGAAACATGATATACTGATGCACTATAAATTTAAAATCCCCTACTAGAGGTGCTTATGATAAAGCCCCTATTATTGTAATTCACTGTAATGCAGAGATGACATCTGATTACTTCAATAAAGAATGGGCTCTTTTGTTCAGTTTACAATCCGGCTTTGAAATCGCTTGGGAGAAAAGAGGGGAATAATCTCACACTGGAGGGCTCACGAACGCGAGTTTGATTTTCATTCATGAACGTGGGACCCTGGGCTATTTTCTACTTAACTCCTAACTTTTATATCAAAGTTCCATTTCCATGTACTTTAGCAACAGATAGGGTTACGATCTTGGGTGTTCTGTGCAGCTACCAAGTAGTTCAAAGGATACAGCTCTCTGAGACTTAAAGGGTTGGATCCAAAGGTGGATTTCTGTGTCGCCCTTTCACCACTTTACACATTGTGCTGCATCAAGTGATGTGTGCCCAGAATTGAGATCAGTTTCCCTGCTTGCACTTCCACAGGTGGAAAAATGAACACTGCTATCGAACTTGCCTCTTGCCACATAGTATAAACCCTTGCACAAGTTGTTGCAAAACAGGACTACTGCTTGTTTTACTCCCTAGACACGAACTGGGCACAGCAACTGTTTTACCACTTCTTCCTTATCCTCACATAGTGTACCGTGAAGGCAGCATGTTCCAGCTAGACGCAAATAGTGCTACAAGAATGATCTTTGTGCTCATAAATTTTTCTGGGAAGCCTGGGAAGCTGGCCCTGCTGTATGTGATCCTGAGTATCATTGCAATAAAAGTTCTCTTAGCTTCTCAATTGGTAGTTTCTGCATAGCAGAACCCCCCCCCCCGGTCTAAATTTAGTTTTCAGTTTTAAAACTATATGAGACAATAATAAAACTATACGAGGCAATAATAAACTGACTGCTTCCCACAAATTAAAGGATGAGAAGGATGTGTGTGTGCTAAAGGTGCATGTATGGGCATCAGGTATTTTGCAGGTTTTCAAGGGGATGACTCTATACAGTTTAACTATGTACTCTTATTCTTGTCTAAAGCGTATAGAGTCAAACCCTTGAAAACCAGCAAGATACCTGATGCCCATACATAACACGTCTTTAGCACACATGCATCCTGTTCATCCTATAGTTTAACTAAACTATAGAATTCACCAGCACAAAATGTGGTGATAACTACTAGGTCACTTAGGTCACGACTACTTAGGTCACTGAAAAAGGATCTGCCACTGGCCACTAGTCATGGCAGCTGCATTCAGCCTTTGTAGAAACATCTGCAAAGGGGAGGGATTGTGAGTGGATATTTGGTTGGCTGATATCATCAAAAGTTTTAGGGATTGGTTGCAGCTGTGAGGGTATTTGGCGGCGAGCCCTTTGGCTTGGGTGGCGGTTAGGCATTGGAATATGTGTGGTGTATTGGAGGGCTGGTTTGGGCCATCCACTTAATGGGTATTCTGTTAAAGGAATCCGGCGGTTGTGGATCCTGTCTGACACCCTGCTGGTGGCTAGGGCCATGGCATTACCCCCGGTGACATCAGTAATAATAATAATAATAATAATAATAATAATAATAATAATAATTTGTTATTTGTACCCTGCGCCTCCGACTGGGTTTCCCCAGCCACTCTGGGCAGCTTCCAACAAAGATTAAAATGTCATACATTAAAAACTTCCCTAAACAGGGCTGCCTTCAGATGTTTTCTAAATGTCAGGGGGAGCTTCCAGTTGTATTTGCATCAACAAGCTCCACCTTCTGGTTGTTAACCCTTGAGTGACTCCCCACTGAGCGGGGTGGAGTCATGTATAGTTTGTTTGATCCAATGCCTAAGCCAATACCACTCACATGCTGTAACCAATAAAAGTTGTGGCCTTTTTTCACCCATTAACCTTAATACATTGTGTCCTCATGTCTTTTTTTCTTCAAGCAGGTGGCAGGTCCTCGACTTACAACCAGTTAATGGGGGACAACCATAAGAGAGGACTATGGTATTCATGTCCTGCTAGTGGTATACCCAGAGGCATCTGACTGGCCACTGGATGCTGGACTAGGAGAAGCCTTTAGTCTGATGCATCAGGAATCTTATTATGTTCTAACGCCATACCCTGAGTTATTTTTCTTGCTGTCTTTTCTGAAACCCCTTTTCAGTTCAATTCTACCTCCAATTATATGGCTGTTTACAAAACAGTATCTCTTACAAAAAAAGTATCTCTTATAAATACACCATCAAAAGTTTATCATTATTTATATAACTTGAATACATTTCTAACTAAAATATTTTAAAAAATTCATACATTTGAAGTCAATATGTGATTTTAGAAATAATATTTTTGAACATAAGATTTTTGCTCTATACAGTATGTCCTGCAGTGTAAACATAAAGGAAATGCAGATATCATAACAGTTACTTTTGGAAATAGAATCAAAGACCCTCAGAGTTTGTAGGTATCTCAAAGGCCATCTATTCTAAAGCTCTGCCAATGCAGAAATCTAGTCTTTGTTGGATCAAACAAATCTATCCATTTTGAAGGAAATCAGCCCTGAGTGCTCACTGGAAGGACAGATCCTGAAGCTGAGGCTCCAATACTTTGGCTACCTCATGAGAAGAGAAGACTCCCTGGAAAAGACCCTGATGTTGGGAAAGATTGAGGGCACTAGGAGAAGGGGATGACAGAGGATGAGATGGTTGGACAGTGTTCTTGAAGCTCCAAACATGAGTTTGACCAAACTGCGGGAGGCAGTGCAAGACAGGAGTGCCTGGCGTGCTCCGGTCCATGGGGTCATGAAGAAGAAGAAGAAGAAGAAGAAGAAGAAGAAGAAGAAGAAGAAGAAGAAGAAGAAGAAGAAGAAGAAGAAGAAGAAGAGTTTGGATTTGATATCCCACTTTATCACTACCCAAAGGAGTCTCAAAGCGGCTAACAATCTCCTTTCCCCTCCTCCCCCACAACAGACACCCTGTGAGGTGGGTGGGGCTGAGAGACTTCAAAGAAGTGTGACTAGCCCAAGGTCACCCAGCAGCTGCATGTGTTGGAGCGGAGACGTGAACCCAGTTCCCCAGATTACGAGTCTACCGCTCTTAACCACTACACCACACTGACTCATGAAGAGTCAGACACGACTAAACGACTAAACAACAACAGTCTTTGTTGAAGGCAGGTTGTGTGAACCAGTGACGAGTGCATATGGTGCCACCCCCATTGTCATGGACTTGATCAAGGTGTAATCTTTGACTCATCCAGCAATTAAAAGCTACATGGATGATCAAATGGAAAATGTTATTGGTCAAAATGTGGTTCTGGTAAAGTTAATGTCTTATGGAATATTCAGATTTATTGGGCAGTGTGAGGTTGGCACCACACTCATACAAATAAAAGGAAAGGGGATTATTGGTGGTGGATTGAAGCCAGGTTTCACCTCCCCTGGGAAAGAAAGGCTCTTTCCACCATACTTTCCATCTCTGGATCCAGCAGATTGGGGGAGGGAATGTTTTTCAATCCCCCCATGCTTTGTAGACCTCAGTGCTACCTCCCACATTATTTTGGAAGCCCGCAACCCTGAGAGCAGGAGCAAAGTCTGGATCCAACCATCACTACACCATTCAGGATACAGGTTTATTTAACAGCAGCACTGAAAATGGGAGAAAGGATTTATTACCAAATTGCTTCCAAGAAGTATGGCACATGGCATAATCTACTTGTCTGTTCATTTTTCAAACCAGTCCACGTGTCTATATGTGCTTAAAAAACAGAGACTAATCTCATGTACTTTTCATTAGCCTCGTGCTAAATTAACATCATCTTGTTTGTTGAAATGCCCTAGGCGGCCATTTAATCCAAAATAGGTCCCCAGCCAAAACACCACTAGATAGCATCAGAATGGAAGAGCTCTGGCAGTTAATAGCATGGCCTTCAGTGGCAGGGCAGGAGCTGCCACTATGAGTGAATCAGCAACAACTATCTGTAATACAATATTCATGCCTAAAAAGCACAGAAATGAAATAGAAGCCTTCCATCTGCTGTTGTGTTCAATGCATCTGGTCCATGACCAACATAGCACAACACATGCATACAGTTATTTGTGACAAAGGAGAGCAGAGGGAATTTCCTGGTCTGAATATTTTAGTATCTAACCAAAACAGAACAAGGCTGTTTAAATGAATGCAGGAGAGTTTCCGGTGTGTTTGTATGCACCTTCCCTCTCAAATACCAGTAGTTTATTCATGCTAAATTCCAACTGTGATGTATTCATCTTCTGTATTCTTCACATTGACAGCTCGGTTTGGATCACCTATTCCTGATCTGTGTCAATATAGCTATAGAAACCGGAAAGCTGTTTGTTCATTTTTAAAACCAGTCCACATTTCTGTTTGTTCACTTTACATTTTGACACCATAGAATCATATAACTGTGCAGTTGGAAGGAAACCAAGGGTCATCTAGTCCAGCCCCCCCACAATGCAGGAACATTTTTGCCCAATGTGGAGCTTGAACCCTTGGCCCAGAGATTAAGAGTCTCATATTCTACTGACTGAGCTATCCCGCAGGCTCTTAAGATATCTCAACCACATTCTTGCAGATCAAGAAGCAAGTTTTTATCTGTTTGTATACAATTGAATCTGTTGATAGGATTATTATTATTATTATTAAATCCTGTACATGACTACTCAGAAGTACCTCACCAAGTACACACTTACTTAGATGTCAATCTCATTGATTAGACTTCGCTCATGATACATGGACATCATGTTACTGAACCTGAACCCTCACATTTTCACCATAGGTCAACTGGACTTTTTATATATTGTTTGAAAGGGACTAATGTATTTGAAACATGTAGGGAATGCAAGCATGGCTGTCATGATAGGCCAAGGTACATGGGTGCACATTACAATACAGACACAAAAACAGAGACATGTCTGATCATAGCTGTCAATTCTCCCTTTTTTTAAGGGAAATTCCCTTATGCTGAATAGGCTTCCTCGCGAGAAAAGGGAAAACTATGTGTCTGATTTGCAGGCTAACATGGGAAGCAGTCCTTCCTTATCTTGGATTTCTGGTCTTACATGTTGCCTATTCATCTGGGTTAGTGCCTACCTACGTTTGCAGTTTGGCATACGGCTCAAGGATATCTCTGTTTTTATCAACAGCGGTACTTGGTCATTAAAACTTACAGAATCCTGGGGGCAAAACTGGAGATTAGAAAACAAAGCTTCTTAGCAGAGATTTAAGGCAACAAAGACTTATAGCAAATGAGATTAGTTCTGCGTTAACAATCTTGTCTGAACCTTTAAAAGTTCCACTGCTAATGCTGAGGCAGTCTTTTCAGGCAAGAAATTCCTTGGTTCTTTTTATTGGTGAGGGAGCAAAAACCATTCACCTGGGATGAAATCTTAGCCCTACTAAACCCAACAGTGCAAAAATTCCAACTGGAATGTCAGCTCTGAATATCCCGGTGGAATTATAGCACAGCTCTGAGCTTCAATTGCATCTCCATAAAAACTAACCAAGACCAGCCTCTAAACAAGTTGTGCCAACTTTCATGGCACATTTTTTGTCTTTCTACTACCAGCATCAGCCTAGATGCCCCTCCACATGTTTTGGACTACAAGTCCCATCAGCCCCAGCCAACATAGAAGTGATATGTAGTTCAAAACATCTGGGGGGGGTGCACCAGGTTGGGTGAGGCTGATCTAGGTTTTTTATAGCACGAAGGGAGCAGTTCAAAACTTTAGTTCCCTTGACTCCTTCTGTACAAACCTTTTAACAAGGACAAAAAATGTGCTACTAAATATGTGAGCCACTTCATAAGCATACAAAGAGAGATATTTGGAGGGAGGGAGAGAGACTCTTTTAATGACTGAGATCCCACGTTAGAAAAAAAAAACATATCAAACCACTACAATTCCAACTTTTTGACTTTTCATTTCAGACTCCAAAAGCAGAGTTGGCATCCAGGATAAGCATATGGTAGTTGGGCATCGGCCAAAGGCCAACACTGCAGTGTGGTGTAGTGGTTAAGAGCGGTAGACTCGTAATCTGGGGAACTGGGTTCGCATCTCCGCTCCTCCACATGCAGCTGCTGGGTGACCTTGGGCTAGTCGCACTTCTCTGAAGTCTCTCAGCCCCACTCACCTCACAGAGTGTTTGTTGTGGGGGAGGAAGGGAAAGGAAATTGTTAGCCGCTTTGAGACTCCTTCGGGTAGTGATAAAGCGGGATATCAAATCCAAACTCTTCTTCTTCTTCTCCAGCAAGGGGCAAACTAACAACCGCACCCTCAGCTGCTGCAGTCCAGCTCACTGAGGGAAGAGACCCCTGGAAGTTTCCAAAACCTGAAGATGACATTGCCAAAAGGGGAACTCAGTGGCCAACATAGCAGATGAGGAGATTAGGCCACTAAAAATGGTCCTATCTCCAGCACTGTGAAGTTTCATCAAATGGAATGAAGCAGTGTTTTCTCACAATGGTCAAATTACTAAATAAGATAAGGAGAGCTTGTAGGATATGACCAATATCCCATCTAGTCTAGCAGTCCTAGTCTCTTGCTCTTCTACTTTTAAAGCTAACTGGGTTCTGGGAGATGGAGGGTCTGAAATGCTTTCTAATGACACCGTGTAAGCCAGCTGCCACTCCGGTTCTGCTTCTTCTTCCTCCTCTCCCATTATTTTCCAACTTTCTCCCTCATCTGCCTTTGAGCTGCGACCTCTCTCAATCTATACCAGGCATCCCAAAACTGCGGCCCTCCAGATGTTTTGGCCTACAACTCCCATGATCCCTAGCTCAGTGTTTCTCAACCTTTTTTGGGCCAAGGCACACTTGTTCCATGAAAAAAATCACGAGGCACACCACCATTAAAAAAGTTAAAAAATTTAACTCTGTGCCGCCCTATATTGACTATATAATTATGACCGTAAGAAACACTTGCCAATTGCTGTGTTGGTTGCAATCTCCTGTAATAAGGCTTCACAAGCCGCTGATTTCTCTGCCAGCACAATCCTTTGCTCAGCAAGTTTCAGGTTGAGCTCATCCAGCCAGCTTCTTTAAGTTTGTCTAAAACCACCCTCCCGTGGTGGTGGCTGTTGAGAGCTGCACTCGCCCCGCGTCGTGACCCGGCCGGCTTCCTTTCCGGCGGGTCAGCGCTGCTTATTGGTGGCCGCCAGGCACGTGACAATGCAAATCGCCCTTCTCGTCGCCGCACGTCGCGGCACACCAGCCAGCGTCTCGCGGCACACTACAGCGGTTGAGAAACGCTGCCCTAGCTAACAGGACCAGTGGTCGGGGAAGATGGGAATTGTAGTCCAAAACATCTGGAGGGCTGCAGTTTGGGGGTGCCTGATCTATACTGTCTTCCTCTTCCTCCTCCCTGGAAGGGTCAGGGTGGGGAGGCGGTCTTCACCATTCCTCCTCTGTCCAGTCCCTGACAATACAGGAAGCCCACAAGCAAGACCTGAGGCATCAAGGTCCTATGCAGTGTTTAGGGATGGTGTCTGATAAGCAACAAAGCCTGCACAGTTCAGACACAGAGACTGAGAAGCTACGTTGTGATCCTTCCCTTGCCGCCACCAACGGACCATCTGCTTTCGCATGACTTCTCTCCCACATGCAGCCATTGTGTGCCATATGCACAGTTCAATATTTGATTAAGAGCAAAATAAAAGCTTGTCATAGACCTAATTAGATATACATGCAACCAGATGATTGCTATTATTAAGCAAAGCTGTCTTTAAAGGCTCTGGCTTAAACACTCAGCTCAATAAAAAATCATACTTTTGTTTAAGTTTTCAAGTGTGCCCTGCAATTGCATTGTAATTTTTTTGAAAAGCATGCTAAGAAAAGCCTTTTAAAGCTCTTTGTTACTCTCTGTAGCAGGTTATAAATAATTTCCTGCAGGACCAGGTTAGGTAAGGGTAGTTTAGACTTAGCTTAAAAAAATTAAACGAACCCTTGAATGTATTTGATGTTCAAAAGGTGCCCATGTTGTGCTATAACAGTGTACATTTTTGTGCAGTGAAAATTTTTCCATAATTTTCCAAGAGAACATGCATGGTAGTGTAAATGTTGGCAAAATGGAATAAAGTGCTGTGTGACTGCAGCTTGAGGTTCCAACTAGTTCACAGTTACGTAAGTAAGGAGAAAGTTTAAGTAAGGAGTGGTGAGGCAAATTTATTATTATTTTTAGAAAGGTTCATAGACCACTCTATTGCAAAACTCTCCAAGCTGTGCACAGCATAAAATTATAAATAAAACAGCTGAAATCCACATAAGCGTTTAACCCCCCTCCCCAAACTCCCCCCCAAACCGTTTAACCCCCTCCTCCCCAAACTCGAAACTGCTGCTCACCTTTTCTGGCCAAATTACATTGAAAAACCTAAGGTGTGCATTAGATTTGATGGCACATTTACATTCCCCAACACGTACTTTTTTTGTTTTGTTTCAAGGTTCTGAAAATTGAGGTGCACATTGGGTTCGATGGTGCATTAGAGTAAATATTTGTCGTAAAACAATTATGAATACAACACAAAAACTTAAAAAAACCACAATATAGATATATTTTTAAAAAACCTGGATACGTTTGCACAAGCATAGGGACATTTCAATGTAGTTATCCTTCATATTCTGACTTCAGGAGCAGAGTTGAGCCACAAAAATAGATTACAGGTCTATACCCTGACATGACATGGTACAAATTAAGTCTCAGCTGTTACTCATACAGGAAGCCCCTTAGGCATCTCTGCTTCAAGACTCTATAACAGAAGATGAGAAGGAGCAATGCTGGAAGACATGGCCCCACTTGATTACTGTCTTTGCACCCTCCCTCTTTATAAATGCACTACAAGCAGTAATAAAACCAGTTTAGCTTTGGGTGTCCCCTTTTCCATCCCCAAAAGCACTTGAGCACACCCAGCTCAATTATTACCTGTGGGGAAGATGTGAGAGCAGACAGTGGGCCAATTTCTGCCAGAGAGGAAGTGAGATTGCAAAATACAGAATGCTCACCATTATAAATCTGTTAGTGTATTAAGAGCAAGGGGGACGACAACACAATGAATGGGAAGGACCCAGGGAAAGCTCTGGAAAAGCTACATCAGTTTAGGGTTGCCATACACCTGGGGTTCCCCAGACATGTCCTCTTTTCAATGGCCAACATCTCCGTCTGGGAGGATTTTTACAATTTACAAGAAATGTCTGTGGGTTTTGTTTGTTTTTGGTATAGATGGTTGGCTCAACTGGGGATCGGGAGTCTTCCTGATCCCCAGCTGAGCCAGCCATATATATCATATATACCTCTGTTTTGCTTTTTCCAAATATGGCAACCTTACATCAGTTGGACCTCTGTGTGCCATCAACCCTCCATAAATGGGTGTTGTTGTTCACTGGTGTAGAATAGGAAGACCAGGGGTGGAGGAGGAAGAGGAAGACGAAGAGGAAGATGGGGAAGAAGAAGAAGAATGCAGTGAGCATGCAACTACATGGGAGTTGTAGTTTAGCAATATCTGGAGGCCCAAAGTCCTATACACTTTATATAAGCTTTACCACTATGCCGTATTTGCAATGAAAATGCCCCCTGGAAACTATTTATCATGAAGTGAGAGGGGGGAAACAGGTATTTGCACCCACAGTAGCTTCTGCTGTTGCAAACAATAGGAAGGTATTATTTGGCCTGTGTGTGTGCATTTAACATAATGGGTAATTAGTTCTTGTCCTTGGAACTGCATACTACTGTAGATTCAAATAATGTTTCTTGCAATTATACTTCCTATATCTAGTTGAAAAGCTAAGACCCAATTCCATATATCATAAAAAGGTTACATCTAGCATTTCAATGACACCTGAATACATCCACTCCATTAACTGCAACATTACCCATTACATTCCCCCCCCTTTCCCTCTAAGTCACTGGGTTCTCTCTTGTCAGGTAAAATAACTGCATTTATATAATGTAGCAATTTAAAATATATGGTCTTTTAGACAGTGATTCAGAAGTATGTGATTCAGATAATATCTCATTTTCTGCCTTTTGGTTGATGATTTCAATGCGGTAGTTTCCTAATGAAGTCCACTCTGAGGTGAATGACTGCAAATGCGAATCCACTGCTTAATCTTTATCCCCTTTTCATAGTAAAAAGCTTCCTAATATGCAACATAAATGGTCTTTAAATGCTTGGGTGAGCCAAGATAGTCTCCAGTACCAGCAACATATCTTCAGCATAGAATTAGTATAGATCAAGAATTGGGAACTTTGTGGCCCTTCAGATGTTTTTGGACTTTTGACTCCCATCAATCCTAGTCATTATGACCTAGAGTCAGGGATGATGGCAGTTGTAGTCCATCAACATCTGGAGGGCTGCAGGTTCTCCAGCCTTTTTATAGAAAGTTACAAGTACCGGTACAGGTGAAAGCAAGTTCCCCAGTATTCACATTATACAGGTGTATAAAGATCATGACCAGTGTTTTTCAGAGATGCATAGCGGATGGAAAGCCATTGCTAGACTTTATGTAGACAATTGTTTTCTAGGTCTTGTTCCAGTTTTTTCCAAGGTTTTGCAATGTCTTTACAAATGTTTGTGTGTATGCAGCAGGAACAACTGATACCACCTTCAAGCCAAAACCAATTGCATGAGGGCTCCAGTTTTGATTGGCGTAGTGGTTCTGCAGAAATGGAGTTAACCTTTCCCACCTACCTAAAGTGCAAAGTTATTAACTTCCCAACAAGAGGAATACATACCACTTCAGATTTGGAACCTGCTGTAGCTTCCTCCAGTTTGTCCCCATAACCTCAGTAGAGGTCTTCTTGTCTTTACCAGCCAGCTAGCTGGCAACTCAACACAAGCTTTGCTGGAGAACCAGTTACCATCTTCCATTGATATAGACAAGAAAACAGCCTGGCCCTCTTTGCTTTGGGCTGATGACTTATTGCACTCAGAAGTCATTTGTTATCCTAATACTTTTCTACTTGTTGGCCATTGAGAGCCATATTTGCTCAAGAAATACACATTTTAATTTTTTTGTGTTTGCCAAGAACTGCACTGCAATATCCAGAAAATTGTAAAATCTGATGTGTATCTATTGGCTAATTAAGTTCATAATGAACAATAGGTTTCACTTCTCCCAAACACAAGGGTACAACTATTCCTCATAAGATGTATCATAATACTTATATTTAAATTTAATATGATCCAAAGGCACATGCGGCAACCATCTTGCTGAAGCTAAACAGGTCTGTCTTTAGTCAGAGTCTGAATGTGTGACCATCTGGGAGCCCTATGTCTACCTCCTTGGGTTCAATGATGGAATAAAGGCAGAATATGAATGACTAAAACCATGATAATGTCAAATATATTATTATTATTATTATTATTATTATTATTATTATTATTATTACCACCACCGGTATTCATTTTATTTATATATTGATGTCCAAGGTGGCAAATTGTCCTTCTGGTATACTTGTGGGAAATAGAGCTACTTTTTAAGTTGCTGAAAATGTCTGTTGGTCTTTCTGAAGTGTTCTCTCTGTCTAAAAATGCACACTCAATACTGTGACAAAAGTAAAGACATGCAAGATTTGTGGCAGAATGCCTAATAAAATTGTTGGCCCTGGAGCTATTGGCACAAAGGGACTCCCCACCCCCACCCCCAAGGAACTACCCAGCACAATGATCAAACAAAAGGGAAAAGTCATGAAGCTACAAATATTTGTTAAACAAGACATATGCTAATTAAAAGAAGCTACAACCTTGGATTAGAAATTGTTTCTCCAGGGAGTTTTATTATCCATGAGGAAGAACAGTGTTGCAACTCCTGGGATTCTCAAATTAGCAAAACTACAATCTGTTTTTGTTAGGAAAATTTCCCATGGGATTCTAGATCCCCCCCCCCCCAACACTCCTTCCTTTCCCCTAGCTACTCAAGTGTCATGAAAAATCAGAATAAACCTCATCAGGAAAAAAAAATACAGCAACCAAACACTGTAGGAAGTAGAAAATGTTGATGGATCATTGCATGGAAGCTCAGATAAGCATTCCAAGCTCCCTTCACTGCACAAAGGGGAGCTCATGCAATCAAGAAGTAGTGGGGAAGCACAGCTGGCCTGGTAAGATCTCACAGCTTCCCATGGACAACCACACATCAGGGGTCGAAGTCCCAGGGCACCTTATGTGTGTCGATTTCCCCCTAACAGATGCCCACATCTAATGCATGAACATCTGGACATGGCCAGGGGAAGCCATGTAATCTCAGGGGAAAGGTCATTGCCTCACCAACTCTTGATCATGTGAGCAAGTAATGTGTGAAAGGGACATCACTCAGGATTGTGCTAATGAAGAGAGAGTACTCCGTGATAAAACTGCAAGGAGTTTCATTTAAATGAGGTTTGAAAGGTGAGTTCACTTAAGTCCTTTGTGGGTGCCACTGAGAGAGAGCTGGTGCTCACTGCCCAGTCCCACCCACTTCCGTATGTTATCTTTATTCCATATGCAGCCCTCCATGACTTTGCAACAAAGGTTTTGGGAAGTCTCCTCTACCTGTGTGATTTTAAATCCTGCTTGTGCAGGTTTCTAAATAGAAAAAGGAGCCCTCGTGCATAGAAGAGGCTCCCTGCTGAAGACCATCCTGTAGGTCTCTACATGGAATAAAGGCAGCATGCCAGAGAAGGAGGGACTTAGCAGTGCACACTTGCAAGTTTGTTATTCTCAGAAGTGTAGTGAACACCCAAATCTACTATATATTTTGTAAAGCTGTTTGTTTCCTATCCATTTGGATACCTTTTAAGATATCATAACCAAATATTGCATGATGGTTCCTGAATCTAGGAGCAGTTTTTCATCTATGTTTGAATGCAATTGGATGCCATTTTGACTCAAGATGGTAGACAGAGCCTTCCAAAAGGGCACTGATTTCAACCACTGGTTTTAAAACCACACCCAAACCATAGCTGCCAAGTCCTGGTTAGAAAAATACAGGATCAGCAGCGGTGCCGGTGCTGCCCGATTTGGCTGAGTTGGCTCTGCCTGCCATTGGCTCTGGCTGAATTTTTCGTTGGCCTATCAGCCTTACACCCTGTCAGGCAAAATGGGCACCAGTCACCACCACTGTGACATGCATTTTATTTTAGACAACATTAACAGAACTTTACACTTACTATAATGATACATGCATTTTGGTGGTCTTAAAAATCTTACATCAAACAATCTCTTTTTGAAGGATGCCTTCTGTAGATTGCAGTTATCACGAGGAGATGTGGCAGGGATTGTAACATTATAACTTGTTTTAATTGGTCTGTCTTGTCCTATTGGAAACTTTATGTTGCTTTCATTGTTTAAATGGTGGAAACACCAACTGAGTCGCCCCATATTCTAACACTCTACCGCGGCACAACACATGTCTACTTTTATTCATAGCTTATAGGAGAAGGGTGGGTTTGGATTGTGTGTGTGTGTTTTGACCTGCATTGTCCTGCAAGTTGGCTTTTATTTACCATCAATGCACATTTGTCATTTCCTTTCACATGCTCCTTCTTGCAGAAGCAGCATATGGTGAATCCAACCCCATAGCAAAGGTCACAGTGCCATGATCACAGTGCTATGCAATATGGAAACATTATCCAGTTCCATTGTAGTTTAAGCCACACGGAAGGATCCCATAATTTTTAAACTGCAGGATAGGGTTTTCTGAAGGCACCTGGGTATTAGCCATGCCACTCCCTTTGAAATTAATATTAAAACATTAAGTATAAATCCCAACCGAAGGCATCTTCTGAAAATAAAGGCTTATATAAAGTGTCCCAAATGGAGTGTTGCTTTACCACACTATCTACTGCTGAATAGATGCATCTTGTCTGTAATTCACATGTAGGACTGTGTGCTGTGCATACAGTACAGCCCAAGTTGGTTTGATATTTTGGACAATAGTCTAAAATTAGCTATCTGCACCAGTGGGTATTTAACAATGAGAGTCAGTCTAAGACTGGAGAGACCCAGGATTGAAATCTACTTATCCATGTTGTTCAATGGATGCTCTTAGACCAGGAACAATCCCTCAGAGTTGGTATAATGTGAGGATGCTTGCCATTCAGCTAGAGAACCACAAAGTCAGCACTGCTAATTCAAGATCAGGCTCTGATCTTACCTTTTTAAAAACCAGTCTGCTCTGATGGAAGCTAATAACATTCCTTCTACACTCCCTTCCACCAAGTAACATATATTCACCCAGGCTGGGGACCATAAACATGGTTTCAAGAAACAGTTATTTTGCCATCATGCTAACCCTCCAAGATGGTGGCCCCCAAAGCTGCAAGAGGCAATAGAAACATATGCAGGAGATGGAATAAAGTTTTGTGCAACTATGGGGATGCCTTCAGGCAGTGATCTTTGCTATTAGATATGTGAGTTACAAGCATGCCCTCCCCTCTATGCAATGCTTGTGGGAACGAAAAGGGAGAAAGGAAGGGGTCACGGGTAGCAAACCATGAATAAATACAGCCCTGAGTATATAGTTATTGATGTTGCTTCAAATTGAGAGCAGGCATACACGAAATACAAGCTACATATGCAGTTTCCAGTAAATGAGCAAAAGACAAGGGAACAGAACACCTTTTAGTTATGTCTATTCATAAAGGCCAGAGGTTAGTTATATCTCAATGGAGCGAATGCTAGGAGTGAGTTACAAGCACCCTTTATTAGTACAGAAAGGATGTATACAGTTCAATATCAAGGAATGAGGCATTTTTCTAAAACAGGGTTGTTATAATTCAGACATTTTTTTTTCTCCAGTGATGGGTCCTTCCAAAGCTTTGAAAAAGCTTATTTCTTGTTGGGTTCAATCCTTTAGATATGATGATAGTTGCTTTGTGCCTTTGTGTAACATCAGTATCAGCAAAAACAGTGCCTGGCATTATCCTGAGGCGGGGGAAATGCAGCCTTATAAGCATCCGCCTTATCTTTCATACACAGATTTCACAGTGGCACAACTCTGACGCCTTTTGCACAGCTTGCTTCTCCAAGTACAGAATTCAGTTCCTGGGTTTATCTTCGCCTCCTGTCTAATCGTCTCCTTGTTTTGACATAATGCCACTAAAATATCTCTTGAAAGCTAATTTAGATTAAAAGTAATCCTCCAAACATCGTTGTCACGACACTCCAGGAGAATCAAGCTGAATTGACAAGAGAAATGGATACAATATTCTTCATGTTTTGCTAGAGGAGGAGAAGGGAAATACTGTTGCATGAAACATTGACAGGGAAGCTGGAAGTAGAGATTTGCCTCCACATCCAAAGGTAAAACTGACAGACCAATTAAATGGTGATATTTGGACTCCAACTCTTTACACACCGATTCAATTGATATCTGAATGCTGCATATGAAAACAAACAAGCTTCCACTGCAATTTAGTTAGTCCCTATTAGTTAGAAGCACCAAAACATAAGATGTCAAAAGGGGGCAGGCAAATCCTCCAAGTGATGCTGAAATTAAAAGCAAATCATCATCATCATTTTGCAGCAGATTATTATTTTAAAAAGAAATATGATCAGCAGACATCTGCATTTCACCTTCTCAACAGCAAGAAGATCTTATCCCACTTAATGTAGCATAGTACACATAGAGTGGAGATGGGGAATCTGTGGCCTTCTGGTTGTGGTTAGACACCAATTCCCAGCAGCTTCAGCCAGCCTGGACAATGGCTATGGATGATGGGAATGTAGCCCAGCAACACCTGGAGCCCCACACTGGAGGCTAACACTGACTTAGGTTAGGCTGTGTTCCATGTAGTTGTCAGGGACTGGGCAGAGGAAGAATGGTGGAGACCACCTTCCCATCCTGACCCTTCCTGGGAGGAGGAAGAGAAATACAGTATAGCTTTACAACAGGGGTTTGAGGGAGGTAGCAGCTCAGAGGCAGATGAGAGGGAAAGCTGGGAAATCATGGGAGAGCCGCAACAACACCCGGCTGATAAGTTGTCATGAGAAAGCATTCCAGACCCCCCCCCCATCTCCCAGAACTTGGCAAGCCTTAAAAGTAGGAGAGCAAAGAGCTCAAAGACAGAGGGCACGTAAACAGCACCCATAGAAGTGATGAATGAGGAAGTGGGAGAGAGGGGGGGTGGAGATTCACTTGGGACAACACCATTATCAAAGAGGCTGGGTTCTATAGCCTCTCTCTGTAAAGACTGGGGGGGGGGAGAGATGGTAAGAAACTTTTCCTTGTCTTTATACTTTCCTGGGCAACCAGCTGGGAGCTGCTGATAGCATCCCGACAGTAGTATTGTTACAAGCTATCCCACTTTCTGAGCAGTGAGAGACTCCAGAGGTTCCAGAGATTACCCAGGTTTTGGTTTGCTCAGAATGAAGGCCAGCAGGGACTGTGGTGTCTTAATGATATATTTACAATTACACCAATATACAACCAGAGCATAGAATGGTGGGGCTCACAGCATTAATACTCCCATAGATTTTGTTTCCAGAGAAACTTGCAAAGTTCGGCTCAGGCTTAGCACAGAGCAAAACATGTCTACCCCTATGCAGCTTCTAGCTTTCTACCTTTTCAGCTCCCTCACACACAGCTCTCTAGCCCAGTCCACCTTAGGCCTAATGTTCTCCATCACATGGCTATCCCTATTGCAACCTAACTCATTCTTTGAAGTGGCCAGCTATGGTAAGAAAAGAAACTGGTCTGACCAGTTTGGCAACTTCCTCTCAGGTTCTAGATCGGGGTAGGCAACCTCAGGCCCAAGGGCCGGATGCGGCCCAGTCGCCTTCTCAATCCGGCCCACGGACGGTCCTGGAATCAGCGTGTTTTTACATGAATAGAATGTGTCCTTTTATTTAAAATGCATCTCTGGGTTATTTGTGGGGCATAGGAATTTGTTTTTTTTTCCCTTCAGAATATAGTCCGGCCCACCACATGGTCTGAGGGGCAGTGGACCGGCCCACAGCTGAAAAAGGTTGCTGACGCCTGTTCTAGATTCTAACCGTCACTGCATACAGAATACCAACCATTGGAAGGGACCCAGGACAGCATCCCCCCAAAAACTGCCCCCCCTCATAACACTATATTTGGGCATACTGTATTAAGATAAATGTTTTTACTTCCAACATAATTTTGGCAATTTGTCTCTCCACACCTTTATTTTTTGGGGTGGTGGTGGTGGTGATGGCTTCACACAGAACCTCTTCACCCCAAATGGCTTTTTCTCTTCAATGGAGTGGTGAACATCAGATGCACAAAAGAGCTCATTGCAGGATGCTTAGGATTTCGGATGAGAGTCGTTGCCTGTTATCTGGCACTAGGTGGTATAATATTTGCTTTGCGATAGCCAGCAAATAAAAACTCAGCATGCACAGGATTTATTTTCAAAGCAAAAGGCTTCAAAACAGAGTACTAATCCCACTTACAGTTAGCGAGGCCAATTTAGTTTTCCCCAGGTACTCTGGTGGCTAAAACTTGAGAGGCAAATTTATTTAAGTCCTGCCTTTATTTCTGAACTGGGATACAGCAAAATGAAATAAAACAAACCGAATGATTTTCACAGGAATTAATGCATGTTTGGCACCTAAAATTGAATCAGAATATCTAAATATGAGCAGCAGCAGCCATACATACAAAAGAATTACGAGAGTATTTTGAACATGGAGGGCTTATCCCCACTTACTTTTCCTCTGCTCTTTCTAGGCAGAGACTGCACTTTAAATCTCAGCTTTCCCTGTGAAAATCTACTTTTTAGCACTCAATCAGAGAAAATGTTAATCTGCAGAAAACCCAAATTGATCTTTCCTCTGACTTAGCTCTAAAGAGCAGGATAAGTGTGGATAAGCCCTGACTTATTTTTAAAGTTGTGAGTTAAGGGTAGAAATCCAACTCAGATGTTAAGAAGGCAAGAAAACTTCACTGATACCCACATAGCTAATCCCATTTAGAGAATGTCATCATAAACATACAGTACTGGCTCAGAAAAGAAATTCCATGGAAACACCTTTAAAATCAACTGAAATTCCAAAGTACTAATTCATGTCAGATTACTCCATGGCTCTCTATCCTTTCCATGTCTTGCTGTCATTTTCTCTCTTCCCCCTTCCACATACACAATTTAACATTTTCTATCATTTTCTTTACCTCACTAGTCCTTTGTTCTTGAGCATCCTAGTTTTTTCTGACCTCTGAGGGTCAGAAAACCATGTTCTTTGTATCATATATATTTTTTAAAAAAATATCTATATATAATATATATATATTTACTTTTTCCTCAACTCACTTCCTCTTTGATTTGGCATGTTCCTTCCTTTTTATCTTTCAGTCAGCAGTTTCAGTATCCCTCCTATTGACTCCAGCCACAGCAGAAGAGGGAGAGTATTGTTGTATAATCAAAGAGTGTTTTCCGGGTCCTGTGATTCTGACCTTATCGACTCTTAAAAAAAATTTTTTTTGGCAGACCTAAAATCCTCAGATAAATAGAACTGCAGGATCATCCCCCCTCCATTCATGTACACCGGACAAAAAAAATAAAATCACCTCAGCACAAAGTAAATTAAATAACTTTAAAGCTAGAGGGAAGAAAGTAGAGCAGACCATCACTGGGACCAAAAAAAGTTTGCACATATCTGGGGGCATAAGTTAATTGCAAGTTGTGTCCCACATTCACCTGGCTTCCAATTATTTTCTTGATTTTTGTGACCTCAGTATTTTCTGCAGTTATCTTTTCCTTTTCAATATGTTTTCACTTCCAACCTGATTACAGAGAGCGGCCATTCTGCTTGGAAAAAACTGCAGGTGATTTGGCTATATAAAAGAAACACAGCAATTTCAGCAAGGCACTTTTTTCATAAAACCGGCTACAACAGAGATCAGATTGACCCTTCATGCAACAGGACACAAAATTATGGTACATCCATTTATGGATGCCTTTTTGGAGAGCCCCACTGCAGTCACTGTAATGGTTGGGTGACACAACCCCAGCTTCAAGGAGCAACAGGGAGAGAAGAAGAGCGACTCCTGTATGGTCCTGCAGCTCAGACTGTGTTAGAGATAGGCACGGGCCTTGACACCAGAGCCACAGCGCCAAGATAGGATGTGCAAGTCTGGCAACACTCTGAGCTGGATCCCCCCACCCACCACACATCATCAGACCCTCCTTATCTAATGGGTTGTGTTTGCCAGTGCCTCTTGATCACACTGTCCAATATGCCTGTGAGTTTGGACCCACTAGGCAGTGGAGGGTTGCCATAAGATGGACATGGGTATGCCAAAAGTTTTGTTATGATGCCGGCTTCCATCATGGATTCACAATAGGACAAGTACAGCTGGCTTCTCTGCCCAAAACATCAGAAAACTCTAAAGCAGGGGTAACCTATGTACTACTCTCTAGATGTTGATGGACTATCAGTCTCATCATTCATGGGCTTAGCCTGTATTGACAGGGGCTAATGGGAGCTTGAGACCAGCAGTATCTTGAGGGCACTACTTTGGGTAGCTATGACCTACAGAATGCAATGCTCAATAACACCTAGTCTGTTGCAAAAGAAGCAGAGGATGTCAACATCGAGATAATGGTTTGCTCTATAACATTTGCCCATTGGCTTTTTTCTCCTCTTATCTTTCACTGGCTCATTTTAATTGCTGCTGCTGAGTGAAAAGAATAAAACAAGCAAAAAAAGAAAAGAAAAGAAAACAGAAGCAAACAAAGGCAGAATTTGTCAATAAAAAGCTAACTGTTTCAGGCATTTCTTAGGTCCCCAGTTTCCTGTAAGTTGTTGGGTTTTACAAGCTCCTTTCCAAGCTTTTCCGTAATAGTTATTGCACAAATCCTCACAGTTTAAAAAAAAACAAACCAAAAAACCTCTCTGGTAATCTAAGGCAACTATGAGTATAATCATGCTTCAAACATTTAGAGCAGTGCAACCATGAACATAAATGTTATCAGGATCTTTATTTAACAGTATCACCTGTAACAGTATCCAAGCTACAAAGTGGTGTCATCTGCCCCTAACTCGGACAGCTGCTCCAGAAGGATACTATGCTATCAAAAACCGCTGAGAAGTCAGGAAAAATTAACAAGAAGAAATTGCCTCTGCCTCTCTCCTGGCACCATACAGGGTGATCAAACCAGTTTCTGTGCCAAAATCAGGCCTAATCCCCAATTGAAATGGATCTAGAAAATCAGCATCAATAGGAGTAAAGCATCTAGATCAAGGGAAGTAATATTCTGTTCTGGTCAGACCTCACCTGCAGTACTGTGTCCAGTTCTGGGCACCACACTTCAAGAAGGATACTGACAAGCTGGAACGTGTCCAGAGGAGGGCAACCAAAATGGTCAAAGGCCTGGAAACGATGCCTGATGAGGAACGGCTTAGGGAGCTGGGTATGTTTAGCCTGGAGAAGAGAAGGTTAAGGGGTGATATGATAGCCATCTTCAAATATATAAAAGGATGTCATATAGAGGAGGGAGAAATATTGTTTTCTGCTGCTCCAGAGAAGCGGAAACGGAGCAATAGATTCAAACTACAAGAAAGAAGATTCCACCTAAACATTAGGAAGAACTTCCTGACAGTAAGAGCTGTTCGGCAGTGGAATTTGCTACCAAGGAGTGTGGTGGAGTCTCCTTCTTTGGAGGTCTTTAAGCAGAGGCTTGACAGGCATATGTCAAGAATGCTTTGATGGTGTTTCCTGCTTGTGGGGGGGTTGGACTGGATGGCCCTTGTGGTCTCTTCCAACTCTATGATTCTATGATTTTCCTTCAAGAGCACCTGGATTTGCCACAGCCAGAAACTACAAACACCCAACATGCAGCCAGGGCCGGCACATCAATTTAGGCAAACTAGGCCACTGCCTAGGGCACCAAAATGGAGGGGGCGCTGGTGAGCCTGCCCGCCACCCCCCGGTGCTGCCTGGGGTCGCCTCCACTGCGCCTGTCACCTGTTGTGTGGCTTCAGGCTGCTGCGCGTGCCTCTAGAGAGCAGCCTGAAGCCATTCAACAGCTGACAGCCACAGTGGAGGCGGCCCCCAGGCTCGTGCTCCCCGCACAAAGCGGGGAGCCTTTTGATGCCCGCTGACCCCCGCCCGGGCTCACAAAGCGCCTATTCAGTGCGGCGGCCTCCTCGGCGGCCTGCCCTCGTGCAGCGGGGCTGAACCAGGGCCCGGCCGGGCTCCCCTAATGAAGCCACCGCGCTGGCCCTCGTGCGCCTCCCCTTCTCACCGCCCCAATAGCAGGACCCTTGCCTGGCACCGCTGCCGGCCCTAATGAATGAATTCTCTCTCATTCATTTATTTATTTATTATCATTTATTCTTTCGGTGTGCTCCCCCCCCCCCCAAAAAAAAACCATGAGTGTGGTCTATGCGGGTCCCCCCACCCCCGAGGGCACCGCATATAGGAGCGCAAGGGCGGCCTCGGCGGCAGCCGCTCTCCTCGCCCCAAGGGGTAAGGGAGGCTCTTTCTCTCTCTCCTTTTCCTCTTCCCTCCTTCAGCCCTCACACCCCACGCCACCCCAGAAGCAATGGATCCTCTGGTGCTGCTGCTGCTGCTGGTGGATTGGGCCCTGGCCGCCTCCCTGGGCAAGGAGCTCTGCCCGATGCCCCCGGCGCCTTGCGAGGTAAGAGCAGCGTCCGCCTGGGATTAGGATGACCTGGATATAGTCATTATTTTTATTTCTATATATTGATTCAGCCCCATTTTACCATGTCAATATGTATCTTTATTTTAATGGCTCAGTGAGCCGGTTTTTATTACACGCCCTGCTTGGGGAGGCAGTGTTGCGCAGTGGTTAGCTCAACAGAGGTTTCAGGAGCAGGTTTACTGAAGGGAAGGGCTGCAGCTCAAGGGTAGAAGCTTTGGCCGCCGTAGTCGCCAAATAGGTTTGGGGGTGTCCTTGCACCCATTTAAAAACCCTGGAGAGCTGTTGCCGGTCAGTGGAAACAACACTGAGACATGTGGGCCAGTGGTGTGATTCAGTGCAGGGCAGTTTGTTTCCCTTGTTCCTGCTGCGCCTCTCAGCTGTTTTATATTTTATCTTTATTTTTATACTTTTTTATTTTTTTATTTTTTATTTTTCTATTTTCTTTTAATTAAGGGGGGGGCGGGGCGCCAGAAGGTGATCTCGCCTAGGGCGCAAAAAACCCTAGCACCGGCCCTGCATGCAGCTGAAGTTAGCAATGTCCATGGGGGAAGTTTTTAAATTACACTCATAGGCCTCATTGCTGTCTCAATTTAGTGCAAGTCTAATCTGTATTCCCAATTCCTAGTTCATGGCTACATGACGCCAAATGCCCATTGAGAGGATATTAACATATGGATGGTATGAGTTGTGGAATGTAGGCATCTGGTTTTGTAGTCATCAGGTGATGGCCGTGCAAACCTGTGAAAAATGAGGGGGGAAACAAAAGTTTGTATTCATAAAAAGAAAGAAAGCTATATATTGAAACTTCCATAATAGCTTACAAGTGTGGAGCTGGTCAAGCAATGTTGTGAGCAAAATCAAGAGAGAAATGCACCTGAAAGGACAGTCGCAGAGCTATTTTGTGTGTTATTTTGAACCCTAATGTGCCGTCAGTGGTTTGTTTCCACAATTATGAAAACTGTGTCACCTCAGATCATAATTTTCTGTCATGGTTATTGTAAAAAAAATTCCCACAACAACTTATATTATTCCAATTTCACTGATGATTTGTGTGTCCTGCTCTTACTGACGTAGGTGAGCTCCCTTCTCAGAACAAAAGTGCTAAAGGCAGGTGGCCCTTAAGTGCTGCAGGACTCTCAAAAACATGGAACAGAAGGAAACTAACAGCAACCATTGGTTTCTGATAGAAGGAATAACAAATTAAAGCGCCAGAACTGTATAGCTGCCTCGGTTATTGCTCTTGGCAGTGCTTTCTGATTCACTGCTATCATCTTTTTTTCTCCAAATAGGAGTAAATGCACTGGCAAAATGTAATCATAAAGCATTTAGGGCATTCATAAGTAGGCGGGTAGGTGAACAATTTTCTCCCTTTCAATGTAAAAACAATGCAGTGGTTATGTATTAGCTTTCAGACATGAAGTGAAAATCAATAGTACACACGAACATTTCATTTTGCTAGTATTTGGGGCTATGCCATTTCTGATTTGACAGGCATATGTCAAGAATGCTTTGATGGTGTTTCCTGCTTGGCAGGGGGTTGGACTGGATGGCCCTTGTGGTCTCTTCCAACTCTATGATTCTATGATTTGGTTTCTCTACAGGAGGAGCCCACAGAAGTTAGGAACCAAGAGTGCAGTCTGGCACTGATAAAATCAATGGACCTTTTTGCCATTGATCTATTCATGAGAGAAAGAGAGAGAGAGAGAGAGAGACCAGTACAATATGGAGAAAGTTTTTCTCCTCTCATAACAGTAGAACATGTAGACATCCAATGAAGCTGAATGTAGCCTTTGCCCACATGGTGTCCTCCACATAGCTGCCAAGTTTTCCCTTTTCTCGCGAGGAAGCCTATTCAGCATAAGGGAAAATCCCTTTTAAAAAGGGATAACTTGGCAGCTATGGTCCTCCAGATGTTTTGGACGATGACTCCCACCAGCTCCAGCCAGCATAGCAACGCACTTCAGTGATGCCACCGGTATGCAGTCTTATCCAATCTGCAAATATCTGCAAATATCTGTGCTGGGATATAGGATTGCATTCTAAGAACACAAAACGTTCTGGTGTAGCCCACCTGTTGTTTCATAAGTGTTGCTGTCAGGAGGGTAGTTTAGAAGAGGAAAGACCTTTCAATCGGTGAAACTTATTAACAGCAGAGTTAAAATATGTTACTACAGAGGATAATTTGTTCATGGGTGCTATCTTCCAAATTACCAAGGCATGAAATAAATTTAAGCATTTTTAAAGTTTGTTAATGGAAGTAATTCCCTATACATCTATTTGCAAAATCTAATGTATACAGCACTATATATGGTATATACAGATCTGCATCCATTAATCTGTCATAGAGTTTTACTCTTTTCAGAACTGGATACTGCATTTGAAAAGAGATCATGTAAGCAGGTTTCCCCTAAATAAACAAATAAAGTGGTGCATGACTTTAGTCATCTTCAAACTTTGAAGGGAAGCATCGCCGGATGACAGTCTAATAATCTGGCAGATCCATGTTCTAGATCCAAAGCATTTATCTTGAGGCTTGAGCTGTTGTTAATTATAGGGTGCATTTAAAATACCGTGGTGCAAAATTTTAGTCCAATGGGACATTACATCTGCACTAGATTCTAGTTAAATATAGTCAGTTCATGACTGGTTATTTCCATTTTTTTCACAAAAAAATACTGAATGAGGGGAGAATGAATATTTTAATCTAGTAAATGAATGTGTTTAATTTTTGTCAATGGGTGTTTTTGCTTTACTCATCAAACATCCAACCCTGCGTGTTCAAGAAATGACTAAAATGAAATGAAAGTTCCCATTTAAATCACGAGCAGCCTACGAAGAAACATCAATTGCTTCCATATATGCCTCGACTTTAATTCTCAATCAATACACCATTAACTAAAATTCTGATGAGCTTGTGTGGCAGCCTGTGAGTGTTGTGATTCAGACAAGAACATGATATACGTATCACTTCAACATCCCTCCCCCAAAAAACTGTGTCTAGAGACTGTGGTAAAATAATTCCCTTACAGTGGTACCTCGGTTTGTGACCACAATCCATTCCGCGGAGGTGGTTGCTCCCTGAAGCGGTCGCTACCCGAAGGTACGCTTCTGCGCGTGCGCAAAGCGCCAATAGAGCGCTTCCGATAGAGCATCCGGAAGTGTGTAAACACTTCCGGGTCCGCGGCAGTCGCTCGCCGAGGTAGGTGTAAACTGAGGTTTGACTGTATTAGACACTAGGCCTGTCAGTCACAAAACTAAACAGACACACCAGCTTGCTCTACCTGCCATCTAAGGTCTGGCATGTTCCTTCTAGGACAAGCTTGGGGAACAATTTTTGCAGACACACTGCCTGCAGTTCTGTTTGTTCCTGAAACTCTAGGAGAACCCAGATTTGCTTCTAAGCAATTTTGAAGGAGTCACTCATCTCAGGACTCTCCCAAATCCCTCTGAATTAGCCTGATTTGGCTCAGGACTCACCTGGATCCCATATACACCCCTACTTATCAGCTTGTTTTGGATTTTTAGAGGAGGCTCCAAAAGGACAAATAAGGACAGGGTGAATTAAGGGAACTTTTCTACATCCCACTAGAAGGGTTTCTTTTTGGGCAGAGGGATCCATGTGGCCTTGGAGGGAACTGTTCAGTGTGAAAAGAATGAAGAGCCCTCCATCCCTGCTGGCTGTCAATTTCTTCCTTCGTACGATCACCAACGAAACAATCAATAGTCTGCAAGCTAAAAAGGTCAGTATCAATATCAAACCCCCAGGCCATCTTGCTCTGACGCTTTTGACATTTGCTCTAAGTATGTCTAAATGAACCTCTCTGCTGAGCACCACAAAAATACCTTCCTGTGCCTCCAAGTCTGAACAATAGCTGATGTCCTTATGGATTCCTTTGAAAGGGGAAGTAGTTGATGTGATTAAGATATACTGTTTTTATGAGAGTCATCATACCAGTTCTATTGCTTTGCAGCTGGTTCTGTAGCCTTAATGGTCAAACAAATTGCCAAAGAAGCCAGAGCAGTGAAGTTGGTGATACACACCAATGCTTCAGGGAGACAACATATAGCCATTAATTCAGCTGAAAAGTTCAAGATTCCCCATATGGTCAGAAAATGTTGATGCCTTACTATAATTGAACTATAAAAGTGAGGGGTAATTACAAAATTAAACAGTCCATCTGGAAACATCCTGAGTCACTTATACCCAAGTCTGGTTAAGCAAATTTAGAGTGCAGAGTTTGGGGGTGGGTGGGTCATTTCTTCAGTAATAATCAAGTATGCTTTGAATGCTAGAATGCTATGGAGTTATAGTTATGGGCACTTAAAAATGGTAAAGGGACACCCCTGACCGTTAGGTCCAGTCGCAGACGACTCTGGGGTTGTGGCGCTCATCTCGCTTTACTGGCCATAAATCAAGGCTGTCAAAATGAGAAAATGAGAACTCTTGTACTGAGCACACATGCAAAATAGGCTCATCATCTTGCACCTGACTCGGTGGATCTTGGCGTTCAAGTAAGAAAAACTACAAATTAAATCCTGCACACTTAAAAGGCGGTCAACCCTTTTAAGGGATGTAACAGTAAGGGCCAGAATGAAAGATCTATTTTCAGTCACTTTAAAGCCTTAGGAATATCCAGTGGGATTTTGTTTATTTTCTTAAAATAGCTTGTCACAGTGCTTTTGGAAGCTGCCTCCTATTCAATATAATCTGCAGTGTGGAACTTCTGTTAAAACATAGGCCCAAAGTCCACTCAGACTTGTGAAACTATGGCTGCTTACACACCATACATCTAAAGCAGGCATGTCAAACCTGCGGCCCTCCAGATGTTTTGGCCTACAACTCCCATGATCCCTAGCTAGCAGGACCAGTGGTTGGGGAAGATGGGAATTGTAGTCCAAAACATCTGGAGGGTCGCAGGTTTGACATGCCTGATCTAAAGCATTGTTCCCCCCAGTGAATCCTGGGAACTGTAGTTTGCCCCTCACAGGGATACAATTCCCAACATCCTTAACAAACTATAGTTCTCAGGATTCTTTCCTTGGGGGGGGGGGTGTACTTGAATTGTACGATGAATACACAGCCTAGGTATGCTGTTCAACCTCAGCCACAAGATACTGTATGCCCATGTTGTCTCTCCAGCTGGGTGCATGAACACATATTAATGATTAGTTATTTCTTTATTCCATCTCTACACCTTTATTTTTGGGAGGCTTCTTTTCCTTGCTCCTTTCTTCCTGTTCCAAAATGAGCTCCATTTATTATGAAGATTTGCTGATAGGCTTGTCTTTTACAACTTGCAATGACTCAGTGCTCTTCCTTAGCAAAGTACTCATCTACGAATACAACATCTGCACCCACAGTAAAATAACCAGTTTGTCCTGTCTAAACAAAAACAAAGTACTTAAGAGAGACCTGCTCCCAACACATAAGCAATTTTCATTGTCAATATTTTAAGTGTTGTATTAACAAATCTTCTTAGCTCAGACTACTGAATGATAAGTGAACCAGAGAAAGCATCAGCCTGGCTAAAAGTAGCCAGGTAGCATATTATGAAAACTACATGGGTTAATATTGTCAAAGGGCTACAGAATTAAACTGAATATTGATTCTTCATGTATTCCTGAAGCTGTATTTTAATTAATGTATAGATTTGAAAATTATTCAGTTACAAAAGTGTGGTAATGCTTTAAAGAACTTAATCACATTAAGCATTATTCTAAAATATAAATATTTTCACTTGCATATTCTCATTTCAAAGTCGGCAGAGATCAAATTCATTTATGAAACACAGGTGAGAGAGGGAGAGATGTGTTTACCTTCTGCTTTAAAAGTTTGATTTATTTCAGTAGGAAAGTAGAGCATGTGATTAGTAGCTCTTATTGAAATAAATCTACACATATTTATATTTCAAATAACTGCCTCCATCCATGGAGACCTAGGACACAGCCACAGAACTTCATTGGACATCCATAAGTTCTAGTTATGAGAGAGGGAGAACAACTTCCCTCTATAAACTGTGTCATGCATGATTTCATAAACTCTTATTTATAAAATGCTGCCTCTTATTAACCTTTTCCCTAAACGGAAAAGCCCCAGATGCTGTATCCTTCTTCTCATAGGGGAGCTGTTCCATCCCCTTGGCATTTTTGCCTGTTCCTTTCTGAACCCTTTCTAGCTCTACAATATCCATTTTGAGGTGATATTATGAATGAAAGCAAGTGCTGATCCTTATGCACCAAAACGACATTTAAAAGGTAAAGGTAAAGGACCCCTGACAGTTAAGTCCAGTCACAGACGACTCTGGGGTTGCAGCGCTCATCTCGCTTTACAGGCCGAGGGAGCTGGCGTTTGTCCACAGACAGTTTTTCGGGTCATGTGGCCAGCATGACTAAGCCACTTCTGGCAAAACCAGAGCACACAGAAACACCATTTACCTTCCCGCCGGAATGGTTCCTATTTATCTACTTGCACTGGTGTGCTTTCAAACTGCTAGGTTGGCAGGAGCTGGGACCGCGCAACGGGAGCTCGCCCCGTTGCGGGGATTCGAACCGCTGACCTTCTGATCGGCAAGTCCAAGAGGCTCAGTGGTTTACACCACAGCGCCACCCGCGTCTCTTTGAAATGACATTACCCATGCCCAAAGTACATATATCAGCATGCTCAAATGTAAATGATGGTGGTGGTGATGATGATGTTTAAGGGGCCAAAAAGTGGCCATAGAATGCTGAGTGCCTGTTATTTAGGGCAAGCAGGATGAGTGCAGTATCCTTGAGGAAGTTATGGTAGACTGACTGGGACCTTGAACATGAACATTCCACACTGTAATAACAAAAAGGCAAGATTCTTTATTTTTTCAACTTCACTTTAATTTCAAAAATACATATAGCACAACTCTAATTACTGCCCATTTACATTTCTATGCAACTGAATGTTAATTAAGTTACGTTATGAGGCAGTCGTCTAGTTAAAAAAAGACCTGTTAAATGATCTGTCAGTTACCATAAATATTTTAATTTAAACTCCTCTCTTTAATCTGGAGACATATAGTGATAGAGCTTAAGAAGTTGTTTTGTACATGTTACTATGGGAGAATACAGACAACAATAAATGATTATTAATTGAGCGTTTCAGCCCCAGGCTCTGGACAAACAAAAGTTATTTACACTTAATTCCCATTAACATTAGCGAGGCATGTTAGTCATGCTGAAGTCAAGTTCTGTCGATTCCAATGGGATTTCAGCCCAGCTAACTTCTGTTGGATTGGGGCCTGTGTATCACCCAACTTGGTGCATTGCCACCATCACAGCAGTTGAGGATCCTCTGTCACTTCATGAGAACAGATTGTTCAGGAAAAGCCTAACACACTAATTTATTTTTTACAGAATAAATCTCCCCTGCCCCATTTCCCAAAAAACCCATTCCCTTGACCCAAGGCTCTGTGATGGATATATGACCACATGGAATACACCAGAGTTGTTGGACAAGGATGATCATGTAGAAGTGAGTCCCAGACAAAATTTACTTTCACATTGTGTGCTAGAGGGGGCAGAGTCTAGCAACTTAATCACCGCTCAGGCATACTGAAATCAGAATGCGAAGTTACATGCCAAGTCTGCAACCTTAAGCATTGGGAGTAGGTCCTGGTAAATTCATTGTTGCCTATTCGGATAGATCTTTGGTCATAGGCTAACTCAATATCACCATAAAAGCATGGGTCCCTTCAATCACTGTTCCCAGTTTTCCAGGTTTTTGCACAAAGGCAAGAATTACACATCTCTTGGATATGGGTACAAACAACCTTCTCATCCACTGAGACCTGGTTGCAGGGGATGAGGAAGAACAAGTCCTTCATTCAGCAGGTTCTCCTCATAAAGGAGAGCATGGGTTGTTGAAGGGTTAACAAGACATCCCAGAGTTGGAGAGGCGGGTCAGTTTGGATGGCCACATGTGTGATTGATGGGTGTGCTGTTGCTGGGGAAATTTGCTAGTAGTAAATGATTGATTGACAGCCTTAACCCTATATATGCTTAGAGAGCAGCTTTCAGTTCCACTTTGCTACTCGCAAGGAATCTCCTGCCTGCCCTCCTCTAATTTTAGGTGGTTTTTTGCATTAACCTTGCTGCGCATCTCATGGGGTCGCCTGTTTTAGATCAGGGGCCTGGTAGGAATTTTGCCACTTGGCTGATGGGCTGGTGCCAGGTGGTTTTTGCCTACTACGCTGCAATAAGTCACAACTTGTAAGGTTGGCGGTTAGGCATTGGTTCAAATTGGATGGTTGAGGGGTACGGATTTTGGTTGGGCCTGCCCCTCATGGTTGCTGCTGCCTTTAGGGGTATTCCTTTAAAGGAATGCTGGGGCTATACATGTAGTCCGTGTATCCCCGGTAGGGGCCAGGGCCATGCATGAGTCTCGGGGAGCATCTGAGGGTGAGGTCAAGGGTGTGGCCCCTGCCCCGATCTCTCCTGCTAAGGGTGCTTACCTACTGGCTCCCCTACTAGGCTAGTGGGAGTCAGATCTGTCCCAGGCGGGGGACAGATGGCAAGAACCAATGCCTAAGCAACCACTCACATTCAGTTGTATTTAAATAAAGTTGTGGCCAAATTAATGCCAAAAACCTTAAACTTAAAATATTGTGTGAGGTGTGAGTTATTGGGGGGATGTCTTGGTACCTCGGCACACAACTCCTCTCTTGCTACTTTCATGAAAAGCAGCACAAAGCTACCTTAGGTATTACTGGATTCCAAACAATGTCTGTTGTGAAGTAGATGCAGATACCCTCCTTCTTACTTTTTTTAGTCTTGTCTCACTCTCTTCCCAGAGGAGCACACCTTGACATTATCTGGTTTCAGGTTAGGTTGTTTATTTGCATAATTCTAGTGTGGCTGCTCTCTATTCCATAAGTAATGAACAAATGCAAAGACTCACAAGAAAGGTAGAGAAGGAGCGACAATGTTAAACTGGTTGACTCAACCAACAAGAACATTTTAACACATGCCAGAACAACAACAAAAAGGAGATGTAGGGAGGGGAGAGAAATATCATGGAATCAGGGTGGGAATCAACTTTTACATTTGTATTAAATTTGTATTTATTTGATGCTAATTTGTTTAATTTCTTGAAAAGCAATAAAAAGTAATTGGCAAAAAAATGAGATGTAGAATAGCCTGTATGTGAAAGTTTGTCCAATTTCTTTCAGTGGGGATGGCCCTCCAGACATTTTGACTCAAAATACCATTATGCTCAACTGTCAGGGATGATGTACACTACATTTCCAGAGCCACGGGTTCCCTGCCCCTCGTTGCAGTATGCACTGAAGAAAGTCCCAACGCCTATCACCTTGAGGCATTAACTCTAAAAATTGCAAAGAAGTCTGCATGGGGCGTAAAAATCAGCCCTTAAGTGTGGGTGAAATTCACTCAGTCAAAGAACTCTACAAAGTTAATTATCACAATGTGAGGGCAAGAAGCACTAGCAAACTGCAGCTTGTACAATGTGAAAGACCTGAATATATAAACATAAACTGCAGGAATACATCAGACAACAAAATAATGAGAGATATTAACCTGTTCTTAATATTAGAGATTTGAGAATTACATTGCAAATCGCAAAAATAAAAACATGTTCAGAAGCATTAATAAATTACTACAAATCTATGATAGCTGGCCAGGAATTTATGTGTTTCCATTAAGAAATGATAGTTTAGAAAGCTCAATAATAAAGCATTTAATATTGTGTCAAACAATGCAGCCCCATTTTTTTTAAAAAAGGCAGTCAACCAAAAATTCTATATGAAAAATCTCTTCATAACATCCTGACCATAGCCTGAAGAATTCAGAAAAAGGTTTTCCTTGTCAAGCTATTATTATTAAATTTATTAACCAACCTTCACCTTAAGGTCTTGGGGGTGGATTACAATAACATAAGCAATACGAATTAAAACCAAACCATATTTTTAAAAAAGGTATTATCACGTGTCTTTTCCCAGCCATTTCAAAAACAAACAAACAAACAAACAAATCTCCCAATTAGAATGCAATGAATATAGCTTCTGTTTAGTCATTCTAAATATTTCTATTTTTTGTTTGTTGTCTAAAAACAGGCTTCTCACACAGGTGTTCCGCCTGGCAGCCATGTACTGTAGCTGACCAGGTGTTTTTTTTAACAGATGGCATACATATTGCTTGAAGCCTGGGTCTAACATTTTTACAGGCCTGGTCTAAAATATCAGTTCAGGAGCTAACGAAATTCGTTCTTGTCTATGTCTTCATGCCCAGGACCTTGATATCGGATACATTTTGTTGGACGTTTGCAGTAATAATAAACAATATACCAAATAAAGGGTCCCAGGTCTTATTTCGTCCTGTGGCAGTGTAAAACCTATTCATTTTTTGTCATGTAAAGCTTAATTTACTCTTCAGATGAATAATATGAAGGAAAGAAGCAGCTGATCTGTAAAATGTGCACCAGCTTCAGAGAGATGGAAGACCAATTTTTCAGAAGCAAACAATGGGTAAAGGTGCTCAGAAGGAATTACTGCAACTCAAAGTTGTGGAAACTCCTAAATATTGTTTTGTGAATGCAAAGTCCCAGGTATATTGTATATGGAGTTCCCCTTCTATGGCTAGGCCTAACCCTACGTTTGTCAGCTTTGCTCTGCACACAGGGCAGGGAAGAGCTTTCAAAGGTTATAACATGTATAATATGATGTCCACACTGGTCTTTTATATGGTGCAGTGAGCAAGGTTATCATCACCAGAGATGTTATAATGCATTGGCAGTGGGTTCTATGTAAAATACTGAGAAACAATACTTCATGGAAAACTGGTGTCCAAACAGACGACGTACAAATGTATATACAGTACTATATAACCCATAGGGTAACTGCTTTTCCTTATTTAGATGAAGATTTCAGTTCATCACCACCAATGTCTATTTGGTTTTTAAAATATTATTTAATGCCTCTGAACTGTCCTACAGGAACTGTGATATTAGGCTGAACGGACTAAATTATTTCTATCAGTAAGTTTAGAACATATGAGAATCAGCTAGAATTTTTATTTTTATGACAAGGAGTTCTCTAACTTGGAAGCTCTTATGCCACCAGAACATGGCCCCATAAGAAGATACCACTTATCTACCTCATCCTAATGTTTCTCCAGGGCATTATATATTACTAATTTGTTCTCAGTAAAACAAGGACAGTTTTCAGCTATGTAGACAACAGCAACGTCTCCCCTATTGCTGTTTCCGAGTCCTGACTGTGAGTGGAACTGATTCCAGTATCAGAGTCTGTATCATTTATGTCTAAACTAGTCACTTTGTGAAGGAGATCAGTCCCTGTAAAGCTCTTGGTGGAAATTTCACTGTCCTTTGCTTTCTCCTCATTAGGTGGGTGCCTGATTTCACTTTTGGCCTTAGCATGCAAAGCATTAAGCTCTTCCACAATCAGTTCATACTCCTTTTCCTTCTTTTGAAGCATCAGGTCCCTATATTTTAACTCCTGCTGGATGCAGTTTAGTTGAGAATGGATCCGTAAGGCATCTTTCATGCTTTTCTCCAATTCATTCTTGACACTTCCTACATCGCAACTCTCCATTTCCTCCTTAGGCGGTTCCTCTGTCCGCATGTCTCCGTTTCTTCCAATGTCATTAACCTCTCGTTCAATTTCCGCAGAGAGCTTTTCAATAAGCTCTTTATGGTGCTTTAGTCCTTCTTCCACTTGTAACATCCCCTCTCCTTTGCCAGAGCTTTCTGGCATCTGCTGGTTGCTGTGAGGCATGTCTGTTTCTTCTTCAGCATCACTGGATGTCACCATTAAATAAGACTCCTGCACATAATTTCCTCCATCACCTTCAAGCTGATCTAGGTGAAATTTGGCTTCACACTGTTCGATTTCTAGATCCAGTTCCTTCATTCTGTTGATTTGCTGGTGAATGGTGTGGTCCTGAGAAAGGATCAAGTGGATGAGAGTCTCTATGTTGTCCCTCTCTTGCAGGACTCCTTCTTGTTTAAGTTTGGCCAGCTTCCGGAAGGTTTTCCTAACAATCCTCTTTTGCTTGTCCATTGGCAACATCTTCATGTAATTGGCTGGGCTCAGGTCCCAGGGTTTTTCAAGATTTGGTACAAGCTTGGCTTCAGCTGTCCTCCACAATGGAAATGGGGGGAAGGCATCTGCCTTGACCAAAACAAAGTGCAAATTAGGCTGCTCTTCCCCCCAGGCTTTCCAGAGTCTCAGCATTTTAGTGAGAGGCGGAAGGACCCTCTCAGAACCTCTCCATTTTTCTATGATGCAGTAATCCTTGGGCTGTCCAAAAAGAAACCTCTTTTCTGCAAAGGTGGCTTGATGTTCCTCAAGCAGAGCTTCAATTACTTGAGTGCAAGTTGTGCGCTTTGTCAATCCGCTAACAATTTTCTCTTCCTGGCAAACCCAGACCACGATTTCTCGCTCTGTAGAACCCATCTCTTTTTCCGGTGACCTGGAATTAAAGAAAGCAAATATTATATAGAGCACTTGTTATCTCTGAAGTTTTGAGCATGATATGTATTTGATGTGTTTAAACTGTGGGTGGATTTCAATCTTTTAAAACCATCTTGGAGGGTGGGGATGAGGAAATTCACAAGTTCAAAGAGGTTATGGCTGTGATCTGCATGCTCATTAAAGCTAATCTTTATATTAACATACAAGAAGTAACTATGTAGTTTCATGTTCAATTCTTTATAGTGGTCCGTGGTACCTTGCTAGGTGATACAGAACAATGATTGTTGTTGTTGTTTGTTGTCTGAGCAGACAATGTTATTTTTAGTGGAACTTTTTCTTACCCCATTACTCAGAACTGTATTCTGATAGTGAAAGCTGCTGTGGGAACTTTGTTGAAAGGAAGGCTGGAAATCTATAAAATAAATAAGTGAATACATTTGAATCCTGAAGGGGGCATGTACAGTGCCTTAACCGTGTGCCTTCTTTGCTGCAGTGCCTTCCTTGTTGCACTTCTTAATGCTATCCTCTTATTGCAATGCAGCAGAATGGTGCATATGTGCTGTATGTGCAAGCTTACTCCTCTTGGGATTAGTGAGGCCAATATATTACTCTCAAGAGTATTGCCTCAGGGTTACAAGATTTATTTTATTACAGTCATACCTTGGTTTGAGAATGCTCTGGTTTGAGTACTTTCAGTTTAAGTACTCTGCGGACCTGGAAGTGTTTACTTCTGGGTTCCGCGGCATGTGCATGTGCAGAAGCGATCTGCACGGTTCGCGCATGCGCAGAAGTGCTCTATCGGCACTTCACGCACGTGCAGAAGAGGCGCTCGGATTAAGTACTTTTCGGGGTGTGAATGGCACCCCAGAACCAATTAAGTCCTTAACCCGAGGTACCACTGTATAAGGCTGACTATACGTCTACAAAGTTTGTTAAGCATGCTGAGAGTTGCTATTTCCATCGCAGCTACAATTCCCAGAATTCTCTGGAAGTGAATGTTAAACAATTCTGATAATTGTAATTATGTGAAGGGAATGGGGTCTCCTAACAACTCTCAGCACCCTTAACAAACTACATTTCCCAAGCTCCTTTGGGGGGAAGCCATGCAGTAGTGCAGATGGAGTCTAGGAGGGGAAATCCTGAAACAGTCCAATGCCTTAGCATGTTCAATGGACACAGAATGCTGACACAGAATGTTGGAGGTGGATGGAAACCAGAAAACTAGGAGGGAGGGGGTTGGATAAAATGGAGTATCTTGAAAGAGGGCTTGGCCGGATTGCTGTAATCCTGAACAGAAGCACTCCAGAGCACAATGCTTCTCTGCAGGCCCCCTTGTTAATATTTGATTATCAGACAAAGTAGCTGTCATGGGACCTCTCCCAGTCAAAAGGTCTGTGGAAGGCTGCAAAAAGGCTGTGATGGAGAGGTTGACAGTTGCAAGCGGTTGTTAACCTACAAGAGAAGTCAGCTTGACATAGGTCAAATTTTAGAAATGTGAAAGTATACCAAGACATTCTCTCAGTACCCACTCAATTTACCCCTCCTCCATACACAAAACACTGGGAACTCCAACAATGTACACTTGCAAGCCTCCTCCCACCTGTTCTGCACACAGTCACATTTCCCATTGTTATGCTGTGGCACAGAATACACTCCCCCATCCCGTTCAGTTTACTATCCAGAACTAACATTTAACTCCCTAGTTCCCACAGTGCTTTCAGGCTGTGCTGGCTGCTACACAATATTGGTAGCAGCAGCCTAATTCAAAGGTAAACTCCAGGGATTGGGGAAGGGTTGGTGTGGCTATTAAAAAGTACACTTTCTCAAATGTACAAAGTATAGTCTGGATATTGTATATTTATGTTTTGCATTGACAGAATTAAGAATGTGTGAAGCACACAGGAACTTTGTGAGCTGCCTTATACTAAGTTCATCTTAGCTCAGTTGTCTGCACTGCCTGCCTGTGACTCTCTAGATCTCTTCCAGATGTACCTGGAGATGCCAGAAATTGAACCTGGGACCTTCTGCATGCAAAACAGATACTGAGCTACACGCCTTTCCTTGTATTTTTCAATTTACATCCTGTAAGTTTACAACATTATGGTAGTATTGTTGTTTTGCTGACTGAAAAAAGAATGAGTTAGTGACTGTGGGTGTCACCATCATTGGGTGGCCCCAGAGATCTCAATCTTTTGCAGGAAGCCCTAAATATAGATTGGCCTCTGCAGTGAATGGGGGAGAGGTTTTCCAGAGCCTGAGAAGGTTGACACAGGTGATAGACAGCAAGAACCAGAAAAAGAAGAAATTAGTTTGTTGTCCTCTCACTTTTTTATGCCTCAAGAGCTGTGTGTGCTGGGGGTAAGGATAATTAGTCCCAAGTCTGGAATAGAAATCAGTCCAGCAAACATGATCAGTATCTGCTGTTGTTGCTTTCTTTCCCCAAATGATACAGATTGTTTTACGTCTCCCCCTTTAGGAGTCCAGGTTCCCGGCTTGGTAACACAGTAAGCGTACATAATTAAAAATGAGGATTTATTGCAAAAAACAAGCAATTATCTCCAGATGGCTCTAGCAAACCTACAGCCTCCATCACTCAGTTGATCCTTCTGAGGAGTTCTTCCTGTGTCGACAGAAGAGATGGAACCTTTCACCTTTACGTATCTTATTTTGCTTCCTGTCTAGCCGCCTTCCTATACGCCCACACCTCAGACTTATTTGGTCAGCTGCAGCCCCTTCCTGTTCTGAAAAGCTGTCTCTAAGGCTTTCCACGCCTGTTTGGGCTTTCGGGGAGCTTTGGCTGTGTTCCAGCCTGCTCTCTGTTCCTTATCAGTCAGCTGTCCAAGGTCAGAGGGAGTCAACTCTGGCAGCTGCGGGCTCTCCTGTGCCAGCATGAAAGCCCAACCTCCCTGTTCCTGACTGCATTCTGCAGCTGGCTGCGAGATTACACTTGGAGCTGGTGTGTTCATGACACCCCCATTCCATTTGTATTATGTTACCCATGCATTGAAATAAATAGGGTAGAATAAACATAATGGAAACATGGGGGAAAAAAGATTCTGGATTTTTGGGTGACATCTGTGTGGGCATGAGCCAATTGTGCCCAAGTCACTGTGGATCAGACTATTTCCAATCCATGTCCTTTTTGCATTTGCCCATTCCATCTCACTTGCACATCAATCTATGAATTGTTTATTTTTGAAAAAAATCCACATTTAAATCCACCTTTCTTTGAACAGAGAGCTGCATTGTAGCATTTCAAGACACACAAAAGCCAATGGATAGTACTGTATGTTCCATTCCACATGTTTGTCTGGGAGGTACAGGTCATTTCGTCAATTCATATTGCAATTCCAAACAGCAAATTCCTCAGGTATTCCTAGAATTCTGCTGCATATAGAGCCAGTGGTTGTGACACACAATCACATCATAGACTCATTGTTTTTACGCAACTCATTCAAACAGTCATGAGCTATCATGGAGGTTTTTCTAAGAGCAAAAATGAAGTGTTAGAGTGACCATTCATTTGGCAAAGTATAGTTCTGCATAGATATAATTGTGAAACAGTGAGCTGCAACCAATGTTAGTCATACTCAGAGTAGGTGATTTTTAAAGTTTTATTCAGAATAGATCCACTGAAATTAATGGTCCTAACTTAGTCATGTTAATTACTTTCAGCGGGTCTACACTATGTAAAACTTAGTTGAATACCACCCAGTGAAATTAATGGACAGGATTAATTCAGGCCCATTAATTTTAGCAGGTCTATTATAAGTAGAACTTAGTTGCCTACAACCCAGTGATACTATTTTATTTTTACAGCTATTAATTTAAGTACACCGATTCATAACGTAGGGAAAGGAAAGAGTGGCAGAAAGACCAAGTCAGACAACATTATTTCTGAATGTGTCACCAGATACAAAATAAATATCTGCCACCTTTTGGGATGTTTACATAGCCCGGGATGCCATAGAAATGCCATTCTGAGCTCACAGACTGGCTGTTAAAATAGAACGTATAGATAGATTGCAACAGAGGCAACAGGTAAGCACTAAATGTCAACAAATTCTGAGCTCTGTTTGCCTTAAGTTTCAGCAATCATAAAAAAGTAGGTCCCACAAATGGAACAGGGAGTTTCTGAAGGTGTTTCAATATTCTATGGCTAAAATGAAAAGCAAAGTAACCCATAATGATAATACACATTAACACAATAGTTATCAAGTACAACTGATAGCTTTACAAATAACTAGCAGGTGCTGATAAAAAAAGAGAAAGGAACAGTCTACCAGGAACAATTCAGCTCCAAGGAACTATCTGAAGCCTGCTGAAATCTCACCTCCATATACCTGACCACAGCAGAAGTAGTCAACCCTTCTATTCTATCTAGTATTGATTAAGATAATAGTACAGGCTGCTGCATTGATACAGAAATCCTGCAAAGCTTCAGGGAGAGTATTCTGGATGCCAAGATTTCTATGGGCTTCTATGGATGAAAAATATAGAATGCCACACCTCACCATGTTCCTAAACATTTATTAGTATTTTTCTCTGCTGCACAAATGAATCCATCGATTATATTGTTGTTAATTTAACCGAGGGTCGTTTCCACTCGGCACATGGCTTTGTTTTGAATATTCGTAGTAGGTCAAAATCTTTATTTCACCAACCAAAGCATCACAAAATAGGGTGAAAGGCTGCAAGTTCTCCAGAACTCTCCATCAAGTTAGAGAGTAGACAAAGAACTTTTTTTAGGGGGGGAAGGGGTGGTGGTGGATGGTAACACCATCTGGTCAGGGTCTTAAAACGGAAAGTAGCAGGAGGCAGCAGATAGTAGAAGCCAAAGTAGCAATAGTGCCATATGATGTGAGATATTGTTACTGCATCACCCTCCTGGTGATACTGCTGCTCCCTGGTATGGGCCAGTCAGGTGGTAGCAAGGGCAGGTGAGCACAAGACTGGCAGCAGGTGGAGGGGGTGTAACACCTGGGCCCACAGCTGCTGCCAATCCATGGTTTCCTCCACCCTCACTGCTGCTCCACCTCATCCTTGGCAAGGGACAGCACCACTACAGCCAGGAAGGTGGTCCAGTACTGGCACCCCACCTTACATAACATGAATGCAGTTTGGATAACTCTACTTTTTAGCTGGAGTGAAATTTCTCTTAGGGAATAAAGCCCAATCTTCACAAGATCCTCTTCCTCCAGTTTACGATTCCACTGTTCAGTGGTGAAATTCAGTATTTTCCACATCACATAAAATATTTCCCCTCTACAGTATTCGCTTTTTAATAAACCTAGCAGGTCACCTAGAATTTATTTCCACATTGGTTGACGTTAAGACTGCCTAGGTTTACTTTATTTGTGTTTTCCACCTATCAGAGAACCTGTGTTTTCTCCCACGTGTGAAGATCAGGTTTAATAACAGCCTTAGTAACAGCCGTTTTCTGTATTTGGAAGAGATGGGGAAATTGGCTGTTCTGTTTGCCACTGAATAAGGATGGGAAATTGAAACAAATCCAATGGAGCAACTGTTCGTTGCCCTTTCTATAATACAAATTGTTAATGGCTATTTTTAGGCACATAACTTTAAGGGTCCTTGAGAATGAAAATCCGGAAACCTCATAAGAGCGGAATAATGGCAGGGAGCAGTAACTTTGCAAGAAATGAAAAGAGCAGTTGTAACATGTGATTATGTGATAAAAGATTGTATCATACTCTGGCTAAGCATTTTTAAATTCCAAAGGATTCATTTTGCAATGTTGCTCTGCTTCTAAGGTGGTTGGGTGTACATGGTATATGTCTGTCTCTTTAGACAGCTTTCTGGAGCAGCTCTAATCCTAAACAGGAATAGTTGCCTAGAGAGTGGAAATATCTAAGCAAAGGATGGGCAGGAATCTGCCAGGAAATGCTTTATGCATAGGATGTCCTGCTACAGGGCAGGGACTTGTGCCAGATGATTCACTACATTCCCTTCCAACCCCACAGCTGTGCTTCTATGATATACCCACCCTAAATGAAACCTGCATTAGTCCTGATTTCCTTCAGTAGTCATATGACATGCTTTCTAAATTTCATAAACAAATACCAAGAAGAAGTTTAAGGAACTTCCAACTTCAAGAAGGCTTGTATTGTTTTGAAGCTACAGAAAGGCTAATCTGTGTCACCATTACGGTTCATTTTAAGAACAACAGTCCTATTTTCAGTTTTTAGAGACCCACTATAAACGGAGTTTGTGTGCACTGCTCTGGTTTGCCAGAAGCAGCTTCATCATGCTGGCCACATGACCCAGAAAAACTGTCTGTGGACAAGCGCCGACTCCCTCGGCCAGTAAAGCGAGATGAGCGCCGCAACCCCAGAGTCGTCCATGACTGCAGGGGCGGAGCAAGTGGGGGGGGCGTGGGGCGGTATGCCCCAGGCACCACTCTGGAGGGGGTTTACTCAGGGCCGTGCCCCTGCCCCGCAATCGGCACCTCCAAAGCTGCGCGCCTTGCTCCAGCTACAAACTCCAGGTAAAAAGCCCTTTGGAGGCATGGGAGGTTGGCGATACCCCACCACGTAACGACGCATGTGACGTTACGTAGCGATGCCGCGCCCACCCGGGTGCATGGCAATTTGCCGCCCCGGGTGTCGCAGCGCCTCGCTACGCCCCTGCGTGACTGGACTTAACGGTCAGGGGTCCCTTTACCTTTACCTTTATAAGGCTTCTGGTTGTGGCTAACACTTTTTAGCCTGAGGAACACATTCACTCTTGGCAAACTCTCCAGAGGTCATATGCCAGTGGTGCAAGTGGCCACCATACACTTGCGCACACTCCCTCATATACCTGCAAAAAAGGGAAAGGTTAAGTCCAGTCAAAGGCGACTATGGGGTGCAGTACTCATCTCGCTTTCAGGCCGAAGGAGCCGGTGTTTGTACACAAACAGCTTTCTGTTTACATGGCCCCATTCTGATGCAAACAGCTGAGAAGTTTGTTCATCACTGGGGATGTCAGACGAAACTGTCCAAATGCCCTAGCAATCTGTTTCCTTCCATCAACTCAGTTTGCACAGACTTGTGCAAAATAAACCAATTCACCAGCCGCTGATCAGCCTAGTTCTGTATTTACTTGGTTTGTAAAAAAATTCTTCACCATCAAAATCACTAGGATTTTTTTAAAAAAAAAAATATTTTGGTGGGAGGCACAAAATTGCTTGTTGAGCTGGCTCAGGCCCCTGAACTGGGGGTTAGGCATCTCTATCCTAGACAAATTGCTGTTGCAGACCAGCCCTTTAATCTTCTCAATAGAGGAATAATAATACAGTGGTGCCTCGACTTACGAATTTAATCCGTTCTGAAGGCACCTTCGCAAGTCGAAAAATTCGTACGTCGAAAAACGCCATTGGAAACGCGATTTCCCATAGGAATCCCCTATCTAAAAATTCGTAAGCCGAAAAATCCCTATCTAAAACCGCAGCGGTTTCCCCCCAGATGTCAAGACATTCAAAAGCACCCCCGTTCGTAAGTCGAAAAATTCGGTTGTCGAGTCGTTCGTAAGTCGAGGTACCACTGTAGTGAGATATGAATACTACATTCTCGAGTACAATTATGGCAACAATTTTAAGTTGTACTCAAGAATGTACATTTATTTATTACCTTAAGCAATCTGGAGGAGTCTGTGGAGACAGAGGTTTGGCAAGATACAAAAATAAATAAATAAAAATGATGATAATAGCTAGAGAAGGAGGTTGACAGCTTTGTCTCAGCTGTGCCAAACTAGAGAGTAATATAGGAACCATGGGAGAAACAGCTAACTTGCTTACAAAAAGAGAGACAGGTGTAAGAACAGTGGAAATAACCTTTTTTTAAAAGGGGGTGGAGTACTCTTATTAGCACCACTTGATCTTTACTATTTTTTTTTTCCTGATAGGGACGGACCTGATCTTCCCTTCTCACATAATGTATGAACCAAAACACAGTTTTTCCATGAGCTTTCACACTTCCCAAATGTTTTGCAGTTCTCAAGTTTAAAAAGCATGCTCAAAACAAAACACATTTTCAAATGTGGTCTTAAATAGGTATTAAAGGGTGCAATCGTATGATCAGTGGGAGGCCATATGACCTCCCATACGGTCATGAAGCAGGTGTTTCTGTTTCATGTCAGCCATGACACAGAGAAAGGATCACATAGAGGGGAAAGGGTACACAGTATAGGAAAATCTTGGCAGAGAAAAGGGAAAGGGGGCATTTCTGGGTTTGATTAGGAGAGGCGTTGAATCCAGTGAATTCCAAGCTCCCATGATCTCAGTATGCCACGACAGTGGTAGATGGAATAAATGCCAGCTTTGGAACTGGCATGCTAATCCCTCCCAACCTTTTACCCTGGCAGGTATGAGACTGGCTGGGCTTGGGAACTGGTAGTTCTATTGCCTCCTCCAACCTCACCGGTTTGCTTTGCCCATGTGAATTTGAAAACAACAACACATTAACATGGAAATAGGATCAAATGGACTTATGGGTGAACACATGGAAAGCTGACACAGACCAGAAACAGACTGATTCATTCATCCTTAAGCTCCACTAGATATTTCATATATGGCTGATGCAAATATCTCAGCCTAAGGAAATAATGTAGTAAATTTGAATGGAAGCCCAGTAGGCACGGTAGAAATCCATGAGTAGTTACAGAGAAGATAAAATAGGAATGTAAGAAGAGGTTGCCTTGTACTTTTATAATTTCCTGGCAATCTTCCATGTCTTGATCTGCTTTCCAGAATGGGTAGCGTACCATGGCCTAAGGTGATTTTTGGTTTTTTTTAACAATAATTGCACTTCAAAATGAAATTTGGTAGACAATAAGGAGGATTCACTGACATGGCTCCAATTCTAAAATATAAACACAGTGGCTTATTGATCCTGCACGACAGGGCGAGCCTTGGTCCTAGTACACTGGATGACCATTATGATAATCTGATCTGCTGTCCTTTGCTTAACCAGGAGTAGAGTCGGCAGCAATTGTTGTTGAAACAAAAGCTATTGCAGCAACAGATGTTCTCAAATTCCAGAAGGCTCCGAATTCAATCCCTGGCATCTCCATGTATGACTGAGAAAGACCCCTGAAACCCCGGAGAGTCACTGCCAGAGTGTAGACAGTACTGAAGGAGATGGAACCAATAGTCTGATTCTGTATAACGCAGATTTCTGAGTGTTTCCAAAAAACTCTGCCACCACAATAGCTGGATAGGATTGGGAAATGTTTCTGTTGCAGGTTCAATCCCTGGCAAACCATGGAGAGATGGTGCTAGTCAGTGTAAACAATACCAATCTAGGTGGATCTATGACAGGCTTCCTCAAACTCAGCCCTCCAGATGTTTTGAGACTACAATTCCCATCATCCCAGACCACTGGTCCTGCTAGCTAAGGATCATGGGAGTTGTAGGCCAAAACCATCTGGAGGGCCGAGTTTGAGGAAGCCTGATCTATGGCCTGACTCAGGAAGATGTCAGCTTCCTATGTTCCCTATGCTCCTACATCAATCATGAACCCACAGTACCCATGCAAGTAATGCAGTAATCAACAGCTGATGACAATGGAAATGTCAGACAATGTCATCCTACTCAGGTTACACCCCCTCCATATAAAATCCACAAGAATGCAGGTGGGAAATCTCCGCTTAGAGCTTGTTGTGGTCTCGTGGTTAGCAGGCCTAAATGGAGAAACTAGAGGCTTCTCAGGAAAAGGCCTCAGGTTTTTGAGATACTCTCAGTTACACACAGAGACATTCAGGTTCAGAACACAGGCTACAACACGCATCTAGTTATATATGTCGGAGAGGAACAAGCCCTGCTTTGAGAGGGAGGGATGAAAGCCATATGGCTAAGAAAGACTGAAGGCTACAGTAGCACACAGGAGGCAAGAGCACCAACAGACCATTCACTCAGTAGGAAAGAAAACACTTTGTGAAACAGGCACTGTGGATTTGAGTTCCACTGCTGAGAAATGCCAATGCATCCTTCACAAGGCAAAGCCCAACTTTTGGGTGTGCTGACAGCAAAAATAACATTAATTTCTTCAACAGGTAATAGAAGGTAGAGTCCCATGGATGCAGAATGGGGAACCTGTAGCCCCCCAGATGTTGTTGGGGCTCCCACCATTCCAAGGTAGCAGGACCAATTGTCAGGGATGATGGGAACATCATCCAAGAACATCTGTAGAGCCAAAGGTTCCTAGCCCTGCACTGGAGCAACTCATAAACTATAGAGCAGACAGAAGAATGCCTTATGATATGGTTATGTGTATTCTCCTAGCCAATGACACAACCCTTGCCAGCCTCTCGCTTACCCATTCCATATAGAACAGAACTGAAGCAGAAGAGGATTTAGGAGTGATCGTATCTGCCCCAGCCTGCACAACTCTGGATTTATATTATCATTTACGGTCATTTGGTTTCCTTTACCGCTTCTTTCATGTAAAGCATGCTATTAATTCCAAACTTATCAAGCAGTGCCATGCAACTGTAATATCTCAAACATCTGTTCTTTGTCATCTCACATTTCAGAAAATTAAGTCAGTAAGATCTAATATCATATGGTCTTTTCAGGCAAATTACATCATAATTCTTTAATTATAGCTAATCCTGGTAATACCCAACAAAGAAGCTCTGAACTTAGCTTCTGCTTGTTCAGTAACCATTTGGGGTTGCGTTTCTTTGTTCTTCTGTCCAAAAATGGAGCTTATGTAAAAATAATGATTATTAATAACGAGTTGCCTCATTACATATGTTTGCATTAAGAAATAAGCAGCTTCCATCGCCATTTGAGGACTGATTCTACATGTTCAGAAATCTAATATGGTATGGCTCTCCTAGGACTGTGCCATTTCAGAATGCATTTCTACACGACGACAACGAAACCGTCAAGGTAAGGAGTACTTGTCAAACATTGTGTCTGAACTGAAGAGAAGACAACATGTATGTATTGCTATGTAAATAGAAGTTCATGGGAAGCAAAGGTCTTCTGGCGAGTCCCAGCTCGGAAACCTGTTACTTCCGGGTTTCGCCACTCGCGCATGCACAGAAGCGCTAAATTGCACTTCACGCATGCGCAGAAGCGCCAAATCGCATCACGGGCATGCGCAGATGTGGCACTGCAGGTTACGAATGCTGCGGGTTGCGGACGTTCCTTCATCATGGATTATGGCCGCAACCTGAGGTTCCACTGTATCATACCATAGTGTATCATACAACATAAACACCCATGGAAAAACAATAAAACACACATGCCAGCTTTATAAATATAGTCGTACCTTGGTTCTTGAAAGCCTTGTGACTCAAACATTTTGGCTCCTGAAGGCCACAAACCCAGAAGTGAGTATTCCGGTTTGCGAATGTTTTTTGGAAGCTGAATATCCAACGCGGAAGCCGCACCAATCGGAAGCCGCACCTTTGTTTTCAAACGTTTTCAGAAGTCAAACAGACTTCTGGAACGGATTCCATTTGAGAACCGAGGTACAACTGTAGTAGCAAAAAATAGTAATACTACTCAAATAATAAACAAAGCAATGCCTCAGCCTCCCCCTAGACCAAACAAAACCTCAGCCTCCCCCTAGTCCAAAAAATTATGCATATCGAACCAGCAATTTCCCCCATTTAACATCCCCACCCCACCCTGAAGTCTGGTGTCAAGGCCAGTTGTTAGAAAGCAGTGGTCAGTGGGTTTAGTGTCCTCCAGGGATGGTCTGTCATTTCTCCTCTGCCTTCAGGGGGGAGCAGAAGCGAAGCGAAGCAGGAAGGTGGTAACAAAAGTTTTGCCTGATTTGCAGTTGACCCAGCTACTACTCCTCTTCTGCTTTAATCTTGGCCCCCTCCCTAGAGGCAGCCTAAACAGATCTGGAGTTAGGACACGTCTCTCTTTAAGCTCAGATGCTGCAGCTTCAGTGCTAACCCCCACCCCAGATAGTATAGTATACTAACTAGCTAGCTCCCGTTTAAAGTAAAGTTTCTAAGATGAGATCACTTCTACTTTCAATCTACACAAATCAAAGACATATCTGGCTTTCCCCCTGGAGTTTTCCCTATTTTTTTGTACTGCAAAACCTAAATAAATATGGATTTATCAAAGGGCCTTAAGGCAGAACTGTTCAAGCTATGACTGCATTTTGTTTGAAACTCAAAGCTTTTCAAGCTCCATGCTTATGGAGTGGTGAAACTTAGGTATGCTGGGGATATTGTTTGTTGTGGTATTTTCACTTTCATGCTGGAGGTAAAAAAGAGCTGAAATGAAAAAATCTAAGGGAACTGCAAGTATACAGTGTGTGTGTGTGTGTGTGTGTGTGTGTGAGAGAGAGAGAGAGAGAGAGAGAGAGAACGAACATGTACACACACACACACACACACAGAGAGAGAGAGAGAGAGAGAGAGAGAGAGAGAGAGAGAGAGAGAGAGAGAGAGAGAGAGAGAGAGAGAGAGACTGAATACCCATATTACTATTTTAGCCTCTTTCCAGCAAGTTCTGCTAGCATACAGATGAAGAAGATAATCACATTTGCCAAACCCAGGGGTCCCCAAACTAAGGCCCAGGGGCCGGATGCGGCCCAATCACCTTCCAAATCCGGCCCACGGACGGTCCGGGAATCAGCATGCTTTACATGAGTAGAATCTGTTATTTTATTTAAAATGCCTCTGGGTTATTTGTGGGGCCTGCCTGGTGTTTTTACATGAGTAGAATGTGTCCTTATATTTAAAATGCATCTCTGGGTTATTTGTGGGGCATCAAGCACGCAAGCCATGGTTCTCAGGGCTCGACTTATCTGTGATGACTTTTGGGCTCTGAGGCTAATGCAACATCTCAGCGGCTGGAACGTTCAAAGCCCACAATGTCCGAGTTGCCTCAGATGCTGTGAATCTTGGTAGCATAGTTCATCTATTTTTGGCCTATCTCGAACAATCAAACAGCGCTGCAAATGTACAGATGAAATAACCTGTTGTGTGATAGGAAACGGTATTTTCCATGGTCTGTTGGAGCACTATGACCAAAGAGCAATGAACTAAGGAGAACTGTGATGCATAACTGAATCTGGATTTCATCGCTTGAGAACACATACCCCAAATACTTTACAGGGATAAAGCTTGAACAAATAGTCGGCCTGAAAGGAGTTAGTCTGAACAAAGCACTGAGCTTTGATGCAATATGTTCCATGTTAGGTTGCTATCTGGGCAGTTACTCCAGGAAACTGACATGTTTGCACTTCAACATTTCAATATCGTTTACCCAGCATAACATAGTAGCTCAACCAAAGCACATTCACAAAGGACTCAGCAAAGACGTTAGACAAAATTATTCTTTAAAATCACCCTGATTCTGCACAACATTTAGGTCATGTTCACACCATACATTTAAAGCACTATGATACCACTTTGAACAGTCATGACTTCTCTCAAAGGATTCTGGGAGCTGTAGTTTATTAAGGGTTCTGAGAGTTGTTAGGAGAACTGTATCCCTCAAAACTACAGAGTTCCCTGTGAAGAGGGATCAGTTGTTAGAACCACTCTGAGAATTGTAGCTCTGGGGGAGGAAAAGAGGTTTCCTAACAACTCTCAGCACCCTTAACAAACTACAGCTCTCCGAATTCTTTGGGGGAGCCATGATTGTTAAAGTGATAGCATAGTCCTTTAAATGTATGGTGTGAATGTGGCCTCAGAAACAAGTCCTACTGTTTTCCACAGAACTTCCAAGTATGTGACTAAGAATGAAATGGGGACATTTAAGAACAATTAAAAGCTTGGCCTAAAAGTCTTCCTGGAGGAAAATAAATGAATAAACGAGTAATTACTGAGAGACCACATGATAAATTATAATTTAGTTTTTAGGATAACTGAGTGATGAAAGAAGTGAGCAATGGAACTACTACATATTTTGCCATGATGAATCAAAATGGATTGTATCTCCTCAAAGTAGACTTACTAAAATGAATGAACCAAAGTTAGTCATGGCTATTAATTTCAATGGGCTTACTCTGACTAGAGCTATTGTATACAACCCAATGCACTAGCAAAATGCTCTGGAAAGCAAAGGGGTTTAGTGGATGGTGAGCTACAGAGTTTTGCAGTGTACAGCAATGCAATATACTGTATGCCAGTATGGCCCCTCTCAGGTTGCTCAGTGTCAGGGCTAGATATGTGTAGGCTTTTTCTCTTGTGCAACAGAGTCCCTGACCATTCATTTATATGGAAAAAAGTAAAGGTGCCTGCTCTTTGTGGCTAGAGCTAAGCACTGTGTCCTCGCTTCCTCGCAGAGAGAGTAATTTATTTTTTATTTATTTGCCTTTCTCCCAACAATTGCCAAAGGCTGCATCACATTTCATTTGGCTCATAGAACTTAGGCAGTCAGTATGAGTCAAATGGCTCACCACAAAACTGTGCCAATTGAGACTGCATGCAAGGACATGCTTAACCTTTTCCAAAAGAAGTCATTGTAGTAGTCAAAGGGCCTGGGACTCTTCTGAGTATGCTTTTATATGCTTCCTGTGTTTTTATATTGCTTTTAGGTTATGGTTTTGTTTCTTATGATATATTGTTTCTTTTTCAGACAATACACTGCTTAGAGTTTTTAAGAATGTGAAATGGTTGCCAAATTATTTGAAATAAATGTAAATAAATAGGAGTATGGGTGCAGAATAAGCTAAGCAAATATATTTTATTTATTATTTCCATTTTTTAGACAACGTACTATCTGAAGATCTTGAAGCGGTTTACAATAAATAGAAACACAGGTATGAGTACAATCAAAACCATAGCAAATGATTTACATAAAAGAGAAATGGCTATATACACTGTATCAATAAATAGAAACACAATGTTGTTCTAAATGAAGCCAGAAACCCCAATGGGCTCTTGCCCCACTCACACTGCTCATCTCTTATCTCTCACCTGAGAGCACCAAGTTTTATATTGGAGCAGACTTTTACACTCAGTTGGGTGTTATAAACCTACTTCCCTCTGTGCACTCCCAACTACATAATCGTAACATGCTTGGTGCTGCACAACCTCAGCTCCTGAGAAATCAGCACTGGTAGCAGAAAATAGTAGATCCTTCCCAAAACAGATACCCCCTCCCCAAATTCTCCCCAGTACTGGGATGGGCTTGCCTGTGATTAACTCAGCTCTTCAGAAATACTGATTTGTCAGTCGAGAACCCGCCACCCGCTTGAGGAAATAAAGATCCAAGGACACAATGTATTTTAGTTAATGGGTGAAAAAGGCCACAACTTTATTGGTTACAGCATGGGAGTGGTATTGGCTTAGGCATTAGATTGAACAGACTAGATGACTCCCCCCGCTCAGCGTGGAGTCATCAAAGGTTAGCAACCAGAAAGTGGAGCCTGTTGATGCAAATACAACTGAAAGCTCCCCCTGATGCCACTGGGGGTCGTGCCATGGCCATAGCCCAGGTCTCCCATATTCTCCGGGAAACCCCCGTTTTTCCAGCCATTTCCCGCTGGCAGCCCAGATTTATTTAAAAAACCCGTAAATCCCCCGGATTCTTACCGGCCCGGGGAGGCTCCTCCTGTGCATGTCTGGAGTCTCTGGACATGCGCAGAAGTGATTTCTGGTGCTGTGGCCATTTTGGAAATGGGCAGAGCATGCGTAGAAGTGACTTCCGGTGCTGCTCTGCCCAGTTCCAAAATGGCCGCAGTGTGACTTCCGCTGCCGCGCCGCAGCCAATCAGGGATTTTTCAATCTGGGAGTTGGCACCTATGGCCATGGCCCTAGCCACCAGCAGGGCATCAGCAGGAAATGGAGGCTGAGATCTGCCATGGCTTCATTAAGTGCAGCTAAACCCCGCCCCAGAGCCAACCCTATTGGCTGGCTACTGGAGGTGTGGTGCGGCAGCAAGGGCAGGTAAGGTAAGGGGCTGACACGCCCCCTTGCCTACGCGGGAGCGGCTTCCGTTCACAACCCCTCCCCTCTGTAAGGAGGAGAGACTTTAGATCAAAGAATAGTTACCAGTATGTCACATACAATGCAGTCATGACAGTTATCATTGACTGTGCAATTACCCCACCATCCTCTCAGCTATATCCAAAGGTGTATAAGGATTGGGATTCACTTACCACATATGCACAGTTTCTAAGATGCTCTATTAATATGAAGGGGTTTTTTTAGTGCAAAATTTAAATGGCTTACAAGACAATATCCAGCCCAATTCCTCTGGACAGATATATGCTAAAAAACACAGCCCATAGGTTGAGTGCAGTGAGCACTTGTTACACTGATGGTTTTCATTCCAGTTACGGCTCTTGATCTGCAAGTCTACACTTTTAGTACATCTATTCTTCTTCTTTACTTGTCACAAAAAGTTTGTTTACACCATGCATCCTCTAACCTCAGGGTAACGCTGCTGGGGGTTTTCTTTGGTAATTCATACCTGCCACCTGTCTGACACCTGCCACCTGTCTGATTCTTATGAATGCAAAGGCACTGTAAGGTTACTGGCAATCATTCCAAATATCTCATTGCGAAGAAGGCAAAATGCCAACAGATAGGTTGAGTGCGGTGCCAGTCCTATATTGCAGCTGAAACTGCAGCTAAGGAGAGCCTTGGATTTGTTTTCTACGAAAGTGCAGGTGGGGTGCTGCTTATATGATCCTCCTTTCAGCCTAAGGTCCCAGGACATGTAATTGCAGGAGTTTTTTTTTTAAAAAAAATGGAACAAAATCATATTTTACAGAAATAAGTAGGAAGCCTCGGAATTACAATTATAGATTTAATTATAGTCTACACAGACTCCACTAAGGAAAACCAACAACCATTATGCATGTTCTTGCTTGAGGGGGGGAAACAAGAAGAAAACTATACATCGTATTTCCTCAAACATAGGGCCGGACAGAAAACAGATTATGGTCCATTAAGCAGTTTCTTAATGGACAAGACAAGAATGATGGACAAGGTGGATCTTCATCTGATCTTACACCACACAGTCACACTCCACAACCTATTGTATTGGCTCCCGATCTATAGATCTTTCCAGCAGATGTTTGGGCATTTAGAGTGGTTTTTTCTTTGCTTTTTCTTTTATAAATGAAGTCCTTTATTTATATCTTTTTTAAAAAAAGAAAACCCCAGCTTATATGAATTTCTTTATAATGGGCTCCTGAGATCTGAAGAAATAAAATGTCTTTTGAATTATTATTATTTTTCCCTGTAGCAAAGACAACAAAGAAACGGGTATGCATAAATACACCTGTTCAGACTCCACTCTCATCTCCATCCCAAGAAAATCTGGCTGCCTTCCAGTCACCCTTGAATCAGTTAAATTATGTAGGAATGTCTTGTATCAAAGCTGAGGAAAAGAAAATGGATAGGCTCATGCCTAATTTATTTTGAAAGTGACCCAAATGGCCCTTCCACCTGCTGGGAGGAAACTAAGCAAACCAGTCTTTCCCTTGAAAACAGTCTACGAAAATAAAGCCTTTAGGGACCTGTTACCATATACTATACTGGGGTCCAGCTCAGAGACCTTTCAAAAGCTATCTAGTTTATCCTTCCTTTCCATTCCTGCCAGCATGGTCCTTTCCTTCCTGAGGCAGCTTCATTTTTCTAGAGGAACGAGTGAACCATCCCTACCAGAGGCAACTCATATTTTCTTATCTCTGTCAAAACACTGTCCCTCTGTTTCCTGTGAGTGTCAAATCTTTATATCACCCATGATTGAGAAGGGCGTGTCAACAGACTGGGCTAGCCAACATGGTGCCCTCCAGTTGTTGTCCGACTCCAATTCCCATCAGACCCAGCCAGCATGGCCCGTGATATGGGATGGTGAAGTCCAGCATCATCTGCACCATGTTGGCTATGCCTGAGCTAGGAGCAATAATTACTCACTTAATGGACCTCTGAACCTTCAAAATAATAGGCTCAGGTAAAATCATTGTGTGTAGGGTTGTCGTATTTCAAATAGTGAAAATCCGGACAAAAACATGGTTGAGCTTTTTTTTTAGTTTTGCGCAGAGTTGTTGACTATTTTCTATAAAAACAGCACTGCTGACATGGGTTGCCATCCGTCCAGATTTTCCAAGACATTTAGCCAATTTCTGCCTGGACACTACTGACAAATGCAGTATTCCAGATATGTCCAGGAAATTCAGCAACCCTAATTGTGTGGAGCTTCAAGCATTGGACTTTTGGGGAAGTTTTTCCTAAACCTTTTGAGATCCATTGCCCCACATGTTCCAACAGACTTCCTTTTGCTGAGCAGGTTTTTAGTTCAGGCCCTAGATTAGGAATCCTGCAAACTAAATCATTACCTACAATCATATGTAATTTCTTTTGCACTCGGTGAATCATTAAGTCTGGGGAGACAGCTTATTTATATCTGCTTAACTATACAGTGCTTGCCAATTTGGATGAACCAATCATTACTTCAAGGATACCAGGCTAGGACCTGCTTGACTACAGCATGACACCCAAACCCTGCCTGATCCTTTACTCCCTCAAGGAAGGAGTTGCGTATTCTCCTGCAAGCCTTCTATCAGTCTTGCTTTTTCAGGAGGGAAGACAAAATATACCTCCCTTGGCCAGGAAGCTGTTTTCTATCCATGCAGGAAATCCTAGCACATAATTATCACCAACACAAGGAACAATCGGTGTGAGAAGTGCACCTACTTTGCCATCCAGAAACATAGAGATAAATAATAATTAAGGATACATTTCTCTTTAGAATTATATCTTGTTTGCAGTATTATATAAATTAGCCGTCATCTTGGGGAAAACTACTATTTTGGTTTATGGAAGACTGTCCAAAAAGGACAATTCTCAGATTGGCTCAGAAGTGTCCACTGTCTTCCCTGAAACAAACATAGTTCAAAAGTGGTCTAAGTGCAACTCAGAAGGTGGAGGTTTTCAAAACAGAAGTTGTTTGGCCATTTGTCAGGAATTCTTTAGCTGTGTTTCTTGCATTCATAGAATCGTAGAATTGTGCAGTTGAAAGGAAGCCACAGGGTCATTTAGTTCAACCCCCTGCACTGCAGGAATCTCAGCTAGATCATACATGACAGATGATAATTGAAACCCTGCTTAAAGACCTCCAAGGAAGGAGAGCCTACCACCTCTTGTAGCAGTGTGTTCCACTGTCAAACAGTTCTTACTGTCAGAAAGTTCTTCCTGATATTTATTCAGAATATCCTTTCTTGTAACTTGCACCCATTGGTTCAAGTCTTACTCTCCAGAGCAGAAGAAAACAAGCTTGCACCCTCCATGTGATAGCCCTTTAGATATTTGGAGTTGGCTAACATATCACCTCTTAGTCTCCTCTTTATAAGGCTAAACATACTCAATTCCATCAACTGTTGCTCATTAGACCTGGTTTCTAGACCCTTCATCATCTTGATTGCCCTCTTCTGCACACATTCCGGCTTGCCAATATCCTTCTTAAATTGTGGCACCCAGAACTGGACATAGTATTCCAGGTGTGGTCTGACTAAGGCAGAATTTAGGACTATTCTGAGTAGGACATTGATCAAGACCAGGCATCCCCAAACTGTGGCCCTCCATATGTTTTGGCCTACAACTCCCATGATCCCTAGCTAACAGGACCAGTGGTTGGGGAAGATGGGAATTGTAGTCCAAAACATCTGGAGGGCCGAAGTTTGGGGGTGCCTGATCAAGACACTTCTGTTGATGCAGCCTAGAATAGCATTAGCTTTTTTGCTGCTGCTGCTGCTGCATCACACTGTTGACTCACCATTGACAATGTTGGCTTGGGGTCTACTAACATCCCTAGATCCTTGACATATGTCCTATCGGCAATCCAAGTGTCCCTCATTTTATATTTGTGGTGCTGGTTCTTCCTACCTGTGTAGAACCTTACATTTGTCTCTGCGAGGCATCTAACTAGGAGACCCTTGGAGTCCCTTCCAATTCTACAGTTCTGTGATTCCATGAAAGTGACTTTTATTTCAACAGATACTATACATTTAGTAAAAAACTATTGACACTTCCTCACAAGCAAATGAATGCAACATTCATTTTGGTGACCTGTTTGTACAGTCTAGTCTTAAAATGAAATCAGACCTTAAATGATATTTACATTCCTAATTCATAAGGATGCTTCAAGAACTGATGTTTTTAGAACATGTGATTACAGAGTTTGAAGATTATGTTTGAAGATTAGGTTTGTGAAATACATTTATGTATTTATCTTATTATTCTGTATATGCCCAAGGAACTTTTTGTCCCTATGATTATTACCCTGTGAGTAAATAACCAGCTTCTAAATGCACTTATCCTCACAACACCTAAGTGAAGCAATGAACTGCTGCTTTTCAACCACCATCCCATTTTTAAAAACAAGCAAACAAACAAAACTAGGACAGATTTGCACAGAAGTTTCATGTGCTACTTTTGAAAATGCCAGAAGCTGTGTTGAAGACATACTCCAATTTTTATTTATACTAATAGCAAATTTTCCTTCTAACATTACACTTTCCCATAAGTAATTTGCCCAACTCTTCTGTAGAGTTTCTCCTAGAAGGTGGTATCAAATGCTATGAAGGTACAGTGGTACCTCGGGTTACAGATGCTTCAGGTTACAGACTCTGCTAACCCAGAAATATTACCTCGGGTTAAGAACTTTGATTCAGGATGAGAACAGAAATCGTGTGGCGGCGGCAGAGGGAGGCCCCATTAGCAAAAGTGGTACCTCAGGTTAAGAACAGTTTCAGGTTAAGAACGGACTTCCGGAACAAATTAAGTTCTTAACCTGAGATACCACTGTACTTCTCTAGGGATAAAAATGCATGAATCACAAAGTGGTTCAATGTAATAGCTCAGAGTACCCACAGCAAAAGAAGTTACACTACTCAGTCCTGGGTTTACCCTAACACTTAGACAAAGCTCTTGCAACCTGACAATGTTGATTCCACCCCCCATTCAGTGCAATATTGGAAGCAGAGTCACATTCATTGTGAACTGTAAGGATTATGCTATCCCTGACCTGAATGTACCAACACACAATTGACTTTCTTCCAGGTTAAGCACAGGTCTCCAGTAGGTGTTTCAAACAACTGCACTGATGATGTATGTATGGAAATTAAGTAGGATGGAAATTAAGTAGGTTATCAGAGGTGAGCGTTCACCTCTGCATTGCATAGAAGCATGGGGAGAAAAAGCACAAGTTCATTCCCTGCATTGCTATTATTATTGCTTTCCTGCATTGCAATTGTTGATTAATTTATATACTGCTCAGTGCCTGAACTTGTTTCTACAAATTCTATTTATTTATATTTAAAAAAAATAAAAATATAAAAACCAAACACATAAATTGAATTTGAACCCATGATTAAGATATACAATAAAGCTGTATAATTTTTTAAAAAGTAAAAACGGAAGATCTAGTTCAAGGGAATAGGAATATGGTTACACATCTGCAAGTGCCTGCAGGATGCAAACACAGACCGGGGTCTCTCAAATCTCAAGACAGAGGGCATTCCATAGATCTGGTACAATAAGTGGAAAAGGCCACCTTCACATTCCCAATAATCATTGGGCCATGGCAACATTACCAGGGTTCCATTTGCTGACTTCAATGCCTTTACAGGGTAAAAAGGTAAAGGTAAAGGAGCCCTGAGAGTTAAGTCCAGGTGCGAATGACTCTGGGGTTGCAGCGCTCATCTTGCTTTACTGGCCGAGGGAGCCACGTTTGTCCGCAGACAGTTTTACCAGGTCATGTGGCCAGCATGACTAGGCTGCTTCTGGTGAACCAGAGCAGCACACGGAAACGCCATTTGCCTTCCAGCTGTAGCAGTACCTATTTATCTACTTGCACTGGCGTGCTTTCGAACTGATAGGTTGGCAGGATCTGGGACCGCACAATGGGAGCTCACCCTGTCGTGGGGATTCGAACTGTCGACCTTCTGATCGACAAGCCCTAGGCTCAGTGGTTTAGACCACAGCACCACCCGCGTAGAGGGGAAATCAGCAGTCCAGAGTATTTTAGCAGTTTATATGAAACTCTCAAGACCTTAAAGCTGGCTCGGTAGCTAATAGGCAGCAAGAGCAGATCCATCAGTACAGGTGTGATGTGTGTCCAATAAAAGGCACCACTCAGCACCTAGGCTGTGGGCATTCTGCAGCAGTGGCACCTATGGACCAGCCATAAGAGAAGCCCGATATATGATGCACTACAGAGAATCTCAGAAATATTTCCCCTGTGGGTGAGATTGTGTCCCTGGACCAAGAGTATGGAAGAAATGAACAACAAAAGTACCAAAACAGTGGCCTGGGGATGCTCCAAGAGTCATCAAAGTCACTGGTGGCTCAAGTGGCTGCAGTAATGAGGAGCATCTCTTATCAGTTTTGGCTGGTACATCAGCTTTGGCTGTGTCTGAACAGGGACAGCTTAGCCACAGTGCCTTGCTAACCTAATGCCTTGATTACTGCGATGTGCTCTATGTGGACCTACCCCTAGCTGCAGTCTGGAAGCTGAAGCTAGCATAGAATGCAATAGTTAGGCTAATGAGCCAGGGACATGTAACACCCTTGTTAAAAGACCTACACTGTGCCAATTAGCTAACAGGCCAGGTTCCAGGTTCTAATATTAATTTACAATTTCTTAACCAGCTAGGGACTAGCTTATCTGAGAGAGTGCCTTCCATATAAAACTGTCTGCTTCCTGCAGTCATCTTCAGTAATCTCCCACAACCTGCAAATGTTTGTTGGCGACAACTCACAACAGAGCCTTCCCTGTCATGACACTTTCTTTTTGGAATAACCATCTCCCAGACATAAAGCAAACATTAACTCGGCTACACTTTTGATGAACGTTGAAAACCTTCCTGTTCATCTTGGTGTGTGCTGGTGTGTACTGGTGTGTGCTGGCAGGCATTATGGTTTTAAAAAAGGTTTTGACTTCTGATTATGTTGGACACTTTTAAAAATTTTTAAGTATATAGTGGAATCTCGGGTTGCGGATGTAATCCATGATGGAGGCATGTCCGCAACCCGCAGCGTTCGTAACCTGCAGCCCTGCGTCTGCACATGCGTGTGACGCAATTTGGTGTTTCTGCACATGCGGAAGTGCAATTTAGCACTTCTGCGCATGCGTGAGCAGTGAAACCTGGAAGTAACCCTTTCCAGTACTTCCAGGTTTCCCGCAAACGTGTAACCTGAAACGTCTGTAACCCCGAAGGTACCACTGTATTATGGGCCTTGGCCAGTATAGCGAGATGAGCACAGCAACCCCAGAGTTGTTTGCAACTGGGCTTAACTGTCAGGGGTCCTTTACCTTTTTTAAGTATATTGTATATTTGTTTTGCTGTATGCCACTTTGAAATGGTGCTCTTGCTGTGAGAATCGCAGGCAGCACGCACATATTTAAAAATAAATAGCCATCAACAACAATATCTCCTACTCCTTCTCACTGTATGAAGTGACCTATATTGAAAATCTCAAGTGAAGCAATCCTACTAGCCATCTGAAACTGTTTTGACCTCTAGCCACTCTTCACAACTGCCATTAAACATTCATTTCTAAAGAAGTGTCTGAGAAGTTTAGAAGTGCTATCTGTTCTTTCTACAGGCTTCATATACAATATGCTGTACTTCCCCTACAAGAAAACTGTGGTTTCTTAACTCATGGGATTATTTCTGAGTAAGTGTTTTATTAGCTTCTATCCAAGCCAGCTCTTTCTCTTTCTCCAGATTATGCAGTATTATGCTCGAGTCCATTAGTCATGTAATTTAGCCTGCCGGAATGAAATTGTTGCCTGCCTTTCTAAAGTGGTAGATAATTAACTGTTGCAGAGAAAGGTATTTGTGCTTTGCCATTGAAAGAAAACTCTTCCTGGGTAAATGAGTAAGAATCCAGATATTGCTAGAATTTTTTTGCTAACTAGCAGTCTGATCCTGTGCATGCTTTAGCTAAACACCAATGCAGGCTTGTCCATTAGGACTGATGGGGCACTGCCCTACCAACCTCAGTCTGCCATCATTGGCTCAGGCACCTACTATTGGCATTTCTGCCTTCTGCACCACCAGTCCTAATGGCCACCAGCCACTACTGTTAAATTCTCATAGGGCATTGCATTCAAGAGTATTCTCGCGAAGTGGCAGCCAATGAAATGGAAAACCGAGCATGGTTTCCAGAGACATTGTGCGTTAAGGACTCCATTTGGGAAGGAACACATGTTTTGCATGCAAAAGGTCCCAGGATCAGACTTTGGAACTCCCTGCCTATTGATATCAGGCAGGAATCTTCATGGTACTGTATGCTTTTTGGTGCCTGCTAAAACATTCTTGTGTAGACAAGTCTACTCATATGTTTACAAAGTTGATGCAAGTTTTAATCTGCTTTTAGTCTATTGCCGTTTTAATTTTTTGGAAGTTTTACATTTTTGTTGTTAATTCTTCTTATTGCTAATGTAATTGTTTCATATATATTTTTTGTAAACCACTTTAAGTGGGTTTTTTTTAAAAAAACCAAATCAAGTGGTATACAAATTTTATGAAATAAATAAATAGAATCCCTGCAAGCATGATGGAGAAAGACTTCTGTATGAAACCCAAGAGTGCCACTGCCAGTCACTGGAGACAGTATTGAGTTTGATAGACCAACAGTCTTGCTTGATATAAGAAAGCTTCCTATGTCCCTATGTGTTTTGACATGCATGCAGAACAAGGGGAGTGGAATTGTACCTGCTGGCTCAACCAACTCTGGCATAACCCATGTGTGCAAGAACCTGTGAGTCATAGCTGCCAAGTCTCCTGTTTTTCATGGGAAACCCCCGTATTTTGTTGCTGTTTCCCGCTGTTATCCCGAATTGATTATATCCCGTAAATATCCCGTAAAGCTCCTGCCGGTGGTCATGTCCCGGCTCCCGGCTGTCTGAGCATGTCTGGACATGCGATTTCTGGTGCCCAGACATGCAGACACAGGCAGCCCAGCACCAGAAGTCGCTTCTACGCATGTCTGGACATGCGTAGAAGCGACTTCCGGTGCCACTCTGCCCATGTCTGGGCACCGGAAATCAGGCGGCGCCGGCACTGGAAGTCGCTTCTACGCATGTGCGTAGAAGCGACTTCCAGTGCCGCACCGCCGCTGATCCCGGATTTTTCAATCCAGGAGTTGGAGGGTATGCTGTGAGTCCGCAATATGTAGGTTTGACAGGGATCACTGAAAGAGAATGTCTCAGATTTGCAAACAGGAGTATGCATGTACACTCTGCATTCCTCTGAAGAATCTTTATAACGGCTACAGCTTTGGAACTCAGTTTCCCCACCTCTGCTTCACTGCATTGGTTGCTATTGGCAGAGACAATGATGCCTGCCTGCCTTCTTTAATTAAAGGTTACTAGGGAAATGCAGAATTAATATGATGTGATGGCAGGCATGTTAGTATGCTGTTTGGATGACTTACTTCTGAGCAAGCATGCGCTGGATCAGATTGCTCGCTGGCAAGCATTTCTTAGCAATCTCTGGGAATTTACTGATTTAAGCGTCAGAAAGAGTTTTCTCTCGGTGGCAAAGAAAGCACAGGTATTTGTGCATTAAGAGTTAATTATCGACTGCTTTTGGAAAGCAGGCAACAATTTCTTTCTAGTGGAGTAGATTGCATGACTAATGGTATTATACAGGTATGTAATACTTCCTAAGCCAGAGAAAGAGGAAAATTGGGTTAGATTGATACTCATATAGGGCTGAGAGCATGTGGACACAGAAGTTATGCTGAATGCATGCTGTGAGTAGAGCAAATGGACCCAATATTGTAGCATTCATGTTAATGCGAGAAGAATTTTATGGTACCTTAAAAATTAGTAGAAGTATTGTGGCATGAGCTTTAATGGACTAGAGCCCACCTCATCAGATGCATGGAAGTATATTGCCAGTTGCCCAGCATTTGTCTATCTTTCTATGCAAAAATTTGGAACATATAATTTGGGCTTCTGTTAAGTGGAGCTTTTTCACAAGTTTGTGTGGATAAGAATCGCACTCACAAAACATTCAGTACTACTTTCATCTCAGAATGATGGATAACAATAACATCATACCTATTTTGAATTTAAGAAAGATAGGGCTGTAATAAAGCTGTGTTGGTTTTCCCCTTAAAAAGACACGGTGAGCTTGTAGGCCTACAGATATTGTTGGATATCAGCCCCAAACAACCTGATAGGAGTTGATTGGCAGCATATGGAGGGCTACAGGTACCCCAGACTCGTCCTAGGATAACTGGCATAACAGCTTGTTGCAAAGATAGCCTAACCTGTAAAAGGCACTATTCCCCGCCCGCCCCTTCTCTTCTGTGACTGCATATGTGTGCAATGAGAGAAAGTGAAGTATAGTTAGAGCAACCTTCTCCAACCTGATGTCCTTCAGATGTTACTGGGCAACAACACTCCTCAACCTTAGTCAGCATGGACAATGGTCAAGTGGGCAAGTCTGGGTTCGAGTGATAGACTAGGACCAACGAGGCTTGGATTCAAATCCCTGTTGTGCCATGAGGCTTGCAGGATTAGCTCAGGCCAAGCACCAACTCCTAGCTTAACCACTACACAGGATTGTTGTAAGGATCAATTAGTGGCAGGGTGAGACAATCATGTGTGCAGCACTGAGCTATAAAAAACGTACTAAATAAACTGATAACAGCAAGTGTGCAAGTAAATGTGCTTGTAGGCAGCCTCCCTCTTCCTTCCTCCCTCTCAGCCGCCAGTGCCTGTCTATCCTGTGTAAGATGTCCTTGAACAAATATTGGGGGTTCCTCTGAGCATACTGATACCTTCCTATTGCTTCTCAATTTTGGCTACATGGTAACAGCATACTAGGATGCTACATAGTAGCAGTGTACAGTATAAAGATGACCCAAAGTCACCTCGTATCTGAGCATTAAAAAGAAAGATAGATTTCTGAGTTCCAACCACGCTGTGTTCTAATGAATCCAATCAATGTTTAAGTTTCTGAGCCACTCTCTATAAAATGAAGCTCTGCTCTCCCGCTCACTATAATGGGGGAATCTAAAAACAGCTTTAACTTTCTCCCCTTTTGGCTACAGTGGATGAAACTTATGAGCGTAGTAATGGTTTAAGCCGACTAAGCTGTAGAGCAGGCTAAGCTGTAGGACCAGAACCATTTTGTGGATAAAGTTATGAATGTAAATTTCCTTTATAACCCATTATGAAGGTTGTGTGAGAGTGATGGTTTGTCTTTAACATATTTAAGAACTGGCAAAATGGGTATGTTTGCTTGTATTATTATTATTATTATTATTATTATTATTATTTAATAATAATAACAACCTTAGCTTGATAGACCTGGCTTTGTTGTTTATAGATCTACATTGAAAAAATGGCCACACATTATTATTTTTTAGTTTATAACTGAAAAACATTTATAACACAATCACAAAATTTCACTTTGGTCAATCATTTATATTTATACTTTATCCCCTACCGGGTTAGCAAAACTTGCATGAACAATATATTAAAATTATACGATTGAGACTCACATAGAGATTTTTTTTAAAAAAAAAAGAAACTGTATAATATGTTGAAAAACACACATAATATAATGTTCTCATGTGCAATCCCCCTCTGCTAAGGTATCCTCCTCCTCCGCAGTCGAAACATTCCTAAAAGATTAGCTCTTTGCAAGAAGAGGAGAATGCAGCCTGTCATCATCCAGATTACAGCATGGCAGAAAAAGACAGCAAGAGATACGGATGACCAGCACAGCCTTCAGGGTAAGGAACACATTCAGGAAGACAAGCCCCAATGGATCAAACAAGCTGGCCATGGCACATCATCACACACTTCTGGGAAAGGCGAAAACCTACTTGCTCTACCAATCCATTTGATGCAATGGCAAATTGGCACTGGTCGCATTGAAATGATCACCCCTCTTTTCTGAAAGAGCTCTAGTTATGGACCACTGCATCCACCCAAGCCTTCTAGAAGTGCAACAAATTTGAAAGTGCACATGTCTGCCAAATTATATTTTCAAAACGTGAACATGATCATTGCTTTCACATAAGGCCAATGGCCACAACAACCACAGTAACTCGAACTGTAACTCTCCAAAGATGATCTGCCCCAAACTCAATTCTTCATTCCTGCTTGTTTGGGTATACTGTACATAGTTTCCAGGTAGCACAGTACTCTGTGGATCCTTTATCCTCTCTCTATAGGATTAGTGACTATGCCTCTACCATCTTCAGCACAATTGGAATACCGTGCTGCAAATTCTGAACAAGCAGCAGGAAAAATGTCGATTTTTTGACTAAGCACAAAATTCTCCTTAGTTCCCCCTATTACTTGTGGTGACAAAAATATTGTCTATATTAGTGAAGATAACTAAATGGATCCCCATGATCACAAAGGGTACATTGTTGAACACCAGGTGTCATGGGACCACAGAACAGGGGAAAATATGTTGCCTTCATAGAATCTTAGGAATTCCAATGGTCATCTAGTCAAATCTGCTGCCACAGCATCCCAGAAAGGTCACCATCCAGCTTCTGCATGAAAACCTCAAATGAAAGTTGATCCTTGTTCCACTGTCGAGCACCTCATACAATCAGAAAACTCTAATACTGTATTTACTCAAAACCCTCTTTCTTTTATTTTGAAAATGTTGGTGTAGGTTCTACCCTCTTGAGCAACAGAAGGCAAGTTTGCTGCACCCCCCATGTGGCAGTCCTTCAAATACCTGTATTTGAAAACAGCCTCTTTGTTGCCTCTTTTAAATATATCCAGTGTGGTGTAGTGGTTAAGAGCAGTAGACACATAATCTGGGGGACTGGGTTCGGGTCTCCGCTCCTCCACATGCAGCTGCTGGGTGACCTTGGGCTAGTCACACTTCTCTGAAGTTTCTCAGCCCCACTCACCTCACAGAGTGTTTGTTGTGGGGGAGGAAGGAAAAGGAGATTGTTAGGCGCTTTGAGACTCCTTCAGGTAGTGATAAAGCGGGATATCAAATCCAAACTCTTCTTCTTCTTCTTCTTCTTCTTCTTCTTCTTCTTCTTCTTCTTCTTCTTCTTCTTCTTCTTCTTCCACCTTCATTGTAGAACTTGGCCTGTCACCCAACACCATCACCCCCAAAGGACATTTTATCCTGCTTGCAAGCTGTAGCTGAGTGGTAAAACACCCTACTTTGCATTCAGAAGGTCCCACCTTCAATTCCCAGCATCTCCAAGTAGGGCTGGGAGGGATCCCTGCATGAAATCCTGGAGAGCCACTGCCAGGCAGTGTTTGTCAGAATATGTTTAGATAGACCAAATGGTCTGACTCAATATAAGTCAGTTTCTTCTACCCTGTGTTCTTCCTTTTCAAGAGGATGTTTCTGTCCACTGCTTAGAAACTGAATAAATGGTCCATTTGCTCTCAACAGGAAAACTCTGCTTCCATCTGCTTCAAATAATCTTGACCTCTTTGGCTAACTAAACAATATATTGCCTTTTAAACTGGGGGAGGGAGGGTTCCCACTGTTTTTGTTTGTTATTATGGTATGTATTTTTGTGTTTTGATGTTGTAAACTGCCCTGTGACTTTCAAATGAAGGGTTGTACAGAAATTTAATAAATCACCATCATCTTTGCTTGACTAAGCTGAAACATATATACTAGAAATGTCTTCTTCTTCTTTGGCAATCACTCATAGCTGAGTAAGATTGTCTTCCATAAACACAGTTTTAACAATGAGTCTGTAAATGACTGTGGAGGCCAATTCTGGATCCACACATCCACTAGAAATGTAAGGATGTTTAGAACTCCTGCCTAAACTTCACTGAAGTCATTCAGATGAATGGGACTTTTTAATATACAAGCATGTTAGAATAGGATGATAAATCAGAGATAAAATATGGATGGCACTCACGTAACTCTGTGGGGCTTAAAAATATATTTCTTGGATAGTTGTTAATAATTTCAAATGTATTTCTATGGACATTCATGTGGAATTATGAGATGTCTATTGAGTTCCCCAGAACTGGAAACAATGGGCCTCACAGCACTTCTGTGGATTACAAATGAGTGCATTATGAGTACTTGCATGTCCCAAACCACAAGGACTAGCTGGCACTATTTGTTCAAAAGTAGCAGAGCCAGGAACAAAAAGAAAAAGAAAAATCTATTTCCAAGCTTACTGTACCAATTAAAACTTTGATGGACAGATCCGACTTAGGGCAAGATTTTACTTAGGTTTGAAAAGGCAGCAACTACTCAGGGAAATGATTCCTATCTCATCACAACTTTACAGATTTACAAAACATCCGTTTTTCATCTGTCTTGGCAGCCTTTAAATTATCAGACACTGATCTCCACCAGGAGCAAGCTGTAGACAATTGTCCTCTGGTTCCAGTACTGTAGTGCAAGAAAGGGTGCCTTTGTTTACTTTCCAGATTTTGCCCTTTGTTATTGTGCCAAGATTTACCCTCCACCCCTACCCCACTGGTCCAACAAGAACGTCATAAAACCACAGCAGATTTTGGGACTAACACTAATTTTCAAGGAAAACAAAGACTGCAGTCCCCAATGCCATCCCACAAAACTCCCCCCAAAACTTCTGAAAATGTGTCACTTCTTTGTAATTTAATTGGAAAGGAATATATCCAAGTGTAGGCCTCTGAAACTTTCTGCATATATTTGCCCACCACCACCGCAGTTCACTGTAGAGTTTTAGATTAGCTTCTTACACTGCAATTCTATGCATATTTGCTCAGAAGAAAACCCGACATAAGAGTACATAGCTTTTGCAGTCTAAAGCAGCTATCATTTTCTAACATTAACAGAAAACTCATGAACAAATCATTGTTCTCAAACACAGAGACATGCTCATTTATTTTTGCCTGCCACTTGTGAATAATAACCACTGATAATATACTGATAGAGGCAAAGAGATATTATTGCAGATTATTGGCCTTATCATGGAATGTGACCATGGTCCTAAAGAGACCAAGGCACACAAATGTAAATGAAACCAATAAAATAAAATAAAATAGAAAACATCCCAATAGAACTCAAATCGGAATTACAGAAATGAGGAGGACACAAACCAGCGCAACGATGGGCACTTTAGCTATTCCATCTCAAGTTCAAGGTCACTGTAATTGCCAAAGCAACAGAAAAAATATCATGTTCACTCCAAGGAAACTTACACTTAAAGATGTAAAGCCACACCAGCAGTTAAAAATAATTACACAATTCTGGAGCATGCAATTTTCTCCTTGCAGTATTGGAAAGAACATGTACAAGCAAGTGTGGCTATTGGGGGTAGGGGGGGATAGGAGCCCTGGAAATAAGAGGAAAGGGGACATGAAGTGCTGCCCTTGTTAGGACAGACTAGGCTATTCAAAACGAACCAACTCTTACCCCCAGTAAAAAGTGGTAACAAATTTTAACGATGAATTAGGAACCATATCGTATAGATCCCAAACTCTGCTCTCAGAACAGATTAAAACCCAAAAAACTAAAAACAAACCAACAAACCATCATACAGCCCGCCAAACATAACAAACTTTCTCTTCACAGTACAAAACTTACACTGAAAAGCGAATGTAGCCTGCTGAGAAGCGAGAGTGGATTCCTGAGAGTTTTCAGGCAAACGTTGGGCAAAGTTTAGGTGGGACACGAACAAAAACATGAGCCGCCCCCTTCAATGAACAAGCGAGTCCCCGCTGTTTGCAGCCAGCCAACTCCTGCGCGCAGAAACTTATCTGCTTCCAGATAAGGGGCGCTGTAACGTTTGTGTTTAGTTCCCACTCCTAGCCAGGACGTTGTCATCCCACCCTGGAATTTTCTCGGACATTCTTTCACACGTTCAGTTTGCAGGAGGAAATGAAATAGTAGTAGTAGTAGTAGTAGTAAAGTCGTGCACTGCGCCAGTATCCGAGCGCTTACAAGCACCTTTTTATAAAGGGGGAGGGGAGGGATAAGAGTGGGGTGGAATCTTCCTATTGAAAAGCCATGGTTGGAGAAGCCAATTTATAGGCATGTGGAAAGTGCAAAAAAGGGGAGAAAGAGAGAGACATATACCCGACTTGAGTTTATATAGGCACCCTTCCCCGAAGCGTTAATCTTTAGATGATCGTCTTCTAGGAGAAAGCTCGGCTGTGTGTGAATCAAACAAGTACAGGAAAGAGAATCTCCAAACAACCCCTTACCTATTTTTGTGCCGGGTCTTTAAGAGATTCCTTCCAAAAGGAGCCATGGTAGGTCCCAAAGGCAGGAGGAGGAGAACATCAAAGAGGTCCCAGAAGAAAACTCTGGCTGGCTGGCTGGCTGGCTGGCGCGTTGCTGTCTCGCTGGCGTTCTTGTTGCTGCTGCTGCTACTCCAGCTTGTTAATAGTCACCCAGCGTCGAAGTTGTGCAACCCGTTGCTAACTTTGAACTCCTGCCTCCTTGTTTGTTGCTGCTGCTCTTTTGGAGCCCTGCCCAGCAGCCGCGATCTTGAAGGAGGCGTTTAGGAACAGGCGGGAGCCGGGAGGAGGGGATGGGTGTCGAGAGAGGAAGGGCGAAACCTGAGGTGGAAGGGGGAACAGGAGCGATGGCGAGGGGGAGCAATGCTGCTAAACTTTCTGAGCTGCTAACTAGAAAGAAAGAAAGAAAGAAAGAAAGAAAGAAAGAAAGAAAGAAAGAAAGAAAGAAAGAAAGAAAGAAAGAAAGAAAGAAAGAAAGAAAGAAAGAAAGAAAGAAAGAAAGAAAGAAAGAAAGAAAGATCAGTAAAACTAGAGCGCGGGGCAGAGGGGGTTTAACAAACCAAAACGGAAAGCCAACTTTTGTTTGTTTGTTGGGGGTGAGCAAGCAAGGTGGAGAGCATCAGACCACTAAAGGGTAGAATCATAGAATTGTAGAGTTGCAAGGGACCACAAGGGCCATCTAGTCCACCCCCCTGCAATGCAGGAATCGTTTGCCCAATATGAGACTTGAACCCATGACTCTGAGATTAAGAGTCTCATGCTCTGCTGACTGAACTACCAGATAGGATTCCACTGGCTGCATCAATTTAGCATTGCCATACAGTATTTTGAAAAGCAAAAAAAGAGAGAGGACTCTATGACACTATGATGGCCATTCAAGGCAAATAAATGCAATTTGTCTCAAATTTTACCCCTGAAAAAGAGGACGTATCCTGGAAAAAGAAGACACATGCATGTATCTCTGCCTCCCCAGAGAAGATCACCTGCCACCAGCTCTGTGAAGACCTTCCAAAGCCTTTTAAATAGTCTAGTCATCTAAGTTTTGAATTTTGTCTTAAATTGTGGTTCTGTTTTATTTTTATTTTTGCTGGAGTTTATATTGTTCTATATGTGGACTTTTGGGGAGAGGAATTTTTTTTTACACTTGCTTTTTTGTATAACTCTTGTAAGATACATACCTGTAAGAAGAAAATATATGACAAGATGAAATTCAACAGGGGAAGGTTTTTCCATGAGAGAAAAATATGGAGAGGGGAGAGTGTATTTGTACCTTGAACACAGTGTGGTGGGAAAGATATCTCAAGCAAGTTAGGATGCGATTCTGACTCTACCTGAGAGTAAGGCCCATTACATTCAATAGGACCACCTTCTACATGTGATTAGTATTGCAGCCTGGGAGGAGCATCAGACAATAATAGAAATAACAGGAGTGGGAATGGGGAAATGTGTATGCTCTTGAAATTGTTACAGCATATGTTTTCTTTCGCTGGGGAAGGTATATGAGAAGAGTCTTGACTTCGGAAGTTAATTATATACTTGAATACAGGAAAAATGGTTCATTCACCCTTCCTGTATGTATTTACATGATATTACTAAAGTGCAAAGTTACTTTTAAGGTCCCTTCCAGTGTCTCCTGAGAAACATGAGAGCCTTTTGTTTGTATTTCTTGTACTGCCACAACAACATAGCAATGTAGCATCTCTCCATGCCAGCACTTCCCAAGCATCATGGGGGTCAACACTAGTGTGGGAGGCAGGCACCTTGCTGAATCTTCTCACATAGCCTGGTACTTCCAACATGACAGCAGTGGAATGGAAAAGAAAGGACATGCCTGCAGCTTCTATGCATGCTATTCAAGTATTTATCAAGTATATGTGATTTCCCCCCCCCCATTCCATCAAAGCACCTGCAACCAGCTCTTCATTTGAAAAGCTCTAAGAACAGCTTACAAATAAATAAAAATAAGACAATCTAAAAAGACATGTCACAAAAGGAAAATGGATGGTGAAGGAAGAGGAAAACAAACTCTAATAATAATAATAATAATAATAATAATAATAATAATAATAATAATTTATTTATACCCCGCCCATCTGGCTGGGTTTCCCCAGCCACTCTGGGCAGCTTCCAACAGAAGAATAAAAGAATCAATTAAAGATTAAAAGCCTCTCTAAACAGGGCTGCCTTCAGATGTCTTCTAAAAATCTGGTAGCTGTTTTTCTCTTTGACATCTGATGGGAGGGCGTTCCACAGGGCAGGTGCCACTACCGAGAAGGCCCTCTGCCTGGTTCCCTGCAACTTGGCTTCTTGCAATGAGGGAACCGCCAGAAGGCCCTCAAAGCTGGACCTCAGTGTCCGGGCTGAACGATGGGGGTGGAGACGCTCATTCAGGTATACTGGACCGAGGCAATTTAGGGCTTTAAAGGTCAACACCAACACTTTGAACTGTGCTCGGAAACGTACTGGGAGCCAATGTACATCTTTCTCGGCGGCCATTCCCAGTCACCAGTCTATCTGCCGCATCCTGGATTAGTTGTAGTTTCCGGGTCACCTTCAAAGGTAGCCCCACGTAGAGCGCATTGCAGTAGTACAAGCGGGAGATAAATATCAAATTGCAGTAGTCCAAGCAGAAGATAAATATCAAATTATCAATGTTTTCAATGGCCAATTTGAATGAAAACTAGCTGTTCACTAACTAAACTAAACAGGCCTTGTCAACCCCTGAGAAAAATCAAAAAGAACCATGGTGACTGTACCTTACTGCAGTGTTTCTCAACCAGTGTGCCTCCAGATGTTTTGGGACTACAACTCCCATCATCCCCAGCTAGCAAGACCAGTGGTCAGGAATGATGGGAGTTGTAGTCCCAAAACATATGGAGGCACACTGGTTGAGAAACACTGCCTTACTGGACTGGTAGTGTGGCAAGCATTTTTCATTTTCCACAGTGCCAGATCTAATGTTATTACAGAGCATCATAGAGAAGAATGACAGTTGACACAAAAATATTTAGAGAGTATTTGGCAACATGTCTGCAGGTTTGTTTGCTTGTTTTTGTAGGTGGGTGGTGAGAAAAAGAAGATTCTCATACATTTTATTATTATTAGTTTTTTTTTTTTTTAAACTCCCCCGAGAAATTTCAACTCGGCTCTAAATGCAATGTAAACATTTATGGAATGAAAATATGGACACACAAAGCTCCCAAGTCAGCTTTGTGGCACAAATCTAAAGTACCCCTGAACAAGAAAGTCATCTTTCCCTCTGAGCCCAGGTGTCAAAAAAGCAGGCAAACCAGCTGTGTATTATGCATCCAGCCCACACAGGATCTCACTGTTATCCCCATCAACTCTAGGGGAGATGGCAGCAGATTGACAGGAACTGAAATTACCTGTGAGAGGCAGTGTGGAAATGAGATATACAGGACTACGAACAGGTGTAAAAACCCATCAAATGAGGGTGTTGTGCATCTTCTTATGCACATCACAGCATAAAGAGTTAGAAGGCAGCTTTGATATTTTTGGGTATGTTTTACTATCTTCTCTCATATGCTTTGTTGGTGTTCTTATTTTTTCTGACACTTTAACAGAGTCCTTTAGTGCAGGAACTGTGCAAAAAGCTTTAAATTAGAATCCCAATTCTTTTCTCCTGTTACTCTCTCATCGACGGAATGGGGAGGGTTATGAGGCACATTCTGCCTTTTTAACATTATGGGCTGCTTTGCTCACTGACAAGTGAAAAATAATGAAAAATAATAACAACATAATTTGCATGAAGATAGTAAGTTGGAAGTCAACTGTGATGCTCTAACCACAAACTATATTTTCCTCCTCTCGCCTCCCCCATAGAGAAGGAAGAGTTTTCCTTGTCAAATGTCTGTGAATTGTGAAACAGCCATGAATGGGTGCCAGCAGCATTCTTCATCCCACTATAGTGTCTATCTCAGGCATCCCCAAACTTTGGCCCTCCAGATGTTTTGGACTACAATTCCCATCATCCCTGACCACTGGTCCTGTTAGCTAGGGATCATGGGAGTTGTAGGCCAAAACCTCTGGAGGGCCGCAGTTTGGGGATGCCTGGTCTATCTCAATCAGCCTATCTAGTTCAGGATTTCATATTTATTCTTTTTTTTAAGTGTCCTTGTTTTCTTAAGGTTTTCTTGGTTATAGTGGTGTGACAACTCCATACTGTTGTCCTTTTCCAATGTTTTCGCTGCTGATTTCTTTTACAAATGCATTTGTTTTTAATGGCTGGACTTATCCATGAATGTTTTGAATAGGGGGAGGGCATTCTCCACGCCATTCCGTAATCCATGGCCTGGCACCTCATTACTGGATGTAGTTCTTCATCAAATGCTGAAGATACATAAGAGCAGCCTGCTGTATCAGGCCCCTGGCCCATATAAGAATAAGAATAAAAGAATAAGAATATACCACTCTATATCCACAGGTCTCAGGGCAGTTCACAGAATAAAATCAAAATATAAAACCACAAAATATAAAATCAAAACAACAACAACAACAACCCAATACCACCCCCACCCCGCCCAAACTCCCACATTTTAAAAGGGCTTGTAGTCGAGCATCCTGGAACTGGCACATTAACTTCTCCCCTCCTGTGTATTCCAGCAACTGATGTTCAGAAGCACCTCATTACTTTGACCTTTGACACCAGAGAGAGATATTTCTAGGAACCACCATATTGTCTTGATAGTTCATTTGTTTCTACTGAAATTAGTATGGCAGCGTTAAGCTGTTGTGACCTTCCCTGGGTCCTCATGATGAAGGGTGGGTAAAAAAAAAAACAAATTGGGAAGGAAGTTAATATTTTGATGCAGAGAAAGGAAGACGTTGGGCGACTAGGGAAATAGGGACCTGTTGTTTGCATTAAGAGGTTCATTGTGTCATTGTGGCAAAGATTGCAAGAAAAGAATGGTGCCCAGTATTGTAGTTACACTAACCTTCATGGAACAATGTTGGAACTCATTCCATGGATTATCTATTACCAGCAGGTTTGGGAATACCCTACAAACTTTCAGTTAATCCCATGGCACTAAACTGTGACTACAAAACGAAGAGACAGAGGAGAGGGGAGGGGAGAGGGGAGGAGAGGAGAGGAGACAAAAAGAAAAGAAAAGAAAAGACCCCGTAAACTTGACAATTGCACAGCTGTCCTTGTTTCATATCTCCATAGAAAGCTTTCTACTGATACCTCAAACCTGGGGCTTAATTCAACGGGAGGGGAATTTCCGCACCATTCAATGGTGACAAATATTTCTCAACCACCTGAAATGCCTGCCAGTCTTTTCTTGGCACAGAAACCTCATTCCGCAGCTGGGAATTTCTCCAATACACATTAACTTACTTCCCCCTCCCTTTCCCCTCTTTCTTTGTCTGACTTACAATATTATAGGCAGATTGTTTCAACAGGCAGCTTTACATTATGGTCCTAGGTTTCTCTTATTACAAAGATAAAAGGTAACATTATGACAGCTACAGCTTATCTGACATTTGTACAATTAGCCAATTACTCCTGCAGAACAGAAAGTGGTGTAGCATGGTGTCTAAGAAGCTGTACTACAAATGAGGAAATCTGTGATCTCAATCTCATTCCTGACATAAATACCCAAAGTAGTCTTAACCAAGCTCTCAGGTTCAAGTAAACCTCTGTTGGGACCAAGGTACGGTCAATCCATTCAACACATGTCCAGCTCAAGATTTCTAGCTTTTGAAAGAGGGCTGCGGCCCAGAAGCAGAGCATCTGCTTTGCATGTAGAAGGTCTCAGGAGTCAGGTTCAATCCCTGGCATCTCCAGGCAGGGCTGGGAATGTAGCCTGTCCATATACCCTGAAGAGCTGCTGCCAGTCAGTGTGGACAATACTGAACTAGATGGACCAATAATTTTTTTAAAATTAAGATAAGACAGCTTTCCTATGGACCCTTCTGGATGCCAATATATTGTGCATTCACGATAATTTGCAGTCATGATAGTACTGGGGTGGTTTGATGCATTCAAGACTCTTTGCACCTGCAAAAGTTTCAGAGAGGACATACTGCTTTCATTCCCAGTCAGTGCATACCCTGTTCAGCTTTCTGCTGAAATCATGTAATTTTTACGCCACAAACATTCCAGGAGCTTTGGTCTCACTTTTGTTGTGCAATAGTGCAAGAGTGCTCCTCCAGATGACAATGGGGCATTAACTTTGGGAAAAGGATCACAGAACAAGGAATAAAGTGGTGTGGTATGTAGACTTTCCAGTGTAAATCCACCACTAATGTGGGAGCCACCCCAGGCATTAGGCAGGGTGAGGCCACTGCTTCAGGTGGCAGAAGCACACACACACCCGGAGTGGGCACGCCCACAGGTGCCCTGCCACCAACACCAATCGGGAGTGTGATTATGTCCATTTGGGAGAGATGTCACCCCAAATTGTTGTGATCTTGCCCAACATTTGTACAGATGGCGGTGCCGCTTCTGTAATTCAGCAAAAACTGTGAAATTGATACTGAGCACAGAAGTCCACAACTTGAGCAGCTCAGTGGATCCATTCAAGTCTTTCAGTTATTCAGTGGAACAATTCTAGCTAATTGCCATGAATAATCTCCTTTAGGTTCAAAAGGGGAGAGGAGAGTAAAACCATTTGCATTTGGGTATCACCTAGCAAGAATGCTTATGCCCGGGAGATTTACAAACAAAGGTTGGAATATTCCAGCTCTGAGTCCATCCCATTTGGTCAGCAGTTCCAGAGGCTCAAAGCCATGGCATATTAATGGGTATGCCATTCACAGAAAAGTTATTTCTTTTGCTCTTAAACTTTGTGTCCGAGACACACATACAGTGGTGGTACCTCGGGTTACAAACACTTCGGGTTACAAACAATTCGAGTTACAAACTTCGCTAACCCGGAAGTAGTACCTCGGGTTGAGAATTTTGCCCTAGGATGAGAATGGAAATCGCGTGCTCGCGGCGTGGCGGCAGGCCCCATTAGCAAAAGTGTGCCTCTGGTTAAGAACAGACCTCCAGAATGAATTAAGTTCATAACCACTCTATAGGGTATTCCCAAGGCTGGGAAGTATAGTTAGAGGTCAACTCCAGTGGTCAAAAGCCAAAGAAGCAAGAAGAAAAGAAATCTAAACTTCAAAGAGTGGGTCTGGAATATTTAAAATGGCACAAAAATGAGGGCATGGTTCATAGTTTTAGAGAAGTTGCTGCAGCAGCACTATGTTAAGCAGGTGGCAACCCAATGGGAGCAATGTGTAAAACAGAGGTACAAATGTAATAAACCACAACAGCAACAGCAACTATTATTGCTATTGTTGCATGCCACCCCTATCTCTGAGCAGTGTGAGATTCCAGAGTTCCAGGCACTTACCCAGGGTTCATCTTTCCTTCAGAATGAGGGACAGTGGTGTCTTTAGGATATATGGTTTAGTTACACATATATACAACTTGAGCCTACGATGGAGAGGGTTGCAGCATTAACACCCCAAGAGGGTCTTGCTTCTCCCACAGCCACAGCCTTGGATTCCCACACCTGAGAGGATCTGTAGGGATGGAGGTGTTCTTTCAAATGTTTGGTGCCTAACTTGTTGGACTACTGCAATGGGCTCTAAGTGGGGCTACCTTTGAAGGTGACCCGGAAACTACAACTAATCCAGAATGAGGCAGCTAAACTGGTGACTGGGAGCAGCCGCCAAGACCACATAACACTGGTCTTGAAAGATCTACATTGGCTCCAGTACATTTCCAAGCACAATTCAAAGTGTCGGTGCTGACCTTTAAAGCCCTAAATGGCCTCGGTCCAGTATACCTGAAGGAGCCTCCACCCCCATCATTCTGCCCGGACACTGAGGTCCAGCACCGAGGGCCTTCTGGCAGTTCCCTCGTTGAGAAGCCAAGTTGCAGGGAACCAGGCAGAGGGCCTTCTCAGTAGTGGCGCCCGCCCTGTGCAACGCCCTCCCATCAGATGGCAAAGAGAAAAACAGCTACCAGATTTTTAGAAGACATCTGAAGGCAGCCCTGTTTCGGGAGGCTTTTAATGTTTAATAGATTACTGTATTTTATTTTTCTGTTGGAAGCCACCCAGAGTGGCTGGGGAAACCCAGCCAGATGGGCAGGATATAAATAATAAATTGTTGTTGTTGTTGTTGTTGTTGTTGTTGTTGTTTGCCTTGGATTGGGCCCAGAAATGAACTGGTAACCAGTTCACATGTTCTAAATGGAACCCAGTTCTGTAGCTGGTGGTTATGAGATGGAGTTCAAAATATCTGGAGGGCACCAGAGGGTCAGATGAATGTGCTTAGGGCCCTCAAACTGCAAGGTGGTTGTGCCTGTTGTAGTTCCCACCTCCTGACCCAGAGAGGGTTCCTGTGCTTCTGACAGTTGTCTGACAGGAAGTTTTGTTTACTAAGTATATATTCCCCCATTACAGTGCTCCAGGGTGTCTCTTCCATCTAGCGATTATAGGTACGGAAAACCCTTTAAGGCCAGGTGTTGGCATCCCTGTGAGCCTATTATGATGACTGAGCTTTCTTTGAAATATGCACCTAGTTCTCTCCTCGACAGGATGTTTGTTTTTATTTATTGTTTGTATAAAATATTTATAAACCACTCCTTACCAAAATTGGTTCCAGGGCAGTCGACAAAATTAAAATGACGATAAAAGTGCCATAATAAAGCAACTAGCAAATAAAAGCGGCAGTCGAGTTTTTAAATGCGTGGAATACTTTTCAAAGCCTGAGAGGATGAGAAAGGGTTTGTCCGGTGCCTGAGAAAAGGAAATGTTGGTGCCAAGTGGAGAGGGTGTTCCATTGTTGGGCACACAGTCAAAGAGGGTCTTTCTGGTTGCTACTTGCTTCATTTGACAAGTTGCAACAGAGAGAATGGCCTCAGAGTGTGGGAACAATGATCTTGGTGGAACTGCACCTTCATATAGCATACTCCTCAACTGGGGGTGGCAATTCGATATGCTGCTAGACTACAGGCAGATCACATAGTAACATGAATTGGATCCTGCTGTCGGAGAGTCTGTTGCTATCATTGCAGTCATGCAATATCAGTCCTATACACGTTATCGATCACACTCCAGTTTCAGATTTATTGCAAACACAATCCCCTGATCTGGCATGTTAATCCTCAGTTATTAACTCCTCGGCCTGGTGCAGAGAAAATTAGACAGGCACTTACAAATAATTTCAAGGAAAATGATACTCCTGTTATTTCCACAAAAATTAAATCGGAGGTGATGAAAACAACTCTTAAAGGAATCTGCATTAAGGAGCTGAATGAAATGGGGCGTGCAGGAGATAAACAAATTACAAAAATAATGCATTACAAACTCAATGTAATCAATTGGCTTCTAAGAAAATGTATAAGCCAGTGGTGGCGAACCTTTTAGAGACCGAGTTCCCAAACTGCAACCCCAACCCTGCTTATTTATCGCAAAGTGCCAGCACGGCAATTTAATATGGGATAATAATAATAATAATAATAATAATAATAATAATAATAATAATAATGGTTGTCTGCAGGCACACATACAAATAAATATAAATAAAGAAACCCAGCCAGATGGGCATGGTATCATTAATAATAATAATAATAATAATAATAATTTGCCGTTTGATTTGCCTAAGAACTCCATGAATGCTAACCTCAAGTTCCATGATGAAGGAAAGGCAGGCTATTGGTGTACGCAGGGTCACCCATTATGTAAAGCCTCGTAAAGCCCAGAGGATATAACAGGAAGACCGTCCTGGCCAGGCCAGCATCCAACTTTTGCTCCCCTTGTCTACAGCAGTTTCAGGAGGAGAGAGAAAGACATGCTATTAGCTAGTAGGAACTGATCACAAAGAATTAAATTTACTAGATATTATTTTATGTCAAACAACTTTATTATGAATTAGAAAGTTGAAACAAATTAAAAACTAAACAACAAAGTTGGATGTTTCATTATATTAAAAGCACCGACAACTTCTCAGGGAAACACAGAGTATAGCACAAAGTATTTTAGGGATTTACATATATTTAACCTACTGAGTGCTGACTTTATTTCCTGATATTTATCAACTTTGTTACTCCCCAACTTTGACAGAAAAGGAATCAAGGAAGTTATCAACCACCTGAAAACAAAGAATGTGCTGGGCCCAAAACATTTTGTGAGTGGGTATTATAAATTCTATAAAGATTTGCTAATTCCTCAAATAAAACTATTTCATGAAATTTTAGAGGGTGCTCCTATCTCCAACATATGGAAAGATTCTAGAATTATAGCTTTGTCCAAAGCTCATAAAAACCCTTGTGTCTAGATTCCTATCACCCTATTTCCTTATTAAATCATGATCGCAAAACTTTTATCAACATGGATAGCTCAGCTGGTTACAGTTTGGTGCTGATAATGACAAGGTTGTAGCTTTGATTGATGTATAGGAAAGAAGCTGCATATTCCAGCATTGCAGGGGGTGGGACCAGATAATCCTCAGGATCCCTTCCAACTCTACATTTCTATGATTCTATGATAACTACTCAAGATTAAATAAAGAATTACTGTACCTAAATAAATCTTGATCAATCTGGTTGATTTCCAACCACCAAACTGCTGACCATCTTGGAAGCATTTTAAATATAACCAGTCCATAAACAGTGCCTCTGTGAGGATAATTCAACATTCATGGTGGTAAATCCCTTGACAACAGCTATAAAATCTGTAATGAATTGGACTCTTTTCATATAGTTTCAGGGCTAAAGGCAAATTATAAAAAGTCTGAAATGTTCTGCTTTCATGTGCCTGCTTTAGAGCAAAGACAAGCCTCGGCTCATTTGGATGTTATGTTTCACTGTGAGCAAATACGTCATTTAGGTATTCAGATTTCTTGAGAACTATCTAAATGATTTCTGGTGAATTTCAAACAAGTTTGTTTTTCATGTTTGCGGCTACAAAAAAATGTTCTGCCCATCCATGCTTGTTCCCCACATTCCCAGTATGGATTCCAGGAAAAGTAATTAGCAATTTGGCAAAGGATACTTTGGGCCATTGTTCTAGTGAACATAAGGGAGGCGTGGGAGATCTGAGGAAGGAGGCTGAAGAAGAGAGTTGGGAGCAGGCCCAAGTGCCGCTCATTGGTCAGTTGGGCCAATCCTGGGGAACACCTGTCTGTAGGGTTGCCAGACTCAATAGAGGACAGGACTTCTGTGCCTTTAATTGCCCTGCTCTCTTTTGAGTCTGGAAACCTTAAAGAGAAACCAGCAGACCCTTTCTTTAATTTTCAAGCAAAGGGTCTGCTGGTTTCTCTTTAAGGTTCCAAGACTCAAAAGAGAACAGGGCTATTAAAGGCACAGAAGTCCTGTCCTCTATTGAGTCTGGCAACCCTACCTGTCTGAAGTCTGCCGGGATTGCCCAATCGCTAGCAGCTGGATGATCTGGCCTGCCATTTGTCAGATCACTGGCCTGGCCTGTAGCCTGGTTGCAATACCATCACCACAGAAGGTGAGTGGACTTAATAAATGAATGGTGTGAATGCAGTCTAACAGTGTAATTATATGTATGTCTACTCAGAAGTGAGCCCCATTTAGTACAGTAGGACTTACTCTGTGTACATTTATATAGGATTGCAGCCTGAAGGAGCAATCCCTTCTCATCAGGCAGGTGGGTTTTATAGCACACTGCAGACTGACAATGGTTATTTCAATAAGTAGCAAGAGACATGTACTTTCATCTGTGCACACATGCTAATTATTTTGTTCGCAGCATGCCATATTTGCAAAGAACCAGACTGATTTAGTTTGATGACTGTTATTATGTATGGTTATACCTGGTATAACTTACTATTAAAGCAGAGGCAAAATATGCATGTCTCTTTATCAGTTGGTATGCGGACTCTGTACTGTGGTACCTCAGGTTAAAACACCTCAGGTTGCAAACACTTCGGGTTACAGACTCCACTAACCCGGAAGTATTATCTCGGGATGGGAACAGAAATTGTGCACTGGCGGCACGGCGGCAGCAGGAGGCCCCATTAGCTAAAGTGGTACCTCAGGTTAAGAACGGTTTCAGGTTAAGAACGGACCTCTGGAACGAATTGAGTTTGTAACCTGAGGTACCACTGTATATAAAAATTAGTTCACAGTGTTTCATAGAGTTCCTAGAAAACCATAGACAGAAAGCTGTGCTCATAGGTGAGAATTTGTCCAAACAGGCTGGGACATCTCCCCAGTCAATCATACATTGTGAAACATATCCACTTATGGATATTTGAAGGATCTGAATCTTTCTCCAACTAGGTGAGGAATTAAAACCAGGGCATAAGACAATGATCACATTGAAATTAAGCCTCTTTACATTTTTAAAATCATTTTCTTATGATTATTATGATTTCTTATGTTTATAGGAGACTGCACTCCTATAAACATACACACCAGGGAGTAAACGCTGTTGGACACAGCGAGACTTACTTACAACTCAGCATGCATAGGAATTGTACTGTAAAAACAGCAGAGTTAATAGATCTAATCAAAAGCGTTCAAGAAATGGCATGTGGATGGCATGACTAATCACCCTTCCCAACGTACAAGTCATGAAACAATAAATCATAATTTTGCAAAAATGTTATTTAGCAAACGACTCGAAATTTTCAGTGGTTTCCAAACAGGTATTAATCAATAAATGAATGAATCATTTGGGAGATGTTTGATACTGCTTTGAAAGCATAACAACAACCCCTAACATGATGAAAGTAAAGCTCTGATCTTCAGACTGTCCTGCCAAAGCAAATCTTACTCATTTCAGGCAGTGCCAGCCAGGAATTCTGACTTCCCAAGCAAAAGGATTTCTGGATGTTCCAGCTTCCTCCCACTTCAACCAGCCCTCTGGACTTTGCAGTACCATCTATGTCATTTTGAGCTTTGCCTAATTGCTTGTGCATTTTCCTTCTCCACCAAATAACTTTGAGATTCTGGAGTACAGCATTCATGTTCTGCTCTAGCCGCTTAGTACCACCATCATGCCATCTTCTCTTGCTTCTGCAGGTGTCCCCATTCTTAACAAGTTGAGATTCAGGGCTTACCTAGATGGAAGCTTTCTCAGTGGATGGTTTAGACCAGGCCCTGCTTGCAGGCTTCTGGTTGAGAATAGGATGCTGGACTAGTTGGGCCACTCTCCTGATCTAGCAGTGCTGTTCTTATGAATGCAAAGTTGGAAGTGAATGAAAGGTACTTCTGATGACCCTTTGGGTCCCTTCAAACTCCTGATTCACTACAGGAGAGATGTACCAACTACCTGTTGTGCCAGAAAGCACGCTTACCATTTTGACAAGTGGCAACAATTGAGGCCTGATGGGATCACAAACATGGCAGGGTGGGCGGGGGAATCCTTGGCTCTCGTGCGGCTGCTGGATAATGTGTTTCCCCCATTGGCTGCATGAGAGGCCCAGAAAGCCCGTAAAGGTCAAATCTTTTTTTGGCCAATTGCAGGCAACCTGTAAATTTGAAAGGCCTGATCACATGCCAGTTTGGGGCAAGTCACTCAAGGTGGACCTGAATGAAGCCTTTCCTTGTCTGGCTTCAAACAAGTCCACCTCCTATCCATAAAAGCTGGTTGTGGTGGTTTTTTTGTTTTGGTAAAACACTTTGCAGGTTTTCCATAATAAATTTTATTAAATAAACAAACCATAATAAATATAAATAAAATAACACAAGCCAAAACACAATCCACCCTGTAGATTTAAGTATCTGTCCATAGTCGCCTGCTTGTTATCAGAGGCTCAGAATCCACATTCATTTGTAAGAAAATATGAAAGAACGTAAAATCATTTTTGCAGGCCAAAAAAATAAAATAAAAATCAGTGTGTGTGGGGGGGGGGGGTTGACAAGAAATTTTCCACACCTGACCTTCCTACGCCTCTGCCTGTTGTTATAACACCCCAACCCAACACCCCAGCCCACTGCGCCAGAAAACACAATTGCTGATTTGGCTCCATCTTTCAAGATCCCATTTTGTCATCTAGACTAGCAAAGATCTGTTTGGGCATTGTCGTCAGAAAGTCTATGTAGTTTGCTGGCAAGTAGCATGTCTGAGCTCTTCACCCCCACCCACTGCCCCCCACCTTGCCAAAAGTACACTGTGCGACTCCACTGAGTTTCCAACCAATTAAGATGCTCAGGCTCACACATGTCTGCAATTGTGTAGCAACAAGAGTTCTGCTTGAATCAGAAGTGTGTGCTTATGCATCTGGATGGGATTGTAGCTATACCTGTGATTTTACTGGCAGCTCTTGAGGCTGATTACAGCCAGCATAGGGAGCAGCAATGGATGGCATTGTGGGGCATGGGACACTATTGAAATTTCATGTTTCATCCTTGCAATTAGAGAAGATCAACGCCACCGTATGGTTGGTTTGTATTATCATAGCATACCATATCGTGACCTCTTCAGGTCAAACCTTTGAATTTGCCCAAGATAAATTGATGCAAAATCTTTGCACTTAAAAATGCACGGACCAAAGTTGAAAGCTCAAAATGCAGAACATTGTAGCAGATGTACCATTGATGAATTAGACCTAACAGCTTGCAGCACAATCTTAACCATATCTACTCAGAAGTAAGGGCTATTGACTTCATTGAGGCATTCTCCCAGAAAAGTGGGTTTAATATTGCAGCCGTAGCTGGGCATAGTGTTAAGCAAATGACAATGCAACTCTGTTCATGAGTTGCACTGGCTAGAATAAACTATGATCAAATTACAACAAACCCCATTATGTTTGCACAATTTTTCCCCAGTCAGTGTGACTCATATACCACCATAACTAGGGCAGAGTTGTGGGCATGGTGAAGCAACATTTTAGCCAGATGGGTATGTTTCCTCAGTGAGAGGGATTGGTGAAACTGTCTGGTTCAATTTCTCTGCTTTGTTCGCCACCACTGATCAACCAAGCAGGTTACATTGCAGCTTCCTGAGAACTTGTGGTTGCCAAGTGAACTGCTCCTTTCACAAGTAATGTCCTTCCAAAGTGCTTGGCGCCACCATACAGACACCAATAAATACCTACTGAGTGCAGTATTACTAGCACTAGTTCTACAGCAGGACTCAAACCTCTGTTAGGACTACACTGTTGTCAATGGATTCCAAATTCACAGCTGATTCAACAGATATTTTTTATTGTTGTTTATTTGCTTCTTTCCCAAGCTGCTTCCTTATATGCCACACACAACCTTGCACTTTATATCAAGCAGACAGTGCACTTGATCTTAGCCTTGCTTTAATCTCCACCTGTCAAGCCACCAAGTGAGGTACAGTCTGAAAAGGCACAGTTGAGGGAGCATGTGGCTTGTGAAGCTCAGTTATGCTCATCTAGAGGCATTTATTTACTCTCTTCATTACAAAAAACATGCATATTGCTCCTTATAGGCATAATTAGAACTCATCACTGAATATTGCCATACTGTTTGGCATAGACTGCTCTTATAAATGTGTAGCAGGGGCCACAAGTGTGTCATCTGCAGGTACCTCTGTGCTCACCAACATCCACTCCTTAAATATCCTGTTGACACTGGCTCAGCGGTACTCCTGGGTAAGCACGCAAAGCATTGCAGCCTTTTTATAACCCACACCAGTCTATCAGAGAAAGATTAACACCACCAGAGCTCTTGTCTTCAAAGATTTGCACCCTGCCCCCCCCAAAAAAAACTCTTCATGAAAATTCACCTGGATTTTAGTGCCAATTTATCGTTATATACACATTTTTGTATGCAATTTCCCAACTCACACATTCTTGCAAATGACTTTCCCCAATATAATTCATTTTCCCCAACATAATGCACTAATATATGCACATTACTCTCCTATATGCATTTTTGTACACATTACTTGGCTAGAAAACTGCAGTGCAAAATTTAGAGAAATGTGAATTTCGATGGATGGTTGTGCTTCAGCTAATATATTGTTTCAGAATATGAGACTTAGGTGGGTTCACCTTTAAATGTAAAACAGTTTAAATTTAAAACAGTAAGAACAAGCAGCCTCACACTTTGCTCTTTAAATTTCTTCCCATTTCTAACATTATTTGTCACAATTCAGTTTTGTTTGGGAGAAAATGAAACAGCGACCTGGATCAATAATGCCAGGCCTGTTCCAGCCTGTTGAAAATATAGCAAGGACAGACTATGCATTTTGAGGGAAATGCAAAGGTGCAGAAGACTTTGGGTATCAAAACACTCTTGTCTGCTAAGGTGCCCAATTCAAGATAAAAATAGAGTAAAAAGCCAAAGGCTATTAGCTGGAACAGAAATGCATATTACACTGAATCATGAATTATTCTGGGAGACAACCTCAAGAGCCTGAGTGGTCCTTTTGTACCCAATCATTTACCTACTTAAACCAGAGAGAGAGAGAGAGAGAGAGAGAGAGAGAGAGAGAGAGAGAGAGAGAGAGAGAGAGAGAGAGAGAGAGAAGTCATCCCATTGTTTAAAATTGCATGATCTTGTAGCTGGGGCCAGAGTATGCAACATTAGTCCTCTAGGGGATATAGTTGATTCCCTTTCTGAAATTGCCATGTTGATTCTCATTCTATACTAATGAATGTTAATTATTATATCAAACACTGTCAGAACAGGATTTTATTTATTTAATTTGTTTTTAAAACCCTCTAGTCTTCTGTGAGGAAATGAAGTGTGAGAGGAGGCTTAAAGTAACCCAGAACTGTTGAAATGAGGCTGCTATCCTAGACTCACTTACTTGGGAGTAAGTCACATGGGACACAGTAGCATTAAGTAGATGTGCGTAGCATGGTTCTGAGCTTAGGTCCACATCATGGGAAGGGTTGTCATGGCTATTGATGGTGCACTATACTGTAAATTATAAATAATACTAGTACAACTAATGAGGATGGTGTAAGTCAGTGATGGGCAACCTTTTGAGCTTGGTGTGTCAAAATTAACCAAAAAACCGAGCATAACTCGGGTGGTGTGTCACTTCGAGAAAAAAAAAACACAATTTTGTGATATTTATAGTTTACATAACAAAAATGTATAATTGTAATATATAACTGTATTTAATAAACCAAAAACTAATTATTTAACCAAACCAAACCAAAAACCCCTTATTTACCATAAAGTGTCCAGAGTTGTTGAGCTTTTTTGGGGGGAGCTGCTGACCAAAGTTTTGGAGGTTTTTTTGGGGGTGCAAAAGTTTCTTTGGTTTTTTTTTGGGGGGGGGGTGCCCCAAAGCTGCTGCGCTTTTTTGGGGGGGGAAGAGAACAGAAATAAATGATGAATAATACATTTGCAGGAACTAACACGCAGCACCGACATAGCCTGCCAAAGTGCCAAAAAACCCAGCACAGAACGGGTTAAAAAATGAACGCTATTACACCCAATCATCGTCTGCCAAAGCGCCAGAAAAAACAGCACAGAAAGGGTTTAAAAACCAGTCTTTGGCTACCAGCAGCAGCAACAACAATAAAAGGATCTGGGTTTTAACAGCGGGTTTTACAGCGGAGACAAGCCCATATCATACCTGCCAACAATACTCCAATGAAAATAGGGACATCCTATTTAATAAAATAATAATAATAATAATAATAATAATAATAATAATAATAATAATAATTTTAGTATTTAGACCCTGTCCATCTAACTTGGTTGCCCCAGCCACTCTGGGCAGTTTCCAATATATATAAAAACATAACAAGTCATTAAACTTTAAAAAAATTCCCTATACTGTACAGGGCTGCCTTCAGATGGCTTGGGTGGTGGATGATTCCATACCCTCCAACATTTCTCTAATTAAAACAGGGACATCCTAAGGAAAAGCGGGACATTCCAGGATCAAATCAGAAACTAGGATAGCTCCTGTAAATCTGGGACGGTCCCTGGAAAATAGGGACACTTGGAGGGTCTGTCATATGCACTGTCGAGCTGTGTGTGTGTAGAGTGTGTAGAACACCCTGTTTGTGTGTTCATCTTGCACCCAGCTGGCGATATCCCACTCCACACTCCATGCCAGAAAATGACTTTTCTTTCTGTAATGTTTTGTCATGATTGCAAGAAAACGGCTACCTTGCAAAAGGAAAATAAAACTGCTTCAAGGGGTGTGTTTCCTGATGTTAAGAAACAACATGTTTCTCTACAATACCCTTAGGCCTGGCTGCAATCTGAAACAGATATACTGGAGAGTAAAATGGGACTTCCTTCTGAATAGACATGCAGAGAATTGCACTCTAAGACTGTGTATATGTCGTGCATTTAAAACACCCCTCTTAAAAATTCCTGGAAACTGCAGATCTCCCCTTTCAGGGCTTAAATTTGAAACACCCTTAAGAAATTACAGTTCCCAGGATTCTTAGGAAATATTTTTAAAATGTTCTTTAAACTTCCCAAATCTTGGTCCTGTCTTCAGGAAGTAGAGTCTTGAGGGTGGGGTGGTGATGGAGGAATTACATTTGAAATCAATATTCTATTCAAGTTTTAGGCTGCAATTCTAGCCACACTTACCTGGGAGTAGGCCTGGCTGAATATAATGGGACCTGCTTCTGAGTATGCATGAGTCAGATTGCAAGCTATGCCATCATGCCCTTTCCCTATACCTGTTTATCCTCATCTTCACCATTAATGAAATCCGTGTTTCATTTCTTGCTGAGTGATCGTGTCCATTGCAGCATGCAATCCAAGCCAAGCAAGTTACGGCAGAAAATGCAAACAAACCTGAGAAATGTTTCACAAGCGTGCCTTACATAGTCAATGATCCACCACACACTGAAGTCGCCACTTGTCATGTTGGTTTGTACAATAAGCTCAATGGAGCAAAGTGTATTTTGGCCACATGGAGGTTACAGTTTTTCTCGTACTTCCACTATGCCCCCTAATGGAAGAAAGGTAGATAGAGGAATAAACTTGACTTACTATGCTAACAACAGCCAAGTGTATGTTCATTTCATTCATCTTCTGGGTCTGCTTAATAATATCCTGTGCAATGTTCGTATTAAATCATTCAACAGTTCTTTATGAAATTAGTTTTTGATTTTTTGTCACCTCCTGAAGTATGAAGTTCGCATATTTTTATGTGCAACTGATTACGTTGAAAGAAACAAAGTCACATACATGTTTGTAAACCATTTTTTTAAAAAAAAAAATCAAATATCAGCAAGGGTGCAGTCCTATGCATACTTGCTTGTGAATAGGACCCCTTCAAGTTACTGTGGTTTCTTCTGGATAGACATGTAAAGTTAACTGGACCACATAGACTGATGTATTCTTGTTCCCCCTCCATCAAATATGTAAAACGGTAACATTTTACATACATCAGTGTATCAGTCTTGGAATCTTTGATGAGATGCATTTAAATATTATTGCGCTTCATTGGGGACTGGGGTCCATTGATTCAGAAGAACCTGCTGGATCAGGCCAATGGCCCATCTAGTCCAACATCCTGTTCACACAGTGCTCAGCCAGTTGCCTGTGGGGATAAACATTTAATAATAATGATGATGATAATAATATTTTATTTTATTTTATTTTATTTAAAAATTGAGGCAGCAATGCTTCCGAATACCAGTTGCTGGAAATCAGCAGAGGGGAAGAGTGCTCTTGTGTTCAGGTTTTGCTTGAAGGATCCCCACAGGCAACGGGCCAGCCACTGTGTGAATAGTTTGCTGGACTAGAAGGGCCATTGGCCTGGTTCAGGAAGCTCTTCTCATGTTGTTAGGTTCAATGGTCCAATTCCCAATGTGGCACATTATTTATTTATTATTATTATTATTTGGAATAATGATGCTGGTACATCATACCTACCGGATAACTGTGTCACTACCTATATCGTCTAAATTGCATGGGACATATGCATCACAGTTCGACTTTCTTGTTATTGTTGTTCCTCTTATCGCCCGATGCCTCCCGGTGTCCCTCTCCCTCTCTCTGCGTCAAGAAGCGCGGAGCGCAATTAACGACGCGCGTCAGTTTCACTCCGGAGAAGGGGAGGGAGGCGAGGAAGGAGGAGCGGGCGAGTGGGTGGGTGGGTGTTTCATTAAAAGACAGTGGCTGTTGTGCGTTTATGACATCAGCCCCCTCGCTTATATACTTAGGGAATGGCCCAGAACTCCCTTTATGGTCCAGACCAACAGAAATCAGCTCAAGGCAGTAGGAAAGCCGAAGACCTCTCGACTCTCTCTCTCCCTCCCTCTCTCTCTCTCTCTTTCTCTTTTCTGTGCGTTTCCCTCCCTCTCTCCGCGTGTGTGTCTCCCTCTCTCGCTCTCGCTCACACAGCTTGTCCCTTCTTTGTACGGACTTTACTTTCTAGAGGGAAAGAAGCATGGCAAAACTGAGGATGCAGCTAGTGTGCGCGATGCTCCTGGCGCTCGCCTCCTGGAGCCTCTGCTCAGGTAAGTCCCGTTACTGCAGCCTCTCTCCGCAGGGCTAACGGCAAGGGGCGCCTCTTCTCGGGCTTGCCTCTCTCTCTGGCGAGGAGGAGGACGCAGGGCGGTTTTATGCTAAGCTGGGAGAGCCGCATGCAGGGGAGACTGCGTTGCGAAATGCCTAGTCAATCCCGAAATACTTGGCCGGTTTCAAAGATTGGGCGCCCAACAGGGCGGATGCTATCTATGGTGGAGCAGCTCTCAGGAGGTGTCTAAACTCGGAGATTTATTGTAGTGTGCGTGTGCGCGCAAGAGTAGCACACAACTTTCAAGGAAGTGTGCGCCTGTGGTTGCCAACGCGCGCTCGCTTCTCCCCTCTGCATCTGCTAAAAAAAAAAACCGGACCAAATGTACCAAAACAGTTCACTATAAGCTATCTTGATACAGCTGGCCCCATCGAGGAAGATTCGTTGTAGGACTCTGAAATCTGATGAACCACACCTGAAACCGACTGAAAAATTCCTATGGCTTAATCCAGACTTGGATAGGCTTGCCGTGTGCTCAGTCCTACACATGGAGAAAGGTGATTCTAGATCAAAACTGAAAGAAGACCCTTTAATGTGAAACAAACAATAGATCCATTTTGAAGACAGGCAACTCGGCTCTGGTCCTCAGGTCTACTGTACGTTTGCTGGCTAGTTTTAGGGCAAGTCACCTTTTTACCTGTAATTCAGTTTTGTTTTGTTTTCGTAAAATACAATGAGGAAAGTAATCTATCTCATAGGCTGCTGTGAGAACGAGGGTGCTTTCAGATGGACACTTAATATTGTTAATGGATTGTTCAAATATAAAAGGGTTATTGTCAACAGGTGGTGCACATATATGTGCACACGAACACACACACACACACACACACACTGCTATTTTTCTTGAAAAATAGGTTCACTATGAACACCTCCCTCGTCTCTTAGAATGGCAATGGCACCCACCTGTGACGTGCCAAAACTGAGTTCCCTGCATTTACCCCAGAAAAAAGCAAATCCTGATTAAGTGAGGTGGAGGTGGAATTGGGCTGGCATTTTGATGCCTTGACATCTTATGGATGCTGTGAAAAGCATGCATACCCAGGGCACACCCATCCATAATCAACTCCTATCTGAAAGCACCCTGAATGGGATAAGAATGTATGGTTACTTGATTTGGCTGCAAGGTAAAAGAGAAGGTTCTTTCTGAAGCTTTGAGCAAGATCTACCGAAGGGGCAAACTGCATCTTTCCAGTCTGTCCATAGCTGAAACTCATCAATAACATGGTTGATTTCACATGAATTTAAAGGATCAGAAAGAAGTTTTTTCTCAATGAAAATGTGGGTTTAAGTAAATGTAGCAGCAGATCACCATAAAGAAAGAAAGAAAACAGGGATATTGAATGCAAATATACTGCTTTAAATCAACTCTACTCACCTCCCAAAAAATATCTTTTGGTAACCTGTACTTTGGAATATCATTTCCCCTAAAGAAAAAAGCTGCAGTGTGCAAAATACAAAATAATCTGATATTCCTATGATACACAGAGAGACATAAACTAGGGTAAACCAAGTTCAAATCAAATGTCCATGTGTTTCATGACTATTCATGAAATATTTCATGGAGTAAAGTTGTATTTCATATTCAGCTGCTTCATGTAGAGTTCAAAACTCTATGATGCATGGTTCAAGACTAGAGCAAAAGTATTCCCAAACTCATTAAAAATGCTTATGCTTTAAACCTTTGTATCTTTATGTGGATGTAGTGAAGTAGCAACCCAGAATCCAGTGCAGTTACAATGAAGGAATTCTTTTTTTAAATCAGTGAGGTTTAAAGTTAAACAACACTTCAATTTCTGTGTCATGCTGAACCCAATGAATCTTACTTTAAAAACAGTGTACTGTTTAGGGGAGCATCTAACAGCTCTCTCCCTTTTTAAATCAGTTTTTATCTCCCTTTTTATCAGTATATTGCATTTTCCTATCAGAAGAAATGTCAAAAGTACATAAACCATTGTTTAAGGGCTCTACAGATATTGGGTACTATAATAGCCCAGTTGATAACATGGATACTTTGATATGAAGTGTTCTCATCCCGGTGTCAGAAACAGAGCTTTCTCAACTTTTTATTTTTTTAAATCTGTTACTAATTGTGCTGTTAAGTGTTAGGAAAGTCATTGTAAGAAAAGTGGTATTTAGATCTACTTAAAACAGCAGGAGCTGTATTCTTCAATGGCACAGCACTTCTCTTTTGCAAATGTTCTTTTGCAATCCTCTGTTATTATAAAGCCAAGAGAACACTTATGCAAATATTCCATTTTTCAATTTGAGAACATTGCTGTTCCTTGTACTTGATCATCCCAAACACAATCTAGTGATAAGTACTTTAAAATCCCACTGGATTCCAATGGGAAGTGCAAGCACTTGCCAAAAAGCTTTCATTAAAACCAATGCAGTGCCTTAAGTTTGACTAGGATCATACGAGTGATATCCATAGAACGGTCCATAGAACACTGAATGATTGCCATTGAACTCACTGAGCTTTTAATCTGAATATTTAGATTTACATATTTATAGTTAGAACCAGACAAAAAATGAAGTAGAACACAGCAGGGTAGCAAATACTACTACCATCCATATCTTTAACTCTGAGGACATGATATGTAAAGCATGACATGAGGTTGAAGGTGACTCTAAAATTCAAAATCTCCTTGTGAGTTCATGGAATTGAAACAGGATGCCTTTCATACAGATTATAGTAGCAGTTTTCAAGTGTAACTATCATTTTCAGTTGCCATTAGCATCATTTTTCTGATGTGCACATCCCTGGGTTGTTTTCACTTATTCTGGAGATATATATGCATAGTATTATTTTTGCCTAGATAGATATTTTCCCAGATCTATGAATTGTTTTTCCTTACAGGAAGATGTACACCAATATGGTTTTTTTGAATTCACTCACATGCTTATATACCCACATGTGAGAGCCAGCGTGGTGAAGTGGTTAAGAGCAGTGGACTCGTAATCTGGGGAACCGGGTTCGTGTCCCCACTCCTCCACATGCAGCTGCTGGGTGACCTTGGGCTAGTCACACTTCTCTGAAGTCTCTCAACCTCACTCACCTCACAGAGTGTTTGTTGTGGGGGAGGAAGGGAAAGGAGATTGTTAGCCGCTTTGAGACTCCTTAGGGTAGTGATAAAGTGGGATATCAAATCCAAACTCCTCCTCCTCCTCCTCACTCTACCCCAATGTTCTTTGCTTTTATACACCAAGTTGTCTGGATTCCTTCATTACAATATAACTGCCTACTTTGGGCAGCATTCTTTCAGCAATATCGTTTCTCATACAATTTGTATTGCAATCTAGCTCCATTAGAGATGATGAAAAAAAATGTTGATTTTAAGCAGATGTGGCTTGCACCTATAAGTTGGCATCTATCTACTGCTTATAATTTATACCATAGACCTATTAATAACACTATTCCAAAGATACTGTATTCATTGTGTGAATTTGATACTGTAAAAGATATGGTCTACAGATTATTCTGTTTAAAAGTTTACTAGGCTAAATCACTATGAATATTATTGGGCGATTCCAACCAAGTCAGTAGTTTTAGTAAGTCCATTTCATTGTTGTTTTCAGCTACTGGTGCCCTTGGAAGAGACCCTGTAGCAACATAATACCCCTTAAGTATCTTCATACATGTTTGTATATATTGTCCCCCAATCCTAGTTATGACTTAAAACAGTTAATGATTAAATTTTATCGCTATCAATGGCACAGTGATCTTGATCTTATTCATATTGATTTAGAGGGAAGTCCCAGTGCTTTCAATGAAACTCAATCTCAATAATTGTGCATAGGGTTGCAGCCTTAGCCACAGCAAACCATAGCTGCATTGGGGCCAAATGAACTTAGTTGCTCTTCTCCTTCTTCTCTTGGAATGCAATAAATTTTCCCCTGCAATTCACTGTTGAAATAAATTGCTTCTTATTCATGGATCAGTCCTCCAGACTTATCCTTCCCTTGGGGGAAAGGGGGGGGGGAAGAACTTCAAGACTTGCTAGCATGCTAATATAGGGGTCACCTATGTTAGCAGAAAACTCTAAACCCCATTGGAACCATAAATCTCTTACTGTTTTAGTCATGTGGATCCATACATACAAACTCACTGAATATGGAATGTTTACTGTGAAAACTGTCCTTTCTGCCAAAAAGAAGTTCAACGCTATTTGACCTCTTGGATTTAAATATTTTCAGGATGTGCCTCTGGGTAAACGTAGTAGGAACTTAAAATAATTAAGTCATTAAACCTACCCCTCATCCCAAAGAACCAATGGGTTCTGAGCCCTAAAATGGTGATGGAGCCCTAAAATGTTGCAGTGGACCAATTATAAGCTGCTTTCATGATTGAGCTGCACTTTTCCAGAGAGAGAGAGAGAGAGAGAGAGAGAGAGACTGCATAAATCAGGGAATGTGTATTAAAGAACAAACCACTTGCCAAGCATTTATTTTAGCCAGTGCTTAACCCTAAAATCCCTTTAAAGGATATTCCTAAATCCTATGTGTTGAAACCCAAATGCTAGTGATTTATAATGAAATAGCAAACATATGTTTCTGATTAACTCACAGATTCAGAAGAGGAAATGAAAGCCTTAGAAGCTGATTTATTGACCAATATGTATACATCAAAGGTAATGTTTCCCCCTTTTTGCCACAGAATGCATGAATTCTCAAACATATTTGTTTTAGCACACCATCGTAAAACCACAGTTTTACAATATTCTATACAAGGTATTGTGCAAAAATTCTCTTCAATTTCAAAGACAGCAGAAAGCCAAAATCTACGGGTGAAGGGATAGTGAAAAATTTGTGTTTTCTCAGCTGAACTGTTGATACATTTACTGAACAGCCAGCATGGAAATATGGCCTGAAGTACATTTATTTGAGGAAGATATATTCCTGGTCAGAATATACCTGATGAAAGTTAAGGTAACATAAAATCAAATAATGATGTAACATTTTAAAAGATGTGCAATTACCATATCAAGCCAGTGAAAATCCATCCCTAGAACTGCTAGTTTTATCATGTAGCAACATATTTTTTTAGCGAACCTCCAATTGATGGAAAAATTACTTCCATGGCATGAAATCAGTGAATGATGGCTCCTTCATTTTGAGGATATTGTATCCCTTCATATTTGGTCTCAAATGGATGGCCTCAGGATCCCACAGGTGACATATCAAAATGTGGAACATATGGTTTGACAGGCAGGTAGCCAAAGAAAGGGTACCCAAGTTATATCTCCTTAATGTAAGTGAATAGCTAATGCTTCACCATCAAAAGATTTATTGCACAGGTTAAAAGCAGGATCCTTCAGACACAAATGGTCATCCCCCCACTTCGAAAGAAAATTTGATCTAAATTTTAATCTAAATTTTGGCAAGCTATAGTCAATATTACCATTTTCCAAGTCTTTCACCTGCAATCCATATGTTCAGGACCTTTGTCTTTGCTGGAACAGGTGATTGCAGTCTTGTGGCCTTGGTAGAAATAGCATTTCTGCTGCTACTACTAATTGCTCTAAAGGATTTCTATAATATAATGGGGGGGAAATATCTGAATTCTCTCCCCCCTCTCTCTCACATACACACACATAATATGAGCCACAGGGTTGTGTTTTCTTATAATGATGCCTCAACAAAATACTTTTTCTTGGTTAAACTGGTGATACCTTGGGGGGGGGAATTAGACTAATCCTTACTGGAAGACATGGTCGAAGCCATCAAAAGGCATCAAAAGAGTGTACAGACCATTTGTGCCTGTACACTCTCACCTATGGCTAGAAAAGGCTTCACATTGAAGTGAAGCATGGACTTTGTTAACCAGGAGATGGGAGCCTCCAAATGTTCCTAGACTAGAACTCCCATTATGTCTTATTATTGGCAATGCTGGTTGTGGTTGAAATTAGTTGGAGGCCACAGGCTCCCCAGCTCAGTTATAAGTGGTTGCTGAAGCATTAGCAGCTGCCCTAAATTGCCAAGAAAAAGTATAAAACATAAAGAAAACATGAACATTTATATATGGGGAAGGGGGTGGGGGAGACGACCAAAGAACCTATCTGACACAAAAACAAGCAAATTAGTTTCAACCAAAAGAGAGGCAAATGCAAACTGAAGTTGTGTGGACCCATAAAGACAAACAGATTTATCATGGCATAAACTTCCTAGTCATTAAGTTTAGTCTTCAAGGTGACTCATGACTTTTTTGTGTATTTGCTACAGCAGACTAACTCAGCTAAGCCCCTTTTGGATTTATAACAAAGGGAATTGCTGGCACTTTTTAATTTAGATATTTGAAAGTGGAATGGCAAAGACATAATTACTTCTGATGTACATGCTTTTTTCTTCCTTGGGCCACCACCGCCTACTGTCACCTCAAACAGGCCAAACTCTCCAAAGCCTGTTTAACATAAATGATGGTGGTCTGGACTCTGGCAACTATGGATCTAACAATCTACCAACAGCTATCTGAAATAGCAACCATCTAATAATCTCCCCCCACCCTCTTTTACTCTGATAAAATACGTGGATAGCACATCGGTAAAGCATACCAGAGGATGGCATTAATGAGGCAAACCTTTTCTTCTGGTTTGTGTGATATCCTTTGGCATGAATTATCATGGCGAGGTTCACAACCCATCCAATGGCCTTAAAGTGAACAGTATAAAGGGATGAAGAGAAATAAACATGAAAGAAAACTGAGTGCTACAAACCTCAGGACTGAGCAACAAAGTATCTAACTGCCATGCTGTCTCAATTTTGAACATTTTTTTAAAAAATATTTTCAAAAATGTTACATTTGTTTCTGCCAGGGTGCTTGCACTTCCATGAATGCTTTCTTTCTCTTTCTTTCTTTTCTTTCTTTCTTTCTTTCTTTCTTTCTTTCTTTCTTTCTTTCTTTCTTTTTAGATTAGTGTTCTCTTGTGAGGAAATGATTCCCTGGACACTGCACCAGGGTTTTTCCTTTTGTTTTTAAAGCCACATCCCTTGCATGCATAGTTCACATTGCAAATCTTCTGCATTTTAGCAAATTGCTCCATGACTCTTGAAAACTTCACGCCCTGATTCTCTTAGGGCTTCTCCAGATGATGTATTTATTGAGCATTCATCCCAGTTTGCTTGTGCAAAGCATAAGCAGAGGTTAAATTATGGTCTCCCATTCAGAGCATTCATCCTGATTTGCCCGTGGGGGTGTTCATATGTCTTTTCATTAATCATTAATTCATCGCACACGGTCCAGTGCAATTCATTTTCACTCTCCTTCTCCTAACTTCAAAAAGTGGTTTGTTTTTTTAAAAAAGGTTTTGTTGAGCAACAGAGCCCATTTAATCCACTTCAGTTGATCAAGCCTAAATCTCTAGTATGCCCATGAATCCCTCCCACAAAATAGTTACATTCTGCAGGAGCCATTACTTTTCATTCATTCTTTTTCATGGGGAGCCTGCTTGTCCCGCTGGATGTTGTTGGGCTCCAACTCCCATCAGCCATAGAAAGAAGGTCCAAGGATCAAGGGCAATAGGAGTTCTAGGCCAGTAATCTGGAGGGCAGTAAACTCATAAGAATAGCCTGCTGGATCAAGCCAATGATCCTGGATCCTGTTCTCACAGTGGCCAACCAGATGCCTGTGGGAAACCAGTGAGCAAAATATGGCCATAAAAGCATGCTCCTGCCCCATGGTTTCCATTGATAGTCCACAAATTTGTCTCGTTCTCTTTTAATGCCGTCAAAGTTGGTGGCCATTGCTGCCTTCTAGGGGAGTGAGTTCAATAGTTTGACTAGATGCTGCAGGAAGAAGACGTAGTTGCTTTTATTTCTCCTGAATCTTCTAACATTCAACTTCGTTGGATTTCCACAAATTCTGGTGTTATGGAAGAGGGACAAAAGCTTTTCTCTCTCTAGTCACTTTCTCCATACCAAGCATAATTTTATAAACTTCATTCATGTTGCCTCTTGCTTGCTTTTTCTCTGAACTAAAAAGTCACAAATGCTGCAGTCTTTCTTGACAGAGGATCCACTCAGTCCCATTTGGTTACCATTGTGGTTACCCATCCTCGCTTTGGATCATCAAAGTGAGTAGCTGTTGCCTTAAAAGTGTTTACCTGAGCATTCAGGGTTGTATCCAGCTAAGTAGGGTAAGCCCACTGAAAGTAGTGAATCCATTATCACCATATCCAATAATTTCAATCTTTCCTTTCTGCATGGAACTAGCACTGGATACAAACCCCCTGCAAAACAGAGATGTATATAAGTACCTTAATCATTGTTCATGCTCAATTAAAAAAAAATAACCATTCAGATGAAATCCTAAACAATCTTTCAGAAGACTGGGTTTTGCCACCTTTTGGTTTTGCTTCCTGGACCCATCTGTTATTGTATCCCGGTAATTAAGTTGTCAAACAATCCTGCAAGGCTTGGACAGGTTCAGTTCCAAAGCAACCTTGCTTCAAAATGTCTTTCTTAATTAATTAAAATTGCCACTTCATGGGTAAAAAAAATATTCAGGAAGGTATTGACTGCAACTTCAGAACAGAACTTTGATAAATTTAATATTGATGGAATGTGGATTTAGTCACATAATGTATTTCAGTTTTCCATGAAACTGTGGGTATTGTTATGACAAAAATAATAGATTAAATAAACGCAAGCTTTTCATGATAGTATATAGAAAACACACTCATTCATGTCTACTACTACTCATGTCCTTTGTCCAAAAATGAAGGGACGAATGAAGGTGTGGGGAACCTGTGCAGAAGTTGTTGGATTCCAACTCCCATCAGTCCTGGCCACCATGGCTCAAGGTTAGGGATAATGGGAGCTTAGCAGCACCCAGAGGGCCACATATACACCACCCCTAATTTATATGTACAAAGAAAAGAAATCCTGAATGTTAGAATTAAGCTTTCTACTTTGAAACATCTCTTAAGGCTCTCTTGAATTGTCACTTATCCAACAGCACAGATGTAACAAGGTTTATTTTAACTGGCAAAATAGCAGAAGTCTGGGGAAATGTTTTGCATTTGAATCGAACAATTCAGTGTCTGTACATCCATGGTGGAAAATTGCTTGATAGAATGAAAGTGCTCTAGAGGGAGAATAGTATCTTTTTTCAAACTAATTAACAAAATGATTTACAAAGTGTTAATTAGCTGACAAAAAAACCTTCCCAGTGTAGTAAGTGTTTTGATGTTAACACACTTTCCTCATGTGCATCCTTAAATGCAAAGAACATTGTTTAGGTAAGCAGTGAAGGTGAGACTGACTAAAACAGATTGAATGGTGATCAGTAATCAAAATAAAATAAATTCCTTGCAGTAGCACCTTAGAGACCAACTACGTTTGTTGTTGGTATGAGCATGCACACGAAAGCTCATACCAATAACAAACTTAGTTGGTCTCTAAGGTGCTACTGGAAGGATTTTTTTTTAATTTTGTTTCGACTACGTCAGACCAACATGGCTACCTACCTGTAAGCAATCAAAATGTCATGCTAGAAGAGGGAGAGGTGGCCCCTCCGTAATTGGATGGCAAGTGATGGAACTTAGAAGTTCTCCAGATAAAATGCATCCAGTATTAAAACAGCCAAAGTTTACTTGAGTTATGTAAGGGATTAATCTCTATTTACAAAACACAAAGACTTGTAAATAATGTCCAAACCAACCTTAGAGCTATTAGGATCCATTTAACATTTTTAAGAAGCATCAGCAGAAATGTAGATTTTCAAGATATGATGAAAAGTTAAGGACATTGGATTGCAACCATTTCGTTTCTAGTCAAATTACACCAATGAAAATCTATAGGCTTACATTAGTCATATCCATTCATTTCAATAGGTCGACTCTGAGAATGACAGGCATTGAATACAACCATACAGATCATTCAAAGACTGAGCAATGACAGTTGGGAGTGGAGAGCCTTAGGAGGTAGATATTTGATTAACTGCCCATGACTGGATTGGGAAGATGAACTTTTTTTAATCACACGGAATGCGTGCTATCACTAGCGTGCTATTATTTTGGCCCTGATGGTGAGCTTAACAAGCTGCCAGGATCTAGAGCTTTGTGAGTATCACTGTGACTCTCAGAATCAAGGGAAATGAAATTCTGATATGCTGATGCTGAGAAGCATCTCTAACCTTGTGTCAGCTTGCAGCTTGAATGACAGCAACTGAATCTGTGCTATATAGGCAGGGTGGATGGCAGAACAGAATAGCAGACAAAACCTCATGCTCACAGCTAAGCCTTCAGCCTTCTGTGACATATGAAACACTTCTTAGCATACAGGAACAACAGTTATATGGGAGCCCGAGAGCACATTCAAAAACCTCATTCTGTTATTCAAGTGGCACTGTCTACTGATAACAGGCAAGAACATCTGACATGCTGTGCCTTTTGATCTTTCAGATAAACAAGGCAAAGCCTCCTCAGTGGAAAATGACCCTTCTAAATATCTGTGACCTCCTAAGCAACATAAACAACCAGGAAGAGGATGTGGGTGATGTTGAAGAAGAAGACCTCCTGTCAAGAAGACAGTTTCCCTCTACTCTCGATGGCTCCACTTTGGAAGCTTTGTTGACATTGTACCAGCTTCAGAAAGTCTGCCACAGCAGAAACTTTCAGCACTGGGAGGTAAGTCAAATCATGGTGGGAACCCAAGTTTTGCTTTACTTTGGTCATATTACTATGAAAAGCCATTTTTATTCATACAGTGCACAGATGAAATTATTAGTATGTTTTTCCTAGTTAGCAAGGTATTGAATGAAATTGTCCATAGTTTAACAGGCCCTCAGGCTAGAATTTTTATTCCTAGATTAGGGATGTCATAGTTTTATTCCTACCGGTAAATGATGAAGGAAATTATATGGGACCCAATCTCGCCCTAAAACTTCAGAGTCTGACTTCTCAGCCACAGTATGCAAAGTAATACTTTAAAAGACAATACCTTAAAAATGTACAAAGTCCCATCTCCTTGACTACTGCAAATCCCCAACTAGTTCCCATGCATCTAGAATTAGATGGAAAGAGTTCAAAAGGAGAGGGGTGCAGGTAACATCCACTTAATCTTTATTTCTGCATGCAATAAGTTTCTGATCCTTAGGACATGAAGGATATTATTTTATTATTCATATCATTTCTATACAGCTTTCGATTTTAAGGGGGGGGGCATCTCAAAGCGGTTTACAACACATCAAAACATCAAATAAAACAATCCAGAATAAAACATTCAAATATTGGAAGGAAGTCAGATATAAATTATACATTCGAAACAACACAATTAACAGGAAACTAAAATATCTTCTTAAATATTTCAGTTGGAGTTGGGGGAAAACCCCTATTGGGTAATGGGAGTTGTTGGGGAAGGCTAGTGTAATTGTTGACAATTCTATAGTAATTGATTAGCTCATATTACATGGTATTAACTTTAGGCAGCATAGATGATAGGTAGATGACAGAGATAGATTAGATAGATGATAGATAGATAGATAGATAGATAGATAGATAGATAGATAGATATAGATAGATATGATTCAGATGTGCTCCCCTCACCAAAAGTCCACAGGAAAACAATGATTTCATATTATTTTGTTATTACCAACAGTTACTTCAGCAAGATGTTTATGACCCTGAAAATGCAAGCCAAGATAAAGATCTGATGAAGAGGAAAACTCCTTACATTCTGAAACGGCAACTACATGTCAACAAAGCCCGCCGACCATACATACTGAAGAGGAGTTCGTATTACTGACTCAGCAGTTAAAGTAGTGTTTATTTAGTTTCTAAGTAACTGTGCTTTATGGTTACCTTATTTCAACCTTAAATCTTATTTGTGTGGAAAATAGATTATGGAAAGTGACTGTGTCTTTCTTGCCACTGTTGTTTATTGGTTGTTATTTTTTCCTACTTAAAATTCATTGGAATAATATATTTGAAAATAAATCTAGTTTCTAAGCATTATGCATTGTACACCACTGAGAATTTTGAAGAGCTGGCAACATTGTTTACTTTGTGATACACACTCCTTTCAGCAAGTAGAAGAGCATAGTTGTATAAAGCCTTACAAGGATATTTCATAATTCAAGCCATGTTGAATTATCCATAGTTATTACACAAGTAAATTGCAATATAAAACATTTTGACATTCATGATGATGAGTTATGCCATCAGTTACTATAGAATGCTTATTAATAAATTCATAACACCCAAATGCATTTTTATCGTCCATTCTAGCTTAAACTGATTCAGAAAATGAAGGACAAAGCCCATAGAAATTATATGCACCTTAAAACCCAGACAAATCAGGGTGATTGACAGCACATTCCTATGTTCAGAAGTAAATCCCATTCTATCCAGTGGGGCTGGGTGCAAAGGACTGGAGCCTTCATGGCACAATTAAAGCTGCAATCCTTTACTCATTTTCTTGGGGGCAGAGATGGAAATAGCTGTCAATATCAGTTCTATCCATTTCTCTCTCTCTTTTTCCAATCTAAAATTCAGTTCTCCACATTTCTGCAGCAATTTGCATTTTCTCTCTTTAAAAAAAATCCTCATGAAAATTTATCAGCATTTTTGTGCAAATGTCTCCTAGCCCAGAAATGTATGTATGCAGTTCTAAGTAACGTACACAGTGCTGTAAGTAATTTATCTTGGTGTAATGAATTTTGTATGATATTTTCACAAATAGCTTCATCTTTAGGCACACTTTCCCCTAATATATACCTTAGAGAAATATTATTTGGTCAGAGAACTGCATCACGTAATTCAGATACATCCACATTTCAAAGGATAGCTGTGCTTTTGTTCTCATATTGTTTCAGAAAGTGTGGAATTTGATAGATTTGGCTTTAAATGAGAACTGAATTGAATTTTCTTCCCCAGCCCTACTTTGGAGTAAGTGCCATTGAACTCGGTGTGACTTACTTCTGCATTGACAGGCCTTGGAATGTACTGTGAATTTATAAGGAACACTTAACTGTCTTAGGATCACTATCTCCTATGCACTAGAACCCAATGGACAGTTCGGAAAGAAAAATGAAATATTGTCAACTGGTTTGGAGAGCAAAAAGTATGGCAATCATTGGGGCTGGGCTTGATTTCTTAACTGGAAGCTACACTGATGGCTTTGATATGGAAATTGATAGGTTATAATGTGCTTCAGGTGCTCCATTTTACTGAACTCGTATGGCTAGGATATGATAGGTAGCTTTTAAGTTATAGAGATCTCTTCATCAGGCATGAAGTCAATATCTATTGGAAACTTCAGAGCTCTGAAAGAAGAGTAAAATTGGATGTGAAACTTGCTGCAAAGTGGGAAGAGTATAAAGGTAAAGGTACCCCTGACCGTTAGGTCCAGTCGCGGACGACTCTGGGGTTGCAGCGCTCATCTTGCTCTATAGGCCGAGGGAGCCGGCATTTGTCCACAGACAGCTTCCGGGTCATGTGGCCAGCATGATGTGCTTTCAAACTGCTAGGTGGGCAGGAGCTGGGACTGAACAATGGGAGCTCACCCCATCGTGGGGATTCGAACTGCTGACCTTCTGATTGGCAAGCCCCAGGCTCAGTGGTTTAGACTACAGCTCCACCCACGTCCTGGAAAGAGTATAAAGGTTCACTAATGTGGGGAAACTCAAGGTCAAATCCTTACTCATTATTATTATTACTCAGTCTTTAAGATTTGGTATCATCGAACCAGTTGCTATCATTCAGCTAAACATTCCCTCACAGAGAGTATAGAATACAAATTTCATACTGATAATTTAATTTTTTTTATAAAAACACATTTTAAGCAAATTAAAGGTGCTAAAATGTTTTCAAAAACCTAATGAGACTCATGCATTCACTGAAATTGGATTATACTTAGAATTCCTGAAGGCAGAGCTATCACCAGACCATATGCCAAGATAAAGTAAGCACATTTAATACTACACGGATCAATCAAAATATCAATATCGGACTGATAACAGCTCTGCGTGTCATCAGTCTGGGGTTCCTCTCATCATCTGCTGATTTTCAAGTGGAGATACCAGCAATTGAACCTGAGAATTTATTCATGAATAACACATTGTTTTCACCAAGCTATGGATGAGGGATGGGGAATCAGTGGTCCTGCTGGACTGCCACTCCCATATTAACCGGCCATGTTGACTGGGGCTGATGAGAGCTGGAGTCCACAGGTTCTCACTCCTCCTGTGAGCCCTTCCCAGCTCAAAATATGATGTGACTTTTTGAACTGCAGGTCTTTGTATTTTGAATACTCCCCCTACAAATTTACCCCATCGTTAGCCCTTATCAGTGATGGTTCTGAAGGTTCAATAAAGGGTGGAGAGCCAGTGAAACAAGCTAGGAAGCGTGGAAAACAAATAGTAGATAAAGGAAAGGAAATCCCAGTGGCACAGGGAAGCAGCAGGTGGAAATGATGATGGATACAAGAGTGAATGGATGCTTGTGTTGCATACATGCTGAAAGTGAGAGATAAAATGAAGTCCATTGGGAAATGGACTGGAAAGAAGGAAGATGTAATATCACAATGCTACCCAAAGCCTTTACAATTGTTCTGTGAGTCCCTTTCTTATTCATGCTGGTAGGATATCATAGAAGGGTATAACCAGCGTGAAAACAAAACTCTGCCGTGATAACTCCCTGAAAAAGGTGAAAAAACTCAACTAATAATTCCTCAAAGACAAATAATAGATTTAAATATTCCAAAAGAAACTTAGTATAGAAAAGAAATAAGTATCCCAAAATAACCTCTAAATGAAATAAACCTTGACGAAGTGCTGGCTAAGTTACTCCTTTCACTGGAAAATATCTGTTTCCTCAGAAGGAAAATGTTAATGTTAAAGGGCTGAGAAATATCATTGCTCATTGAAAAGTTAAAACACAGGGCTGCAAAAGCTCTCTTGGTTGTGATGGTATGTCCCCATTATTCAGACTGCTAAAGGGTGTTTCTAATTCTTGGCTTATATACCAAATGGAGCTCCATTTCTTAAAGGGCTAGGAACCATAAATAGTCTTAGGGCGTGTCAAAGGACACTTTCAACAGTAAAATACAACAAACTTACACAATGCTGGTTCTAAATTGCTCTTAGCATAGAGAGAATTATAGAGGAATAATAGTACTAAATATGATTGTAAAATGAAAAGGAAGTATCCTTGTTTATAATCACAGTAAAACACTGTAAGCGCTCCTGATCTGAAACATAACTCCAAGCTAACCTCTTAAAGAAAAGGATGTTTGTGACCTTATATTTAACGTTCTTGGAATTAATGAAAATGGGTCTTTACAAGAAGGGACTAATATCCATTTTCGTGTTAAGGCATATAGGCAGGCATATAAGCAGGCATATAAAAGACAAAATAGAAGGTACATAAAAAAATTCCTTCAGTAGCACCTTAAAGACCAACTAAGTTTTTATTTTGGTATGAGCTTTCGTGTGCATGCACACTTCTTGCATGCACACGAAAGCTCATACCAAAATAAAAACTTAGTTGGTCTTTAAGGTGCTACTGAAGGAATTTTTTTATTTTACTTCGACCCAGACCAACACGGCTACCTACCTGTAACTAGAAGGTACATGACATCTTAATAACTTCCACCAATAAAACCAATATTTTAGTTTCCCAGAATATGATATTGTGTGACCAGGCCATGACAGCCCCAGCCCCCAGGGATCATAAGAAAGGAATAAAGACTCTGACAATGTGTTATGGAATTAAAATTAGGCCACAACTTTATTAATCTTCCGAACGTGGGAAGATTTTGGCCTAGGCCTTGGGCGTGTATCCCTCCCAGCCCCCCAGCTGGGGAACTGGGGCACATCAGAGTTAATGGGATATGGGGGTGCACTGCGAGACATATGTGTACGCAGGCAGCCCAGCCCATATCCCCGCACACAGGGTAGTTCACTGACAACTTTTCAGTGTATGGCCAATGACACCCATTATATAACCCCTTTTAAAAGAGGACCCTGGAATCGCCGCCAGGGTGTGTGTGTGGGGTGAGTCACCACTTCATGCCCCCCCTATAGGGAAGAAAAGACTAAAGGATTCCACCCAAGGCCATAACCGCCAAAGTTGTGACGAATTGCTACGGGGAAATTGATCAGAATTTCTCAAGTTCAGATGCAATGTAAAACTGCAGTTGATTCAAAAAGTGGAAGCTTTCAGTCTCCTCCTTTTGCAGTTTCCCATTTCTTCTAAACTGTATTTTTTCATGTGTCACTCGGAACTGTTTAGCTATAAAGAATTCTTTTGAGCATTTACATTTGTTGTAGGGTTTGTATTTCAAAATATTCTACTGACCTCTTGTTCTTCACAGTTATCAACAAGGTATAGACTAGAAACCTAATCGGCACACTCTATTCCAATAAGCTTTTTAAAAGTGCTAGCTGCAAAATGCAGTGAAAGTTAATATAGCCACAACATAGCATTAAAAAGGCCTCTTCGCTTAGGAGGCTTTGTGCTTCTCTAGTTAAAAAATGCCTTATCTTACAGTGTAGAAAGAGCATCTACCGTATGAGTCATCTTCCCTAAAGTTTTATGAATGCAAAAATAAGTGTCCAGCACTTTTGCTAGAAAGTTGCTTTAACATTGCATTGCATAATTCTCAGTGAAATAGTTAAGTCACTTTGAGACAATTTTTCTGTAATAAGTGACAAATATAATAATATTATATATAATATAATAACACAGCTATGGGGAACATGGAATTAAGAACCTTCCTGGAACACCTGAAAACTTCTCGGAAACCCCACAAAAAGAAAACAGCTTTGATTGTATCCTTTAAGAGATTCTGCATAAGACTCTAAGAGTACCGGAGCGCTCTCTCTCTCTCTCTCTCTGGATTCACGCAGTGGGTCTTTAATGCTGACAGAAACATGTTATCATCATTTTCAGGCCAGCTTTGCAAAAGACACCCCGAAGCCTGCCTATGCACCCTATGTTTAAAACACATTATCCCCCAAATCCCCCAATGACTGTTGGAAACTTCACAGAGCTACAATTCCAAGCACACTTATGAAATTAATGTTCATGAGATTCTTTGTGTGTGTGTGGTTTTTAATGTATGGTGTTGCATGCAGCCAAAATCAAAACTCCTTGGCTTGCCTCTGAGCTGCTTGCTTAGAATAAATTTACATCTCAGCAGGCAACAATTTAACACTGCACTTTCACTCTTCAGATTTTCATAGGGAAACCTACTCCCTCTGGACCACGCCCCAGTATCTTTTGTTGTAGTTCTATTAGTTTCTCCCCTCAGTAAATGATAGAGGACTTCTGTGAGCACATGCTGAAGCTCAAACCAAACCCTTACACTGTACAGAAAGCAGTGAGTAACCTCACAGACCCATCCTCTATGGTTCTCTAATCCTCTTTAAAAGCTATCCAAGTTGGTGAATATTGTCACATCTTGTTCTAATGAATGCTGTAAGTTAATAATAGTGTGTGAAGAGGCACTTCCTTTTGCCTGTCCTGAACCTACTGTCCATCACTCTCTCTGAATTATAATAGAATGAGAGAGGGAGGTGAAAACGTTACCACGTCAACTTTCGACATGCAATGCATCATTTGCAGAACTGAGAGGAAGACAGGGTGAAGGTGCAATGCTTTGGAAGTGAAATCAACCACAACTTTATTACCAAGCTCTAAAAAAGCTATTATAAACAGTGTGTTGCAGGGTAGGTGAGTTTATTTCATTTCCTTTGTGAATCGACGTCTGTCACTTGATAACAGAAGCCCCAAATTCTATCATTTAAATGTCACTCAGTTTTAAATGTTTTGTGACTACTTTAGAGGAATTTTCATTCCAGAGTAATGTAGGGTGTGTGAATTGTTCTTACTTCTTCTCTCAGTCTAACACTAAATAAAAACTCAACACTTAAGAGTGTTTATGTCAAAGCTGGAATGCATTCTGAAAACCTGGGTTGCCTATACATATATGTTTGGCTAGCCACGAGATTTTCAGTCCTTTCTCTTATGCGCTAAAGATTCCTTCCTGATTTGACTCTAGGTCTGATTGGATATACTTTCAATCAGAACTGGGGTCCAATCAGGAAGGATTGGTTAGCTGGAAGATCATAAAAGCCCACCTCAAGGAAAAGTGAATTTCACGAGCTCTAAAATTCTTCTTCAGCTATAATTAAAATTAAAACTGGAGATGAATTTCAAGTTTCCACCCACAAGTTTCCACTAGCTAGAATTATCTGGAAAAGCTTTCTTCTGCCCCCCCTCCCCAACATGCTCTCCCCTTCCATTGGCTTATTTTGCAAGTAGAAGAAGCCACAACAGAAGATGGAGAACAGAGAGGTGAGAATGATGTCCTCTTTCTATCCCATTTTCTCCTTTATTGTGATAGGTTAGGCAAAGTGCATCAGGGTACAAAGCCCAGGAACTGTGGAAGATGCTGTTCTCCTAAGAATTGCTGCAATGTGGGACTCCTGCTGCATGGGAAAATAAATTCTGACCCCTTGAGTTCAGATAAATAGGTTAAGTGCAGGGCAAGATCTCGTGAGAATGAATTTCTTACCTAACATCTGAAGATCCTAAGACTTTGGGTCAGAACTTGAGTTAGACCATCTATCTCCATCATTCACTGATTGACAACAGTTCTCCAGGGATCCGAACAGGGATATTCCCAGCTCTACCAGGAAATGCCAACAATGGGAACATAGGGAATTTCCATATGCTTGGTTCGTCTAGCTCAGTATTGTCTACACTGACTGGCAGTGGCATTTCAGGGTTTCAGGCAGGGCTCTCACACAGCCCTACCTGGAGATGCCAGAGATTGATCTTCGGCAAGCAAAGTGAATACTCTACCACAGAGTTATGGCCGTTTCCCAAACTTTGAAAAACATATCTCCATTTCTAAATGAGCAGAGATGGGAAATGCAACGGATTCGTTTTAGCCGTGACAAATCATTTTGCAGATAATGGGATTTAATCAACATCTGCAGTGGGCCATTCTGAGGACCAGTATAAGTGATGACACACCAGGCAGTAGAGCTCATCTGAACTATTTCCCTACAGATAGCTATGTGCTCAGGAAAGGCCAATTTGTTCTCTTTTGTCCAGATGTGGTTCAGCTATGCTTGAGTGAGTCCTGTGAGTCAATGCCTAAATTTCATCTTGTCATAAATATTCGTATCCATCAAAACTGTGGGACAGAATGAAAGACTGGAGCAAAGAAAACAGCAAAATATATCTAAATAGAGTTTTGTGCACTTCAAAGGAATGGCATAGCATCCTGCATCACTGCATATAACCATGAGAACTTTACCCCTCACAGAACTACTTTTCTGAACACTCTACAGGTCCCAGGATTCTTTGGAAAATCTGCTTTAAATGTGCTTTACGTTCTTATGACCTTGTAGCCTACCTCATATTTTAGGGAACTCTAATAACTCAGGGCAGCAGTTCTTTGTAGAAATGAATATATTCAGTTTCATAGTGATGTGAATTGAATAACTAAGCATGAAAAAAAAAGCTTCCACATTGATTACCAATAAAATTAAGTGACTATTCTTCCATTTTGAGATGAATTTTTAGATGCCAAAACAAAATGATCTATTTGTATTCATGTCGTTTTTTAATGTTATAGCACCATCTGGTGGATATTTCTAGGAACAACTATTTAACAAAATATAACCATTGTGGCTCCGAGGGGGAGAAGTGGAAGCATAAAAACATACGGTAATAGGACTCCTGCTGGATGAGACCACAAGGCATATCAAGTTCAGCATTCTGTTTTCATAGAGGCCAACCAGATGACAACTCAATCCTTGCAACCAGCACCTGAACTGGAAACAGAAAGCACCATTTTGGAGGACTGACTGGTATGACTGGCAGTTCCTGGTATGACAAAAAGACTACAAGAAAACCATTCTGCCTAAGTCAATGCAGATATGTTTATTTATTGCTGTACTACATGCAGTTGATGGTCATCCCCACATTTTCTTTTTGTGCAGTTGTCAGCCTGCCAGGTCTTTTGGGACAGTTTTTTTCAGTTATGGTGCATCTCACAAATAAATAAGGCCTGTAAAGAAGGAAGCCACAGTTGACCATTAACTACAGTTCAGTTTACTTCAGTTTTATTTACTACAGTAAGGTAAATAAGATGGGCATTAGCTTAAGTCCACTGATTTCAGTAGGATATCACCAAATAAAATGCCACCTGCTGAACTTCCAGTGTTAACAATTTCTCTCAATACCAATTAAAATCAAAGTAAGCACTCCATTTTGATTGTTTTAATATTGTTTTCTAAATTTATTTTTTAGATTTCTTAGCTGCCCTTCACCATAAGCTCCCAGGGCAGATTGCAACAATATAATATACAATTATAAAAACAGATAGAAGAGTTACAATTGGGGGGGGGGATCCAGTAAAACTATCCAGCTAGAACAGCGCAGCACAGCTTCAAGAAAAGGGGTGCTTCCACAAAACAAGCGCCAGGGCAAAGAGGTATATCTTCAGCATATGGTGAAAGCTATACAAAAAAAAAAAAGCTAGTCTAACCCCCATGGGGATGGAACTCCACAAGTTAGGACTTGCCACAGGGAAAGCCTTTGACCAGGCCACTATTCCCCACACTTTGAGAATGCTGGCGCTACAGAGAGAGCCCCCCTCTGCAGATCTTAACACTCCAAATGGTCTGTAGACATGGAAGCAGCTTTGCAGCTAAGTTGCTAAGGGCTTTAATCACTAATGTGAGAGGTCTGATTTGGGTCTTCTAATGAATTAGCAACGGGTGCAGCTGTTTTAAAATGGGTATGTGTGTCTGTGTGCATGTGTATGTGTTATATGAGCTCTAAATTGGAATCCTGGCCAGTAGTCTGGCTGCCGTATTTTGGACTAATTGAATATTCTGAATCCTCCTCAACAGCAGCCTCATACAGTTTTCAAGTTAGCAGAGCAGGAAGTAGAGTGGCCATATCATGGATGGCATTTCTTTCAATCAATCCACACTATGAAAGCAAGCTAAGCAACCCTGGTACTCAGGGCTAACCTTTGTGCATTTTGCATTCAAGAACTTCGAAGCATAAAAAAAGAGCTTCAACACAGGAATTTGTGCTATGTCAATTCATGAAATTAATGGGATTTGAAGTGTGTTGTGTAACTTAATGCAGCCACAGCCACATCAAAACGTTAGGAAAGATCAGCAAGTACTGTTAAGCAAAAGAAAGGTCTGTGGACTATATCTGCAGTAAGCAAGAATCCAAGTGGCCACTAGGTGCTACTCCTACTCCAAATATCCAGAAATACAAATTCAGAAACAGCATTCTGTGAATATGACTTACAGTCATACCTCTAGATACGAATGCTGTGAGTTGTGTACAACACGGGTTCCGAACGCGCCGAACCCGGAAGAACAGAACGGTTTGGTGATTCGTGCATGCGCAGAAGCGCCAAATCGCGCGGTGAGCATGCACAGATTTGGCGTTTCAGGTTGCACACTGCTCTGGTTGCATATGGGGCTCCAGAATGGATCCTGTTCACATCCAGAGGTACCACTGTGTATGTTCATTTGCAAACAAGCTATTTATTCATTTTGTTTTATACTGGCAATCACTACACCTTTCAGCAAATTCCCCATAATGGAAACAATTAAACATAAAGAATAGTGTAATAAGTGTGCATGCACACGAAAGCTCATACCAAAATATAAACTTAGTTGGTCTTTAAGGTGCTACTGAAGGAATTTTTTTATTTTGCTTTGACTCAGACCAACGCGGCTACCTACCTGTAACTATAAAGAATAGTGTGATTTCTTAGAGTCACTTCTTGCTCTCTGACAGCTTATTTACCGTTCTAGCCTATATTTTTGTGAGCCTGCATTTCTGTAGGCTTGTGGCAGATTAAAAATATAAGAGCCATGCTGCATCAGACCAAAGGGCCATTTATTTCAGCATCCTGTTCTCTCAGTGGCCAACCAAAGGCATACCCATCAACTGCCCTGATTTGACCAGGACATCTCAGAATTACAGAAGCCTTCCCAGCTTCTGATTGGTTCCCAGTGTGCTCGGTGTGCTGACAAAACTTTGGGAGTGGGGCCTCAAAAGATGTGCAACCCGATTTCCCTCTGCAGCATGTTGGAGGGTATGGAAATGTCCATGGGAAGCCTGCAAGCAGATTCTGAATGTAATAACAGCCTCCCCGCTAGTGAATCCTAGCAACTGGTGTTCAGAGGAATATGTGCCATGTGAAGGTTTAATTTCCTTTTTTGTGTGTCTTGGATCTTCCAACATTCAGCTCTTCAGTGGATGTCTTCAAGTTTTAGTGCTATGAGAGAGGAAGAAAACTTTCTGCTGGGAGATAATTGATACTGGCTGGTTCTTCGTGCCAGAATAATGTGAAGACTATTACTAATAGGTACATCTGCAGAAAGCATAAGTCAAGGATGGGGAACATGTAGCTAGCCAGAGATTGTCAGACTCCAACACTCAGCCCGCTAAGCTATCATGATAATTGTTCAGGGGTTATGTAAGTTGTAGTTCATGAATATCTAGAGGACCACAGGTTCCTTATCTATGGGATGACGGCTAATTATCCATGTCGGGGTGGGTGGGTGGGTTAATTCCAGTCATTTCTCCACATGGTGTTTCTTACATGCCCTTGGATAGTTCCATCACACACACAAGAATTATTTTTATTTGACCTTTAAAAATGGTATAGATTACTTTTCAAACAAAATGCTTCCCAAAGTGATTTTACAAAATACAACCATAATACAACTTTAAAATCAAGTTAGGAAACAGACATTTCTTTATAGTATAAAACTTTACAAAAACCAGCATGAACGAACGTAACCATGCAAACAAACAAAACTAAAACAAAACCCAGATATAGCACAAAGTAGCCATTAAAAGCGGCAACTAAAATAGAGATTTTGAAGTCAAAATAAAAATAAAAATAAAAAAATCCAACACGGCTACCTACCTGTAAATAGATTTTGAAGGCCTGCTTAAAGGCGTTTAGGGGCAGAGCATCCCCACCTCCATGTAGAATTGAGTTCTTTTACTAGAACCACTAGAACTGAATATCAATGAGCCTTGGGTCAAATTTGGGCATACATTTTCTTCCAGTAAAAGCTTAGCTTTTTAATAAATTTGCATAAGGATTCTGTCTAAGGATTAGAAATTAGAATTCCAAATTTCCTAGAGTCTCAGAAATGGAACTGATCTGTAATCACCACCACCACCATCTTCCTAAGGCTGGTTCAAGCATCTTCCATTGCTCAGCACCAGATTTAGGGCAGTATGGCCACAGGGTGCCAAACTAAGGGGATGCAAAATTGAGTAGATCCATAATTGAGAGGATCCATTTGGGGGCACAAAAATTTGGACTCGGACAGGAAAGATTGCCAAAGTCTGCCCCTGCATTGCTTAGATTCTGACCCCACACATTGTGGGTTGGGAACCTCAGGCCCTGGAGCCAAGTCCAAGCTTCTCTGTTTTACACCCAGAATTCTCCCTAAACTACAGTTCTCACCAGCCCTGCTTTACAGCCTCCTCAAGTAATAATAATAATAATAATAATAATAATTTATTATTTATACCCCACCCATCTGGCTGGGTTTCCCCAGCCACTCTGGGCGGCTTCCAACACAAATATAAAACACAATAATCTATTAAACATTAAAAGCCTCCCTGAACAGGGCTGCCTTCAGATGTCTTCTAAAAGTCTGGTAGTTGTTTTCCTCTTTGACATCTGTTGGGAGGGCGTTCCACAGGGCAGGAGCCACCACCAAGAAGGCCCTCTGCCTAGTTCCCTGCAACTTGGCTTCTCGCAATGAGGGAACCGCCAGAAGGCCCTCGGTGCTGGACCTCAGTTTCCGGGCAGAATGATGGAGGTGGAGACGCTCCTTCAGGTATACTGGACCGAGGCCATTAAGGGCGTTTGTCGGACTGGAGCCATTAAGTGCTTTTGTCGGACTGGAATTAGCATTTGAACTGTCATGATGCCTCCTGCTTTGATGTGAGTGAGGGTTGCAGAACCCTCTGACTTTTGTGTGCTGAAGAATAACCTACTGAATGCAGGTAAGAGTTGCATCCATTGATCTGCCCATTTGTTGTTGCCTCTTTGACCTCACACACCTTTGCCTCAACAGCATGCAGGTTTGCTGATGAGAAAATGTGGTCTTCAGATGAAAACATTCCCCCCCTCCTTCCATGCACTGAACTGTCACCCACAGCAATGCATTCCTGTAGATACAATATTGGGTGGGGAAAGTGCCTTGATGTGATGATATTCATGATCACATCCAGATTATTTTCCAGTGGGGTGTGTGTGTGCATATGTTCTCTTTGGATATTTTCAATCACTGGCAAATATTGGAGTAGGCAATAGGAATACATGTTTGTATCCATGTGTATATGTCAAGTTAATAGAGCCAGTACTATGCCTTATTTCACAGACATCCAAAGAATCCTACCCTTTCTTTGTAATATTTGAGATAAATGCTGATTTGTCTATGGCTCTCTGAGCCTTTGTGTTTTAAAGAGCAGTCATAATCAAGAACAAAGAGGAAGTGGGGAAGACAGCGACACCCCAAATCTATATGGAAATAGAAGACATAAAAGAGGAGGTAAACATTTTTCTTGCTCTTATCTGGCCTAATGGAGAAATGGAACTGTGTTGGACTCTGATATCATGAAATGAGAGTTTTTAAAAGGAGAGGTTGTGTGTGCGTGCGCAGACACTTTAGCACCATGGAAGCTGCAAAATCACACTTTTCAAGACAGATCTCTGTGCCATATGGAAGGACGGCTCTGTTTCCCAACAAACAGGAAATAAACAATCACTTAAGATGGCAAACAATTTTACTAATTGTTTTAGCTGTCCCTGTTGTTCCTTTTTTCACAGTTACAGTAAAGAATGGAAGATTACCACATAGGTTAGTGAGGAGCAGCCATAGTTGTAGATATGTACTTTGCATGTAGATTCAGTCCCCATTACTTCTTCATTTACTGACAGACATGTATAATCCATATTTTTTCAGCCCCCTTTCCTAAGACTTGGTCTAGATTTGCCATGCAATGAAGAAAATGTAAAAACAGCATAGAAGAACTCTGCTGGATCAGGCCAAAGGCCCATCTTGTTCAGCATCCTAGTAGCCATTGATAACTTAATTCCTCATGTATTTGTCTAACACCCCCCACCCCAGTAAAATACTGAGGTTCTAGAGTGAATTTTACAAGAAGTTGGGATGCTATTAAAAAGTTTCCCTGACCATCATTTTACTTCCACCACAATGTTCAATATCTTGCGTCATTCCAAGGTACAGTATTGGGTAATGGGGCACTGGCCACCACAAAAAGAAGGGAAAAGGTGAAGAATATTTGGGGACAATTCTGCAGACTTTGTATTCTCCCAAGTCTTTCATTCTGGTCATATTTTTAGGTCCATTTTAGATCTTGGCATTAATTCCATGCCCACCTTTCCTGGTTCTCAAGCTATTAACTACACTAATTTCATGCTGCTTGTTTGTTTTTGGGTGGTTTTTTTTTATAAAAAAAGCTGTGTGGTTTTACTTTATGTTGGGCTCTGAGTCTTTAAGGAATTTGTGATGAGATTGTTTTATTGAATTGCATTTGTGTGTTTCACTGCTAATTTGTAAATTGCCCATGGTACCTTAGTTGGTCTGGTCTAGAAATTTAAATCAATCAATGAGTGATTTTTTTAAAAAAATTGCCTTGGCCAAATCTTTGCCCATTAAGTCAAGACATGCCCCCTGGCATGTGGCTGGATGGCAGAAAGAAAATAATATTGCTGGCCAAATTCAGTTCTACAAGTGGAAATCTAGGTTTTACGAACTGAGATTCTAATTTTGTGAGGAGGTGTTGCTTTCAATCAACAAATAATACACCATTGATTATGCCCCGCCATCTACATTGCATTTTCTTTGCACTGAAATGGGTGGGATGGGATAATGCAATGATAACATACTTTACACAATTTACAAAATTATTTATGTAAGTTATATAATTTCACCACAGCAGGCACGCAGTGAGACGAATGGCAGAAGATGAACTGCAGAATGGCAGAAACAGTACTCCATGTGACGAATACAGGGTAACAGAAGAGTATGTTTTCTTAAGTCCCTACACACAAGTTGTAGTCTCATTTTGTAGTACGGCACGTGGTGCATACAGTTTGTACGCGCAACTACTTCCTCAGTTGAACTGTCTTTTCTCCCCACTGGCTCGATGTGGAAAGCAATATTCACAGCTCTGAGTGACTCTGCACTTTCTGATCATAGCAGCTCTACTTGCCCAGGGCAAGACTTTGTAAAACTGAACACATTATGGTAATTGATATGGAATTATGGAAGCAAAGGTGAGGGCAAGTGCTGTGTGAGCAGCCATCTTTTTCTGAGGGGTTAATAGTGCTTCTGACAGAAAGGAGCATTGCTCAGGATGGCAATAGGTCAAAAGAAAGGGTTCAGTTCTTCAAAGAATATATAGCTACCTGATCTGGTAGCCTGGCAACCATTTATTTTTTAGCCCCTGTCTATACATAGCTCTTTCTCATTCACATTTCCTTACCTGATGATTCCCACATTTTATGTGATCTTTCACACAATGTAAAAATTACTTTGGAAAAGCTAGAAAAATTAATGCTCATTTCAGTCTTATGTGCTTCAACAAATTGCAAACCCATGAACACAGCTTGCAAGCCCACGAACACAAAAAATCACAATAGGTTTTTTCCTGTTGTATTTTCATGCGATGAAATTGCAAAAAAATCTTGGACAGTTTCCTGGAATCTTTGTGGGAGCAGTGTCGCAGATACAATTTGGAAATCCACCATATTGGAAGTCAAGACTGGGCTGCAAAATTATAAATAGTCATAGGGGGAGGTGAGCCTTTCATATGTCATTTTTTCCAGTTTGATTTGGTAAATTTCCCCTGGAAAGGCTAATGTTTGATGCAATCGGTTTTGGAAAATTACTGAGCAGGCGCTCAGAACTATGTGAAGATGGCGGCTGCCAGCAGTGAAAAAAACATTTGGATATATTCAGCGGAAACACCAGCATGTGAGGAGATACTGTGAACTTATGGAAGGGAATCATAGACATAAAATCCACACAGATTTGTTTTAACTCACTTGTGGGAACAACTCAGAGGCTGCGAAAGAATGAAGGATAACAACAGAAAGAAATAGAGGAACCACCGGGAATGATTATGAAATGCAGTAGAGCTATGATGATGATCAGAGCCTTCCGAACTTGAAGCATGGGAAGTCCCCCCCAAAAATATAATTTGGCAGAATATTTGGATTATTTGATATGTACATGTATAATTTGGAATGTTTAATGTGATTTGATTGGATTGTTAAAGTGGAAAATTTAATAAAAATGATTTTAAAAAAAGAAGAAGGTGTAAATTAGAAATCATGTAAATGAATAAGTAAAATCTATTTATGTCATTGTTAACCTTTCAAAACAGTGTATAAGATATCCAACAATAACCAACATGGGCATTTTATGAAACAATGGAAATATCTGTCTAGTAATAATAACAGTATTCCACTCAAGCACAGAATGGACAATGGTCTGAGTTGTTTCATACCATTTGCAAGCAGAACTTGTCCAGCTGGCAGCACATTCCTTAACGCAAAATGTCATGCATATTTAACCCTAACTTTTTTCCATCTTGGATCAATACTGCACCAGAATTTTTGACAACTGATATGAATTAATTTCTGTAGACATGATAGTTGTCTTACCCCTGTTTGTACTCAAAAGAAATGGACATTGCTTCAGCGTTTGATGCGAAGCACCAAATATAAAAAATTATAGCCAGCTTCCCAAATAACACAGTATATTATTTCCCACACAAGCTAATGAATAACTGTCATTTATGGTTTAAATGCGTTGACAAAATTGTTTCAAGCATGAGACATTTAGTTCATTGGTATGTCTGTAAACTCACTCAATTACACATGGCTTTGATTAAATGGATTAAAAATTACATCTTGGTATGTTGTGTACTGCTTGTGCCAATGTGGGATGTGTTTGGAATATGTGGTGTGTACACACAGAGAGGCTCATGTTGCATTTCCAAGACTACTTTTCCTTTGTTTTCCACACAAGCTTATAATATTTAGTCTTCTCTGATCAGGTTCCTTCATCACCAATACAGGCAACGAGACAAAAAAGAATGGCACTGTGTTTAAGAATTATGTCTAGCCATAAAAATAGTCAGTTACTATAGAAGGTAATTTTAAAAATAGTTAGCCTTTTATGTATATTTAGATGTGTGTTGATTTAAACTTAGTGGTTATTTTTTAAATTTAGAGAAATTGCAGGGGCATTTGAACTTGAGCCTCCAGAAGGTATTTAAAATGCCTTGTTTTCCCAGGGATTAGAGAGGTGGATGGTTGTGAAAGAATTTGAGTTGAATAAATCAAACAAAGATTCTTCTCTTTGGGAAAGAGAAGCTTTCGGGAGTGTCGCAGTGCTACTCACTAGATCATTTATTTAGTGGGACATTGTGCTTTTAAAAAGCCTTTGCCAAACCACCCTCGAAAGTTAGCAGGATTTATGAGAAGAAAGCTATGAGGTTCCTACCTCTTGGAACCACATGAATAATAATGCTCTTGTGAAACAGCCTTGCAGGTACATACAGTGCTATGCTTGATTTCTTTTCCTGTTGGCATGTTTGCTCAGGACAGGCATTCTTTCCACTAAATGTTTTTTTTTTACCAACTTTATGCAAATGACATCAACACATTTCCAAGCACAGATGACCACAACATTCCTGGGATTATTGGTACAAGCATCTATTGTGCTTGCTTTAATGGGCTGAGGATTGGGAAGTGAATCGAACTCCAAAAATGAAACTTTCATCCAGAGAGGATGATTTGAAAATTGTTTATGCCATAAAGTTTATGGAGAATAATCTTTGCAGGGTGAATAGGGTCTATTCAGATGTTACTTATTGAACAGAAATTGGTGAAGGGGTTGACATATTCACAGCAGCTTTCAGTAACAAGCCTTCATGTCCTGTTATATTGTCTGGTCATCTTGTGTAAAATAGCTAAACTGTGCATAGCTGCCAAGTCTCCCATTTTCCCCGGGAAATCCCCGTTTTTCCAGCTGTTCCTGTTTTTCCAGCTGTTCCTGTTCTGTTTTTTGTTTTCCCCCGGTTTATTCTGGCACGGCGGCCATTTTGGAACTGGGCTGAGCATGGGCCGGAAATAGCAGACCGGAAGTAGCGCTGCCGCCATTTTGGAACTGGGCGGAGCATGTTCAGAAGTGACTTTTGATGCTGCTCTGCCCAGTTCCAAAATGGCTGCAGTGCGACTTCTGGCGCGGTGGCCATTTTGGAACTGGGCAAAGCAGCATCAAAAGTCACTTCTGAACATGCTCCGCCCAGTTCCAAAATGGCAGCAGCGCTACTTCCGGTCTGCTATTTCCGGCCCGGTCCCTTATTTCTCTGACAGCAACTTGGCAGGTATGAAACTGCGTGGTGTGCCCAGATTCTGATGGCATCCTGCAGCCCTGCTTTCTGCAGTTGAGCTATGGGTCAGGTACATGTAGGTTGCAGTCAATAACACAATGAAATGCAATGGGTCATAGCACAGAGGGAGAGCATGAGATTTGTATGCAGAAGGGTCCAGGATCAATCCCTGCCATCATTTCCCAGCCTTAACCTTTGATCTCAAATCCCTGAGAGCCACTGCTAGGCAGTGTGGACGATATAGAGCAAATGGACCAATATCCTGACTTAATATAAAGCAGCTCCAATGCTACCCTAAATTAGATGAAATATAGCTTGCTGCCTTTGTCTCCTGGGTTTTAAAGCAAATGTTAAAATAAATCATTTTACAGCAGTTTCCGATAACCAGTCCTCACCCCACCACCCCAATAACTGCTGGTGTTTCAGTCAATAGGCAGTAATATAATAGGGTGAAACTGGTGTGTCTGAGAAGGCCAACAGGCAGTGGTCTCCTCCACAACCTCTATTTATTGCACCAGTTAGATTTTTTTTTGCTTTCTTCCCCATGAGTAGCATCCGACTGCAGAACCATTATTCATTAGATCCCTTTTGACATGAGCTCCATCCTTTAGAACCAACACACAGAACATACTGTATATAAATGATATGAGCTGCTGATTTTCCATGTGAGTGGGCCACAGATGCAAGTGAAGAAAAGGGTTTATGCCAGAGTTAGGTGCCCAAAAGATAAAGGGGATAACATAGAAGGAATGTCTGGCTAATAATTAAATGATTGTAGTCTTCAAACATCCAGACCCTTTCTGGTGTATCTTATTCAAGACTGGATTTTGTAAACTGGTGGTGTTCTTATGCCATAGCTGCCAAGTTATCCCTTTTTTAAAGGGATTTCCCCTTATGCTGAATAGGCTTCCTCGCGAGAAAAGGGAAAACTTGGCAGCTATGTCTTATGCTCAGTTCATAGACTGTCAACAGTGTAGCTGTAACAGCTTCTTCTCCCTGGCTCTGGGAAGCAGAATCACTATATTGTCATTTGTTCAGATAGGACTACTCACATTTTGAGACATACACTTTGATTTTACTCTAGCATATATTTTCCTAATTTGGCCTCATCGATATTTTACCTTTTTGTTGTCTGCTAGGGGGTCTACTGGGGGTCTTAGTAGATTACAAGCTTAACAAGAGTCAACAGTGGGATGCAGCAGCAAAAGAAGCTTTTAGGCTGCATCAGCATATAGTGTCCTGATCGAGGGAAATAATTGTCCCACTCTATTCTGCATTGGTAAGATCACACCTAAAATTCTGTGTCCAGTTCTGGGCACCACAATTTAAGAAGGATATAGACAAGCTGGAACATGTACAGAGAAGAGTGGTCAAGATGATAAATAGTCTGGAAACCAAACCTTTTGAGGAGTTGTTGAAGGAGTTGTGTTATGTTTAGCCTCATAAAGAGGAGAGAGAGAGGAGATATGATGGCCGCCTTGAAATATCCGAAGAGCTGTCATGTGAGAAATGAAGCAGGCCTGGGTTCTCCTGCTCTGGAGACTAGGGCCCAAACCAATGGATCCAAGTTTCCAGAAAGGAGATTCTGACTAAACATTAGGAATTACTTTCTGACAGTAAGAGCTGTTTGACCATGGAACAGACTCCCGCAGGAGGTGGTGGACTCTCCCTCCTTGGCGGTTTTAAAGCAGAGCTTGGACAACCATCTGTCCTGTATGATTTAGTTTAAATTCCTGCATTGCAGGGTGATGGCCTAGATGACCCTTGGGGTCTCTTCCAACTCTTCAATTCTATGATTCTATGGACACATGGGCATATTGCAGATATGTGTTAGAATGTGCGTAGGGCAGGGGTTAGAGCCTGCCACTGACATGATGGCCTCGACCTTAAGTTCTATGAACACATGACACCCCGGTCCCTCCCCCCTTTAAGAGGGTTCCATTCTTTTTTAATTCCTTCTGCCAAAGAAGGACAAATCGCACCCTCCCTTGGCAGCCTACCCACCTGCACCCACAGCTCAGCTTGTGGAAATACTGTACTCATCCTAGTTTCACCATAACAGAAACAAGAAAGACTTAACTTTCAAGTAATGAAGACAGTCTTCCATTCTGTCAGTTAAATCAATATTAGAATGGAGGTTATTTACTGTTGCTTCCATAGAGATTTATCACTGGTGCTGTCACAATTGACATCACTTGTCATGATGAAGACCACCTCCAGCACCGGGCTCAGAAATGCCAATTTCACAGTTCATGCACAATGACAACTGCTTCAAGCTCAATAAAATGAAATATTGCTGCAGTTTTTGCTTTTTTAAAAAAATGTCGGATGTACTTATCTTCGAAAGATAACTCAATAACAGTCAGGGAGAGGAATATGGACTAATTTTTTAAAGTGTCTTCCATCCATACTATCCCAACTGCTGATTAACTTGAGCCCAATTTCCTCACACAGAACTTCTGTAAATGCAGGGTTTCCTCAGGGGATGTCTTCATCTGTGCACTGAGAATGCATATGCAGAGCTGCTCAGCAAGCCAGGAGAGTTGAGTGGCATCGCTAAAGAACCTTAAGGGCATCAGAAGAGGTGATGTTAAAGGGAAGCCCAGAGAGCCTGACCTCTCTGAGTCTTTTATGCACTGGCCTCAGATCTCTTCCCACTTCTCTGCTTTTGGGGGAATTGAAAAATAATGTTTCACTTTGCTTTCAGGTCAGCTGGGCATGCGGCAGAAGTGCAGTGCCAGTGAGACTGCAGCCCTCACCTGCACCTTAATCTGCTAGAGGCACTCTACACATTTATGCAAATTTGTCCTATGAGCTGTTTATGAGCTGTTTATGAGCTGTTGCCTTTAATATCTAGCAATGCCCCTGATCATGAGACAGAACAATGGAATGGGGAGAAATTCAATTCACTTTCAATTTAAAAGTGAACTTAGCTAACTTACACGTTCTCTAACAATACACAATATACTTCTCCCTGTTTTGCAATGCAATTCTCCAGCAAAGTCATATGTACAATGATGCATATAAGGTAAAAGAAAAAAAAGCTTTAAAATGCATACATTAGTGAAAGCAGCATACATAACTCATCATACAGTATTAGGAAAAAAATGTTTTGTGAAAATGTGTATTAGGCAAAATAGCATACACAAAGCTATATTTTGGGGAAAATTTGTGGATGAATTTTCATGAGGATATAATCACCACCACCATCATCAAATGTGAATATGTGGAGAACTGAATTTACGATTGGAAAAATGAGAATCTGAAACCAAAATTGGCAGATTCATGCATCCCTAGAGGAGAACACCAGCAAAAGGTGAAAGGATTCAAATTCAAGGATGCAAGGCAGAGTTAGGCAAAGTCAAGAGATGAGAGAGCAATCAGGTTTGAGCCACATTCTGAAAGACTGTAGCTTATTAGAAGCTTCTTTTAATTGGTTCTAGAAGGATTATTGAAAAGATTGGGACTATGATGGATAACAGTAAGATTTTGATAATAGGATTAGGATGGCAATGTTAACAGCTGTTTAAAATCCCAGGATTTTGGAGCATGGGGAGTCGAAAAAAATTGTCTTAAGGATTTGGCATAATATTTGGCTTAATTGATATGTATATGTATAATTGGATATAATTGAAATAATTGAATTGTTTTTTTTAATTGGAAAATTTAATAAAAAAAAGTATTTATAAAAAAAAGAAGAAGCTTCTTTTAATTGGGCTGCTGTGAGGCTGGAGCCAGGAATGGGAAACTCAAGAGGTCTCAGGTGAGCTTTCCAAATCTGTTAAAAGTAAATGCACAGGATTGTAGCCAAAGATGTGTGTGTTAGCAACAACATTTCATTTTTTGTATCAAACTACTAGATATTATGTCATTCTGTCTCCTTGTTGTATGCCCTAGATAGACCATGGAAAAACACATGGATTTATATCGGGAGGAGGGTAAGACACTACAAATGAATTTTTTTTTTTTGAAGGTAGTGTTGGAAAGAATAAATATGCTTCTTGTTTCTCATTTTCAATGAACCTTCTACAATTATCAAGATGAAAGCATTCCTAGTGGAACATAGAACCATCATAATTTGACAGCAACTGTACATTTTTTACACTATCACCCTAGAACACTTCTTATTCATTTCTTCATTATGTTTAGTTGCAGTTTCTGTTCTCTCTTGATCCTATTTATATTGTTAATTTATTATCTGTATATTATTGGCAGTATCAATGTACTGCTATAATAAGAAATAAAATAAAAATAAAAATCTGTAAAACGAAACAAGGTACACTTTAAATACATTAAAGCTACAAGCTGTCGGGGGAAGGGGACCCACATGAGGGGAACTGCAATGAGGACCAATGATTTAAAAGTACGTAGTGTTTTAAAAGTGTGACTGTATTTATCAACTGTATCTCCAAAGCAAAACTGTTATAGTGTGCAAGAGTTTTCTACCAGCTTTGCACCAGCATTTCCCACCCTGATGCACTCCATATATTTTTGAACTACAACTCCCACCATCCCCAAGCTGCATGGCCAATGGTCAGATATCTGTTTATTACTTAGAAAAGTATTGATGTACTGCCATCTCATGTAAAATATCAAGGCAGTGTACAACAAAATGTACAAATACAATAAAACATAGCATACCATCAAAACAATACGAAATAATCATTAACAAAATTTAAGCTGACTTTTGGCAGTAAAAGGTTTTCAGGGGATGCCTGAAAGTTAATAGAGAATGATCCTGCAAAAATCTCCCCCTGGAAGAGCATTCCATAGCATGAGACCGGCAACACTAAATGCATGACCTGGTTGAGGACACTTGTGCCTCCAGTTCTCCTCTGGATGTTCTCAGTGATCAAGCTGGGATATAAGGGCTGGACCCAAATTGTTAATATGAGAACCTTGAACCTGGATTGGCAGCTGGTACAGGTGATTTAGCAAAAGGGTTGTATGCTGTCTTCCAACTCTTCCTATCAGAAGTCTAACTAGCTTCTGGAGAAGGTCCAAGGACAGCCCCACACAGAGCACATTGCAGTAATCCAGTCTTGAGGTCAGCAATGCACTGACTACCATGGCTAGGTGATCCCCAGATCCAGAGGGAGCTGTAGCTGGCATGCCACATGAAGCTGATAAGAATGACAATACATATTTTAGTCCAAGTCACCTGGAAGGCACCAGGTTGGGGACACCTGCTTTATTTGGGGTGCGGGGTGCGCAAAGTTGACTTATTCATAATGATTAAATCAACCACAACAATAACAAAAAGCTCACACTGGGGAAACAGCAGTGAATGACAGATTTCTAAAAAAAAAAAATTCTAAAAAAAAGCTGCAAAGGAAAAGCTGATGTGGATGGCTGGGGAAATGATTGGAAATATCTCACATGGCAATACAACAAAGATATTGTATGAAAAAGAGTTGCTTGTTATAAACCCACCTACTGATAGGCCTTCCATTGACAAGAGGAGCAAAGCAGAAAAGACTCACTGAAATGAAATGGAGCCATGCAATAGTAGTCTCTTTCGTTGTTCTTATTGGCTACAATGCCTAGCGCTGCAGGGACCTTCTGTGCTCACAGAACTCAGTAGATCACTTTAGTAGTTCACTTTAGTAGCACACTTTACCATGACCCGGTCCCAAGGCCAGGATGGCCTTCTTCCCTACAGCTGTCCTTGGCTCTTCTTGTATTGCAGCCCCCAATAACTTTGACTTAGTACCTCTTAGGGTTGGAGCTCCATATGTACATCAAATCCTATAGGGAACCTATGGCCCTCCATCTGCATTGGCCACGCATGCTGGGGCTAATAGGAGTTGAAGTTCAGCAACATCTGGAGGGCAAAGGTTCCCCACATCTTCCTTGTATGTTACAGACTTGTCTGCATTTCTGCAGCTGTCACATATCTAAGTGTCCTCTGTGCAGAACTTGAAGACCAAAAAGAACCTTAAAGTATAATATGATGGATAGGCCTAATGCAAAACAGAAAGGCTACTCCCGTAATTCAAACTGAATACTGGGGAATGAAGCTAAAGGCAGATAAAATTGAATTGGTGCATCATTTCAATGTAATGAATCATGGTAGGACCATACATCGTGACTGAGATCAAGAATAGTTTACAGAACTTGAGGTGAACAGAATGAGCATTACAGATTCATAACAGAGCATGTATTTTTCATTTTAAATAAGTTGCAAAGGGTATCAACACTGCTTTCATACAGTTCTCACAGTAGAGATTACCACCTTCATTAACAGGAGTTCTGTCACCAAAACTTTCTTCAAAACAAAACAAACCACCAACCACTGTACAAACACAAACCACCATTACATTTTTAATTTATATGTGGATATGATGGAGTCAAATTCTTTTGACAATATACTGGCACAGGCCTACAAAACCTTTAAATAATGAAACAACACTTGCTTTGTTTAGTACATCGGAATTCCCCCAAGAGGGGAGATGAAAACAACAGAGCAGTGGATTTGGAGCTTGAGAGATGAACAAGAACTTGTTTGCACTTCCTAAAAAAATTCAAACATTCCATCAAACTAGTAGTTGTATATTGCCTGACTGAACTAGGAAAAACTAGATTGCTTTTGTTTGTTTTATGATTTCCCAGATTGACAATGTCTTTAGTAAAAATCGGGTTGGGTGAAGTCATTTAGGGAGTGGCACCATTTTTGGGATTCAAGCGATGGGGCCTGCTTCCCTTATAAGGAAGGAGAAAAACCTACTGTGATACATTTGCCTTATTGACTTGGGCTCTGTGAAGTCCATATGCTAATGCTCCGAATGATCAACCATTCCTTTTGGCTTTTGGTAACAAGTATTCTCATACAGTTAATATCAAAAAGAACTTTGTGCTCCACATTTGCAATTTCAAAGTTTCCATTTTTAAACTCCCCTAGCCGCAAGAAAGTAGTACATTGTCTCCCTTTTTTGCCACCAACAATTCTTTCCCCAACTTCCAGAGCCCCATGATGCAAGATATCATTTTGTCGGTCTTCTGTCCCAGTGACAACTTTAATTCTGCTAATTTTAATAGGTTTTTCAAAGACGATCATATAGAAATCTCCAGTCGAGGGAGCTTTGCCCCAGAAGTACTCGTCAACGCTACTATATGCCTTGCTTGCCTCGTAGTTTTCAAATACATTCATGTTAGTGTGCAGGTTGGCAGGTGGGTTATCGGGAAGGTCAAATGAATCCTCTTCAAAGTCATCATCTTTCAATTTATTCTCAGCACCCTTGTAGGATGAATAATATCCCATATGCTGGAAGAGAGATGGTTTGAAACGTATCACATCCTTTTGAGCCAACAGCCCACGGAAATGTATCAGCAGCCAGTCACAAGGCATTTCCTGGTAGAACATCAGCAAGAAATGGGCCAGGCGAGGGAGATCGTGGGAGTGGTACAACTTCCCAATGTAGCCCAACTTTGAAAATTCTAACGTCACCCAGTATGTTCCTTCTCGTGAGGTTATGACTTTCTTAACAACAGTCAAGAAGTTTTTTGCACACCGAACATCATCTTCTAGCATCACATAATAATCAGAAAGGTTAGCACAAAAGTTAAGCAAGAAAGCATAATCTACATTTTGCTTGGAACGAAATTTCACTCGGTCCTCTGGGTCATTATAATTTCTCTTAAGGCCATCCAATACAGGGTAGTATTCTTCAGGCGTATGGATCACCATTAACCTCCCAGCAATTACATGATGGGCAAATTTCTGTGAAATATCCTGAACCATCCCATCGCACCAAGATGAATCAAACTCTGCCAGGTGGACCACTACTGCAATTTCCTTCAGCTCTTCATAACTTGACTGCTCAAAGATGGACTTGATAGTCTCCAGCAAATAATTCCCCTTTTTCCTTTTGACAGAGGACAGTCCAATGGTTAGATACCCTGAATAGGAGAAGCAAATAATAATAATAATAATAATAATAATAATAATAATAATAATAATAAGATGTTAAAAAATAGAGACTACAAATATTGTCAGAACATGTGAATATAAAGAAGAGTATACTGGATTAGGCTGATGGCCCATCTAGTCCAGCATTCTGGTTTCAAAGTGGCCAACCAGCTGCCTGTGGGAAACCTACAAGCAAGCTCTAAGCACAACAGCACCCTCTCCTCTTATGGTTTCCAACAGCTTGTATTCAGAACCATTACTGCCTCCAACTGTGGAGACAGAGCATAGCCATCATGACTGGTGTCACCTTTTATCTCTGTGAGATAAAAGCAGAGTTGATGTTTTAATAAAAATATGTTATCTGAATTACAAAGGCCATAGGAAATATATGGCCAGCAGGCCTTTTGCCTTTTCCCCTTTTAGATAGCAGATCCCACCCCAATATCACATCATAAATGGCTTTTGAAACTATCTAGTTTTGTGTGTCTGAAGTGTGTATATAGACACATATATTAGTGACAATAATGTACAAAAACGCATTGCATTAGGGGAAAATCGCTTTGCAAAAATGTGTATATTATGGAAAAATGCATATAAAATATGCATAGTAAGATAAATTCACACCAAAAAAATGTTGAATTAATTTCTCACGAGGTCTTTAAAAATAAATAAATCACAAACTGGTGTAGACATGTGGAGAACTGACCGAAATGAAAAACGAGAAACTGAAATTGACATATTTGCTCATCACTAACCCCACTCAAGTATCAATCCTATGCCCTTCCTAAAACTGTGTTTCCATTAAGGGGGTTATGAAGGCCTCTTCCTTTTCGTGTTCATGCACTTTGCACATATGACATACACATTCTGCGGGAAAGTAAAGTTTATCAATTGAAGCTTCTTTCACCCAACTCTACTAAGCAAGAACATCGAACTTGCAGTTTTTTCTCTGCTTGCTTCAATTAGGTCAGATACAAACCTTGCTTTACTTAATGAAATCGAAATGTTCAGATACTTACTTTTTCTTAGCAAAGGTGTGCCAGCCAGATAGCGGTAGGAAACATTTATTGATCCTGAGAAATTGGACAGATCTTTAAACGTGTGAACGTATCGCTCTGAGTTTAATTGATGTGTGGCTGTTTCTCTGATTAACTGTTTGTCTCCATCCTAGCAGTTGGTAGAGAAACAGAAAAAAGCAAGACATTCACAATTCAGAAGCTAGTATGAGGAATGGGGAGGGGTTTAGGGATGAAAACACATCCTTACATTGCAAATATATGTAGATTAGTCCCTATTAGCCTGGTTATAAGCATGTGCAGGTGGCTTCAGGTAGAATCAAGCATTATCATTTGCGTAAAAACAGTGTACATCCAACTTGATAGGGGATAGAGAAATGTATTCAGATATGTGATTCTGAATCTGCACTGTCAATATACAGTATTACTTTCTAAACTTGAGCATTAATGTACAGGATGTGGATCAGAAACACAATGTCTGTGTTTAATCATATATTGTTTATTAAACTGAAATATCAATACAATTTTTTTTTTGTTATTTCAGACACTTTATTCTTTTTTGGCAAACAATTTGGGAAGGCTTCCAATTAACTACATTTCCCCATTTCTTCCAAATTCAGAAGCAATGATTAACAGCTTCACAGCAAGTTGGGATGTCCGGTCAACCTCAAACCAGAGTTTAACATCTTGGCTTGTTCAAAAGTTGTTAACTATACTGTCCTCATTTGGATGAAACAGTAAACATTGGTTAATTAGAGGTTGGCTGGTCTGACTAAAACCAAGGAGGAATAAAGGGGCTGTGCTGAATACACAGTCAGAAGGTTAATTTGTATATCTGCTTATCAAACTGAGATATATGATCATCCAAAAGTTAAGAAAAGATAAAAAAAAATTGGGGGGGGGGAGTAGAATTAAATTGCATTGACAGTCAAATAGATAGACAGCTTGTTAAACATTGAAGTTGTTTAACATGCCTGGGGAGATTAATAACTTTCCCACTTTTATTTGAATATAATGATATTATATATTGGAATTATTTTCCATGGAACATAAGTTCTGCCCATGAAGTACAGATCCAAAACACTCCTTTGAAACAAGGACACAATGTGTTTCCAATAAAACAAATCCATGTATGAAAGGTACTGCTGTACATTTCAGAGCTACCTCCTGTGCAAGTGTCTTCTTCAATACATCTCAAAGCTATGCTTCATCTATGTATATTGTAGCCCTCTTTCTCAAGAGAGGTGAAAACTGCTTTGCTGTAGCATCTCAAAGGAGGTTCTGCATTGAAATGTTGATTTTCCTTCTTTTTTTCCATGGCAACATCAATACACATTTTAGGCAGCATTGGTTAAGGCACACTACTAGACACATGGAATGCATTCTGAATAAGGCATGGAAATCCAAAGAGCTCTATGTCTCTACTTGTTGTATAATACTTTTGAAAAAGCTTCAGAAGTCCTCTTTTTTCTTTCTTTTTTTGGAGGGGACAATGCTGGTTTCAGATTTTACACCGACTTTGGCAGCAGTGTTGCCTCTGCCCGTTGAGAACCAGTCCTGCCATTAGGAAGAGATAAGTGCCTATTAGCCAGCAGATTTTGACTGTCATGAAATGGCAGCCAACATTGTTGCTGTTGCTGCTATAGAGGGGGATATTCAGCCTCAGGTGCCAAAATAACCTAGCTGGCTTTGAATACTATGCTCCATGACTTGGGCACTATATGTTGCGATGTCTCAGGCAGGAACATGCTAATCCTGTGTCCACTGCCTTTTCTCCCCCCCCCCCCCGGGAATAAATCCACACCACCTCCCAGAGCGAGAGGACAAGGCATACAAAAAATACTTCTCTTCCACCTCACACTTTTTACTTACTTAGAGAGGGCAGGTGAAAAGGTAGCAACACCAAGGAGGTGGAGCAACAGAAGACTCTAGGTTGAGGGGTCATTCCTGGACAATGTGCCTTGGCAATGTCCCAACTGTGCCAACTCCTGACACCATCCCACATATAATCTTCCCTGGCATTCTTATCTTACCATTTTGCCCTTGGATAACTGAGCATCTTTATCACTGCTCCCACCACCTTGACATGATTATTTAGAGGGCTAAGGATTTAACAGATCCATGGAATCTCTGTATTATTCTTTTTCTCATGAATTTGAATTTATGAGAAAGGAAGCTCTCAAAAATGTATGTAGCTTTCCTGTAGTCCAGGAAGAAGAATAACAAAAGCGACAAGTTTCAACATCCTAATATATAGGCTAAGCTCAGATGTAACATGAAACCATGGTCTGTTTAGCTAAATTGTGGTTTGTTTTAACATTTGAGCTTCAGTCTACTCACAAACTGTGGTTTGTTTGGCACTGACAATGCAGGATCTGCAACCATGGTCTGAAGCTAGTTTGCAAGTCATAGGTTGTACCATAGATATATTAACAAAAACCACCAAGTGTCTCTAGATCATAGCTTATCTGAAAGTTCAGACCATGATGTGTGACCTTAACTATGGTGAGTACAAAACATTACTTCTCATTATGTCTAATCTCAGACACTGAATGAACCATAAAATCTCAGAAGAACTAGACAAACACAGCGGAGGCTCAGCAATGAGATGTGCCAAATTTGTTTTGAAAGATACAATGGAGGAAAAACACATTTTAATTTAAAGAAGTCAAATAAAGCACAATACATCATGCCATCTGGGAAGTTCACAAAAAGATCTAAAGACAAGCAAAACAGAAACAGCATAAGCCACAATAAATTAAAAAATCCCAGATATGTATCTATGGGGTTTTGAAGCAATTAGCAAATCAAAGGAGGCATCAGCCAGATTGACAGAAAATATGGTATAAGCCACATCACATCTAATCACAAGTTAGGGGTTGTTAATAAATAAAATCCCGCCCACAATCTTAATGCAGATGGTGCCACAAAAAGAAGCCATATATCAAAAGCTGAGCAGAACACAAAAAATAAAAAAGACCAACTGTTGGATTCTCTTACTTGGAAATATCTTGTTGACTGAAGCCTGAACAGCCATATAAAAAAGTGAATGCTTTCTGTGGTATTTTAATAGCAAGGAATTGTGTAATCAATTGGAAAAGCAATTTATTTACTTTGCCCAGTTCTTCTAAGTTGGGAGAATCCTCCTCTCAAAGTCATCTTGGGTGGGCAAATGTGGAGGACAAACCACAGCCCATCCATTTCATACTCTCTTTTTTCTGTGGGTTTCCAGAAGCAGCTGGCTGGATGCCATTGGAAAGAGAATAGATGGACCTTTGGTCAGAGCCAACATGGCCGTTTGTTCTCCCCCCACACACACCTAGGAAGCGGCTGAAGGATTCTAAATGACTCCAGCTGAAGACAAACCAGAACTGTTTGTTTGCAGTTTCAGCATCCAGTATCCTGAAACCTTCCACCCCTTTCCCCTGGCCAACATTGCTAGACCTTTGGGCAGATTCCATCTTTTTCTGAACTCAAGATGTGCAGCATGGTCGATGTTTCAGTGCTTCACATTTGCTCAATAAATCATGCAGAAATGAAGAAAAGGCTCCAACAGGCAATGCTATCATTGCTTTCAGGCCCATCTCTTCAGCAAATAAATAAATCGTTCACTCTGTCTCACAGCCCACAAACAGTTCCGCAATCCCTTTGGATTTTATGACTCACAGGCGAGGACAATGCCCACCCTCACATACCTGTATTTGTTTTTGTTATCCAATAGTTTTAAAGGGTAGTTTGTTCCATACACCAAACTTACCAAGACATAGCTATCTTCAATGTATAAATTCATGAACAACAAGCAGATGACAAGGACTCCTAGGAAGGAAACTGCAGATCGCTTTCTCAAGCATCTCATTTTGTCCAGATAATTCAGTGTGAATCTCATATGGAGAAAGGCATAGGGCATCTCCTAAGGGAGAAAAAAACATATGGAAATTTGGTTTTCTATAAGCTCTTGTGGGAAACAATTGGTAAGGTGAAATTTTAAAAACACTACAAAACTTTTGCTCCTCAGAATTTCTTACATCTCTTCACGTCTTTATCAGCTGCTTCATGTCATATAAGAAATCATAAACTGAATTTCATAGCCTAATGTTTACAAACATGGAACAGCTTGGCATATGAAAATAATAATAATAATAATAATAATAATAATAATAATAATAATAATAATAATAATAATATCCAGTGTAAAGACATCACACCAATTTCTTACTGATCTCTTTCAAATATAGCCTGTGTCTAAAACACTGTGCCATCGTTTTAAAAAATGGATGGCACCATACCCATTACACAAGGTGGTTTTCAAGAAACATACACAATTCACTAGGTGTGCAGAGCTTTTGGCCATCCAAATGTTGTTGAAGTACCATTTGCATCACCCCTGACTATTGACCATGCTTGTTAGGGCTGATAGGAATTGAATGATATTGCTAAATATCATAAAATAATGAATGAATTGGACAAGGCTTGGCCAAAAACACTTCAAAATGCCATAAACCGTAGCAGCAGAACATGCAATTAAAAGCCTGAAAAAAATAGATAGGTTTGTAAAACTTTCTTTAAAATCAGAAGCTAGTTCCTTTTTTTTTTGGAAGGGAATCCCACAGGATAGAAGCCACCACTAAGAAGGTCTTACTAGTGGAGGTAACAAATTTCACACACATTCTTTTCTTGCTCCCTCTGTGAAAGGAAGAACATGCAGGACACAGATATTCCATGTCTGCACCAGAGTAATAATAACAAAATACTACCAACATTTATGTGACTCCAATCTAAAATCGTTTACTCATCTCTACAAAATTTAGTCAAATTGCATGGGCCTGAACCTAGACTGTAGTGTTGGGAATCGATTAGTGAATGTTTGATAGCAGGGAAGAAAACAGTAAGAATGCAAAGAAGGCATGGCAAGCACAAATGCCACAAATGAAGTGGAAGTTTTGCCTTAAGAATGTTTATAGTTGGTGACAAAAACGCTAGTAGTTTTCTGCTTTTAAAATCCAGCTTTCATTGATCTCTCTCACATGATTCCACCTGAAGTAGGTCACGTTACCCTACAATAGCAGGGTTAGTCCCATAACAAGTTCGAAACTCCACGCAAGAGACCTGAAGCTGTTCAGGGTGCTGTCAGGGTGCTTCAGGATGAGAGGTGAAAATTGCAAATGCTTCACTAAGATATCACACTGGTGAGTCTTAAAACTGTATTTGGATTTTCCCTGGAAAGGGTAAATCTGAATAAAATTGGCTGCGGCGAATAGGAAACGGCATTCTGATGGCAACAATGTTGTGTGGACACTTAAAAAACAAACAAACTCGTATGCATGAAGAACACCACAGTCCCAGAATTATAACCCACCCAGAGGCCTCAGTTGCATGTTCATATATAAGTCTTTAACAAGACCTACACAAAGCAGCCTTCAGAAATCTACAGATATTTATTGGGAGGTGGGAATGCAGCCAATGATTTGTTTCGAAGAGCTACATCTGAAAAGAAAATGATCAGATACAACTGGAAAATTCAGGGCTTAAATAAATAAATGAATGAAATGCTTGAGCCGTACCAAGGATGTATTGAAACAGTAATGTCATAGCTGTGGCGCAGCGTAATGTTGCATGTGTCAAAAAACTTAGTTGTACTTTTATAATCACTAGATGGCAGCATGGATACTTTCCTAGCTCTGTTTGCCCTTCTGCTTTTTTCCCATTAGGTTATCTAAATGCATCACCTGTTTTTCGTTTTAGCACACTTAGGGCCAAATCCGACCTAACACTTTTCCATATGAAAAGTTTATATCGGAATCCCAAACCCACATGGATCTTTTTCTTTTTCTTTTTTATTTGCTGTTGGTGAGGAGGAAAACCTGAAAGAATAAGATGAAAATTGTCTCTTTCTGCTCCTAAAGGCATGCATCCCATCTCAAGTAATGAGATGACTATGTATTAAACAGAAAAAGTGAAACATGGGATAATTAACATTTCCTTTGAATTTTCTATTCTTTTTTTTAAAAAAAATAAATTCACAAATTGCAACAAGGCGGAAAGCACAGACAAAGAAAAGAAAAAGACTCTGAGTAGAGGAAGGGTGTGTGGGTTAAGAAAAATGGAAATGTTAATTTGCTCCTGCACTTGGGAATAAAGGGACAAAGACAATGAGAATGAGTTAAACTAAGGAACACAAGTTAATTAATTAATTTGGGCTGCAATGCTAAAGCTGTCCAAAGATGAAGAGCAGTTTGATGTGGCCTAAGTGCATGATTGGGAACATAATTTTGCTGTTAAGTTCATGCCAAAAGAAAAATAAGCACAAGGCAACCCCAGCCAGTTTTAAAATAACATGCACATTTAGAATGTCTCCTGGTGTTCTTGGCTTGGCCTTCTGTTTTAAAAAAAGACTTGACTGGTAAAGAGTTGGAGCTGGAAAGCATAAACTCTACATAGCACTGACATGCACTATTTGTGTTGCTCTGGATTGTATATCTTTACAATTTATGGCTCAATTGTTGCTCTGCCTCGCTGACACACTGGTGGTATTTAGGCGTTGATCATGTCAAAGTCCCATCCTCATCACTCAAGTAAGAGAGCAACTTTTCTACTGGTTCTTCAGTACTTCACCACTACTCAGCCACACTAGCACATCAGCAACCTGGATTCCTTCAAAGCTCCTACATTAACAGTCCTTTTTTGTCACATATTTAGGACCATTAGTGTAGCTCTCTGTCCTTTTATCCAGAATTAAAGGGAAATGTGGCTATTCAAGGGAAATATAGAGGTGGTTTTTTTGGAGGGGGGGTTTCCCCAATGGAAACAGGGCCCAAGTTTTCAATCTCTTCCTACTTGTGCACCACATTAAACATAGTGACATCCAAAGATGGGTCTGCCCATGATGTTGTCGAGGAAACATTGCTTTCTTGCGGTGTCATGTGTGAGGTGGGCTTGTTTTTATCCCTGGGGAGCAGACCTGAATGGAGACCTTGTTGGACCCAGTCACACCCACCCGTCAGGAGGCCTGCCTGCCCTTCAGCCAGTTGTGCAGGCAGGCTAAATTCAAGATATCCAATTGGAATAAGTTAGCTGTGACATCGTCCAATGGCAGGGATTCCTGTCTGTTCTGGCTGCTGTGGCTGTGAGCTGGCCTTGTCCCTCAAAACCACTCTCTCTTCGTGGCAATTTGCCATGCGCCACATGCAGCTGGTGGTGGGGCTGAATCCAACAGTGGGCAGGGTGAAAGCAGGGATGCAGTGGGGAGGCTTCCAGAGGGGCATGAATTTTTGAGAGGGTGTGAAGCAGGCACCCACACGCAGGCACCCCCAGCGTGGCCCAGTGCTCCTTTCCCAGGCGTTGGAGGAACCAACGCTCAGAAAGAAGGACACGAGGATGGGCCACACTAGGGGTGCAGGCATTGGGGGTGGCAGATCACACCCGCCAAGTACAGCATCAGCTGGTCAGTCTCCCGCCTGCACCAGAAGAGCAGTAGCAGTGCCAGGAGCAGCAGGATCCAAGCCAGTGGCTCTGTGAACAGCAGCAGTGCTTTGCCTCCTCTCCTCTCAGTGGCCTTGTGCTTCTGGATTCCAGTTGGAGGAGAGCATTGCTCTTGATTTTTGAGGGGGCTCTGGAATGGGGGTGCCTGCAGTCAGCAGTGAGGGCTGGAGTGTTGTGACTGGCCCCTTCACTCTCTGTGCCCTGCCCCCCCTCCCAGTGTGTGTGAACCTTCTGTTCAGAGGAAACAGTTACTTGGGGGCTTGGGAATCTAAGACATTGCTTTCTTAACCCCTTGCTGCTTCTGTCATTTCCTCCCTGTCCACCGCATTTTAATTCCTATGTTAATCACATGGGCTACCCCAGCCAACCAATGATCAAATAGCAAATGAGGTGGTGTTACAATGCTACACATCCATTCATCTTGGCCATGTGATGATGTCAGTGAAGGCAAACAAAGTCCATTGGGAGTAAGAGCACTAGAAGCCGAAGCCATCAATCTCATCCATGATTCCAGTCAAGTGGGTATCACACCGTAACTGAATGCCATCACAAAGCTATGTGGTCAATTGTATTGGCCTGCCTAACAATGCCCCTGAAGACAAACAAACCCAACTAAGAAAGAAACTGAGAAGAAGCTGGAACAAGGCTGCAAACACAGTCACAGACACTGTGGGAAATTGTCAGAAGGGTGTGGGGCTTTTGATGCAGCTCAACATTTGTACAAAATAATTGGTTTTGTCTTAACCCTGCTTAATTACCAGCATCAAGAATCCTAGCACTGCAGTCCTAAGCATACTAATTTGGAAGTAGCATTGCATTGATGGAAATTGTTCTGAGGTAAACACGGTTAGGATTGGGCTGTAAAACGAATAGCAAGCATCATTTAGCTTTAATAAATACTCATCAAAAGCAAGTGGCATGTCCCACCTACGAAATCATTCAGAGACTGTTGCAGTACTTGTGAACTTGCTTACAGTACTTTGCAAATTCTTCTTCTTGAAATAGTATCAACCTATTGCACTTGTCAGCAGCTATGGTCGCCTTCCTTTGTGCTTGGCCAATTTATGTTTCAACTTTTGCTCTTAAAAGACTGCACACGATGCCCTCGGGGTTATGCTCTATCTCACCTTCACCAACTGACAACTCCAGACAGTGGGAGGATGCTAAAAAATACCCACCTGAGCAACACAATCCTTCGCAAGGAAAATAGGAAATGTACATGAAGGTGTTCAATATTCTGCCATAGTCTTTCCATAATATATGCATTTACAAATATAGGACCTAATTTTTCAGCTATTGTTGGCATTGAACTGGAAATGAAGGCAAATTAAACATGTAGACTTCCAGTAAACTTACTCTTTGTCCCATGGAGAAAGCTTGATAATATTTATCAGCAAGGAGCAGAACATTTGTTACCAATATACAACAGACAGGAAAATGTCATCAAGTGACTAAGAAGAAACGTGTTATGGGAATAATGCCAGAAAATGTAGGGATGAGTGGATTATTTCTGCCCCCGAATAGAAGCAGTGCCAGGAGTTTATTCTGTTAATGGTAGAAGCATTAAAAAGTGAACTGAGGGCAGACACCTTCCTAAAGTCCACATTCTCATTTACTTCGAAGTTCTTTACCCATTTTGAAGTGTAATCTTTATTTGCAGACACCACTACACTTTGTCACTCTTTTAATTGCCTTTGCGCACATCTTTCATCTGACATTTTAATTGATTTGCCTTTCATTGATTGTCATGTGCATATGTCATCTTCTATTCTATCCTTATTTTAAGGGCACGGAGCATTTATAAAATCACCCCTAAGGAATGAGTCACACCAAAAACGAATGATCACAACACCTGTCAACACTTCCCATAAATTAGCTTTACAATTGCTCTACAACTACAACCTTTTCAAGAGCCAGCACTCAAATCCTGTGCTGGGTGGGGCTTGACACTTAACCCAGTTCCATTACTGCAGACTATAGTCCCGGGCACGGAACTCTCCTTCAAAGAAAGAACAAAAATGTAGGATCCCCAACTCTGAGTGCATGCGACAAAATGAGGTAACTGCCGCCGGTGGCAGGATCCACATGGGCAGCAGATCGCGCCTCCAGTAAATGTTTCACCTGCTGCTACTGAAGCCGTCAGATGAGCCTACTTACTCCTTGGCATGCCCCTCGTGCTACTTCTACAGCAGCCTCTTGGTGAATAGGAGGGGCTACTGGTCTCCTCCCACTCTTGTTCCTGATGTAGATCTTCACTCACACCTTCTTCCCAGGGGAGGGGAGGGCGGAAAACACCCTTCTTTTTTGTTCACCTCATGTGCCATAATATTGGGCCGGCCCTCATCATTGTAGCTGTAGTGATTCGTTCTAGAAGCTTCACATATTTATTTCTCCATAGTAAAGCTAAATTAAGCTGACGTTTGGGGCAATGAAATCCATTTTACAATTATGCACTCCCTGCCCTTGCAGAAACCAAGCCAATCCTATTGTACTCCATCTGATTGCACAAGAGATGATCCAGTGTCATCTGTTCAACGAATATACTTAATAGTTATCAGTTTAATGAGTCCAGTGTAGAACCTATTATTTTTAAACAGACACCACCAAGATAAATTTGGTATGCATTACATCCACACAGAATTGAATATATTCCACATTAAACAAGTGTGCAAGAGAGTCAGCACTTTGAAAGCGATTTACATTCCATTATGTTGCTTTGAGTCCATGGAAACTCACTGCCAATTGGTTTTTCTTTGGAGAATAAACTAATTTTTAAATCTATGTATTAACCTAGAGCCAATTCCATGTGCATCATTTTCTATCCACCCCCCCCCCTTTTCTTTTTGGAATGGATTCCTTTATTGATCAGGAAGCTTCTGTCAGGGCGTTCAATAAAAGGTCTTAATGAAAAACTTATTTTAGAAAAAGATTAATAATATAGCCAGTGGAAACCAATTTCTTCATGTTTAATCCCCTAATCTATTTTACATTATTTCCCAAGAGGGCCCTGGACTTCATGGATACATGGTGCATAGAATCAATTGTGCTAGAAAAAGCACATGGAACATAGTTAGATCTTTTAAAACCCACCAAGTTTCTACAAAAAGTATTTCTAAAATACTTTCATAAACTTTGAACCAAGGGCCATTTGGGTGCTACATAACTGTGGTGCTTTTCTATGTTGCTGCATGAAGGACATTTCCTCCCAAACTCTCCCAGTGTGCTATCTGGGGACTTCTCTGCATAGAAGGGAGTTGGAAAACCCTGGAGCATTCATGTGTATTGAGAGGGATCAAGGGCTACAAAAACAAGCTGGCCCGGGACAGCTCTTACATGTGTGTCTTTAGAGTGTCTGGAGCTGCCATCAGTTGCACAGTTGGACAATGTGTGATTGGCAGCAGCCCATTTTGGCAGCACAGCATTCTCACAAATCTCAGCTCTAACATGGAGGTGCCAGTCGAGTTCTCACCAGATCTGAGGCATGATTTCCAATGCATATGTCAAAATTTGCTTACTTGTTGAGGGAAAGCATATTAACGAGTAGCCTGGCATTTGCAAACAAAAACCAAAAGTAATTCTCCACTTTTCATCCCGTTAGATGCTAATCACAGCAGAGTAGCACAACAATTTCCACTGCCCGATTTTAAAGTTGGCAGGGAACTGTACACTCCCTGTACAGGCCTACAGAAAAGCTCTAAAAGGCAATCGATTTCAAAGGTTTGCATTGGTTTTTCTTTGATAATGTTGTTGTTGTTGTTTAGTCGTTTAGTCGTGTCCGACTCTTCGTGACCCCATGGACCAGAGCATGCCAGGCACTCCTGTTTTCCACTGCCTTCCGCAGTTTGGCCAGACTCATGTTGGTGGCTTCGAGAACACTGTCCAACCATCTCGTCCTCTGTCGTCCCCTTCTCCTTGTGCCCCCAAACTTTCCCAACATCAGGGTCATTTCCAGGGAGTCTTCTTTTCTCATGAGGTGGCCCAAGTATTGGAGCCTCAGATTCAGGATCTGTCCTTCCAGTGAGCACTCAGGGCAGATTTCTTTGACAATAGGGGGCTGTTATATTGGAGAATACTTGCTTTAGTTTTATGGGTGAAGGGCCAAAGACAGAAGGGGTGTGGCAGGAGGGGAAAGGCAGGATTGGAAAGGAGGGGCAGAAAAGGGAGGTCGTGGTGGGTAGAGGGAAGGGGGTGCTCAATGGGTGACACAAAAGGCAACTTACTGATACTCTATTGCCCACAACCACCTGAAACCCTGATCTACAATCTCATCTACAGTACTGGATTCTTCTCTCCCAGATTACTGCAAAGTCATGGCAGCCAGAGGGTTCAGGAAGTAAAAAAGGGATTAAAAAGAATTAATAAGTCTCCAAATATAAAATGTTGCTTTCCTTAGCAGGCTGCAGTCTTGGCTCACTGACCTGCATTCAATAATTATTTTGTTTTGTTTTATTTGGCATATTATCAAAGCAAAGGACTCTGAATGTATTCCATAGCTTGCCAAACGTAAGCTCAACTAATTTATAAGAATAATATGAAAAGTAAAGGAGAAGCTGATCCCTGTTTACAGGTTTCCCATTGTAATTTCATATGATAAAAAAAATGGAAAGGGGAGAGAAAAGACAAGTGTCATTAGGTCTACTGTATTTTAACAAGACTACATTACTATGTCTCATTACAGTGAGATGTTTTACATTCACACAGTGACATTAATTGCTATACTTTAAGGTTTTAACCTGTTGTAGTGGATGTTCCACTTGTATCATGGTTGGTATCACGTGCTTGCATTCATATCTATTCTCAAACCTGAGCTAGCTTGAACTGAATCATTAACATATCCTTTGGAAAAGAAAACCAGAGATTTTTGTATCATGCACTAGAATATTATCAGCTTTCCCCAAGCTGCTACCCTCCAGATGTTTTAGGATGGAACTCATTTTATCTGATGAGAATTGTAGTCCTAAACACCAACTTTTAAAGAAAGGAATCTACATTGTTTGTATGTGATTAGTTTAGTAGCCTACTGTGCTGTGCTGAAATCTGTCCACCAGTTTCTATCATGTTGTCATCTTCTGTGAAACAAGTTTGTATGTTTCTGTCTCATTCATAGAATCTTTATAATTTCTCAGGAATTTCAGTGAGTGCAGGGTGTGTTTTTTTTTTTTTGCTTACCTTGGCCATTGTGAGGTGTTTAAGGGCAGTGTATGTGTCTTATGTTCCAGTAAACATTTCTCTAGCACTCTGCAGCTTTCCTCGCTACCTAAGCTTCCTGATCTGAAAAAGCCCCATAGGAGGAGTTAGGTCATGATATCTTCTCCTGAGGTATGACTGAAATGCAAGCACTCAGGAAGGTTCCAAAGAGCAGACCAATGGTGAGTCGATCTGAAGCTTTAAAGGACACTCACAGACACCCCTCAAGCACCTCAGAGCTGAGACAAGCACAACAAAACCCTGCTCTCCACCTATGTGAATTTTATCAAAGTTTTCTCTTCTCTTTGATAATTTTCAAATGCAATAATTTTTCCTTACAAATTGATAGAAAACGGTCAAAATAAATGCTGGATAATCTGTTAGCACAGCAGCATCAGTTTAATAATTATATTAAGCAGTGATATTTTTCTAGAAAAAGAGATGTAAGAACTCACCACACACACCTCCCTTGTTCTCTTACAATGAAAATGGTGCCCTCCTGAGAGGTGCTGTAACTGAGTTCTGGCTGAAAAACAGCCCTGGTATTAAGTGCCTTGATAACTAAGAGAGGAAGGCAGTGTTGTTGTTGTTGTTGTTGTTGTTGTTGTTGTTTTTAAAAAATAAACAGAAAAATAAATAAACCCAACCGCATACCTATGAATCTTGCTGTGAGCCTGCCATGCCCAACACAAGGACTGAATTGTAATTCTCCTCTAGTGAAATGGCATCCCTGTGCATATAATTGGAAATACTGCTCCCTCTCTCTCTCTCACACACACACACCAAATCTGATTTGTCTCACATTATACCCAAGCCTGACAATATATTTCAGTGTCAGAGTAGCATTACAAAGATCCATAATTTATCCACGAAAAGCTTTTTTTTTGCTTTAAACAGATTAATTATACATTGAGATAAAGTCTTTCATGTATAACTAAGAAATCTCACTCTCATCTAATGCTGTTTTAAAATCCAAAGTATCATTTCTTAGACACCCTTCACTGCACAGGGCTTTCCATATATATATATATATATCATCAGTTCTTATGCTCTGTGGGGATCAATGAAAACCATGTTCGAGATGTTTTAATTTGTACATAGCAGAACAGATTGGGATTTCATTTGCGGCAGTGTAATTGAGATAATATCCTTTTCCAATAAGGCGGAATATTAGATTTTCATCAGCGTGCCTCCATTTTGAAGGTGGCAAAAGAAGAGTTTTCAAATAGGCATAGTTGCTGAGGAACATCCCTGTCCCCGAGCTTATTCACCCAGTGAATAAACCTCAAGGAGAAGGCATGCCAGCAGTTATCTCAGCAGATTGCAAATAATGGGACTAAACTGGAATTGTGCCCATATCCGAGGCCAATGTTCTACTGTTAGAGGAGGAAGATGAGACAAGCATCTATACAAAACTGAATATATTGGAACACCAGCTGCTGTCTTTCAGATGGCAGTGAGGATTAATGTAGGTGGGTTAAGAACATGAATTGAGCCATGTTTCTCATTCACACGTTTCATTAGGTTTCATTTTTAATACGCATAGGCACATAGGAAGCTGCTCTGTATTGTGATCAGACCATTGGTCCTTCTAATTCAGTATTGTTGACTCTCACTGGTAGCAGTTCTCCAGGGTTTGAGCTTGGGACCTCCTAGGTGCAAAATATTCGCTCTAGCCCTGAGCTATGAACCTTTCAAAGTGAAAAGGTGGATGGTTGTTTACATACACCCATGGTTGTTTTTCTGAGGAAAGATATTGCAAGAGATTATTCTTTCAGGGCTGTTTCTTGCTGAAATCTTACACCGTAGCTTCACATAAAATCCATAGTAATAAATTATATTCCATTCCATAGATATGAAAGAAGATGTGATACACATAAATATTTGTTCTTATCCACTGGAACGATAAGGTGCTATCTAACCCTTGGGTAAGTTTGCACTAAAGACTTGAAATTCTACCTCCATTTTTCAATCAAACTGAATAAATCATATATCAAAGCTTATACATGAAGGTTAATTCACACTCTTTCAGGTGGAGTTTTTCTGAGTCTGAACAAACATCACTGTCAGCAGTAGCAGCAATGCAAAAAAGAATGACAAAGACTATTCAGAAAAAATGATGTCCAAAATTAGCAGACAAATCCTGTAGTCTACAAAGTAAATGAAGGACTTGGCATTTTTTTAAAAAATAATAATGAATATATTGCAGATGGAGCATAGATAATTTTTGTCTTCATATGCCTTGTGTCACTTTGCTACACATTTCATCCAAATAATTACTTACTAATGAATTAAAATGCACCATCTGCCTATTTTGCTACGGGATCCATCTCTGCAGCTAGCCTAGAAGGCAACAACATAAATGGCTCTATTAAGACAGTAAATGTGATATAAGTTTGTGAAGGCAGCAAATGCAAGTGATCCAATTAGAACAAGTTGCAAACTTTAGGGACTACAATTTCTTCCCTTGCATGATGTAGGGAGAATGAGATGAGGATGATGGTGATGGTGATGGTATCCCACCTTTCCTTAAAGGAGCTCAAGGTGACATCCCATGGTGATCCTCCTCCTCTTTGCAATCACCCTATGAGGTGAAGCTGAGAGACTGTGACTGACCCAAGATGGTCTAGTGAGCTTCATGGCTGTGTGGGGATTTGAACCACAGTCTCCCAAGTCCTAGTCTAACCACTGCACCTGACTTACAATTGTTCTGATGTTGGGTAACTTGAAAGAACAAAAATCAAACATATTGCCATAGCCATGGAAACCAGGACCATCGACAGTAAATGTGTGACATTTCTTTGATCAATAAATTCAAGACGGACTGTCATGCAGGTATACACCAGGATAGAACTGCACCTCCAAATGCAAAAAGAAAGGAGGGGAGAATTCAAGTAACATACAGCCTGAAAGTAGAGAACGGTGATGTAAGAACCAGAGCTCCAGCTTTGGTTTTATTACTACTTGTTCAAGTCAACAACTGGAATGAATATACCCAATAACATTTTCCATTTGCAATTTGTCTCTTGTTGTCAAATGTCTGAGCTGGAGCAGGTGCAATCTAGTTTCTATAGCTTTGGTGTGTTCATTGGGTAAGTGTGCTTCTTTTGATTTCTCTCCGCCCCCAACCATTCTGGTTTTTCTGCTGTGGGGGTTTTAGATAGAAAGAGCATCTTGACTTTCGGTGCCTAAGTGCTGATCAAAAGGAAGGAGGAAAAAAACCAAACCTATGCACTCCGCAGGTGTTCCTTCTTGGTCTCGCTTAACGATCAGTTTTAGTGACTTGGATGTGCAGAGCTGCCAATATTAAATGTAAAAGATATCACACGGTGAGTACCATTAGCTTCTCAAGTTATATAGGGTGAAATTATTGATTTCTAAGACTTATTTTTAGTCATTTATCATGGGGCAAGGCACCTGCAGGAAAAGCCTGACACTTTTATAAAGCTGCTCAGTGATTAGGTATTCCCTATTTACTGATGATTCTTTAGTATAACAGCATCTACAACAGCAGACAATGTTTTCCAAAATATTTCCATTGCAGTAAGAAATCCACCCCAAGGGCCTTTGTATCTGCTAGCATTTCCAGTTGCATAACCTGTTAATACTCGTGTGAGTTATCCACATGTGCCCAGATTTATTTTAATCATGTTAATACATCACTGTGAACTGCTACTTTACAAACTAGGTAATTTGTTGCCTGAAGGCATTAGACTATATGCTGAAAACTTCATGTTTCAATAAGCAACACAGTTATTTCTCATTTGGCATGTCTAGAGGAGAGTGAGAGAGATAGTTAGAAGGATGTGTTACCTACAATGAGTCTCCCATGAATATTTCAAGTGATGTGATATTCATACTCATCTAGTGAATCAACCTCATTATGGTCTTTGCAAATTCACAGAAAGGCACATAATTGATCTGTAGTCCATTGCATAGCTTAACCCAATTATTTCATAAGGTGGGGGGGAATCTACCTTCAGTTATTCACAAAACTGTGACTTTCCCTTTGCTGGTGATAAACTGGATTATGAATTCTTTCAAATTTTAATTGTGGGGACAGTGAAAAGTGAGTGAATGGATAAATGGGGTATGGATGGTATGAATAGGCTATTTTATCTACCATTGACTACACAGATTGCAGAGGATGAGTAAAAGAGTGGTTCCCTTTGTCTTCAAACAATTGGAATACGGCCCATATATGACCCCTAAATGATGATCGATTCCAACACCTCTGAATTCAATGAACTGGGTTAGGAGGAATCCCAAACACTCTTGCTGAGTAACTTTGACTGGGCAAACATTTAAATCACATCTCCTCCCACAAACCACAATCCTGGGAACTATGATTTACCCTTTACAGGACTATAATTCTCAGCACCCTTAACAAACTTCTGTTGCTAGGATTATTTGGTGCAGGGAATGGGCATTTAAATTTATTGTGCAAATGAAGCCTACCACTCAAATACAATGCTAATAAGAAATGGAACTGGAATTGGCACTAAATTTTACTCATAATGGGCGGGGGGGGGCCAAGATGAATTTAAAGATTCTCCCTTGGTCAAAGCATCCAGCACATTTTGAGGGAAGCAAAACTAACTTCAGTAAGACTGGTGGTATTTCTCAGGACATTTCTCATTCATGTATTCCAAGATAAGCAAGATTTGGGCTCAGCAATCTTTATTTTTTTCTTACGTATTGTTTTCCTTAGAAAAAAACCCAATGAGTTCCCCTCTTTGTTTTTAATTCCCCTAAGCAATGACATTTCATTATTTTCTTGGGCTCCTTGATCACTGCAGATGGTGACAGCAGTCACGAAATTAAAAGACGCCTGCTTCTTGGGAGAAAAGCAATGACAAACCTAGACAGCATCTTAAAAAGCAGAGACATCACCTTGCCGACGAAGGTCCGTATAGTTAAAGCTATGGTTTTCCCAGTAGTGATGTATGGAAGTGAGAGTTGGACCATGAAGAATTGATGCTTTTGAATTATGGTGCTGGAGGAGACTCTTGAGAGTCCCATGGACTGCAAGAAGATCAAACCTTAAGGAAATCAGCCCTGAGTGCTCCCTGGAAGGACAGATCGTGAAGCTGAGGCTCCAATACTTTGGCCACCTCATGAGAAGAGAAGAATCCTTGGAAAAGACCCTGATGTTGGGAAAGATTGAGGGCACTAGGAGAAGGGGACGACAGAGGGCGAGATGGTTGGATAGTGTTCTCGAAGCTACGAACATGAGTTTGACCAAACTGCGGGAGGCAGTGCAAGACAGGAGTGCCTGGCGTGCTATGGTCCATGGGGTCACGAAGAGTCGGACACGACTAAACGACTAAACAACAACAAAGCAATGTCATTCTGACATAAGGTTTGCAAAGTGTTTTCCTTTGCCGGTATTCCTCTGTGGACCAAGTGCATTATCTCGGAACCGGCCTTTAAAGGAAATGCTGCTCTGGGTTGCCCTGAACAGACAGACTATGTCAGTGCACATTAAAAGAGAACTAGTATTATATATTTTGCCAGCTATGCAAACCAGCCATTATTCTTCCACTAAAAGCAGCCCTTGTGACCTCTGCTTCTGTGCAAGACACCTGCAACAGATAAATGCCTGCCCAGCAGAACTATCTGATTGGGAAGTTCATTGCGAATTCTCTTTTCCCTGCCAAGTTTTGAGGTGATAAAATGGTGTCGGTCTAATCACCAAGAATACTATTATCATTCAGGGAAGGATACAAATTAGTGAATGATCACCACCACCCCTGGCTTGTTTCAGAATTAAGATCAGCAAATGGAGGTGTTTTGCCTGCCAATCATAAAACACTTCACTATCTTCAATGCCTGATTACAAAATTCGGACTCTTTTGGTGCCCAGTGTATAATCAACAGAGTGTGATTTCTGAATGAGTCCCTCACCCATCAGTAAACTGTTGCCCCACAACGTGACAATACTTGACTAGATGGACACATAGTCGGACACTGGGTAAGGCAGCTCTCGTGGTTCCTGCCTTTGTTTTTGTTTAAAAGAATAATGTTAATAATTGGGGTAGAAACCAAACAGCTCTTAGGAAAGAAAGTGACACAGAGAAAAGAAGTGGTTGTTGCCTAGTATAATAAAAGAAAGGGAAAGAGTCATAATCTGGCTAAAACAATGGGGTAAGCCTGAAATAGAGGATATTGGTGTCTGGAATTAAGCCACAGTGTATTGAAGGATTTTAGTTTGAATTTCTCCTAATTTGCTTGTATGCAATTTTCCCTAAAACCTGAGTTTTTTGGGGGGGAACCACCATGTTCCCACATTTATGCATTAGTTAGTTGTTTTTATGCATACTTCTCCCTAATTTGTGCACTTTTGGGCACATGACTTCGCTGGAGAACTGCATTGCAAAATTCAGGGCAGTGTGAATTTCAAAAAGATGATTGTGCATTGATTCAGGTATTGTTTCAGAAGGTGTGAATGAGGTAGATTAGCCTTTAAAAGTGAACTTAATGCAAACTGGGTGCCATGAGCAATGGTCTGTATCAACGTCCTTCACCAGAATATGAATTCTCTCCCTCCCCTGGAATTTAGTCAGGGCCGTCTTAAGTATATTTGGCGCCCTGGCGCCGTGGTGCAACGGATCCCTCCAGCGCCCCCACCCCACTCCATTTCCCAGCGTGGCGGGCGGGCGGAGCTGCACGGGCGGAGCTGTGTGACCGGGCGGGCGGGCGGGTGCAGTGCACAGCACGGCTGCTGGGGGTGCAGCTCCACAGCGGGCGGGGGGGGTGCCCTGGCGCCCTGCGCCACCCAGCCTGGCCGTAGGGCTGGCCCTGAATTTAGTGCCCCAAGTCAGTGGCAGACTTTGGGTTCTCAATTTTGAGCGGCACCTGTGTGATGCTAAAATTCAGCGCCCCTCCCCCCGGATGCCTCTTGCATTCCGTTCTACATCATTGTTTTGGCACTCCCTGCAACATGGTGCCCAGTCAAACTGCACCAGTTGTGCCACCCTAAAACTGCCTCTCCCTCTCCCTTTCTTTGAGATTGTGATACACTCATTTCAAATAAACGCCACTTTGCAAAGAAAAGCCCTTTCGTGCTGCAGTCAAAGTTCTCTTTTGATTTGGTTTCAATAGCAGTTCTGTGACCAATCATATGTGAAAAATAGGTTACAATGAAGAAGCTCCAGGTCTGATGGAAGAAGGGTAAAGCCAGGGATACATGTAATTCTCAAAGCTTTCATCGTTAATATTTTATGGACCTCGCTGGTGTGCCCTGAAGTAGAAGCACACATACAAAAAAGATCTTCCACTTAAGCATGCAAGGCAAAGTAATAGGTTTCATCTCTAGATGGAGGGAGGTGAAATTCAAAGCGCAACCAAGATGTCAGGAGTAAGAAACAAAACCATTTTCCTCCATCTTATTCGTGACAGGCCTTTCTTGCGAGGCTTGGCCTTCTCTGCACAACAGAGACATCGCTGGAATACAAAGCTTTACATAAAATGACCAACGGACCGAAATCTGATCCATACAGTATCTGAGATTTATTCAGTCCCCATTTATAATTCCTCTTCATATTCCGGAAGTCTCCAATAATCAATGTTCATCTCTTAACCAAATACTGAAGAAGACGGTGATTAGCTCAAACAATCTGTCTACGTGCTGGATTTATTTGCATGGTGGGAGGGTGGGAAGAATATAAAAGAAAAATCATTCTTTTCATGCATTCGCTGACCCATCTCAATTTATTAGCCCAAAGTGAAAGATCTGTATCAGCTAAACAGCTTTAAATTAGTTATCTAAAATAGTAAGCACTGAAATTGAAGAGGCTCCCTCCCCCAATTAATGGAAGCATTAATGCATTTTTCTAAGAACACAGCTATGTTAAGGGTTTGGGTGGTCCCATTAAATGGAGACAAGTGTTAACTAAGCTTAAAAAAAAAAACACCCCACACAGCCTTCATTCAGTGACCCCTATCACTGAGACAGACAAACATAGTTTGGGCAAGAACTGGGTAAATAAGGTTTATGCCCAAAAGCCTTCTGCATTGTGACTGGAGAATGAAATTAAGGACCCCAACAGTTATAGTCTATTTTTAAAAAAACTAAGATGGAAAATTTGCTGTTAACTTGCAAATATTTATGGTTCCGATGTAGATGTCCCATCATATTTTCATGATTCTTTTTGACATCTGCAGGTGGTGACTTATGGCCATCTACTTATTGAGGGTGGTTTCAGTGTTATCCTAGATCCAGGGTTGGATTGAAACTGCCCTCTTTTCAGCAAAATCACAAGCTAGGGAATCTTTGTTTGCTTATATAACAGAACTACAGGTCACGGATATCTGGTGCCTCACACTCTTCTTGTGATACTACACATTTGCCTCTTCTTACATCAAAACTGTTTTAGGGTGGATTATTATCTCTCTCTCTCTCTCTCTCTCTCTCTCTCTCTCCATATATATATATATATATATATATATATATATATATATATATATATACTGGGCATGGGGGTTGGTCTCCACTTTTCTCCAAAACCGCTTGACCAATTGGACACAACGTCCCAAGCGAATATGTGAGTGACCATATACAGGTTTCGTAGATAGATGTCACACCTGTGGCATGTAAAACCCCATTTTTTGAAGCTCGAAACCCACACAGCAAACCTTGCCGGGCATGCTGGGAAAAGAACCAGGTTACACAACATCGCCCTCTAGTGGCGGCTACACTGGTACTACAGCTATAAAACCTTCGGCCTCTATCTGCGACTACACTGGTACTGCAGCTAGAAAACCTTCCCTCTCCAAAACACCTTGGCTCGCCTTTACAGACTAGGCCGAATGGAAGTGGGACTCACCTGGGTGGGGGTGGGGGGGAGGAGGGGGTGGGATAGTTCATGGATCAGGACAGGGTGGGGAGAATCACAGGGAAGAGCTACAGCAATGCGTGGCCGGGCCAGCTAGTTATTTATATATTTATATATTCAGGTCTTTGATTCCTCTGAGTGAATGGGGAAGGCCTCGCTTAGGCAAAATTATAATAATTTCGTTAAGATCCTACAAAATTAAAATAATTTTGTTAAGATTCACATATTCCAAGAGGCTTTCCACATGCCTATGGGTTGGGATTGCAAGAGAAGTGAACAAATTTATAGATTAGTGTGTGTGTCACATAAATATCAAAAATCTTGTTCCTTCCTTCCTTCTTTAGTGTAAAGCCCCCACCTTAGGTCACACCCCTCACTAACCTAGCTCCATGCTTTTGCCTGCTTGGAATGTGTCCTTGAACTATAATAATATGACTGATTGCCTGAATGGATGGGTGCGTGCAGAAACCGCTGACTTCCCATGACTGGAATGCAGTCTAACATACAAAGGTAAAATTCGCATTTGTTGCTCTGTCCACTTTTCTTCCTGGTCGAATGTCCCTAGAGGTTCACTCTGGTAAGCAGCAGTGACTTTGCTGCTTGAAGATCAGGTATGGAGTTCTGCACCACCCCGCCATCCACTACCAGTGCCACGTAATTAGCTTGATTACCACACAACAGACAATTTTCATGCAACAATGAACGTGAAATGGCTCAATAATGGAATCAAGAATTGTAGCATTGGAAGGTACCCCTGGGTAATCTAGTGCAACCCTTTGCAATGTAGAAATGTCAACTAAGACATCCATGACAGATGGCCCTTGAAGCTCTGCTTAAGAACCTCCAAGGAAGAAGTCCACCACCTTCTGAGGGTCTTACTGTCAGAAAGTCTTTCCTGATGTTCATTTGGAATCTTCTTTCTTGTAACTTGAATCCATTGGTTTGGTGACAGGTGAGTAGCATGCAATGAATGAGAAGACAGGTGTTCTTTGTTCTTAAATAAGTTCTTCCATACTTAGAGTTTTGAAGGCCATCCAGCAAAGAAAGCCTTCCAAAACAGATTAGCAGTGGAGGATCAGTCTGGTGTTGGCTAAGCAACCATTATTACTGGACAACCAGATCTATTTCAATAATTACAAAGCTAGGCAATAGATCAGCAAGCAGAAGTCCCTCTGTGATTTATCCATAAACACAGGCACTGTTTGGTTTACAATAAAATGAATTAAAATTGAATTAGAAGCAACTGATATAAAAAAGCTTCTGTAGAATCTGAAAGCTATGGTCACTCATACACACTCAGACCCTGGGGATATTAACAAGGTTATAAAAGGAGAGCCGGCAACTGGCACTTTAAATAATAAATGACGATAATAAAGAGAGAGAGCAGTGCCAAGCTGCTAGGAAATGGGAGAAAGCATAATTGTATAATTTGAAGATGAATTAATGTTCACTAGCCTGTTAGCATTCTAAGGCTGCTAGTCAGTGAGGTAAAGAGAAAATATTTTACAGATGTGCATTTTTGAGAGTTATATATTTGCCCAAATTTAGTGCCTGGTTTTGAGAGTGCTAAAAAAGCTCTTTCCAGCATTTTCTTTTTTTTCTTTTTACTCTCTTTGTTATTAAAATTGGATTGTTTCAAATGCTGCTCTGATATAGCACCACTTTCCTTCTCCTTCCATACCTTAATTGCCTTTGGCCTCATTGGTTCTCACTGCTGTTTAGTCCAGCTGGCTCTGGCAAGCTCTGTGAAAGGCTATGATTCTGGCTTTGCAGGGGTTTGGACTAGACAACCTTTTCGATTCCTTCCAACTCTACAATTTTATGATTCTATTACTTTGCCCATGACATCACACTGCTGCCTCTGATGTGATGATGAAAGAGATTATTATCCCCCCCCCCAAAAAAAAAATCACAGGGATTACCTGGTTGGCTATAGAAACTGCTGCAATTTTGTCCATGATACCACACACTGTTGTCTCTGAGATGATGATGAAAAAGATTATCATCACCCAAATCACAGAGTTTGCCACAAGCAATCAGGTAGGGATGCAGAAAATAGCAAGGGCAGTGAGGGCAAAGAAAAAGGCACATTTCTACCCTCACTTCCTTAGCAGTGCCAGGTGTCCCCTGGAAGGAAGAAATGTATATCCTTTATCCTGCAACTTTGGCAGCGAGCTTCATCAGCTTCACAAAAGAAGGAAATGAAATGGGCAAAAGAATAACCAGTGTTGAAAGGAGGAGAGAATGCAGGCTTCAAAGAGGGGGAAAGAGTAACAAAAAAAGCAATAGATTGTATCGGATGCTGCCCTTCAACTCATGACACAAAGTTTGATTCCAGGATGGACTCTGTAAATGGACATGGGGGGGAGGCATCTTTTGCCAATTCCTCCTTCCTTCTGAAGTTTGCTGCACAGGTAACAGCCTAGATTTGCTCCGGAGAGTTGGCAGAGCAACCCTGCAGCAAAGACTTCCCAACAGATTTCTTTTACTCAATTTAGAAATAACTAGGATGATATCTAAAAGAGTGAGGAATTGCTATTGATGATTTGTTGGTTTAGGATACAGGCTATTTAAATCTTTCATTGCAGACTTTCTGATGGGGATCTCTAGTCCCTGTATCAGTTTTGCAAAAAGATTCTGTGGGAGGCTGAGGAACCCTATTCTGGAATTTCATGGTCTGCCCACCCCATTTCTGGAGCAAAATCTCCTGAGTTGTATTTCAGGGAGGAAGGGAATGGGGCAAACAAACCCACACTAGAAAACGGGTTTGTGATTGGTCTTTTCAGAAAAGTCTCCTGATACAATCAGTTCCTTATTTGCTTTATGTGAGTTTTGTCCATAGAAAAATCTGACAACAAAGAAGACTAAATGATCCCATTTTAATATCTATCTCCTCCAAAATTCTTTAGCAATTATTCAGTTTATGACATTTATTATTAGGTGTTAGAATACTGTATAATTGATCTATAATTTAAATGAAGGAACATAATACAGAAAAAAATGTATGTACTTATGAAATACGGGTAGCGTTCAAAAGAGAGGTTAAGTTATTGCATTTATGTGTAATTAAAATGAATGTTAATAAACTTCTGAAACAAGAGATTATAAATGGAATGAATGAAAGAAATTGTGAATAACTATGATAACAATATACCATTATTCTATTTGATAACTCATGTTGATTTATTGCTGTGCCAAAAAAAAAAACCCTACATCTTCACATATCTTCCAACAACTCCTCATCAATTAATGAGAAAAGAAATTGTATTCTAAAATTATCAAATAAGTGAGAAAATTTCAGTGAAATTCATAATGGTGGGATTCAGAGTCTTTGTCACATCTACCTTATTTTAGTAACTGTGTTGTGATTGAGGTTTTTGTTTTGTTTTGCTGCTTTCGTTTCTACAAATGATTTCTCCAGTGGTCTGCACTCTGAAGCCTTCTGGGGTGTATGTGCTTTTATTAAAGCCCTATTGAAAACATCCTCCTACAGAATATAATCCTAGTGAGCAATGACTAAACTAGCTATCTTTGTTTCCTGTCTTAAAGTTATCTTAACTAAAGATTTTCAGTCAAGCCTAACAATGCTAGTTAGTATGTGAAGCAGTTAAGGACCATAGAGTCCTAATTTTCTAGAGTAGGCTCAGTGATGACATTTCGTCTTCTCCAGAGAGGGAGGAAATAAAACTTTCTTTTCCTGTTCTTTCTTGTTTCTTCGTGCCATGTGAGCAAATGGACATGCCTGGTCTCCGCTCCCCTCCAAGACCACCTTCCATATTTAGAAACAAACTTTGTACTCAATAAGTTTTTACCTGTGTTAATTGGGCTGTAGCATTGGCTGACACATGAATGAGATTGCAGATTATGTAAGTAAAGCATTTTAACTTACTAAAGTGTGGGGTCTATTCATTGAGAAAGGGGTACATGTTAGGAGATTCATTCCCCGTCTGCAGTCATAGGGTTGTTGTGTATCATATGACTGTATGAGTTTTGTTCCCACAGAGTGGAAGTGACGTAGACAGGATGTTTATCTTGCTGTACTACGTGGGACTGTTGTCTCTCTCTTCTTTCCCTTTACTGGCTGTGATGCCAGAGAGAGGGAGCCATGATGTAGAGCTCCCAGTTTGTTTATATGTAAATAAAGCAGTTAAGCCTTATTTACTGACTTGTGTGTTGTTCATCACGTTTGTGAGAGCAATCACATATTTGGCCTGTGGGACAAATATGACAACTTGTCCCCAGGACGGCCGAATTACTGACATGGGAGCAATGGAGGAGCATATTGTAACTGTCTGAAACGGGATATTTTAAAGTCTAATAACCTATATTCCCCACACTTCACAAACAGTGCATATACTTGTATATTTAAACTCTGCTGGGGGCTGTTTTGTTAGAGTGAGTCAAGTTCCTCCCTTTTTAAACTCACGCAGCCCACCGGTTCTTTTGTAGTTCCCCCCCTATAGAACTTCAGGATTAAATATACTTTCCCTATTTATTCCTTAAAAAACTATTTGTCTGTGTGGCAACCATCCTTTAACTTTAGCATTTTGCTGGTAACCAGATTATATTTGCTGATCTTTACACAAAGTATTAGGAGCTCAGGATGTCTCCTTGATGCCTTCCAGGACACAAACTGAGATAGGACTGGTACCAGGGTCAAGAAAATTCATAATGGGGATCTATTTCATGCTAAGTTATGCTATGCCAAATTTTACTCATGCCAAAATCTATAGTAATAAACCAAAGGAAAAGTTCAGATTGACACTCATCTATTCACACATCTATCCATGACATACAATTTTCATAGCTTGCATAGCACACGCTATCCATGAAGGAAGTCCCAGGTTCAGTCTAACAGTATCTGGAGCATATCACATAGGCTACCCCGGTATGGACAGTGCTTAGCTAGATGCAACACGAAGGAGAATGGTAGGTATTGACACAATCAAAGTAAAAAGTCTGCATCAAAGCAAACAAAAAAAATAGCAGAGATGAAGTTTTTCAGTATGTATTTTTATGCAGTTACCTATTCTAAAGGTATAGTCTTCTTACATTAACCTAAAGCTGATGGCCCAAAATGACAGACCATAAAAAAGTACATAGCTACAGGAACTGGTGATATTGTGAGGAGATTGTTTGCTATATCAGTGGCAAATCAGTGAGTGATGTGGTTCATCATTTTCCTCCAATACTGGGCTTAAGATGTTCTCACTTGCAAGATATGTGCATGGTGTCATGTTTTATGGAGTTTATCTAGCTGAAAAAGAGGGATGTGCCTACCTTAGATAGCAAAGCAATGTGTAGAAAAGCAAGGTTTTAAACATTTGTATTTTAGAAGATACACACAGGTTAAATTCTCTGGTATTTGGTGCAAGCTCAAGATTTATTATCATATCCTGCAGGCACGGTTTTAAGACATTGAAGAGGAGATGAGTTCAAAGTTGAGGTCACATTTGAAAGCGTTCTGAGTTCCACCAACCTGACATCTCTTTTGACACCCTGGATGCCATATTTTCCTGACCCACCTATTCCATCTGGCCTGGAAAAGGGGTAGAGCACCGAGATGCAAGTGTCCTGACATATGCTATATCTCGATGCTAGCAGGTGCATGGGCAGAACGTAAGCCAAGTTTTTAAGTCCATTGTCCATCAGCACTTGGAAATACTTGGAGCCTTCCCATCTGCTCTTAGGATGCAATGAACCAAATTGATCAAAGGGATATATTTTATTCTATCTTGTTTGCCTCCTCTTTCCTGCTTACCCTGGAGCATTGGTAATGACCATAGAATAGTGTGCAGGTCTCCTTTTCATTAACTTTCACCCATCCCCTGCCCACCATGTGTCTCTATACCTGTAACTCAGGAGTTACTTCAGACATCTGATGAAGCACACTGTAGTTCATGAAAGTTATACCACTGTAAATGTATTAGATTTTAAAGGTGTTGCATGAGTCTTTATTGTATGTAGGGAATATAGGTTTTGAGGAGACATTTGAAGGAAGATAAATTATGTTTAGATCACCCCTTAATTGTAAGTCTATTAACAGCAGCCTGTGCGATTAGATTTCAATGGTAAGAACGCTCAATATGTACAATTTGCACTCCCACTGTGAAACATAAATATTATATATACATTTCATGTGGTGTTCTCTCGGCAAAATAATACAACAACTTCAGAAAGTGCTTCACTTACTAGCAAGTGGCCTATAACAGCGCCTGAGAACCCTGAACAGAACATAAGATCTGCTAGAAATTACTACTTATGTCGACTTGAAGTGGTTTGTGTGATTATGAACTGGCATTCAGAAATACAGCACATACAAATGGAGGGCGTAGGGGAGCATTTTGAAATGCCCTAGGCATGGCTTATGGGGAAAACCAAACTCAGGCCAAAGTGTTCACAGTAAGAGAAAGTGAAATGAAGTACCAATGATGGTACAATTGGTTTGTATTTGGGGTGAGGTTGAGGGAGAAAAATGTGCTATTTGCTTTAGGAATGTTATGTGGCCTACTTGTGGGGCTATACATTCATTTTAAAATAAATCACTTGCATGACATTTCCACTGTAGGGGTTGCCCATTAATAAGCATTTGTTCTGATTTGTTTATGAGGCAGTTTTATAACAATGAGCATTCATCTTGCGTACATCCTGATTTGCTTGCAGGTGACATCTTCCTATTAGTCCCTTGTTCATCCCACAACTTTCAACGCATTTCCAAATCACATAAGTCAGCTTCTTGTTTTTCAAGCAGATGCGGTGTACTAAGAAAACCGAGTGCTTCAACCCACTTCAGTTGTGCGAATCTAAATTTCCCAGTATGCAATGGAATCTCTTGCACAAAATACGACCCATATGCAGGCAGATGATGGTCTCCTTCCCCCAGAGGAATTTGGTGAACTGGTGCCCCCCCTCCCCATTTCTTTGCCAGCAAATCGGGTCAAGAATTTCAAAAGGCCATTTACACACCCTTGCCATTAATTCTCATAGATGTGTGAAACTTTCAATGGAAATAGAGAAGAATGTGGCTTAAACCCCCCCCCCCACTTATTAAAGGTAAGAAAATTAAAGGGATAAAGACTTGCTTTAAAAGCATTTGATCAGGGGATCTTTAGAAATCTCACTGTTTTCAGTGGTAATGCTTTAGAAGAAAAATGCTATACGAAATGCATCTCAAAGAGATTTTTTTTTTGGTCCATGAAAATCAGCCTGTTGTAATGAACTACATAAGAAGATGATAATAAACGGGCCAGAACATGAAGTCTGAATGCATAATTGTCTACACTTCTTCTGAAGAACCTTGTGGGTGGATTCTTTAACTATTTTTCTTCACAGTCACTTTAGGCACCATTATTGCCATAAGAATCCTCAGGACACCTTGCCTCTCATCTAAACACGAATGCAACTGCTGCTTCATTTAGGTAGGAAAAGATTGTTGTGAAAAATTGTCTAGCAGGCAGAAACAGTCTGCATTATTATGATGTCAGATTTTAGAGTTATAGTTAAATAGCTCCAAATCACCTGTTTTTGCAAAAGTAGCAGTGTGTGTCCAGCTAAATATCATTGTTACACAAGTGGCTACCCATGAAAACCCACAGATAACATTCCATTTCCTCCCTACTTCAAAGTCTGCAAGAACAGAATCCTGCAGCCTTCCAATGCCATCCTCCCCCATCTCACAAGTTTTGAAGAGTTACAGGAGAATTCCTCTGGAATCGGTGAAACTTTAAGACAATTATATGTTCATCAAACTAATATTTTTTTGATGTCATGAATGAATGGGCAGACTAAGCAATTCATGCATCTTCCAAATTATACTAGCAAAGAGTGTGTTTTGTTTTGTTTTGTTTTTTGCTTTAGGATTCATTTATGTCTGCCCACACCCATGCTACAATTAGTCAACAATATGTGAATCTTTTCAAACTATTCTCCCGACCATTCTGCATTTTTGCAAAATGTCATTGCCTGGCTTCTCTTGTATCACATTAAATGCAGATATCCAGGTGGGAAAGGAAACATTATGCTTTTGTAGTCATCTGTCATCTATATCTCATTACTCAGGAAAGCCCCATCTGCCCTATACATTTAAAGCAGTATCTTACCACCATAAACGGTCATATTGTCTCCCAAAGAATCATGGGAAGTGTATGGACTGAGAATTATTAGGAGACTCCCATATTTCTGTCATGGAGTTACAATTCCCACAGTTCCCTGAAAAAAAGAGATTGGTTGTTAAACCACCTGGAAGATTGTGGAAGTCTGGAACTAAGCTCATCAAAGCATTCTCTTTTTGTTTGGTTGTTGTTGTTTAGTCGTTTAGTCGTGTCCGATTCTTCATGACCCCATGGACCATAGCACGCCAGGCACTCCTGTCTTCCACTGCCTCCCACAGATTGGTCTTTTTTTTGGGGGGGTATACTTTTTGTTTGGTATACATGCTCTTTCTTCTGAATTCCCTTACCCACTATGCCCAAGTTAAATTTACTAAGAGTTGTAATCTGGCATTAGTCATATTCAGAGTAGATCTATTGAAACTGATTATCCTAAGCTAGTAATGTTAATTAATTTCAATGAGTCTAAGTGCGATCAACACTGGATACAGCCCTAAGTCTCAAGAAATATCAATGATGTCTCTGTGCCATCCCCATAAAGCTTACTTTTTCTACCTTCATAGAGGAACACAGCTCTCTCACTCCCAATCCACATGCTGATGGGGAAGGCTAAAGCATCTGTGGTAACACCACTTTCTTCCCTCCTGTGTTTACATCTAATGAAGCCAGACGTGACACAGTTCAAAGACTGGAGACAGCAGCGGCAAGACCCTCACTTTATGCTTTCTGAATGCATTGTTCCTGTTGTTTTTGTGTATTGTGAGCCACTTAGAGTGTGACTGGAAATGAGGTATATACATTTAAAATCTAATCTAAGTCCAGCCATCATTATTTGTTTTCTCCTCCTCTACTTTTGTCTCTTTGCTTGCTCTGTCTCTATGAATGTCATTGGTTGACATGTTCTGATGTCACAAGGTACATGGGATAACACAGTGTGTAGCTCCCCACTTATTTCTTTCATAGTGGACTATTGAATGCATATAATGGCATGGGTGACCATCATAATTCTGTCCTAGCACATGTTCTTTTGGTTATGTTTGGTGGTTAAGTAGAAGGGGATTATAACTTACCATTTTTGTAGAATTGTGTTTGACAACTTTTATGCTCTATTTCCATATGCCCTTAAATGTATTATCCGTCTTCACATTTCAGGATATGGTGGAATAAAATGTTTCTCTTTGCAGGAATAGGAAACATGGCATAGCCTTGACATCATGTCACAAACCAGTTTACGTTTTACATTTATATCTGTAATTTATCTGCTTCTATATATAGTTGGCCCCATCTAGCTTTTTAATTAATCTGCCTAATGAGAAGCTCAACACGTTCTAAAGGTTGAATACCCTTTCACAAACTTATAATGCTATTAATGGCAAAAATAATAATCTTTCAAAGGCCTTTACTAGAAGAGATGTATGGGAAAATCCACATCCTGCATCTGAAGCCCATTCAATGCGCATTCAAAAGATGTGATACTGTTCCCCACCCCCAGACTGTGGTTTGTTCAGAGTGTTGAGAATTGTAGCTCTGTAAGGGGGAAACTGCAGTTCCCAGGATTCTTTAGGGTAAGTCATGTGTTTTACACATGTTTTGGATGTGTGGAGCTGCCTGTAGTCTAATGCTTATGATGAACACTCTACATCAGGGTTTGGAAATCGTCTTCAGCCTGAGGGCTGCATTCCCTCCTGGACAACCTTTTAGGGGCCACATATCCGTGCTGTGCTGTGCCACAGGCAAAATTGGATGGAGCAACACATTTAAATGATGCCTTTGTACAGTAGGCTAGTTTTGACACATACTCCCACACACTGCTCTATTCTTCATCCACGCATTATCAGAGTTTGACACATTCTAAAGCAGGCAAAATCACTCAAGAAAGGTGAAAAACAGGGCAAGGGAGGGGTGTGGTTGGAGAGGGATTGTGACCTGGGGAGAGACAATGGCCAGATAGAGAGACTACTTTTAACTCTCAGGCCTAATGTTCTACATGAAAAGGTCTATATGGAACAAGCGTAGGAGAAAAGAGAATGTGTTCCCATTGCGAAGGCAACCAGGGCACCCTAAAACATTTGAATGAACATCCCACCAAAATGAATTGTGTGGCAATGTCCCTCCCTTCCCCAGAAATAAGGCACAAGACACAGTGAATTGAGTTTGAGTGGGTGAAAAGGCCACAACTTTATTGGTTGTGGATGTAGAGCGGTATTGGCTTAGGCATTGGACCCTAACCGGCTATATCCGACTGTAACCCGTGTGTTACAGTCTGGGAGAAATTAACCACCAGAAAGGAGCCCAGTGATGTACATCTACCGAGACACCTCCTGTGGCCACCGTTGGGGGGTGCCATAAGGCCCTATCCTCCGCAGGCCCAGGACAAAGCTACCGCCCCCAGAATCCCTTTAACGGGGTTAAATCTCCAATTTCGGGCAGAGGATGACGTAATCTGCCCGCCCATTCTTTATTATGCAAATTTCCAATGCCTAACCGCAAAACCAAGTTGTGACGAAATGCTATGAGGTAGGCGAAAAAACCAGATTGGCTAATCCAAGTGGAAAAAGTCCTACCTGGCCCCCCGGCCAACCAAGGCGACCGACCGAAGTCCACAGCAGTGTCGGCCTAACCTGCCTAGCTGCCTAACCTAAATGGGCGGGTGGGTGGGTGATCCGGATGGTTCAGGTGCCGGGGCAAAGAGAGACAGGGCTCCCGCCTCCGGCCCAATTTAAAACATGTGGAGGCCCCGCCTCCCGGTCGACCCTATTGGTCGGCCGGGGGTATGACGAAGGCGGGAGCCCCGTCTCGCGAGAGGGCTGAGATCCCAGCCCCCTCGCGAGGGTTGAGTCGGGCCATGCCCACAACACCACCTCCGTGAAACGCGGAAGTGGTTTTCTCTACAGGAGAAAAACATTCAGATACATATTTGATAAGCAATCAAAGGCACATACCGCCCCCATGTATAAGACACCTTTTTTTGAGACTCTGAATTGAGAAAATGGGGGGAGATGGCCCAGAGTTGTTGAGCTTTTTTGGGGGGGGGTTCCCAGAATTCTTGAGCTTTTTGGGGGGGGGTTGCTGAAAATCGCTCACCTGCAGGACCGCCACAGCCAATCTTGCTCACATCGACGAAGCCACCAATTGTCTGCCCACTCACCGAAAGCAAGTGCCAATCACCCACCCCATTGCCATGGCAGCCAATTGCCAGCGGACCTTGCCACACCCACCAATCACCCACACAAATGCCGCTGACAAAATCTCCTGCTAACGGCAGCCACCAAACGCCCATCCCACCTCTCCACTACCCATATATAAGACGACCACCAATTTTAGCATTATTTTTTAAAATAAAATAACCTCGTCTTATACACAGAAAAACATGGTATGTCGTTGTTCTGCACTGTGAAGTTCAGTGGGATGCAAATTGACATGCATATCCCTGCATATCAGTTACCTTAGCAAGACAACCCATTTCTTCTTCTTCCACAAGCAGTAGCATTTCAGATTGGGGAAATGATGGAGGTGAGAAGCTTCTTTTTAAAAATAAAAGGAAAGGAAAGAAATACTCTTCTAAAGCCTGGAAGATGGCTTTTTCAAGTGATTTCATATCCCCCAAAAGGCAAGGTGAAAACAAAAACTTCACAACACTTTTAACACAGCACTAATCTGTAAGAAATAATATGAAAAGTGAGGTGGGGTGGGCGAGACTTCAAATTTTGCACAGTGATAAATTGCAATATGCCATTCAATCTATTTCACTTCTAATGTGCCTTTGTTTTCCTCTTACCAACACCAGATCTGGAAAAAGCACTTGTCAGAAATAAAGACGTAGTTGTGATTCATGGAGATTTTACAGAATTCTTTTTATGTTCCAAAGAATATCCACAAAAGAATACCGCCCCCCCCCCCCCGATCCAATTTCTTTCAGACAGGAGGTTCCTTGATTAGGATAATTGGTAAACACTAGACAACTTCTCTTAGTTATATCCTGAGATATTAACTAAAATTAGCCTTAGAAATAAAAGAATGGCTGCATTAAAAAGATGAAGTAATTGTGTATTCTTCCATTTAGCTTCTTAGAATTCTTTCCTTCACACACGTACAAAGACTGCCGTAAGTTCTCCCTCCCTGCCACTCCAATTATTTTAGCACAATATTTTAATGAGGTTTGCTCTACTCCCAATTACAGTCGTGTTGACTGTTGAATATTGTCAATCCAAGAGTGCAACAATAGTGCTTAATATTGGTGTAGTGTTTTCAGGTGTTCAAAGTGTTTCACATCTGTTATCTAGGTGCAAGCCTTACAGTGACCCTGTCAGTATTATTACCCATCCTCCCCTAATAATGAAGACAAAAAGATGAAGTGATTGCTAAACCACTATAGGAGTTGCAGCTCCCTGGGGAGAATAAACCACTGAGCCTCTTGGGCTTGCCGATCAGAAGGTCGGCAGTTCGAATCCCTGCGACGGGGTGAGCTCCTGTTGATCAGTCCCAGCTCCTGCCAACCTAACAGTTCGAAAGCAAATCAAAGTGCAAGTAGATTAATAGATACCGCTCCAGCAGGAAGGTAAAAGGTGTTTCCATGCGCTGCTCTGGTTTCGGTGCTCTGTTGCACCAGAAGTGGCTTAGTCATGCTGGCCACATGAGCCAGAAAAACTGTCTTTGGACAAACGCTGGCTCCCTCAGCCTGTAAAGCGAGATGAGCACTGCAACCCCAGAGTTGTCTGTGACTGGACTTAACTGTCAGGGGTCCTTTAACTTTTTTTTTAAACTACCGGCAATAGCAGGACCTTTAACAAACTATAGTTCCCAGGATTCCTGTATGTATCTTAAATATAATAGTGCTTTAAATGTATGGTTTGGATGTGGCCTGAATCTGGGACAGAGTGGCTTGCCTAAGGCTACCCTAGCAAGCTGAAGACAGAGATGAAATTTTAACAGCCATTACACTGTGTATTCCCCCCCCCATGTTCAAAGGGCTCTTCACTGTGTGGTGCCAGCTAATTAAAGGATGAATAAATTGCTAGGAAGGGACAGCATGTTTTGTGTGGGGAGGAATTATGCAAAACTTTTAACACCACCTTTTTAGCTCAGAACTAGAAAATAAAAAATGAGCAAGTAACATTCTAAAGCTTGTTTGTTGTGTGTGTGTGGTGAGGTGTGTAGAGTGGGGAGAAAAACCTTCCATTGACTTACCTAATTACTTCTTAAGCGGTGACAAACATAGCAGAATGGAAAGAGAAATTTAAAATGATTTCCACCTCATTTTCCCAAGATTAACAATGTCATAGTCATGAATGAAAAACAATTCAGTGGTAGACAACCCCTGAAATGCTCCTGGATACTTAAAAAGACAGAAAATCAATGCAGCCCATAACTATTGGCACAGACATGTAATGAAGTGTAAAACTTTGGTGTAACAACAAATTAAAACAGCATTCATGTCCAGGCTAATGAAGAACATAAAATGAATTTTTCTTTGTGCATGAGGAGGATATTATCCTCTCTCCTGTTTTTCTTTTCCTCATTAAAGAGGAAAAACACTAAATCAAAAATGGTAATGAGAAGTTAAGACTTATTATGATCCACAGAGCCTTAGCTCACCTGAGCATTCTCAGGTCAGTGCCACATTCTCAATGAATAACAAGCTTTGCAGGAAGAATTTAAGAATGAATATGAAGAATGCCATAGGCAGGTTAATTGGGTTTGCACCTTGAAGTATTTCTTCCAAATTGGTTATCCACCCCTTTTTCTTGCCATTGATGCAGCACCAGGTTCTAGGAGGAGGTGAAAAGCATATGCAATACTGCCTGAGAGTAATGGGGGACTGTGCAAAGTGTTTCTGAAAATCAGGTTCAGACATTATATAAAGACAGAACAGAATGAGTCATGTGTTTGTATGTAGTTTTACATTGTTGGGGGAAAATATTCTTATAAACTTAATATGCCATGTTTTATTTGGTATATACATTTGGGGAAAATATTTTTTGCCATTTATTACTGTCATTTTATGTTCACATTTAAATTGAACTTCTGACTGTGCAGGTATTATTTGTTCTGGCAATGGTACAGAGCTGTTTTCCTTGTTCTCCACAGGTGCTTAGGATCTTTTTATGATCATTAGTCTGACTTGATGGAAGCTGTCCCACTATATTACAGAAACTAATGACCCTCAAACTGGGAAATTAGTGGCAATGTGTTTATCCTGTGTATGTTGTCTGCCAGCTCAGAGCTGACATGTGTTATGAGATGCAGAGCAGATAAAGCCACACATTTGATTTTTGATTTGATTTGATTATTTAATTTTTATACCACTTGATATATTAAAAATATCTCTAAGCAGTGTACAAAAACTTAAGCAATGACAGATAAACAAAATATTACAATGCAGTTTTTGCATTGACTGTTCCATTAATACAAAGCTACTGATATATTCACAACTTGATGAAAATGCGGGCAGTGAGAGAGAAGGGGAGAGAAAGTATGTTGTTAAAAATATTAAGATCAACAGGAAGCATACCCTCCAACTCCCGGATTGAAAAATCCAGGATCAGCGGCGGCGCGGCACCAGAAGTCGCTTCTGCGCGGTGGCGGAAGTCGCTTCTACGCATGTCCAGACATGCCTAGAAGCGACTTCCGGGGGCCGGGCTGCCCGTGTCTGCATGTCTGGGCACCAGAAATTGCTTCTGTGCATGTCCAGACATGCGCAGACAGCCAGGAGCCGGGACATGGCCGCCGGCAGGAGCTTTACGGGATATTTACGGGATATAATCAATTTGGGATAACAGCGGGAAATGGTAACAAAATACGGGGGTTTCCCGCGAAAAATGGGAGACTTGGCAGCTATGACAGGAAGGTATTTTTAAATACTTCAGAAGAATGAGATCAGCCTGAATATACTTTTTAACTATTAGGTAACATGAGAAAAGGAAGTGCTAAAGGAGGATCATGAGATTGCATATGCTGAATAAAATCTCCTCTCCCTCAGTCCCAGTGCCTTTTTTTCTTTAAAAAAATTGTTTAGGGGTACTCTCATTTTGACTCAAGAGAATTACCATTTTATAGTTCAAATCGGGAAAAATACAGTAAATGAACAAAAGTACAAAGATTCACAAAATGTTTGGGGGTCTGCGTACCCCTGCGTGCCCCCAGAAAAAAGCATTGCTTAGTCCTATAGGGCACCTGCATTGGAAAGAGTTGCTTTTTTGTGTGTCACAATCAAGATAACTCATTGCAGACCCCAAATTTCAATAACACTGGATTATTATTGTTTGACACTTGCATGAAGTAGCTTGGTTCTTATAATTTGGTATCAACTCAAATTCATAAAGGAAACGTATAACAAAATTTCATACTTTAAAACTATCATTCAATGTGCATCCTTCAAAGTAAATATTCAAAATATGAATTTATAAATATTCATTTTTTAAAAGTCCTGGTATTAATCCTGTTTTTTTGCCAATTTCATTTCAACTCTAGGCTTTCCTACTGTCAACAACTAAAGTGCTGTCCTCTCTGGAGCCAGCAAAAGCGTCAACAGAATCACTCTGTGTACATATGTGGCCCAAAATTTCATAAAAACTATTTCCATTTTTATAATATTTCCTCAAACACAGACTATTTACCGTGACATAAAATATTTATTTTAGTCAAGGCACAGTAGGATAGCCAGAATGAAGAAGATTACATGCACATTTTATGCAAAATAATGGTGCTGAAAGCCCTCCATTTCAATTCTGCATTTCAGATAAAAATCCCATTACTATGTTCAGTGGAATTCATATATCTGGTCTGAACATTCTTCAAGAACTGGCCTTAAACAACAACAACAGCAACTACAAAGTCCAAGCCTCAAACACTGACTTGTCATTTTGTCAAAATATCAAGGATGACCATACTGTTATTCAAAAAATGGATCCCATTTTTGTAATAAAGAATTCTACTCAACAATTCAAATACAACAACAATCATAGCTCCATTCAAAATCATTTAGGAATTACATCCAATGATATTACCTTTTGATAGATGTCACTAGGACAATTCAACATCTTGACCTGACAGCATGTAATGATTCAGATCCCTCCATAAAATCATATAAATGGCTTTTGTCAAGAGCACAAAACCTTTCTCTCAGTACACAAACCCATGTTTTCTCTATTCTGTTTTAAATAAAGTAAATCATTTACATTGTTTATTTTCATTGCACCTACAATGAAAGGGGCATGCAAAGCCAGAGCAAATCTACTACTGTATAATTAATTCAAAGTTCCATACTATATTTGTATTCATAAATGTTCCATAAATGAAACCTGTAAATAATACATTAGAGGGCATGTAAAGGAACCAACACAAACAGAAAATGATTTTGTTGAAAACCTTTATAAACTATATTATTGAAACTCCCTGTGAAATAATTGAAAACAGATCAAAAAGAGCGATGGTCTCACATCTGCAGATGCTGTTATAACCATTGAAGTATAAAGTTATTTTAAATAGCTAATAGAAAATCATAGTCAGCTAATTATAAAAAAGAGACAATTTCCTTCATTAAAAAGCCATAGCATTTCCACAATAGGCGGCAATTTAAAAAATAATAATATTGCCATAGAGTTTCCAATGCAAGAATTTGCTATACTAGTAAATAAATGGGAAGGATATAGCAGTTCCACTAAACACGCAATGATGATTAAATGTGCAGGGACAGTGCCAATGAATTGCATACAGATATGCTGCCATGCCTGGCACAAGGCCAGCAGAACTGGAGTTTTCTACCAAACTCCAACATATGAGCATTCAAACAACACATACAGATAGCTTATGGTACTGTGAGCCCTAGGAGCTGCTACCATCCCAAATGAGCATGCAACCATCTTCAGCGAAATCCATCCTATACAGTGGTACCTTGGGTTACAGACGCTTCAGGTTATAGACTCCACTAACCCAGAAATGGTACCTTGAATTAAGAACTTTGCTTCAGGATGGGAACAGAAATTGTGCGGTAGGCCTCATTAGCTAAAGTAGTACCTCAGGTTAAGAACAGTTTCAGGTTAAGAATGGACCTCCAGAACCAATTAAAGTTCTTAGCCCAAGGTACTACTGTACAGTAATGTGTTTGTACTGTGCCACCATCAACTCTCCCCCTCTCCATCCTGGTATGCAGCAGTGACTGAGCTAGAGGGAGGTCAGGTGAACAGCACAGATCCACTATGCCAGGCATGTCAAACCTGTGGCCCTCCAGATGTTTTGGCCTACAACTCCCATGATCCCTAGCTAGCAGGACCAGTGGTTGGGGAAGATGGGAATTGTAGTCCAAAACATCTGGAGGGCCGCAGGTTTGACATGCCTGCACTATGCTATCTGGTACTGGATGACTTGCCCGAGGCCATCTAAGTATAGCATGGATTAACTCCCTGGCTCCAGTACTAGATACCAACCCTTGCCGGCACCCTTAAAAACTATAAAACTACTAATTAATAGTGCTTGATCTTCCTTCTGGGTCTCTGATCTCTTTCACCCTAACCCACATCTTCAACAAAGTTTCTCACACTCACTGAAGCAAAATAATGTCAGCCATATGAATGAAAAATTTGTGGAGGTCCCAGAATACTGCAGTGAACTGCCATTCATCTATGCTTGGTGAATTGTGATTACTGCTACTCCCACATAACCCTTTTCAGATGATCAAGAAAATATTCAATGCGAGTTCCCTGCACAATCATTTAGAATAGCGGAGCCATCAGAAATAGAAAGAGATTTAAATTGGTTAGATAAACTGATATGAATTATACATTTAGCTACTGTATGCTTTATTTCAGGTGGGTAAAATTAAATGTCTAAGGTTTAACTTCCTGAAAGGTTTTAATTAGAGCTGGTCAAATAATTCATGGAAGTTTAACTACATAATAAGTTTTAGCCCCCCCTTTTTTTGCCAAGTGTTTTGTAGAAACCAAAGCTATTTTAATGATCATTTGAGCGTGCATACTATTAAATAGTTTTAGCATGAAAAAAACAACAGTTCACTCAGTCACCAAAGAGGCATTTTTACTGTTAAGCCAGAACAGCATCTCAAAGAGGCCCTTATGATTAAAATGATAACAATACATTAACAAATAGTTAGATAATTCTTATTTAAGAGTTCCTGGAAACTAAACTCTCTTCACTATGAACCAAGCTATATGCAGGAGAAAGTGAAAAGCAATCTGGCTATATGCACCAAGGTTTGCTCATTAAGAACTAACTGGGCTCTTTCCTTGCAGTTGGATTGATCCAAAGTCATTGCTATGGTCCCCACATTTTGCAACATCAATAGGTGTTGGCATTCATACACATTCAACAAATTTCTTTCAGCATACAATATCCATGGAAATCTTGGAAGAGGGCAGGTTGTGAATCCTTTTCCACATTCACTGAAACAATCATTAAAACATATTCACATTGTCTTAACACCTGCTACACAGACAATATTTAATAAAAGTGGGGTGATTGTAGCTCTTTCTCTATACTTGTACTAAAGTCCTCTTTTTCTTTCTCCATATTTGTACCAAAAATCTGCAGAATACTTCCTTTCAGAGCTTGTAAGCTGCCTCATCAACAGATGTCATTCCACTATCCTGTTGACTTACAATTTATCTGCCAAGGGATTAATTTGCTTGACATAAAGTTTAGCTGGAGAGGCTAAATATTGGAGCCTTGATCTACTGAGGGAAGAAGCAGACAAACTGAGGTTGTGGTGAACAAAGAAATCGATGAACAGTGCTGTAGAAAGATGCCATAATGAACCAGCTGGTTACAATGGCCTACAGCATAAGCAGGCATCCTCAGTACTAACAGCATTAAACTCCACACAGAAGAAAATGAACTAAAGTCTATCCAATTGAATAGAATTCTTTGCAGGATTTCTGTTTGGGCAGTGGGCGGGGGCTATGTTCAGAGAAAAACAAATTGGAAGTCACGATAAGCCACTGCATGCCTAGCCAGGATAAAATATTTTCCCCAAGCTGAATGGAATTATCCCAAAGAGGGCTGGTGCTGGGTTGATATTGGGGTGCCTGACTATAGTGGAACGAACAAACAAACTGTCTTCACTGAAATGGTTGTGAGCTAATTCACTTCCATAAACATTCTGCTGTACAAAGTCATTTTTCTCTGCCCAGAACTGCGAGCACACAGCTTCCAATTAAGGCCCATAAAAGCAGAAACCGGGCTTGAAAATCTTCTGTAGTGTAAATCAGGCAGTTCCAGATGTTGAAACCTGCTGTCAATGCTTTCAGCTCCTCTTCCCATTATCATATACGAGCTGCATCTATGGCTTGCCCCTGCTGCATCCATATTGTACTGTTACGTACAGGCATCACAATGGGCTCAAAATGTAAATATGGTAGGCAGTTAGAAGCACCCACAGCAGCTCAGGGTCTGAATCCAAACACATGTGCTACCCCCCCCCACTCCAGGGGACAATTTCCAAGCATCAAAATAATATACTTTAAAACAGGAGTATTATATGTAAGTAATGTAAATGGGAACACAATGCATCATTATGTTATTCTGGGAAATCAGGGAATTTCCTGCAGACATCCCCAAACTTCAGCCCTCCAGATGTTTTGGACTACAATTCCCATCATCCCCGACCACTGGTCCTGTTAGCTAGGGATCATGGGAGTTGTAGGCCAAAACATCTGGAGGGCCGCAGTTTGGGAATGCCTGCTATAGTGCATTGGCTACCTTCATGAACATGCTTTCCAGAGCCCACCTAATCCCTTGGCTAGTTTCCTCGGTATATCTAGATACCAAGCAAAATTTCAGCCCCAAGTAGTTTACAGATCTTCAGGCTGGAGATCTCCAAAATCCTCAAATGGGGTATTTTCATGTGATGAGTCTGATGTGTGCAATATCCCCACATCTTACCAATAAGCTCCCATTAAAACCACCAATGGATCGATCCATGCATTCCTTAAGCCATCTGAATTAGTTAACAAAGTTTAAAGTCTTTTTTTTTTAAAAAAGGGGGAGGCGGCAGCTGTGTGGCTGTGGAGATACAGGGTATGCAAGCCAGCCAACAAGAAGATACAGGGTGTCCCTTGTTCAAAAAAATCAGGCGATGGGTTTCTCTTCAAGATGACATATCTGAAGCTAACAGTTCTAGAATTTTAATCCCTTTGTTGACACTCTTATTCACTTCTGTGATTGGCAAGGCCCTGACAACCTGTTTTATAACACTGTTTGTGTTATAAATGTCACCTCGATTAATGAACAGTTTATAAATTAAAGCAGAACACACCTTGATATTTATTAAAGTAAACATGACATATGCTTTGATGTACTATTTCTCACCTTTTATTTCAGGTATCACAGAGATGGCAACATCATTTAAATATATTGACTCTGAAGAATTTATGGTCTTGTCTTTCACTGAGTTCCAAAGACATAAAGCAAAACAACAACAACAAAAACAGTGCAGCTCCTTTGAGTTATGAGAACAACAAATTTTCAGCATATCAAGAACTCTACGATGACAGGACAGAATAACTTGTCTCCTTATCTAGAATTTATTACTCACAGTTTCATCCCTATACACAATGGAACCTCTGTGTCAGAAATATTCAGAGATGCTCCATAGCACTATGAAATCTGAATTGCTGCTTAAAGCATATTTCTGCTTATCTTTCAGCATCTAAACATATGAAATAATGTGCCCCCAAAGTCACTCAATGCCTCATAAATGCATTCTATCTTTATCACCATTTTTTCAGGGCAAAGGAAACCAAACAAGATGAAAGACTTTGTCCTGGGAAACATTAGTAGTGTCAGACCTTTATTTCCTTAGCTGTATACCTATTTTGAAAGTACTGTCAGAGAGACTTGTTTATTAACTTTCCCTCATTCATCTGACCGCTAGTTAGTTGGATTACTGCTGCTTACTGGAAGGTAAAGGGACGAGACAAGGCAGCAACAAGGTTGGTGTGGCACTAATGCACCAGCAGAGTCAATCAGGTGCTCTTCCCAGTGTGTTTGCACTATGCCAATTTTGCCACTGCCTCTCCCCTCCCCCTCTATTTCTCAATAAGTATCGGTAAATGACCTGCTAGAGATCAATGAGTGATACCAACACACCAAACTATCTTCTACTGTCTGTACGCTCTTCTGAAGAGCCACAAAGAATATTGTTGTTACCTAACACCGGAGAGGAGGCTGCCAAAAGGAGGGTTAAAGGTAAAGGGACCCCTGACCATTAGGTCCAGTCGTGACCGACTCTGGGGTTGCAGTCATAGCTGCCAAGTTTTTCCCTTTTCTCGCGAGGAAGCCTATTCAGCATAAGGGAAAATCCCTTAAAAAAGGGATAACTTGGCAGCTATGGTTGCAGTGCTCATCTCGCGTTATTGGCCGAGGGATCCGGTGTACAGCTTCCAGGTCATGTGGCCAGCATGACAAAGCAGCTTCTGGCGAACCAGAGCAGCAGTGAACGAAAACGCCGTTTACCTTCCCACTGTAGCGGTACCTATTTATCTACTTGTACTTTGATGTGCTTTCGAACTGCTAGGTTGGCAGGAGCTGGGACCGAGCAACGGGAGCTCACCCCGTCACAGGGATTCAAACCGTCGACCTTCTGATTGGCAAGCCCTAGGCTCTGTGGTTTAACCCACAGCGCCACCTGCGTCCCCAAAGGAGGGTTGTGATAGGGCAAATTAGAGTTGCAAGCTTGGACATGCAAATCGCAGTGAGGGAGACTACAGATTTGTACCAGGCATGTTCTAGAGCAGGCATGTCCAACTTCCAAGAGGGAAGGTCATCTAGTCCAACCCCCTGCAATGCAGGAATCTGCAACTGTCCCATATGAGGATCGAACCTGTGACCTTGACATTATCAGCACCACACTCTAACCAACTGAGTTACCCACTTCAAAATACCAAATGCTAGAGACAAAAGACAGGACCAAGTCATGACTGTGGTACCGTGTGTGTGAGCTTCCATGCTTCCAGTTTTAATCAAAGCACATCACAGCCTTCTGAATGATAGCTAAGAGGAACAATACAAAAAGGTATTACCCCCCCCCCCAAAAAAAAATTGTACATTGCTTAGAATATAATGTGGGGGAGGGATCAAGTATCTGATATCACTAACCATGTTAGTGGTGGTCGTGATGTATAATTTTGTTGATACAAACAGAGAATTTGGAATGTATTATTTTCAGATGTAAAGCTGCATTTCACACTGGGTGGTATGAAGAGTCTCCACCATCCCTGAAAATGCATTATTGTGTGTCCTGTTTGCTCATTATATTCAATATTCATATCTGAACGTGACTCACCTTGACAACCTAGCCATAAAGTTGTGAAAAATCTAGAACCGAATCAGGGCCATTTCATTTCCAGCTTTCCCACGGCTGCAGAAGATTGAACAGCTGCATTGAAATAAACTCACAGAGTAAAATGCTGAAGGCTTTAAAACAGCCCAGGGGAAGGAATAGGTAAGGTATCCCATATATTTGGTTTTCCAATAAGAACACTATACAAACACTGTTGAAATGTGAATGCCATTATTTTAGGTGCCTAAAGATGGATTCAAGCTGTGCACCTCTAAACCTCACCATGTCTAATAACTGAATCCACCCTCATTCTGAAATAACAATATTTTGCCTGAAGCAATTCCTGTGTTTATAACTCTGTAGCTCAAGCAAAATAGAATTTTGAAATGTTGTAGGGTCAAACTCTCTGAATGGTTCAGGATAGGTTGAAAACTGTCAGCAGTATAATTCTGCAGGGTCAATTTTTTAATTCCTCATCTCCTCATACTCTTTGCACTAAACAAATATTCAGAGGCATTATCAAGCAATCAGGACATTCCTGAATTAAGTCCTGTTTGAATGAATTAAAAAGCTTCCATTTAAAAACAACAATTGTGATATACAGTGGTACCCCAGTTTAAGAACAGTCCTGTTTACGAACCATTTGGTTTAAGAACGCCACAAAACCAGAAATAGTGTCCTAGTTTATGAACTTTATCTTGCTCTAAGAACAGTATCTGAATGGTGGAAGGGCACCTGCGGCGAGAGGCCTCATTAGGAAAGGCGTGCCTTGGTTTAAGAACGGTTTCGGTTTAAGAATGGACTTCCGGAACGGATTAAGTTCGTAAAACGAGCTACCACTGTATAAACACATAGGCCTACTCATTTTTAAAAAACCAAATTGCCATGTTTTTGACTGTGTGAAAGACAGTGAGATGTTTTCAGCCATGCCACTGTTATATAGAATAATAAAATAATAGAAATGGAGAATTAGAAGGGGTCCCGAGCATCATCTAGTCCGATCACCTGCATGACATATGGCCATTCTATGAGGGAGTCAATCACCTTCCAATGGAGTCCATTCCATGGCTGAACAGCTCTTACTACCAGAAATGTCTTCCTCGTGTTTAGTCACCCTCACCCACAAACTCACAATCAAGTTTCCAAACAGCTCAGACAAGCAACCAACCTTAATTCAAAAGACACAATCTCACTCTTTTCAGTCTCCACCACCAAGCCCTCGGAAACACCCCTTGTTGTCAAGTCCTGGTCAAAATGTCCTGGTCATGAGCTCCCAGATTTACAGAAGCATACTGAAATGGCTAATGTAGCATTTCATATAACATAAATTGTAGAATAATGTTCCAAGGGGCTGAAATCAAAATACCATATAATTCAGGAAAAACCCTACAGTGGTACCTCGAGTTACAAACGCCTCAGGTTACAAACTCCATTAACCTGGAAGAGTTATCTCGAGTTGAGAAATTTGCCCCAGGATGAGAACGGAAATTGTGTGTTGGTGGCGCAGCTGCAGCTAGAGGCCCCATTAGTGAAAGCACACCTCTAGTTAAGAACAGTTTCAGGTTAAGAACAAACCTCCGGAATGAATTAACTTCGTAACTAGAGGTACCACTTCTAATGAAACCCATTGCATAAATGGTAAGGCACAACTGTCAATGTGATTGATACAAATTAGCTGGAAATTTCCCCCAATAAAAGAGTCGCAGAAGTATTCAGAAAAAGCAGCTTAGCAGAGTATGGAAAAATCAAAGTCGCCTTGATTGCTGACACAATGTAAACAAGATCCTCAAATTAGTTCAGGACTCTGACACAATTTTGTTGCCACCTCACCTCCTCTGCCACCCCTTTTACACTTCTCTGCTTCCTTTTCCTTCTTCCTATAATATGTTATGCACGGCTTGGTTGAAACCCAGCAACAAAGTGGTTTCTATCTGTGATATTTTTTTCTCCTTACTGACATTGCCACTCATGTTCCTGATGTGGGCAAGCTAAGTGAACCATGCTGAGGAATGCTTTCTGGTGTACTGCCTCTAAGGTGGGCTTTGGAGAAATTCCTTGAAATACAGAAAGCTGGAGTTTTTCCTCGGCTGATCTGCCCCTCTGCTAATGTGGAGATAACTTGACTCTTGGACCTTATTTGGAGACTGAAGGAGATCAGTCTCTCTTCTTATTTCCTAGCTTCCATAGCACTGGTGCAGGGGGGATGAAAAAGGTGGAATATGCTGGGAAAGGCTGGTTTCCAGGGAAATTTCTTCTTAGGTTCAGCTGACATCCCATTCTAGCTATCTGCTGTGAAGGTCAATACCTACCTTTGCTAGGGAGCTCATTAAGCCTAGTGAATGACCTGAGACCAGGGGCATCTTACTCCATAGTATTTTTAAAATTAAGCAACTGTGACCTGATTGTGGTGTGGATGAGAAGTCATTGAGAACACCATGCAAGCTATCCTGAACTTTCCAAAGAAGCTTGGATTTTATACAGATTAAATAATAATGCTTATTAGGTAGGAAACTTTTGTTACGCGGAGAGTGGGCTGTTATTGTCTATTAGCCTAAAACATATTTTGTACTCATGAAATAGCATTCGTGAATGAAAATATAAAAGAACATTTGGGGGCTTTGGGTCAATTTTTTCAAGGAGGTTAGAACACTTTCATTATTGCTGGGTACAAAAATGTCCTCTGAGTGTTCCTTCTCCAAATATCCTTTGGGTGTTTCTTCCAAAAAGCTATATTCATTTCAAATTGCTTTCCCCCCCCTCCCGGACCTTATTGCTTCGGCACCCCTTTTTGCAGCATAAAACAACTCATTATATCACTAAAAGGTAATGCAATGTAAAAGGTCACCTCTTAGTTGTATGTATATTTATGTGGGTGAACCAAACAACAAGAGACCTGATTTATGATGGGAAACTCTGAATGCCACCTTCATTAATGGAATTTATTTAAAAGTGAAGATCCTCTGTTTTATTGAGATTTCTCACCCACCATATTCTCAAAGTCCTTACATTTCAAAATATTTTGAAGATCCAGCTAAAGATTTTTTTTCCTTTTTTTTAAGTAGGACCACTAATGGGACTCCTCACTATGAATGCAAACAAAAACAAACATTCTTGCAGCACTTTTGGTGATCATCAAGGAAAAATGAATGCCTCATTTGTGACGCATGTACAAGTAAACCTACAGATTAAAATTTAAATTCAAAATGTTACTCTTCATTGATAATGGCATTTTCAATAGGATAATGGGGAGGAGGTAATATTTCACATTCCAATTATATTAGTTTGGTTAGGACATAGAGAGCATTATAAGACGATGCTTGGTCCCTGTTGGTGGTTCGACACTCTCTCCTCCTCCTCCTATCGAATAGCAGAAAACCATTTCTGTTTGACCACAGTTTTTCACATAATCTAAATCTGTGTTTTGTCTGAAACAAGACAACTTCAAACCATAGGGTTATGAAACTGGCTGGTCTCAACAAACCATAGTTAAGTTTAAGCACCATTTTGACAGCATGTTTGATGGTGGTTGATCTAAAGGGAGAGCTTCCAATCTTCTTCTTGTGGCCACACAAGGAGATGATAGGGATGGGGAAGAAAGAGTGTGAGCCAAGGAAAGGCATGACTCATTCTCACCATGTTAACATAATTTAGCGTTATGAGCAAACACAGTTGTTTCATACACATTCTTGCAGCATGCTTTGAAATTGCCTTACTTGTGTTAGAGGACCTTAAAGACTAAGAGGAAAACCAAGTCAATGCATCAACTGATGTGGTTACTTGGACAATATCAGATAGATGATAGAATCACTGCACTATTAACTCTTGCAGAAAATATTTCTACTTGACTTTGTATGACACCCCCCTGCGGCTACGCTCAATCCACTCTCTTTAAATTGCATTTCGTTTTTTGATGAACAATGTCTGGCAGGGCCTAAAATGTGTGCTACTCAATCCTGTGGGGAAAATGATACACAAACTAAAATGAAATAGAATAACTCAAGTGAATACACACAGAGAGAAAACATCATATGTATGAAGCCCAGTTCCCTGTTCTCCATGACCTGGTCCAAGACTGACATCAGGAGTGAAGGGACCTGCAGCAAAAATGCTCTCCAGTGGGCTCCCTCTGATAGCGATGGACCCTTCTGTTTGGTGGGCTTGCCAGTGTCCATGAGTACTACCCACCATTATGATGCTTGTACAACGCTCTGATATAGCATTCCACTGGGTTATCAACCAGTCATAGGGAAACCTATGGCTCCCAATATTAGCAGACATCAACTGCTAATAGCCCAGTCAATATACGTGTCCCAGAATTTTTTGACAAAAGCAAGAATCCTGAGCTGAAGTGGGACATTTTGGACAGAATCAAGGCTTGAACGCCTCTGGTCTGGCCCTTGTGTAGAAATAAATCTTATTTAACACAAAAAATAGGTTTTTAAAACTTCACTTGCAGAACTTGATTTTAAACATTAGAAAAACAAGAAAATTATATATTGCAAAAAACAAGCAATTAGATTCAGCATTACAATTTCGTCTCACACTTATCCCAGTGTGAGGCTCTAAGCATGTTTACTAAAATGTAGCTTCTCTGCTAAAAAAAAAAAAATTAGATACTGTGTCTATCTCATTCTCCTGCATGCTGGCAACTGACTACATGCAGCTCTGTGTTGCAAGCAATCCAATTTTCATAGACAAATGCTGATAAGATACTAAAGTTTCAGCTCGCCTGTTGAGTCACAGACCTAATACCTGAGATCTAGTCACAAAGCCTAGGCACAATGTTGTCTACCACACCCAGTGGAACAATACTGGCTATACGCCTAAAACTGAAGAATAAAACATTTTATGTAAATTAAACTTTTAACAGCAATGTCAGACAGCAAATGGAGGGCAGGAGAAGGAGATGCATGGAGGCTGCCTGCAGGTCTCTCTCTCCCCCCCCCCCTCCCTGACTTTATGTTTATATAGAGTTTAAAACCCTAGTTAAAGGCTGTGCATGGTCCCTAATTTGGTTCAGAGCCAAGATCTGAGCCATGTCACCCCCAGATCATTCCAGGTCAGATCAGGATCTCTCTGAAGTGCCCTGTATTGGATTAGAGGGGATTGCACAGTCTATACACACCTTCAAAGGCCTGACGCAAAGTGTCAGGTTTCTGCTCCCACCATCTATCTTGTTTTCCATGGTTCAGGTAGCAAAAAGTGATGGGTTAAAGCTATCTCATTTAAATCAACTGCACCACTAGCCATAGTTAAAATTGGAATCCTCTCGTTCCATCCCAGGAGATTTGTATCCATATACTATGAAATAAAGGCTATAATGGATATTTTAAAACAGTGCAGTTTATTTCATGTTTAGATCAGCCGATTGTGGAGAAAGGGGTTCTGAGCACCTTTTGCAACAACTGAAACATGTATGTTCTCTTGGAAGCAACTTCCTCACATGGTGGCCCAATGCCAGTCACAGCTCCACTTTTCGGGTCAGGCCTGAGCCGGGAGCAGAAGTGGCAGGCTCCAGTGCATGAGTGTGCCACCCTCAGCACACTCCACCCCTGGCACATCCTGCAAACACCTCAGCACATGTGCACCTGCGCCGGGTGGTGATAGGAGACGCTATGCCCCTGGCTCCAGGTGCACTCAGAAGTTTGCTTCTCATCTTGTGTGCATGAATCCAGAACAACAGTACATTGTAAAATTTCTGTTAAAATTTGTTTTGAGGAAGAGGAGCATGTGCAGTTTCTGACCAGCAGTGGGGAGAATAGAAGCCTCTTCGCTACGAACCCTGGCAATGTAAAGGTCAAACATAATGCAAAGTTTGCAACACAAAAGCTCTGCTCCTTTGTTAGATGCAAATGCTATTTTGCGCCCATAAATTAATTTGAATTTGGAGCCTCAACATAGACAATCCTCACTTTGATTTTCCTTTGTTTCCTTTGTCCACATTCCAAACTTGAAGAGGGGTAGAAAATGATATGGCTGTCATCATTGGCTTTTCTAGTTTAATTAGTGTTTATAAATCCAGCTGAAAGCAGATAACAGATTATGGACAAAGCGGAAGCATCCGCCATCCGGCATAAATGAAAGCCATTGTTCATTTCCTCCTATTTCACCTACATTAATGAAACTGGTAATAGTTTTGGACCCCATGCCATTTTGTCATGTAGTTACAGCTTGTCCTTTCACAAAAGAAAATTAGAAAACTGCTGAGTATTATAGATATTAACGGTTGCTGGGACAGTATAATAAAAGGCTTCTTTTCTAAAGCGCTGCCAAGCTTTCATGTCATTATTCATGAATGAGTAATGCATTCAAAAGGAGAAGAGTGCTGATCTCCAAGGATGTGGAGCAGCAAGAAGGAAGGATGGAAAGAAAAATTCATGTAAAACACAAATGCTGGGGCTATGCATATTGAACGGTTTTTAGAATGAAGTGAAAATGAACCCTACTTACAGGGAAGGAAGGTGCCTTGCCAATCAGGGGAAAATATTCCTGACATCCACAGAAATGTACAGGTAACTAGGCAGCCAGAGAGGGGGGGGGGAATCACTAAAGCTTTGAGAATTTCCACAAAAAGAGGAGACTTCGTCTACTCTTTCCTTCTGAGCAAAAGCTTAAGAACCCAGAGAAAGGTAAGGATGCCTATTCAGCTCTAGTGCTTAACTGTGTGCATTATTGCACAAGTTAAACAATGTTGTTTATTTATTCATTCAGTTGCTTACTTAGTTATTACTAGATGGATGCTCATCAGCATGTGTTCACTGTGATGCTTACAAAAAGGAGTAAAATATAATACTGAATGACAAGATAATGAAATGCTTAAGTGTCACATGAAAATCTCCTTTCTGGTAGAGTAAATGCAATTTACTGTAGTTAGCAGCCCGGTTTACGAGATCTAAAATACTTCAGGCCCTGTTGATTACAATGGCAGACTTTGAGCACAATTCGGTCCATGTTTCCTCAGAAGGCTACTGCTCTGTGTTCAGAAGTATTCACTCCTCAGTAGGGGCAGCTAGAACTGTGGCCTCATTCGCAAATGACTTAGCTCTGATTTATTTCAACTGGAGATGTGCAGTGGGCTTGTTCTCAAGACATTTAGCTTGCCCGAGGCTAAGGACAATATGGTGCCTCTTCAAATCCATGTAGAGAAACCAACTGAACTGGAAGCTGCAACTTACTTTGACACTGGTGACGGTTAGCATCCTTCAGAAAGCAGGCTTGTTTAGGAGGAGCTAGGTAGGCTGTACTGTACGTCACACACAGCTCTATCTTCTAACAGAATGGATTGGCCCCTGGGCTCAGGAGGAATGCCCTTTAGGTTTCCGCCACTACCCTGCCCCACACAGAGATAGAACATCTGCCTGAGGCTATCAGGGGCAGCTGCCTCACTCTATCTAATGGTAGAGCTGGCCCTGATGGGGCAGCCTTATTCTCTGTGTGATTTTTCATAGCTCTGATTGATTATTCAGAGCTAGGTTCCCAACTTCTATTTTTCTGCCATGATTTAGTTGTCCAATATCTCCAGCTTCCCCCAATGTACCTCCTGCTAGGTTATAATTTTGAGGATGATCACTTGGCAGCCAAGGTTCCTCTTTTGCAATCTCTTCCTTTCAGGAGCCACCAGAAGAATGAATCACTACAATGAGTCTGGAAGACAACATTGAGCTGTGCATTACCTAGTAGTTTCCCAGATTCTTTGGTGGGGAAGGCAGGGATGTCATCATTCTGCAGACAGCTTCAAATACAGTAAATAAGTGTTTCCTTTCTTCTCATCTTCAAAGAAGACATAGCTTGCTAGGTAGAATGGGCTGACAGCTGTAATCAATGGTGGGGAAAGTGGCATGCAATATTCCTTTGGGCAGCCATAAATTGCATGCTAGCTTGATCGTAAAGAAGAAGTTGCAAACTCTTATAACAAGGGATACATAAAAATGAGATGTGAAACTGCAGAGATTTAGGGCCTTCCTAAAGGTTTTATTTGTCACCTAACTTCTGTCACACACACTGGAAGAGATGATGATAACATGTACATATATTGAATACAGCATGTGAATTATTTCCTAGATCCAAGGGAGTCCAAGACACATCCAACGCTATATTCACAAAACAGCTGCAGGATGAAACTGCGGGTACTCTGTTGACTTCACTATATTAAACCAAGAAGCACTGCATTATTATTAATATCAGTGAGCACCATGCATTTAAAGCCAAAATGAAATTAGGGTGGTTATGTATTACACATCACTGGAATGCTGTCATTTGGATGATGTACCGTACAACACTAAGAGCTGCTGTTCCAATGAAGTATTGCACCAAATGCCATCACTCTGGTGATATATTTCACCCTAGCATAAGAACCAATGTGAAAATAGATCGTCGGAGCAATCCCTAAGGGTAATATATCCCCTCAGCCACTGCAATACACTTAGTGTTGGATTATAGCTTGCATGGTGTGTATGCATTTACATCTGGAATATTTCCACGTATTCCTGCCAGGAGCATTTATGGAGTGTTGTTTGTTATTGTTGTTGCATGTGTTTACTTGAACCTGAGATTTCTTTGCAGCTGCAGACTACTTGGGGAGAAATGTAGTTAGTCAATTACATTTCTGTTTCCTCTCCTTATTTAAAGCGGGGGCACACACAGATTATTACTACAAACACTTTATGCACTTAGGGCAGAACCGCATGGGCTTTATTTAAAGCATCTAAATGCACAGTTGATGAACCACTAACTCTCTCACAGACCACATTGCACCTTCTAAATCCTTTTCATGATACTTATGGCCAAGTTAGATGGATCAGATGCCCTGGGCACAATCCTATCAAAATAAAGCATTTTAGAATCCCATCAGTTCAAGGGGAGAGTTACTCGTAAGTGCAGAGCTTAAAATTGCTTCACATTGGCTGGATCATGCTCACTGAGTGTAGCAGCACTGGGCAGTTAAGATGGAAGTTATGAAGACATAAGTACAGTGAAAGGCTAGCATGACTCTCTGGTGTTATATACAGCAGTGGTGCATGTGGGGATTGGGCAGAGGTAACATGGGGCTGTGCAGGTGCACAGGTAGGACCAACCCAGCACTCCCACCAGCAGATCCACACAGTCTCTGTCAGGAGCATGGGCAGGAGTCAGGCTCTGGGGCCTGTAGTGCTTTGCAGGACTGGGGCCTGCCTCAGCTTGTGCTGGAGAAGCAATGAGTGGCCACTCAGGTGAGGCCTCAGCTTGTGCTGGAGAAGCAAGGAGTGACCACTCAGGTGAGGCCACTTGATACCTCACAAGCACCTGGTGGCAGGAGCTGGGAGGGATAAAAGTTCAGCATTTCCCTTCAGCTCTTTGCCACAGCAACGCTATCCCTGCCTGGTTGCATCTGGCCTCTTGCTCCTTGCTCCCTTGCCTTGCCGACGCCTTGATCCTCGACCCTTGGACCTTTGCCTTGCCAACACTTTGCTCCTTGACTCCCAGACCTTCGCCTCTGCCTTGTTCCTTGACCCTGCAACTGCCTGCTGCTGGACCCTCAGGCCTGCACCTGTTCCTGCTTCTACACCACCATCTTGCCTCTGGTCATGATGTCCTCAGCCAGGGCTTCAACTGCCCGCCGACTGGACCGTGACAGTCTCAATCTCACCACTGCCCCATCCTAGATCTGTCCACCTAAGCAGCACTCTTGCCAGTGTTAGGTCAGTGCCACCCTACCCTATGCAATGCTGCTGGGCATATGCTTTTATTGGTGCAATAATATTTTGAGATTTCATTGCCCCGGCAGCTATGAAGCGAAGGCTGGAGGTGGAGGAGTTGGGGTTGGAAAACGAACCTGTTACCAGGCAAATTTAGCAGCCATGCCATCTTCCCTAACACAATCAGCTGCTCTTGGCTAGTGCTTCTGTAGCATTAAGGGTGATCTGGGCAGAGTAAACAAAGAAACCACACTAGACCATAATTAAGGAACCGTCTGGGTTCACACATAATGTTAAGCCATACTTTCAGGTTAGTAAGCTAACAACAAACAATGGCTTACTTTTAGTGGCAAACCATAGTTAACAAACCAAGCAACTTGTTAAGATATTGGTCAGTTTATGCTAAACTATAGCTTATTAATTAATATTTGTTTAAACCATAGTTTAACATTACATATGAACAAAGCCTTTGTTACATTGACCTGGTTTGCATAACACAGTAAGCTAAAATGGTTTACTTGGACCATGTGAAAAATTCTCCTAGAGAGGAGCATTGCTCCTTCCATAATAATAATAATAATAATAATAATAATAATAATAATAATAATAATAATATGCTCCCATGCCACACAGTGCTAAGCCATGATTTAGCTTAGTGTGTCATCTAAACTGGTACTCATGGTAAGCTCACAAACTTAAAACTTCCTTCATGGCTAATGGGCGGGGATGGTGGAAGTTGTAGTTCAACATATAGAAGCCACCATCCTGGCTTCCTCTGGTGTGATCCTTATTTCAGTGCCTGCTCTATGATCGTTGGATTCCACAAGTTAGAGTACAGGGCCAAGGAGGGGTGGTAGATGGGTGATCTTGCCTTTGGGACAAGGGATGGCAGAAATGAGCTTTCATTCATTTCAGTGCTTCAATTTTCTATCAGTATTGTTTTGTAATGCAACATAATGAAAATGTAACGGAATGAAAGTCGCTTAAATCTCACGATAATACACAGTTGATGTAGCAGCCAAACATTTTGTACACACTTCAGGCAGTCATATTATTAAAGTTAATGGCATCTGTAAGAGGAAGACAAACTCACCGGCTTGAGACTGTAATGAGATAAGCTGATCCAGTTGCATGCAAATGATCTCATCTGAATTAAATTTATGTCTGCATTTCAATAATACCCTGAAAAGTATGGCAGTTCTCTTTTCACTTTCCTTTTCTGAGATTTCTATACTTTCTTTCATTTCTACTCCTCAGAAAATAACCAGAAGGTCACAGATTACTCTGAATTTCCTGGATGTATCGGCTGTGAAGCTCTTATATTGGTTACAGAATATGAACTTCAGAATCCCAACCTTAAAAAAAAAAGGTTTTAGATGGCTTGTGTCATTCTGCGAGTTGAATAAAATGGTTTTTGACTTAAACTGTAACCATGCATTTCTAAAGAATAATGAGATGCCAGGACCTCATATTTTGATGAAAAATGTATTAACAACCTTAATTACATTTTAATCCAACAATCCATTTAAATGCACATTTGAAATGGTGAGGTGATACTGCACAAGCCATGCTATGCAGAAGCTTGTGCTTTTACTAAAGCTGGGCAGATAGGTGGGGGCAAAAAGAAACCACCCAATAAAAAGAAAAGTGATAAATCTTGCAAGTTCCCATGGGTTAAAAGGGTTTGGATTCCATTACATAAATGTTGTGGCAAGCTTTTTGTTTTCTACTTCTAAAGTTTGATGAAAGACTCACATGTCCACAGAGGAACATCCCATCTCAAAACGGAAATTCATCACCAATTGGGGTAGCCAACATGATGCCTTCCAGATGTTGTGGACTACAATTCTTATCAGTCCCGGAGAGCATGGCCTATAGTCATGGATGAGGGACCTTGTAGTCCACAACATCTGGATAGCACCACATTGGCTACCCAGACATAGAATATATTAATTAAAAGCACACTGTCCAAATTAGTGAATGTATATATTTCAATAACTACACTACTGTCTTAAAACCAACAAGAGGTACCAAAAGGGACAAGGAAAATTATGACAATAAATTATTCAGCGTTTGTGAGAAAGCTTGCCACTAATCTTTCAAAGTAAATAAATCAGTACACTGTTATATACCAATAACATATCAGAATAAATAATATGTCAAGGAAATGCAGAAAGAAGGATGTGTTGATTTAGCTGTCTTATCTATGCTGAGATATCACTTTTACTGATCTCACAAGAGAGCAAGAGAACAGAGAACAAAACAGTATACATAACAAGTGATATACATAGAAATGAAGATACTCCGAATGTCAGCAGAAAATAAAACATGGGGGAAATGCCAAATAAGGAAACAAGAAAGGTTACCCTGAGCTTTTGCTTTATTATTATTATTATTATTATTATTATTAAAAAGTGCTAGTTATTGATAGCATAATGTTTTTATTTAATTAAACAATTACAAAAATTTATGAGGTTATTTAGCTTTCTTATGGTCCGTGAAGAGGAATAGATATTCTCAGAGGAGCAACAATTTATTGGGCTGATGTTTCTATTAAGCCTAGTCTTCTCTGGCTTCATAAAGTTGGTAATGTTTCATGGTTGGTGTGCTTGCATCTCCTGGTGACCAGTATCCTACCAGCGACTGAAATAGGCAAATGATCTCATATGGGGTACAGCCCTTGAATATAACTATATCTTCAGCATAAGTTGGTGGGTAAATTCATTGGCAAGCTCTGATAATGGAAGAACAATTCTCAGCTAGCCTAGCTTGAGGATGCTAGCATGTCATCCATCCTTTAGGCTGAATGGTTTCCTTCCACTCACCATAATGCAATGTTTTCTAGAAGTATAGCTAACTATCATGTGCATTCGAACACGTCAGCCTGGGTCTCTTATTGGGTCAGACAGGGATTATTATCTTATTTCTTCCACTTTCAGGCTAAAGAACAAGTAACAGCTTGAGACTTCATGGCCTCCTTGACAACCATGGGTCTCTCTCAGATGGTCATCGGTCCAACACACCAGGCAGGGCTCACTCTTGATGTGATATTTGCCCCAAGTGATACAAGGGATGGACTGAAGATAGAGGGAGCTATCAAAGTGTGATGAACACTTTGCTGCATGAGGGGATGGTCCCTGCTGAATATACGTCAGTTCTTGAAAACTGAGTTTTGTTTTGTTTTTACAATCAAGTGGTATATAGATTTTATGAAATAGATAAATAAATTCAGACATGTGACTTGCTTAAAACTAGCATTCCTGGGTCAATTGATTTTTGTTCATCTCGTAATCACTTTATCAGCTCCTACCATGCAGAGCTCCTATTCATTGAGGCTACTGGAGACTGCATGTTGTTGTTTAGTCGTGTCCGACTCTTCATGACCCCATGGACCAAAGTACGCCAGGCACTCCTGTCTTCCACTGCCTCCCGCAGTTTGGTCAGACTCATGTTGGTGGCTTCGAGAACACTGTTCAACCACCTCGTCCTCTGTCGCCCCCTTCTCCTTGTGCCCTCAATCTTTCCCAGCATCAGGGTCTTTTCCAGGGAGTCTTCTCTTCTCATGAGGTGGCCAAAGTATTGGAGCCTCATCTTCACGATCTGTCCTTCCAGTGAGCACTCAGGGCTGATTTCCTTAAGAATGGATAGGTTTGATCTTCTTGCAGTCCATGGGACTCTCAAGAGTCTCCTCCAGCACCATAATTCAAAAGCATCAATTCTTCGGCGATCAGCCTTCTTTATGGTCCAGCTCTCACTTCCATACATCACTACTGGGAAAACCATAACTTTAACTATACGGACCTTTGTCGGCAAGGTGATGTCTCTGCTTTTTAAGATGCTGTCTAGGTTTGTCATTGCTTTTCTCCCAAGGAGCAGGCGTCTTTTAATTTCTTGACTGCTGTCACCATCTGCAGTGATCATGGAACCCAAGAAAGTAAAATCTCTCACTGCCTCCATTTCTTCCCCTTCTATTTGCCAGGAGGTGACGGGACCAGTGGCCATGATCTTGTTTTTTTTGATGTTGAGCTTCAGACCATATTTTGCGCTCTCCTCTTTCACCCTCATTAAAATGTTCTTTAATTTCTCCTCACTTTCTGCCATCAAGGTTGTGTCATCAGCATATTACTGCATAGCCGTTCCAAATGTGGTGGACATGCACCATGCAGTAACTCCTAAACCATGGGTAGGAAAACTAAGGCCTGGGGGCCAGATCCAGCCCAATCGCCTTCTAAATCCAGCCCGTGGACAGTCCGGGAGTCGGTATGTTTTTACATGAGTAGAATGTGTGCTTTTATTTAAAATGCATCTCTGGGTTATTCCTGGGGCATAGAAATTTGTTCAATTTTTTCCCAAAATATAGTCCGCCCCCCCCACAAGTTCTGAGGGACAGTGGACTGGCCCCCTGCTGAAAAACTTTGCTGACCCCTGTCCAGGTTCTCCCAGAGATGCATCTCTGAGGGGCTGCTTAGTATCTTGCTGGTGACTGTAACATGGGATTTCATCCTCAGACTTCTAAATGGAAACTGAAAGTTGCGACCATCTGCAACCTCAAACATAAGCATGCATTTCCTTCCAGATTCCAAGGCCACAATCCTATATAATATAAGAATATGCTCACTTTAGACAGAAAACTTAATTTATCTTTTTGGGTTTTGGATTTGCAAGACTACCGGAAGCCATTTGTGTTTTTTTTTTAAACTGATACCAGCAAAGTTTGAAAGAAATCTTAACCATACAGTTTTATGGCATCTGAATTCTGCTACATAGGCATTTAGGTGGAACATATGTGGTTGAAATGGAGTGCTCCCCCATTTTGCTAAACAGAAATCTACTAAAATTCCTGTTTGAAGAAGCTAGACTTTTTATATCACTTATCTAATTTATTCATTGGATTGATTTTTTAAAAAGCTTTCTAGATGTTTATTTGATCTGGCACAATGTTCAGATTGAAGCATGGTTGTTTATTTATCTTTCTGCTCTGCAAAATTTTCACCTTTACCTTTCAGTGAGAGATGGGAATGAAATCTGTAAAGAGCTGTCTGGGTTGGTTGTGCAATCCAATGTGAATGCCATTATAACAGGAAAGTTTAACAACATTGTCATTTAGAGTGCTTTGGCAGAGCTGCAATATTGTTCCAAGAACACATTTGCCTTTGGCGTGGCAATGAGAAAGACAAGGTAGCTCAGAACTAATATCTTTATCTGACAGCTCTTGGATAAAAGTCAGCAATAATACCAAGTAAACCAGGACATAACTGGGGAAGAAGAGGCAATAAGTAACCATTTATAAAATGATAATAATGGTTTTGCAGTTCATTTTATTCCAGGGGGAGACATGTGCAAAGAAGTATTCATCCCATCCAAAACTTTCAAAAGAAAAGGTCATTAGAGTGGCTGCAAGGGCAATATTAGAAACATATTAAAATATAATGTAATCTCTTTCTTTCCGGCTGAACTTTGCTAAATATTCATACTGTGCCCTAGCGACCGTGTTGTGGGAACAGTTTGGGTGTTGGGGACAAAACAATGCCTGATTTAAGGGCACTTTAGCATAATTAAAACATGCAGTTTGCTCAGATGCTGTGGGCAGGGGTGGACTTTGATAATATGGCACCCCATGCGAGCCTAAAATTGTGTGTCCACCCCCTCCCAATGATGGCCAACAGGATAGTACAACAGGAGTCTGACAGTCTTTTGCTCTCCCCACCTCCTCTCCTCTCCTCTCCTTTATTCCTTTCCTTCTTCCCAGCCTGATTTCCCTTCCCAGGCAATATAACAACAAAAATAACTCAGAAAGAGGTGTCAGAGGGATTTCTCTGGATTCCCTCCCTCTTTCCTTCTTCCTTCCCCCTTTCCTAGCCATCTTTCTCAAGCAGAAATAAAACTTCAGTGCTTCAGAAATCCCCCCTTTCCTCCCCCATTTTCTCCAAAAAGAAAAAGAAAAGAAAGAAAAGCCGTTGACTTAAATAAATAAATAAATCTGAACATAAACCATTCCCCTTTGGCTTCCAGTCTCCAAACCTGCCTTATTGCTCTTGTGCATTATGTCTAAGTGAGTGGGGAGGTAGTTCCCACCATTCAGTCCTCCTTCTGAGCAAAGAAACCAAGGTTTGGTTTTGAGAGAGAGAGAGAGAGGACAAGAAGTGGAAGTGGTGGAAAGAGATGCACCTTGCTCACTTTTTTGGATTTTCTAGACCTTCTCCCTGCCCCTTCCTTTTTAAGACAAATCTCACTGTGAACTGAAAGGTGGAGGATGTGATTGTTGTTGTTTAATCGTTTAGTTGTGTCCGACTCTTCATGACCCCATGGACCAGAGCACACCAGGCACTCCTGTCTTCCACTGCCTCCCGCAGTTTGGTCAATCTCATGTTGCTGGCTTCGAGAACACTGTCCAACCATCTTGTCCTCTGTTGTCACCTTCTCCTTGTGCCCTCAATCTTTCCCAACATCAGGGTCTTTTCAAGGGAGTTTTCTGTTCTCATGAGGTGGCCAAAGTCTTGGAGCCTCAGCTTCAGGATCTGTCCTTCCAGTGAGCACTCAGGGCTGATTTCCTTCAGAATGGATAGGTTTGATCTTCTTGCAGTCCATGGGACTCTCAAGAGTCTCCTCCAACACCATAATTCAAAAGCATCAATTCTTCGGCGATCAGCCTTCTTTATGGCTGAGGATGAGGAGGAGATTATAAAATGCAGCTCCCTTTCTTGGTGCCACCTCAGCCCTCACCACCTTAAATGTGGCTCTGCTGTGAGGTGAATCTACCAGTTTTGTTTCTCTCATGTTCCCAATCTTAAATTCTGCTCACCACATTTCCAAGCAACTGGAAACTACTCTGGCAAATGGTGTATCTGTTCCCCAAACTGTGTTTGCTGAAATAATGCAAAGAAGGGTTCTTCTCACCATAAGTGACATTGCCTAGTTGGGGGGTGGGGAATAGAAAAACACAAGGTTTCCCTGACTCCATATTTGCAATGCAATGCTAATGCAGAAGACGGAGGGTAGTATTTGCAGGCACCAAGAGGAGTGTTCAACCCATCCACCACATATTACTTTCCTCTGGCCAGTTTTAGCCTACTTTTGCCCAGTCAAGTCCAGTAGGAATAGTCTCAGGAAATGGGGATGATATTTGCTGGAGAGAATTGGCAGGCGTGGGACACTTATGCACCTTCTTATCTTGCCTAGGGATGGACAAAATTGTCAATTTCACTTTCTTTTGGTTTCCCATTTTTTCCAAACTTAAGTTCAGGTTTTTTAAAAAATGTCCTTATGAAAATTCATAATATTTTCGGTGCATATTTCTCCTGGTATACACTGTTGTTGGTTTTTCATGCAGTCTTGGCTAGTTTGCACATATTAGAAATCCGGTATGAATGATGAAGCCACTATTAATGGTCAAACTCTCATATTTATTAGTTAAAGCTAAATTTTGTTTTGACTGCTAAAGCAGGGGTTGTCAACAAAGGCTGTTTCCCATAGACATCTGGTTGGCCACTGTGAGAACTGGATGCCTGATTGGATGATCAATCGGGCTGATCCAGCAGGGCTATTTTAATGTTCTTAATGATGTGCCCGTGGACACAGAGTTGCCCTCAGAAGCTTTCCTTGGAGTCCACAGAGTACCCCGTTAGGATTCATTCCCCGTGTTGCAGTCATGGGATTGTTTTTATCACATGATGATGTATGTTTTCATTCCACATTGTGAGAAGTGACGGAGGCAGGATGTTTTTATTACTGTGTTTCCGTGATGAAGGATTTTTGTCCTTTGTCCTTCCTCTTTGCTGTCTGGTGTTGAAGAGGAAGGAGCTGAGTTATGATGCTCCGAGTGTGTATATGTAAATAAATGTAGCCAAATTGCTGCACTACTGAATCTGTACGCTAACTGCCTATACTCTGCTGATCCTGAAGTGTGCTGATGCCTCTTAGGAATCAGTTGCTGTGGTGTTTGGGCTGGAGAAAGATTTTGAATCTCCCGAACGAACGACCAGGAGGGAGAGAACATGCCAGTCGGGCATGTGTCTCTGCCGGACTCCTACTTGTGTGTATCATTATAGCCAATAGGAAAAAGCTGCCACCTGTGCTTCCCACAAATGTGGTTCCCACAAATAGTGTTTCCTGTTTACAAATGTGCCCATGGGTTCTCAAAGGTTGACACTATGTTTTCTATTGGAATTGTAAATCTGAACTCACATCGTATTGAAAAAAGCACATAGAACATAGCTGTCAAGTTTTCCCTTTTCTCGCGAGGAAGCCTATTGAGCATAAGGGAATTTCCCTTTTAAAAAAGGGAGAACTTGACAGCTATGACATAGAACCCTCTTTTTTTTCCTTCAAAAAATGAAATACACGGTCCATTTTGAAGATGTTTTCTTTATCCCTCAACACTTACATCCATACAAATCTTAAATTTCAGTATCGATACAAAGGACAGGTCTGATCACTACTGCCTGGTGTCATTCTAGCAGCTTGTACAGTGAATTGAAAATGCAGCAAACACACAGTGAAGTGAAAATCCAATCTTCTGAGTTGCACTGAAAAACAACAGATGGCACAAAATCAGTGACCCAATGTAGTAGCAACTGCCATCAAGCCAATTGTCACACTGTATTTATTTTCACTTTGCTAGGTGCCCTATTTCTATAGGTTTGGCAAATCCCTTTCCTTCATGGAAGTCATTTATTTAATTCTTGCCCTTACTGGAGCCAAGTTGATCCCTGACAAAAATGCACTTCTATAGAAAGCAAATCTGTACATCTGTCAGCCAAGTCTCTTGATGCAGGTCTCAGAAGTATATTAAGAATCAGATCCTCGCCACACCCATTGATTGGTTTTATGCCATCTCTGCTGTCAACTCAGTTTCATTTCATTGAATAATATACACCAGCGCTTCATAACCTCAAGCATGTGAACCACTGCTTGTCTTATGGAATCCTGCACTTTTATTGTAATACAGATTTTCTCAGGCCACAACCCCAAGTCTTCTCGTGTATCCTGCCCCCGCTAGATTAAACTACAAATGCCTAAATATCACCTATAAAACATTTTTTCTGTGCTCAATTTATCCGTGACTGTTTCAGTATTCCCATCTGATGAGCTGCAAAATTTACAAAAGTGTTGAATATATATTCAAAATCCATTCATAGTCATTCAAAATAAAAGCTCCTTTTCTCCCACCCTCACCAATGCCTGAAAAGTGGGGCTGCATTTATTTTTTTTAGAACAAATGTGATAATACTGTTCGTCTACTGTAGACCACTTTTCCAGTTTCAAACATAAATCAGTTCATTTATGTGCTATCAAGGTTATTCATATGGTATTCAGGTGAGTGCACTAGATATAAATATCACTATTAAAGTTTGAATGCTAAAGGAACGCATTTCAAAATGGGTCTTATTATAGCTATATTTTCTTTTTGAGCACATTAAATGCTGATGCCATTTTAAACCTGCCTGAACTGCAAGATGCTTTGGGTATGTTAACTGTAGCGCTACCACAGACTTTTTTTCTAGCTGACATGTTTTCTCTCCTGTACTGTCCAAGGGGTGGAGAGTGGAATTTGTATTCCATTGGAACCTTGGTGTTGCTTGATATAAATGAGTGAGAAACACAAGTGACAACCTGATAATCAGACATAACCTAAGCCCTCGACATGCATAAGCAGATTTGCATATGGCAAATAGTGACTCTACTTTTACAAACTTCTAAGGGGCACATTTTCAAACAATTCCAAGTAATTGCTATTAATGTTCCAATGGTCCATAAATTCCCAGCTTGTGTATTATGTTGCTCTCAGAAATGGAGATGTCAGGGTGACTCCCTTATTGGAACAGCTGAACTTCTTTTAATTTAAATTTACATATCTTTAAGTGAATTAGCCTCATCAGTCTTCTATTTATTATTAACTGAGCAACACAATGTTGCAAGGGTAGATTTTATATTTCCAACCATTGTATGTTCTTCCCTGCAGCCCTTGATTTAACTGGAAACCTACATAGCACCTTATGGAGCCTACTCCAAGTCTCTGCTGCAACATCTCCTTAGTCTGTGACCAGATACAGGACTGCTGCCTTTTTGCAGGTGTGTTTACACCTGAAATCATGGATGCAATAAAAGGGCATTTGTGGCAGGCTTATATTGAACTGCCCATACAATATCTCAGTTTATCAGTTGTTCTGTGTTGCTTCCCCAATTACATGCTGGTATTGCCATCTGAAATGGGACGTGGGTGGCGCTGTGGGTTAAACCACAGAGCCTAGGGCTTGTTGATCAGAAGGTTGGTGGTTTGAATCCCCATGACGGGGTGAGCTCCCATTGTTTGGTCCCTGCTCCTGCCAACCTAGCAGTTCAAAAGCATGTCGAAGTGCAAGTAGATAAATAGGTTCCACTCTGGCAGGACGGTAAATGGCAATTCTGTGTGCTGCTCTGGTTCGCCAGAAGTGGCTTAGTCATGCTGGCCACATGACCTGGAAGCTGTACGCCGGCTCCCTCAGCCAGTAAAGTGAGATGAGCAACCCAACCCCAGAGTCGTCCGCAACTGGACCTAATGGTCAGGGTCCCTTTACCTTTACCTTTATTGTCATCTGAAGGGGCACTCATGTGCTCAGGTGAAACAAAAGCAGTGGCGTCGCAACGGGGGTGGGGGGTGCGCCCTGGGTGCCATGTCTGCAGGGGTGACAAGAAGGTACCCCGCAGAAGTTCGCGGGGGCACAAGCAGCCATCGCGCCACTGCAGCCACATGTGGAGGATCCTCTGTTTGCAGCTGCAGCCGCGAGCAGAGAATCCCAGCACCGTCCTTACGGTGCTGGAGCGGTGCCGCCGGCAAACCACTAAGCACAGAGCATGTGCAGCATCACTACGTACGATGCATGCATTGCACGTAGTGACGCCGCACATGCGCCCTACGTAGCGATGCCCCACCCTGGGTGTCACAACACCTTCGTTCTCCCCTGAACAAAAGGGGAACAATTCTCACCTGTTCCCCAGTCAGCTGAGCAGAGCAAGAGGGAGCAGAGAGAGGACAGTTTTCAACCTTTCCGAGGATGCTTTTTCTTTTCCAAACACTCCTGGTGGTTAAAGGTACAGGTTGCCTCGATCAATGGAGGAGAAAGATCTCAAGGTTTGTATGGCAGGGAAAGCCCCCAAGGATAAAACACAAATTGTTAATAGACAAAAAAGAATGGGGGGGGGCTTTGCCCTGCCAGACTTAAAAGCATACTACGAGGCGGCTTGTCTAGTCTGGGCTAGAGAATGGATGGCTTTAAAAGATGTTGACCTGTTAGACTTGGAAGGCTTTAATAACAGGTACGGGTGGCACTCGTACCTGTGGTATAATAAAGTAAAAGTGCACAAAGGATTCTTATCACATATATTCATAAAACCTATTTACGAAGTGTGGGAAAGGTATAGAAACTTATTAGAAAGAAAGACCCCTTTGTGGTTATCACCGACCGAGGCCCTGTCAGTAAAGAAAAAAAACATGGAAACTAATTGGTTAACATATGAAGACTTAATAATAAGATCAGAGGAAGGTTGGAAAATTAGGCCATACGAACAATTAAAGTCCAAAATGACTAGTTGGCTCCAGTATTACCAGGTGGCAGACTTATTTAAGGAGGATAATAGGAAAAACGGTTTTGAAAGGGAGAAATCTAAATTCCAAATAGAAATTGTGGAAGGAGATAAAAAGATGTTGTCAAAAATGTATGAGTATATCCTCGAATGGAACACCAAGGACGAGGAAACAAAAGACGTTATGATCAAATGGGCTAGGGACATTGGTCATAACATAGAAATTGACTTATGGCTGAAACTATGGAATTCTAATATCAAGTTCACCGCATGTACAATATTAAAAGAAAATATTATGAAACTTATGTACCGCTGGTACTTGACTCCAGTCAAGCTAGCTAGAATCTATAAGAAACAGGACAAGAAATGCTGGAAGTGCAAGGAGGAGGTTGGAGAAATGTACCATATGTGGTGGCAATGTAAAACAGTGAAACCCTTCTGGGAGTTGATTTATAATGAGCTAAAAAGGCTGTTAAAATACACATTCCCGAAGAAACCTGAACTATTTTTGTTGGGCTTAATTGGGAAGGAAATAAGAAAAGAAGATGTAAGATTATTTATGTATGCCACCACAGCAGCCAGGGTGCTCCTAGCTCAGAAATGGAAATCCACTATGATACCATCAATAGAGGATTGGAGAGAGAAAATGGTAGAATATATAGAACTAGCTAAATTGACTGGAAGAGTAAGAGACCAAAAAGATCAGAAAATCCAGAAAGAATGGGGTAAATTTACGGAATACCTTAAAACATATTATGAAACACCAATTGTGTCTATTGTAACTTCATGATACCTGCATCCGTAAATAATAGAGACTATATAGAAGATGATAATATATAAGAATATAAATAAGGAATGGTTTTGTAAGAGCGCAAGTTTAAAAATTTGATAAATAAAACCAAAGATGGGAGAAAGGGGAAGTCGGGTTCGGCAGAACAAATGTAAATTATGTTGTAACCAAAGGAGATATCCCTAAAAATGTATAACTTGGGATATATTTATAAGTTTAGGTTGTGATTATGTAAGAATGATGATTATGTTGATTTGTGATAAAATAATAAAAATTATTGGGGGGGGGGAGGACAGTTTTCAACCTTACCTCCCTCTCCCATGATTCAAATGAAAATCCCTCCCTGCTGGTATTAAGCTAAAGAAAAAACTTCATAGCAGCATGGGAATCGATAATAATGGAAACACTGCCATTTCTTGTACTGCTCAACTGACTGGAGAGCAGGTCAGAATGGTGATAAGGGGATTGGACTGCAGAAAAAACGTCTATTTTTATCTGGAACCTTGTCGCTCCTTCCTGCTGCTGTTCTAATTGGTGGGAGATGTTGTGGGCCATGTAAGATTAGGCAGTGGGCAAAAAGCAGCCCAAGGCGTGCAGATGCAATGCCTCTGAACAAGAGGTAAGGAAAAATGGGTGTGTTTCTTGGAAACCATTCGTACCTGTTGGAGAATGTGTATATTTCCTCAGGGCCGGCTCATCGTAGACCCCCGGTGGCGCAGGGCACCATGGCGCCGGCCCGCCAGGAGGGCGCCGCGAGCTGCGCCCGCCCGCTGGCCGGCCGGTCCGCCGGTCCGCTGCGCAGCTGCGCGCGGCGCCCACCTGCCCACCGCGCTGGGAAACAGGGCGGGAGGGCGCCGGAGAGATCGTGCAGTGTCTGCCCGCCCGCCGCGCAGCAGCACCGCGCCCACCGCATTGGGAAACGGGGCGGAAGGGCTCTGGAGAGATCCGGCGCACCATGGCGACAGGGGCGCTTAAGACGGCGCTGTATTTCCTGCAGTGTGTGTTGTGTTGTGTTGTTGTGTTGAACAAAATCTTTCTACCACTTGATTGTAGTGAAACCTTTAAGTGGAGTACAAAATATGGTTGAGACACATTCCTCAAGCCCTGTTGAAGATTATGCATAAAGGCTGAAGAAGTTGCAGAATTTACCTGATATATACACATTCTCCAAGTCCTGTTGGAGATTATGTATATTGACTAGGAAATGTGAACAAGTCTCACTTTGTGTAAGGATTATATGCATGTTCTCTATGAGGCCTTGTGAATGAGTACAGTGGCCTGTTGTTATGTGAAAAAGCTGGCAGAGTGTAAGACTCTTAATCTAAGGATCATAGGTTTGAATGCCACATTGGACAAAAGATTCCTGCATTGAAGGGGGTTGGACTAGATGACCCCGAGACCCTTTCCAACTCTATGATTAACCACTCAATTTTTTGTTGTTTAGTCGTTTAGTCGTGTCCGACTCTTCGTGACCCCATGGACCATAGCACGCCAGGCACTCCTGTCTTGCACTGCCTCCCACAGTTTGGTCAAACTCATGTTCGTAGCTTCGAGAACACTGTCCAACCATCTTGTCCTCTGTCGTCCCCTTCTCCTAGTGCCCTCCATCTTTCCCAACATCAGGGTCTTTTCCAAGGATTCTTCTCTTCTCATGAGGTGGCCAAAGTATTGGAGCCTCAGCTTCACGATCTGTCCTTCCAGGGAGCACTCAGGGCTGATTTCCTTAAGAATGGATAGGTTTGATCTTCTTGCAGTCCATGGGACTCTCAAGAGTCTCCTCCAGCACCACAATTCAAAAGCATCAATTCTTCGGCGATCAGCCTTCTTTATGGTCCAGATCTCACTTCCATACATCACTACTGGGAAAACCATAGCTTTAACTATACGGACCTTTGTCGGCAAGGTGATGTCTCTGCTTTTTAAGATGCTGTCTAGGTTTGTCATTGCTTTTCTCCCAAGAAGCAGGCGTCTTTTAATTTCGTGACTGCTGTCACCATCTGCAGTGATCAAGGAGCCCAAGAAAGTAAAATCTCTCACTGCCTCCATTTCTTCCCCTTCTATTTGCCAGGAGGTGATGGGACCAGTGGCCATGATCTTGGTTTTTTTGATGTTGAGCTTCAGACCATATTTTGCGCTAACCACTCAATTTACATCCCCCTTAATATAGATAGATCAACAGATACCCTTCTATCCTCAAGAATACACACACACACACACACACACACACACACACACACACACACATTCACAAATAATAAAAACATAAAACAAGACCTGAAGTTAGAAGCATGCTTCAAAGTTATAACATATCATAGTTAACATCTCAATCTCAGTCTCCAGTCCTTCTTCCCTGGGAACTTGCACATAATGTGTTAAGCTTATACTATAAATATTAGTAACACTGTACAATATATAAGTTAGTTTTGATGAGAATGTACTGTTGACAGTTTATTTAGGAGTGGTTTTTGCATATGCAGCCCATCAGTAAGGTAAAGATATTCATGTCATTAAATTCTTTGTTTATGGAAAAGCAGATGCTATCCCCTGTAGATCATTGAACTCTACAATGAAATATTCATGAAAAGGAAGGTGTTGTTTATTATTAATAATCCTGCTGCTTACTATGGAAATAAGGAGTACATTTCATTATACCATTCTGAAAGGCTTAACAACTTTCAGGGTGTCTTTCCCTTCTAACTTTGCTTTAGTTAAAATTGTAATGAATAATCTGTGCCACAGGACCTGAATCTCAGTGTGGAAAAGTATATTGTCTAATACGATGCATTACATTATAAAACAAAATAGCATTTTGCACTGTAAAACATTGCAGCTGTGCTCAATTTTTTAGCATCAAAGTGGGAAATGCTAGGGACATATAAATAGAAAAGATTAGACGCTACAACAGCTTTGCTACACTTACTACAGCAAAATACCCTTACTGTAGGGGTAGACAACTAAATGCTTGTTGAACTACAACTTCCATCAACTCCAGACAGAATGGCCAATAGTCAGGGATGCTGGGAGTTGTAGTCTAACAACATATGCAGGACATCACAAAGGCAGGACAACCCCCACCCACCCCAAAAAACTGTGGTCTGGAGTTACAGGATATACACTGACATGGCAATGAATCAGTATAATCGCCCCAAAACTTTTGGAGGTAGAAATAGTATTGAATAAGTTCTTGTATATGACTGCTCCGATAGCATTATGGGAAAAACCCCATCATGAATATGCAATGAAAAGAACACCTGGAGAGGTCCCTGGTATGGATTAGAGCCTAAATATTTGACACAAACAAGTGTCCATGTGTTACTCGTGTGCAGAGCATAAATGTGTAGAGAAAGAGGAGTGGGACACCTTCTAGCAAGTGTCCCAGAGTCCTGAACCCTGCACCAATACTCCTGCACATCATTTGTAAAAAGAATGAATAAAGGTAGCCAGGAGCTGCCTGCCTCTATCACCCTCCCTCTATCACCCTGCCTGCCTCTATCACCCTGCCTGCCTCTATCACCCTCCCTCTGGCTAGTCCTTCCAGATTGAGCTGGTTTTCTTCTCCAGTCTCCCAGGAGAAACAAGGCAGCCAATGTTCCAGGAGAGCCTTCCAACTGCTCTGCGTATATTCAGTTCTGCAGTGATGACTCCAACAGCGACTCTAAAGTGCTGGCAGTCACCAGGACATCAAAGACAGGCTGGTAGTGAGTGAGACATGGTCTGGAATCAGGCTACCTGGCATAGGCTGAGCTCTGCCTTTGAAGGGCAGGTTTGGATGAATTGCGGAGGAAAGAGAGGCATTTAACTCTCTGGTGAGTCTCTCCATACTACAACCGGGGGATTTTTTTCACTGCTGGTGGAGTTGCGATAGGATTAGCTCATATTGGTCAAACATATATGAAGAAATGAAAAAAATGCTTAGATTCACATTCGAGAAAAAACCTGAGATCTTGCTGCTAAGCATGATCCCGGAAGATATACCAATGGACAGGAAGAATATACTCCTCTATGCGTGTGCGGCCGCTAGAGTGCTGATCGCCCAAAATTGGAAAGGAGATAAGATCCCAACCATTCTAGACTGGTATATAAAATTGACTGAATACATGACACTAGCAAAGTTAACCGCAATGATCAGAAGGATACCTAAACAAATAATTAAAGATGAGTGGAAATATGTGGATGAGTATTTTTATAAACAAAAAATAAGCACAAAGTTAGTGATATGTTTAGATTAAGAGACACAAGAGGATAGGAAACAAGGTGATGGGAAGAGAGAAAGGCAACTTAATCCAAAATAAAAGGAGAAGCTTAGTAAAATTTAATTATGTGAGGGAACCAATGATAAGTGTTTGGAAGTCGAAATTTTACCCTATTTTACACTATTCTTATCTTTACTTTACCTATCTTCATTCTTTGTCCACCTTTCCCTCCCCCTCCCCCCTTCCTTCCCTACCCCACCTCCCCCGTCCCATCCCCCTTTACCATTGACTTACCTGGGTCCCTTCCCCTCGTTCGTCTTCCTTTTGCTCCTATCCCTTTTCTTGTCCGGCTTTCTTATATTTTAGGCCCCTCGGTCCAAGATTGTAAAGACCAAGTTTTGGATTACCAGGACTTTGTGGCCGATTTTAGAATGTTATGATTTGAAAAAGGCTGTTTATTTGTTATATGTATTTTCTGTTTTTGGTAATTGGATATGTATGTATTATATGTATCTTTTGTATGTATTTTCTTATGTATTTTTCTTTTGTAATTTTGTAATTTTTAATAAGTAATAAAGGTTTTCAAAAAACAAAAACAAAAAACATACTACATCCAATTGTGTGTTTCTAGCAACAAGAATAGCAAACTGGCTTTGTTTTTTCCTTTAAGTCCAAGGCTGCACAAGAGTCACATTGATGTTTGAGAGGGGTGGTTTTCTGGCTACCATTGTGACTACGCATAGTCTTTTTTTAAAGAGAAAGAAAATAAATAAGTTCAATTTTAAGTTCCTGGTAAAAACAGCTTTAATGTAAAATGGCATTGTTTAATCATCTGAGTGGGATGAAGAGAGTGTATTCTCTTATTTATTTTTACAACTACCTTATTTTTTTAAAGACCTCCTTCATCCGAGTCCTTTACCATATCTGATATGATAGGTATGGGTCCTTTCCACATTTGATTACATCATGGAACCACAACCTCATTGTGAAATACGGAAGAGGGGGGGTTGTCATTTTCCACCATAATTCTGCAATTTCTGCTACTGATGGCTGGATGTTCCACTTGCTGTGTGATTCTGTTTCCCTCCCTCTTCAATGGGATTGTGTAGTAAACATGAAATTAGCATTCCTTGCAGGCAAAAGCAAAACTACTTGAAAATGGAGAAACTATTTATTTAATAATCAAATATAATAGCTAAGCAGCAGCATAAGAAATAGATCTCAAGCAGAGCTCAAATACCAAGAAATCAACAGCCTTGGAAATTTCATGCCTTGGAAATTAAGAGCTCGAGAAGCAATTTGAAGGAAATATCAGGTAAATTCAGTCCTAAGTGAGGTTAGCACTTGAATTGTTCCAATCCCAGAGGATATTAATTGCCTTGCAAAGCCTGGTAAATTCACCATTAAAAGTTTGTTTGGGTCACACATAGACACACACACTCACAACAAGCCCACTTACCATTTTTGGGTGTGATGGCAGTTGTGGCCTGGCGTGTCTATGGGAAGTCAGCAGGTGGAGAACAACTCTTGCAACATGGCCAACAGATAGTGTTTCCTCCGTTGGCCATGATGGTTGACTGGACATACCCAAGAATTGGTCAATCATGGGTGAATTAAGGGGTGGGTCATTATTTGGCAGACCTGGGTGAAGTCCAGCCTGGATGGGCTTCACTCAGGTCTGAATTCTTTTTATTTGAACTGACTGTGCTCACAATATCATCAGATGTCCCGCCCTAATGTTTTGACACTACCCATGCAGTAGGCATGTTGGACAGTACATGCTCGGACCTTGCTATGGAATTATTCAGTTACCATATTTGGGGCAGAGGAGGAACTCACCTACAGACAAAATTGAGGTTTTGCCTTCCTCATAGCAATTGTCACAACTTGCTGGTGGAAAAGGGGCATGGAGTTGGATGCTTAGTCCAAGCATTGGGGGAAGATTGGTGCTCTACCCCTATTCCTCCCTCAATGAATCTGGGTACCCCAGAAAAGGAATCCAGGGGGGCGGATTCTGTCTGAATGCTCAAACAGGGGTTAATGGGCAATAGAAAATTCTGAATGGCATCCTGGAAGATTGGTCCAGTTTGGTGCACATCATGAGGTAATTCATAACTCAGGATTGACCCTGAAGGAATAATCTGTCAACAATACAGGTTGGATGATTCAGGATTCACACTCAGTGCCTATGTCAAAGCCAACTGACACCTGCAATCAATAAAGATTGTGGCCAGTTTGATCCCTGTATGTTGTCCTGTCATTATTGCTTTCCACTCTCTACCCCAACAACATCAGACACATTGTGCCTGGACACTAACCAGTACTTCAGGAAGTAAACTATGATACTGTGTACCAGGTTTCCCAACCTGGTACCGTCCAGGTGTTTTGCACTACAACTCTCATGATCTCTGACCATTGGTCAGGCTGGCTGCAGCAGATAGGAATTGTAATCCGAAACATGTGGAGGGCACCAGACTGGAGCAGGCTTCTGCTGAACACTGGCTTTGGTCTTACTACCAGAGTCCTGGGCACATCTTCACTGAAAGTGTAACCTTGCTTTCTAAACTAGTTTAGCATCGTGGATTTTAAACAGACAAACTTTTTTGAACTAGACACCAGGAATCACACATAATTCCTTACTAAATCCCCAGGGATACTTGGAGGCGTTTTACTGGTTAGACTGGTTGTGACTAGTTTTATATTTGTGGTGTAGATGTGAATGCTTTGTCCTAGGCAATACAGTCATACCTTGGTTTTAAGTACGCTTTGGTTTGAGTACTTTCAATTTAAGTACTCCGTGGACCTGTCTGGAACGGATTAATCCACTTTCCATTACTTTCAATGGGAAAGTTCGCTTCAGGTTAAGTACGCTTCAGGTTAAGTACAGACTTCCGGAACCAATTGTGTACTTAAACTGAGGTACCACTGTATCCTACTTGGAAGTTATTCTGTTTCCTCTCTTGTTATGTACTGAGCTTGGATCCTAGAACAATAGGCAGGTAGGATCCTAGAAGGCAGCAACCTGATTGGTCTGCAGGAGCCGCCCAATCCGGCTCTAGGAGGAAATGAATCAGCAACCTGATTGGCCTGTCAACACTCAGCTCTGAGTATATTCCAGTGCTCCTCTAGGCTAAAGTTTAGATTCCATTCAAACTATGATCAAGAACCAATGGGATGCAAATAGGGACATAGAGAGGTGCCTCAATCTGTTCCAACATCCATTCACTCTACCTTCTGTCCCATTGCAATGGGTCTATCAGTGGTGGACTTTGGGCTCTCAAGTTTCAGTGGCACCCTATGCAATGCTAAAATTTGGCGCCTCTCGCACTCTGTTCTACATCTTTGATACAGCATCCCCTGAAGTGGGCCAGTGCCCAGTGTTGTGCTACCTTAAAACAGACTCTGGGTTTATTTTGTACAAGTTTTTTCCCCCTGTTTCCTCATCTGCTGATGTAGAAATAGATGTACTTTTCCCCCATTTATCATAGTACACAATAGACACGAACCTCTCATCCATCCATAGATATTTACAAATCAATTGCCTTCCATGTCCTTTCAAATTTAATGCATTTCTAGAAGTGCAGCCCTGTTAGTCTTTTGTACTAACAACAACAAAGAGTCTTGTGGCACTTTAAAGATAAAATTAATGAAGTGGCTAAAGGCCTATCACAAAGGTATCTATACAGCTGGAATTCTAACCATGTCTACTCACAGGTAAGTCCCATTCAATTACATGGAGCTTACTTGCAGGTAAGCAGGGATAGGATTGCAGCCTTTCTCACTCATCTAACTGCATAAACATCTTTTTTTTTATTGCAACATTTTATTTCACAAATGTGTATACTATGCCAAAAAAAATTGGTCAGGTATGTGTGTCATGTTTAACACCCATTGCAAAGCAGTTTGTGTATCTATTTACCTACAATGCGTGTATGTTTAACAAAATGCTTCTGTTGTAGAGAAGTAAGGTGAAAAGAATCATAGCAAGAGTCTGAGCTGTGATGGGGGTCAAACAAAAATATAGAATAAAATCTGCTTGGTAGTCCATGTTCAACAGATTCTTCTGACATGCTGGGGTACAAGTGGTGTTCTTAAATATTAATTTTCATCAGTCAGGCTTGTAGGACTGTTTACGAGACGAGTAGATGAAAGGTTGAGCATCAGAAGCAGGAAGTAACTGCCTACACCATTTTTAGAGATTTGAAAGATGTAGTTTGAAGTAAGTGTCTTCAAAGATATATATTCCATGACTTAAGGGCAATTCGCTTTTTATTTCAGTATAGATATGTAAAATAAATGAGGCTCTCTGCAAATGTGAACTGTGCACACAGACATCATATTTGGAATGCTCCTCTCAAAAATACTCTGAAGTAGCTACTTGAAGAAGTATGAACTCTGCTTCTTAGTATTTAAATGAATATGCCAGATTGTATACAGAGGCATTCCTTCCACACTTGATCAAATGTGTATGTTTGGGTAAAGGTAAAAGGACCCCTGACCATTAGGTCCAGTCATGACCGACTCTGGGGTTACGTCGCTCATCTCGCGTTATTGGCCAAGGGAGCCGGCGTACAGCTTCCGGGTCATGTGGCCAGCATGGCAAAGCCGCTTCTGGTGAACCAGAGCAGCACACAGAAATGCCGTTTACCTTCCCGCCGGAGCGGTACCTATTTATCTACCTGCACTTTGACGTGCTTTCAAACTGCTAGGTTGGCAGGAGCTGGGACCGAACAACAGGAGCTCACCCCATTGCGGGGATTCGAACTGCTGACCTTCTGATCGGCAAACCCTAGGCTCTGTGGTTTAACCCCCAGTGCCACCCGCACTGTATTTGGGTAGCCATTCCCAAATACAATTGTAAAGCAAATATGAGTCTTTATACAGTGCCAGATTTAGGGCGGTGTGGGTGCTTTCTCAGACCAAACAGTGCACTCGAGAGCATGCACAGAACCGAAGGAAAGAAAGAAAGGGGGAAGGCACTTCAACAAACTCTTTTCCAAAAGTAATCATTGTGAAAGTAAGAAATAGAGAGGGCTCCATATTTTGCCTTCACTCAGTGCACCCTATTATCAAGATCTGCCCCTGCAGTGCTGCAGCTGACAGACTTTTGGAACTGGACATTTCCAAAAAAATTCCAAATTGTAAAGCTCAGTGAATGGTCTTAGACAAATCAGCAAATCTAAACTATTTGGAGAGGTGTGGTACCTCAGATCAGAGGCACACTTTGTAGGAAGGTTGTTGTTAATCAGCATTCATTTGCAGACTAAGATTATTGCAGATCTGGATTTTTATTTTTCTGGCTGAATCTGCTAGCACACTTGATTGTCTATGTCAGACAAGGGAACAGCATGGTGGTAAGGGAATTCAGAAAAATGGGCGAAAGTGTGGGGGAAAGCTCCATTTAACTTTTCATCATCAAGATTTAATGAGAATTGTTTTAAATTCATAGGTGATATCTGACTCCTCAGTCTCTCAATAGGGTAACACGTAGTACCAGCCCCAATCATTGGACGTTCTGTGGAGGACTAGGTCATTTCATAGTGATTGAGGAGCTTTGGAAGAAGGTTTTCTATGAGCTCCAACTGATTATGGGGCAGCTGCTGTCACCAGATCCACTTCTGGCACTGTTGCCCATGTTAGATATTGGAGACAAAAAGGCACTTTATCAGAGTGCATTGGTTTCCTTTTATATTGCAGCCTGCATAGTGGTAGCCTGAAATGGGAAATTAGCAGAATAGCACCTAATTTGAGGAGTGGTATTCTCAGATTAGGTTGTCGGCCCTAAATGGGGGGGTGGGGAGAAACCCTTGTCAATTAAGGGAACGGAAGACTCCAAGGAGGAAAAAAAAGTTTTATGTGAAATGGTTTTGTTTTATTAAATACGTTTCAGTCAAAGAGCATAATAGGCTCCCTCCATCAACTCATGTGGCTTTATGGAGTGATGTTACAGGTTGAATGAGTTAATTTTCCTTCTTCTTTTTATGCTTGGCTAGATGATTACTTCTATGGCAGTTCCCTGATTGCTTCGCTAAGTGTTGATTTGTGCATGTTATGATTTTCTGTTGACTACTTGTTTTGCTCTTATGTTTGCTGTAACCAAATGCATACGCTTTAAGTTCTTGTTGATTTTTTTTTGCTTCTTTTTCTTTGATAGGGAAAGATTAAAATAAATAAAATCCCTTTTAAAAATCTACCAAGAATTCCAGTTCAAGTAGCTTAGTGTTTTACAAGGGATCAAGTTATTTCCCATCTGCGTCACTTTCACATTTATTCATTCCTAAGTCTGTTCCTTTCCAGTTCTGCATTAATGTGTGATACATCTGCATGAGCATTCACACTTAAATACTTATTTTGAAATATATTTTGTCACACAATATGCAGTTCTTAACATATTTATGAAAACATTTTTGGAGTGAAGGCAAACTGAAATTGAGAAAAGTGTAAAGTTCCCTGCAACTTGGCTTCTTGCAATGAGGGAACCACCAGAAGGCCCTCGGCACTGGACCTCAGTGTCCGGGCAGAACAATGGGGGTGGAGACACTCCTTCAGGTATACTGGGCTGAGGCTGTTTAGGGCTTTAAAGGTCAGCACCAACACTTTGAATTGTGCTCGGAAACGTACTGGGAGCCAATGTAGATCTTTCAAGACCAGTGTTATGTGGTCTCGGCAGCTGCTCCCAGTCACCAGTCTAGTTGCCGCATTCTGGATTAGTTGTAGTTTCCGGGTCACCTTCAAATGTAGCCCCACATAGAGCGCATTGCAGTAATCCAAGCAAGAGATAACTAGACCATGCACCACTCGGACAAGACAGTCTGCAGGCAGGTAGTGTCTCAGCCTGCATACCAGATGGAGCTGATAAACAGCTGCCCTGGACACAGAATTGACCGACACTTCCATGGACAGCTGTGAGTGCAAAATGACTCCTAGGCTGCACACCTGGTCCTTCAGGGGCAGAGTTACCCCATTCAGGACCAGGGAGTCCTCCACACCTGCCTGCCTCCTGTTCCACCAAAACAGTACTTCTGTCTTGTCAGGATTCAACCTCAATCTGTTAGCTGCCTTCCATCTTCCAGCCGCATCCATCCTCCAAATCATAGGCAAACCTATGATTTACAATCCTTTAAATGTTGAATGAGAGAGGTTCTGTGCAAATAGATATAACGGAAAACACAGTTTAAACTGAGTTAGACTTGTGGACTTTGGCAACGTTCCTAACTATTTCGATGAACTGGGATCTTGCCCTAACTTTGAACAATTCCTCCAGTAACTTATGCTCTCAAATGATTTAACGGCAACAATAAATAATAAGCAGCAGATGTGTTTGGGATTCAAAATTCATTACACAATAAATCTGGGCAATAGAAATGTTTGTGTCCCCAAACTATCATGCACTAAGCTGTTTCTTGTTCGATATCTTCAAAGCCCTGTTATTTAGGAGAACAACAGACCATACATGCAACAAACAGAATTATGCAGATAAACAGAGAAACCCGTTACAGAAAGCAATTAATCCTCAGCAAAAAGATTTCTTTTGAAACCACATAATGATAGTGTCGCTAGAAGTATTTTTTAAATAATTTTTGCTGGGTTCTGCTAGTTATGCTGAACTGACTCTCATCACACTGTTTTTCTGCTTTTTAAAAAAGATGTTTGATACATTGTGATTAGGGAACTGGATAGAAAGTTGTCTTTTCTGCTATGTGAAAGAGTAACCTGCTGTTCTAGACAATCACCTTTATTGTACTTCCTGTAGATGCTAATAAGCATGGAGTGAGAGTGAACAAAAGCAACACTTTGATACACAAAAAAGGGGCAAATGCATCTCTGATAGTCCATATGGGGTAGTCAAGAGAAGAGGTATTCATGCTAATAATGACTAAAACATTATTAAATGGCTGGGTGATTTAACAAAAGATTCTGGCTTGTGTAGTTTTCCAGGTGCAAACTTACTGCTGTTATGTACTTTGCCTAAATAAAAATCCCCACTCTTTCTTGTCATTCTTTCATTTGTAGCTTGGGGAGATTTTCAGGGGACATTTTTTTCCTGTATCCTTATTTTTGCACTAGTTGTTCATCCTGGGGTCCTCCAGCTACTTTTGGACCCCAACTCCCACCATCCCTCACCACTGGCCAATAGTAGTAGTAGTAGTAGTAGTAGTAATATCTATACCCCTCCCATCCGGCTGGGTTTTCCCAGCCACTCTGGGTGGTTCCCAACAGAATATAAAAAACACAAGGAAACATCAAACATTAAAAACTTCCCTAAACAGGACTGCCTTAAGATGTCTTCTACAAAGTCAGCTGGGGATCCAAGGTTGAATAACACTGTACTAGAAGGTTGGAACACATCACATTATGTACACCTGTGTCAACCCCCCCCCCCAAATTAGTGATTGCGCGCACACACACACACACACACACACACACACACTTGTATATCTTCAAATTATTTTGCTGAATTTAATGATAATACCTGGACCTCTCTATGGTGCAGCCATCATCTTAGTGCCAGTTCCACCTTTAAAAATGCAGAAGACCTTCCTTTGCAGATTGAAGCAAAGGCACCACTACACTGAACAAGACGACCAATATTTTGTTGTAACGCTCGACAGCAACGTGTCATGGAATTGGTCATGTGCTGGCCCTGGACCAAATAGATCTGGGTCCAAGTTCTGATTCAGCCATGAAATTCAATGGATAGCAGTGGAACAACAGCAACAAATAAATATTCTTTCAAACTAATTAAATAAATAAAAAGCTTCATGCAACACCAACTCCAATTCACTTTTCAAAGCTTGCACAGTCCAGCTGGGAATTCATGGTAAACACAGCGAGCTACTCCTACTAATCCGTCATTTTCGGCCTTTGTTTGTTGCTATTCAGTGATGCAAACTCCAAACAGTAGCAATTTAATACATTTTCATCCAATTATACTCCCCTAATGTTTAACATTACACATCCCTAGTGTACTATGTAAAGTCTATCGCAAGCCCAATTTTAAAATGATGCCAGGCAAGCAAGAAGAGGAGGAGAAGGGGGGGGCTACCCATGCAGTATACCACATGCCGGCATTCTCATTTAAAGTTGGCTCTCAGCAACTACACCAGTGGGGTGTCTGCCTGAACCACAGATCTCTGGCTTGCTAATGCTGCAAGTGCCGGTGAAACAATGGCATTTAAATTAGTACTGTGCTGAAGAATTCTCCTGCACCCTGTCCCCCAACTATTGCCTGTCAATTCATGAGAAAAGAAATTACATTCAAACATTATGAAAGGGGAGAGAAAATTATAATGGGGTTGTTGTTGTTGTTGTTGCAGCACTTCCTTTACTTTTAAGTTAGATGAGGACTGTTTGTGAGCATCGTTCCTTTCATTCTATAAATCATCTCACCATTGGGCTACACCAGTAGCGACCGTTGAGGATGGGGCACCATTGCTGTGCTGGCTTCCTAGCCCTACAGGCTGCTGGCACTTACCAAGAAGGAGAAGGGAGGTGAGCTTGGTGCCATGTAGCATGTTGTCAAGGCTTAGGGAAAGCTATTCCTCCCCCTGACAATGTTGTTGCTCCAACCGGTCTCCTCCTCCCTCCTTCCTAGCAACAGCACCTCCCTTTACGGTGGCTGCTCGTCGTCAATTGCCTCTGAATCCTTTGTTCCTGCACTCTTAACAAACAATGGGTTATGGGAGAAGAGGGGCTAGAAATACTCTCCAGTGACAAGGTGTCAGCTGGCTGCTCTGCTTCTGTCTCCCCTCCCCCTTCTGCCAACACTTTCCAACTCTTCTGTTCGCCTATCTCTGCGCTGTGATCTTCCTCAAACTCCTCAAACCCCTGCTGTGATTCAATTCTGCATTCCTCTTCTCTTGCAGCATCAGGAGAAAGGGGGGGTGATCTTCACCATTCCTCCTCCATCTTGCCCTCATGAGTCCAATCCTTGACACATGTGGCAGGAGTGTCCGACCCACTGTTTTGGGAAGCCAGGAAAGCAACTGAGCCTGACCCCCAATGGCTTAACATTCACTCGACTCTATTATCTTCTGATAGTTGTCACCAAGAAACTCCCAAGGAGTAGAGGACAGAGGTCACCAGAGGTCACCAGAGGTCACTTTGCCCCAAACCCCTCAAACCTGAAACACCTCGGTGTGTATCCTTGCTAACAGGCAAAACTCATTTTTCATTTATTTTACAGAGTCCGTTATAGCACAATATTTAACTTTGTGGGCTTCCCCCTTTCCAATTACTTTATTAGCATAACATTTCACTCCATCAGGACTACGATTTGGCATTTAAAAGTGTCAATTAAAAAATCCTTTACATAAATACATTCCTTTTATTGTTTGACTGATAATTTACTGACTATCATAATATTTTGTAGCACAGCATAAATAACCATTATTACAACTACCAAGTTTATGGCAGAGTATGATTTTATACCCTGTGGTCAGGGTGATTGTTCCATGAAAGAGTTTCCTGTTGTCATCCTTGCCATTTTCATTTAAAAAAAAAAAACAGGAGATGATGTCCAACTGAGCGCGCCTGTATTAGTAATGAGTTTGAATTTTCTAGGCATATACTTCCAGCTCAAATTGAACAGGGGAAACAAGCCAAAAACCTGGGGCCATTTTGGAGGGCAGGCAGTTTTGTATGTGGAGAATTCATCCGGAGGCAGGTTTCCCATTGGTAGTGGGAAGCCTCTTGCTCCCCTCTTTTAAATTTAAATTTAAATGCAGTTGCTGAAGGATCTCCTCTTGATAGCTACTAATTGGTGGCTGCCATTTATCGCTTCCTCACATACCCAGTTCCTTGTAACAGTGGTGCTCATTAAGAGCTCCTTCAACATCTTTGACAGTGCCACCTAAATATTATTTAGGTTACTACAGTCATACCTCGGTTTAAGTATGCCTCAGTTTGAGTATTTTCAGTTTAAGTACTCCGCGGACCTGTCTGGAACAGATTAATCCACTTTCCATTATTTTCAAGTTCACTTCAGGTTAAGTATGTTTCAGGTTAAGTACGGATTTCCAGAACCAATTACACTCATACCTCGGGTTAAGTACGCTTCAGGTTGAGTACTCCATGGACCCGTCTGGAACAGATTAATCCACTTTCCATTACTTTCAACGGGAAAGTACACTTCAGGTTAAGTACAGACTTCTGGAACAGATTGTGTTTGTAAACCGAGGTACCACTGTACATCCACCTATGTCACATGTGTCATTGTGGAGAGGCCTCATCCAACAATGATGTATCTGCAGGTGTACTTTAACTAAACCAAATGCCATCAACAAACTGATAATATGTACTCCAAGTTTTGGGTTGTTTTGCTTGTGTTATTACTAGGGTGTGTGTGTGTGTGTGTGTGTTTTGAGTTCTATATAGTTTTAATCTGATACTGTATATCTGCTGCAGACTCTTATGCTATTTTATATTGTTTTGTTGATGAACCTCTAAAGGATTTTTATTTGAAGAATTGCACAAACACACTACCGATTGCATGGTAGGACATTGGCTGTACTCCATGTCACCCACCCCAGACAACAAGGGAGCCCCAGTGGTTCAGAGGTTAGAGTCCTGGACTAGTACCTGGGAGACCAGGGTTCGAATCCCCATGTAGTCATGAAGCTCACTGGGTGACCTTGGGCCAGTCACTACCTCTCAGCCTAACCTACCTCACAGGGTTGCTGTGGGGATTAAAGCAGCTGAGGGAGAACTAGGTATGCCACCTTGAGCTCCTTGGAGAGGTGGGAAATAAATGCAATAAATGTATAAAATGAAATACACTTCATGTGCATTTGAATTTATGTTGGAATGAGTATAAATCTATCAATTGCTCCTCAATCTTCTTAAGATTTCAGTGTTGAAAATGCCTTAGAAATATAACCAATTTGTGGGGAAAGTGTGAATTGTCCTCTTGTTAAGTACCAACATTTGCTCCTGGAAAACTGAATTGGAGCAACAAACACAGCGCCGGGAGCGACACTTTCAAAGTGAAAAGATGAAAGGTTGGAGAAGAAAGTAAGTGGCAATCACAAACCAGACACAAATGAAATTGGACAGATAGAACTAGTGCGGATTGCAATTTGTAAATTATTGAGTGGGACTGGGAGCTTAGTGGATGAGAAGATGTTAGAAACAATTTAAATTAACTATGGTATTAAGATGTTGCTTTTTGTAACACTTTCAAAAAATCTACTGGGTGCCCTGCCTCCAGTTCTATTTAGATCATTTGGAGCATTGCCTTTGACTTTGCTCACACTATTCCCCCTACTTTTCAAGGTAGGTTTCTCCATTCCAGTAAATTCCAGATTTCATCCCATTCCTATTTCTCTCTCTCTCTCTCTCTCTCTCTCTCTCTCTCTCTCTCTCTCTCTCTCTCTCTCTCTCTCTCTCTTGCATTTTTTAAAATTAGAAACTGTAAAGAAAGTAAGAGGTGCTGCGAAGTTACAGAGAACCAGGCAGAGGGCCTTCTCAGTAGTGGCGCCCGCCCTGTGGAACACCCTCCCACCAGATGTCAAAGGAAAAAACAACTACCAGACTTTTACCAGGGAAGCTTTTAATATCTGAAGGACTATTGTATTTTAATATTTTGTTGGAAGCTGCCCAGAGTGGCTAGGGAAACCCAGCCAGATGGGCAGGGTATAAATTATTATTATTATTATTATTATTATTATTATTATGACTGTAGAATTGCAACCTCTGAGAACGAAAAGTGCCCAAGTTCTATTTTTAATGCACAGAGTTAGTATTTGATGTTAGCACAGATGTTATAATTCAAAATGGAGTCACTACCACAAGTATTCCAAGTAATATGGCAACATCCACCTGGAGTAATAAAATAAATAAATAAATAAATAAATCTAAATGTCTCTCTGTGAAATGCTCCCTCAAGACTCCCTCCCTGTTGCGGGTCCCTTTGTGCATATATCAATTATGTGCAAAGTCCCCATGATTAGGGTTGCCAGACTCAGTAGAGGACAGGACTTCTGTGCCTTTAATTGCCCTGCTTTCTTTTGAGTCTGGAAACCTTAAAGAGAAACCAGCGGACCCTTTGTTTAATTTCCAAGCAAAGGGTCTGCTGGTTTCTCTTCAAGGTTTCCAGACTCAAAAGAGAGCAGGGCAATTAAAGGCACAAAAGTCCTGTTCTCTATTGAGTCTGGCAACTCTAACCATGATGCATTTATTGTGTATACACTGGGGGTATGACTAGAGTGGACATTGTAATCTAGGATGGACCAAAATAACTGAACAGGGTGAATGAGAGAGAAAGAAATCTTTATGCACCCAATACCACCTTAAGTTAACCGAAAACCACCAGAGCCCAGTTTATTTTGCTGATTTCATGCATTTCATAAGAAGCTTTTCACAGTAATGTGAAATGCAGTTTGCCACCACATTTGAAATGTCTAAGCATCGCTGAAGGCGCCCATAGGAAACTGAGCTGCTGGAGGAAAAAGACTGCTCATTGCATGCGAGTGATCTAAAGTGACTGACAAATCCTCATATATTATCAAATGCCTGAAGAAGTAGCTTAATATTTGCTAAAGGAAAGGGGGAAGAAACCTAATTAAATAGTTTGTATTTGCTAGGAGCATGCTAGGCTATGAATATGGAAGTATATATAAAGTAATAATACTCTTGTTATATCTTTTCAGAAACACACAAAGACAACTCATAATCTACTATTATTTTACTGAATTAACAAAAAGAAAGTAAGGCTACACACACACACCATGTATTTAAGGCACATTCATGCACTCCAACGAATCATGGGAACTGTTGTGGGTGCTGGGAACTGTAGATTTGTGATGAGTAAACTACAGAGCTCAAGATTATTAAGGGATGTTTTAAATGTATGGTGTATACGCAGCCTATTATGAGAATTTGAATGAAGACTAGATGGACTCTTTCTATGGAACATCTGTTCATAGATAATAACCAGGACATCATCCTATCAAAAGTGCAAGCATTTCCTATTTTAGGCTATGAAGTGTCAAGACCCACACTCACATATGGTGTGCATAGCTTGCAGGAGGAAACCTACCTGTGCTTATTTTTTCGAAACATGTTCATTGGCCAGTGTGCAATTGATTCTGGAACCAATCCTGTAAAATAAATTGAATGACTAACTCAATTCTGTTGGCTTACACCTGTGGGCATTTGCATCTGTGCACACTGCGAGCAGCCATGTTAACACACTCAGCAAACTTCAACACTCTCAGTTCTCAGACAGTTGAAAAACTAAGGCTTGCAGGTTTTTATTAAAACGGCAAAAATCCGAAACTGTTCCCTGGGAAGCGGGATCGATTGTTGAACCACTCTGGAAACTAGCTCTGCGAAGGGAATAGGGGTCTCCTAACAACTCTTAGCACCCTTAACAAACTACAGCTCCCAGAATTCTTTAAGGTGAAACCATGACTGGCAAAAGCGGTATCATTCTGCTTTAAATGAATGGTGTGGATGTGATGCAATAGTAGGTGGAATTAGAGCCAATGACAAGCAGAGCCAACTAAATTCTAGTTTTGTCCCCATCTGCCTCCCTGCTGAGTTCTATAAGGGGCAACAAGGAGACTAAGGAGAAGGAAGCTGATAGGCAATGGCACTCCCGGGACTGGCTGTAAAGAAGGCAGGCAGGCAGGCAAGTGGAGGTGGCTGAAGGTGGTCCCCGCCTCTGCCCTAATGGACCAGCCTTCATTGCAGATAGACTTGCCACTGCTTTGTGAGGATTATTTCCAGGCTGCTGCCAAATAATCCTTACTTGCAAATCACATGGTAGAGCCAATAGTGAGCTTGTACATACAACCATTTCCCAGCATGGAACAACCACCACACGGAGGCAAGATCCAGAGGCATTCTGCATTTGCTCAGTCAAGTCAGAACAGGCCTGGCTCTAGGGGTAGTCTCGGTGGCCCCCCAGTCTCGGGGGCGGTGGCGCCGGAGCGATCTCCGCACCATGGCGCCAGGGTGCCCGACCGGCTTGAGACGGCCCTGAGTCAGAATGTGCTGTTTATTCACACAGCTCATGTACAGACGATCTAAATCGACTTTTCCCATCGTCCTTAGAGTATTGTCTTTTGAAAAAGTATTTATTTTTTTACAATAGCTATTTATGCCCACTTTTTTTCTTTGAAATCCACATGTAGCAAAATGTCAAAAGCCAAACTACGGCTGGCCGTTTCCAATTCCCTACATCAAATTCATTTTATTTCTCTCCCCCTCATGGCCTCAGCGTTTTCACCAAAGATGTTGACCTATATTCTCCTCCCAGCACACACACACCCCCCTTATTCAGAGTAGACATCTACATGCGGCAAGAATAAAAATCCCAATTAATATCCTGGTTTTGCCTCAGTGGTTAAAAAAAAAGGCATCTCTTGAATGCAAATAAGCAGCGATAAATTGTCAAATATTCAAGAGGTGGAAAATAAGCTATAGAGTCGGGCAGGATTTTGTCATGTCTAGAGTACAAAAACGTCTCTCTGGGAGCTGGGAAATAGCAGGCTGTCACATACAGTACCACATGTACAATTAAAGTTGGTAATGTCCTCAAGCATTAATGTGTATCTCTTTCAAAGGCTTAAGCATAGATTTCTATTTAACTAGATGTATGGTTGTATTTCTCCATTGCATCCAGGCATAAGGAGGAGGATGTCCCAATATGGATGCGTATTGAAATCATTTAACAGCATGATGATGTGAAGAGATTGCAAATTCCAGCCATTTGGGGGAATGAAGTTTACGCAGCTCACTCAAGCACAGAGAGAGCTTTCTGGGGAAAGAAAAGCAGAAGTGAAAATAGGATGTGTTGCGATGTCTTGGTGTCAGAGGACAAAATAAATTGTGAGCCAATGTGTTTAAAATGCTCTTAGAAGAGAATACATTATCTCCCCATGGCCTGCCACTATAAAAGCCAAGCATATGTGAAACTTTGCAATGAATAAAAAGGCACCAGTACTTCTTTTTATAGCACTGGATGAAACTGCAAAGAAATCAGATCCAAAAGCAATGCAGGAACTCTCACCACTGTGTCTAAATAGGAAATTGCTAATGAACTGAAAGCACAGGGAAAATCATAATAATGAATGTATCTTGGCTAGGAGTATGTGTCTCTCCAATTCAGTTCATTATTTGGGACTGAATTAGATACGTTTAAAGCAAAGCTTTGTCCCGTCCCCGTCCCCTTTCACTATAATGGGGAATCTAAAAATGTTGTTTTCCCTTTTCAAAGTAGATGGCATTTACAGGCACACATGCCCATCCAGAATGGACTTAGGCTGCCAAATTGTAGGCAGATACATACAGGTGTTTTCATGCAGGGACACCTTTAAAATCCATTTGTTTTAAAGCATCTTTATTAGATTCAATTTACAGGCATGGCTGCCCCTTCTAAGCGTACGAAGCCTGCCATATTTCAGAATGATAGCTGTAGCGGTTCTCCCTGGTAAGAATGGGGTGGGGATGGGGTGGGGGGAGAGTGTAAATTTCCAAGAAGGATTGGGATTCTGGGAGTGGGGATAATGCCATCCACCAGCAAGGAGTTCTAGATGGGTAATTGGCCTAATCCAGCAGGCTCTATTTAGTTTTTATATTCAGCTATCCAGCAGGCTCCATTTAGTTTTTGTACTCAGCTCAAAAATGTGCATTTTATGTGGAAATGCACTGCAAAGCATACAAGAATGTGTATTTAAGGGAGAAGAATGCATGTTAAATGGATACAGTGAAACTGTTTTGTCCCTCATATTCCCAGTAGGCTGCTGTGTTTTCAGGTAAGTTTCACAAATATCAGAAGCCACAGTAACTCAGGGCTGGACTTCCAGGGTTGCACCCCTGTTTCTATGGAACAGTATCTCCATCAAGATACAACAAGTATCCACACTGTGTACTTTCCAGAAACAACTGAAAAACAAGCTTTTCCAATTGGATGAAAAGGTCTTTTCCTTTGGTTTAAACCTGTCTTTAGTTGTTTTCTGTACAGTCATACCTTGGTTCTCGAACAGAATGCTTTCTGGGAGTATGTTCAACTTCCAGAACTGTTCGAATATGAAGACTCAGAGTTTTTGATAAATCGGAAGCTGAAATGTATGAGTTCCAAGGCATTCAGCAACTTTCTTAAGAAAAAAACATGCACATTGAGATGAATGTAAAAGGAAATTTATAACTTAATAAAATAAATACAAAATGTGTACAATTTAAATGTGATCTTTCGTACTTTTCTAAAATGTAATCCATAAAACACAGAACTGAGACCATACTAATGGGTCCTGGAATGGAAACTGATTCATATGTACTTATGGATTCTGGGTGCAGAGTGCCAGTTAAAAGGTCTTTAGAAATAAAAATTAATTCCACAATATTTTTCCAAGCTTCCCACTGTGTTGCTTCACTCTGCCCTCACAATAGCAGAGCATGTTACTGTTTGTCACAGAAATGCCACAAAAGAGTCAAAGAGAGAGGGAGAGAAATGAGCTTGCAACAGGAGTTAATGCATTCATTTCAAACCTGAGAGTCAACACTTCACAACTGAGGTAATAGTAAGTGTCCAGTGGCTTGGAGAGAACAAAGGCATAAAACATCAAGACTGGAGATGTACAATTGTTCCTTTAAAAATCTTTGCTTTTCCTGATACAGAATATTAAATAGTGAAGTCACAAATCGTAAAATCATTCCAATTGCTATGGTAATAATAAAGAAGAATCCCATTCAAAATGCTGGACACAGAGCAGATGAAATTATACCTTTTGGGACCTATCATTTGCTTAAAATGCTTCTGAAGTCATCTCTTATTCATCCAGAGCTGGCATTCAGAGCAATACATAAAAATAGATTTTGTTCTTAGGCCTGGGCTTACAGTTCTCTGGCTGGGTCTAGTGATCTTACAATGAAGGTGGTGAGGATGCAGTGCGGAAATTGGATTATAGATAATTAGGCTTTGTCCAGAGAAATGGCCGAAATTTCAGTTCACTTTGATACCAGGAGAAAGATAGCCAGGAAAATGCAGGTAGCAAATCAAGATGTAATTAATCATTAGCAGAGAAGGCATTTCTGCATCTCTAACTCCAAGCAGAACCAGATCTCAAAGAAACAGGGAAAGGCAAAGAATGCAGAAGTGCAAAGTAGTCATTATATTAGCAGAACTGGGGATGAATTTGGAAAGCAAACTAGGTAGGGCAAGTGTCAAAGTGCTGACACTCAGGAAAAAAATGCTTCATTTGTTGAAATTCCTTTGTTTGAGAACTACAGTACATACCAAAATGCAGGCGTAAGCTACAGTTTATTTTTAAATGAAGAAAAACATGTAATTATTTTCCTCCCAGGGAATACTTAATTGGCTCTTGTTGATGTGTATGTCTGTGTGTTTTTAAAAACCAAGCAAACAGTACACAGTGACAAAATTTGCACAAATTAGCATTCTTCTTCCTTCTGAATTAAACATCAGACTTGCGCTTACGTAAACCAAGGAATATCTGCTAAATCAATGCAGACATCCTTCTTTAGATTAAGAAAACAGATGCACCAACATGTCAACGCTCCATTATGTTCATTCCCATACTGTTGTTTCATCAATTCTCATTTATTACTTCTTTAAAGGACAATTAATTCCAGTCTGTAGATTCGGGTTCGCCACTTTACTCCCTTTGCCTACAGCCTGAAACTTCATTCTTTCCTTTAAACCTTTATACCACTGAAACGTTTATTTAAACCTTTCTGATCACAAGTGAAGGTGCATTTTTACAATTGTGAGATGTGAGTTGATCATTTCTGATTCAGCAATTAACAAATTAGACCCAGAATGATCTCCCCACCACCACCAAATGGGTTGCTACAAGATATCCGGTGAGGTCAGAAGTGTTCTGGAGATACAAGCATTGACTTTACAACATTTTTGTTCACACCGAATGTTTATCCTCACCCCCACCCCCTACATTGAGCAGTATTCTGATTGCTTTGAGCAAAGCTATGCTATTTGCAACCCATTTAATATTGCCCCTTTCAAAAATGTTCTACTGCTGTGCATTAAACTCAGGGGGGCTTGAAACACTGCAGGATGCAGCAATCACCACCACCTGTTTGTGTTTCATCACTGCACCCAAATTAGGGACAAACATGCACGGCTTTCCACTGATAAATATTTGAATTACCTATGTGCCTACATTTTATTATAGTGGAAATATATAGTCCCTCTTTTGGACAGTGCAAAAATGGCATAGATTATGATTCATGCACACATCCTGAAGTCACATTCAGGTAGGTTGCCACCACCCTAGAAACTTCCAGATATATTTTCTTACTTTATGTTTGATCTGAAGTTCTGCTTATTTGAATCCCCAGGGAATGCATGATACGTACATTAAACAGAATTACAATGTGCGGGCAAGATAGTGGGTGATATCCAACTAAATCTCACTCGGGGCAGACTCAACGGTTCTACTCTGTGTATGCCTAATGCTGGATGTCATTCATTGACCTATTTTCATTGTGTTCCAAAATGTAGATCTTTGGTTATGCATTGTATTCATGTGTGCTGCTCTTGGAGATGATAAAAGATTCCCCTGAACCTCAGCTTGTCCCTTTCAGTTCTCCCAGGCATCTAATAAGTAGGACCTTTCAGGTGTGCCACACCATTTCTGTGCTGATTCACAGCAGAAAGGATGACATTTTCTCAGACAGTAATCATAGCTTCTATCCAACAATAAAAAATAAATAAGACAACCCAATGCTGGAAGGCTGGAGGAGCTGTTCTGCTTGCAGAGTTCCCCCTTGAAATAGATGACACTTGATGAGATGGACTAACAGCAGATTCTGAGGGAACTCCAAATATTAGTTCACCTTGTAGTGAGACTAGCAAGCATTCATCTGTGGCATGGCTCAAACACAGCTTGACAGTATTGTAGATGTAGCTGCTGATTTGAAATTCATTACTTTGAGCGAGGCAAAAAGAGGGAGCAGGGGGTGTATTTTTTTCTTTTTCTTTAATATATATATATATAATCTAAGTTTGGCATGGCAGGAAAACTTGAGTCTGAATGTACAATTTACCATGAGCAAAAGAACACACAAGGTCTGGTTGAAACCTGGTAAACATTGCATTTAATTTATAGCCTGAAACAAAGGAACAGGTCTTTTAATTGATTGACAAAGAGAAGCTAAGGATAGGAAAAGTAAATGAAAACACTCTAGAAATGGACAGGTTTGTAATTGAAAATGGGAAAAGGTCACTCAATGTGCTCTGCGTAATTTAATGGAATCATTATTTTATAGAAATCTTTATTTGGAGCCCAAGTGTGGGCAGGACTAAGCAGAATAAAGGTGGACTCACATCTTGTTTACTCCTAGTAACATGCTGCTTCTGAACCGTAACAAGATAGTGATTGTAAAAGTTTTTTTTTTTTTTTACAGGCAGGCATCATACCCAAGTTGAAATGGAAAACCCTCCACATTTCCAGTTAGGGCTAGCTACAGAGGTTGGCATAGTTGGGTACATGCTGAGGTCCATAAAATAGCTGTGGTGGTGAGGAAACCACCAACAGCTTCCTTGACCTACTGCTTCTTCTACTCCTGCACCTCACTATTGTTACCTGCTTGCAGATAACCTTCAAGATGGAAGGGGGAAATCTATTGCAGCCACCTGGGCTGCACCAGTAACCCTACCCCCTGGTTGGATCAGAGACCTCATCCTGGGACATGGAGGGGAAATGTGTGCAAAGTGAAGGGACAATGGTCCCCTCACTCTATTGCAGCATGGCCACCAGCATGTAAGGTCTAATGTAGGGGTAGGGAAGCTCAGGCTCAGGGGTCAAATGAAGCACTCTAGGCTCCTCTGTCATGTCCTCAGAACCACCCCCCTTCTTTCTAGTCCATACCCGACACTTGCCTTGTTTCATGTCCTTCTCAAGTCCTGTGAACTGCATAGATCTCTGACTTTAGCTTGGCTAAAATGTAACCTACTGTGTTGTCACATCCATTGTCCCACCCACTTTTTGTTTCTGGCCCCACCCACTATTTTCACGCATCCCTTGGACTGAAAATTGTTCTTCATGCCTGGTGTAGTGCTAGAACCTTCGCATCCAGCAAGGGTCCAGGAAAATGCTCCTGTACAGATGCTGAGTCAATGACAGAGACCAGATTCCAGATTCTATAAGCCACTCCGGAGTTTGGGCAGGGCAGCAGGATTCTATTTTCCTCTCTGCCCAAACTCCACAAAGTGAAACCATCTAATTCCACTCACCCCTGCTTGTATAGTGTGTGGGTGCATTATTTGCCTCTGTGTGGTGGGTCGTGGGGATTCTAAACAGGGAATGTGGGATGGATACACCAAGACTACTAAACAGAGAGGGGGGATGTCTCAGGGCACAGGCTGCAATAGGGCCTCCCAAGTTTTATCAACTAAGGATACAAATTGACGCTCACTTGTGTAACATTCAAAATGCAAACAGAACAACAAAATAAATCAATAGAAAAACTGCCCAGTCCTACAAATCCTTGCTGAAAAGGGGATCATAAAGCAGATGTTTGCATTCACTGCATAATCATTATATTAAAGAAATCCATACTCTAGCAATGTATAATATATACATTATGTAATGTGTACTACAAGAAGGGGATAGAGCAAATTGTCTAAAACTATTTCATCACACAATTTATTCCCCCCACCCCAAAGCAATCTGATACCGGAATCCAACTGAGAAAGTGAGCAGTGGAGAGCGATGTGGGAGGATAACACACCTAAAACACTGTGAAATCCCAAGTATGGTAAAATTCATAGTATCAAATGCTACCTGAATCCAAATCTAAAAGCACAACATTTTGCTAGAAAAGTAACAAGGAGTGAAATATAAAATCTAGTAACCTGTCATCAACTGTTAGAGGTGTCCTACTGATATTTAACAGTGTGCTAGACATTATAAAGAACTTTATCTGTGTTCCAGAGCTAAAAGGACAAACTTAAATTTGGTCGGTGGTTTGGACTGGGGAGGAATTTAACCCTCTGCCTCATCATGGCCTCAGTTTGGACCAGAATGGCTTATTTCACCAATGACAGCTGCACCCCAAGGAGACAAAGTGGCTGCAGAAAGGGAGGCTCAGCCCAAATTGGGACTCTTAAGTCCCTACTCCTCCCCTCTGCCATGATGCCCTGATCCCGATGTGGAATACTTCTCTAGCTATTACTTAGGGAATAAAAACCAAGCACACATTGGCAAATCACATGCTTAATGAGACATTTTTTAAAGGGGTGAGTTCCAGTTTCAGTTCATCGCCAAGTTGGCAGTGAGGAATATAAGCCTGTGAGTCTCACCTAGATCCTTGTTGGGTCGACAACCCAAGTACACCCTTGCTGAGCTTCCAGTACCACAGTAAGTGCTCCCCATGGACAAAGGGCAATGCACACACTCCAGGCCAGGAACTTGTGAAGGTCTGACCCCACAGGTTCTGCTCGTCCAGGAGATTCTTCCTGGGGTTCCTGTCAAAGAGCCTCAGGCACAGTGCTCTCCTGATCTCCAGCAGGAGAGTCCTTAACTTGATATTGCTCCTTAGCTGGTGTCCCTGTGACCTCCAGCTCTGTGTCTGCATTGATGCTGGATTCAGGGATCAAGACAGTTTGCCTAAGGACCACATTCCTTTGTGGGTAACCTTCTAGGGGCTGCATGAATGCGGTGGGTGGGGCTGGAGGGGGAAAGTGGACAGGGCAATTGGAGTGACTCTTACACTTGTGTAGTAGGCTGCTTTCTATCCATGTGAAATTCTGAGCTTTCTACCTTCTCTCTCACACACACATATTTCTCTGGGGTGTGAATCAATCTAGGGGAGGCATGTGGCCTGGGGATAGTCATGCAGGCTCGACAGAGAGGACTGGTGGACCACATCCACCCTCTGGACCTGTTACTTCCCATCCCAAGTTTCTGTCAATAAACCCTTGCAAAATCTGGAGAACATCATCCTCAATTGTCGTTATGAGTAAGAAACACAATTCAATTTGCTCAACGAATGAGAAGAGACATAAGCGGGGGGAGGGGCGGAGTTGGCAATCTTCATTTAAAAGTCAATTGCATTTAGCTATAAAAGTATTGGGAGATAACTGTGCTGCTTCCTCAATATATTCCTGAATGCCCAAGACTTCATGATGAAAATAAATTTCAGGTTGCTGTGAGTCAATAAAAGGTACGGTATGTTCCTTTTGTACTGGTGAAGCTTGCCTGACTGCTGGGAGAAAAAAATGCCTGCTCCTGCCTTTGAAGAGGTCTATATAAACTTTGTCTTTCAGAAAATAAAAAGGCGTTCAATTTATGTATTACTGAAAAGTGACTCTGCCTGGGCAAAGATGTCTCTGGGGACTGTGTACCATCTCTTCCCCACCCTTGATAATAGCTGAACTAGCACTAGCTATTTGTGCTAGATACCAAGATAAATTGGTGGCTGGAGGTTATCTTTCTAATTTACTAGAGATTTCCTGATAGCCTTGCCGTTCTAGTATCTAGCATTACTGATCTAAATTGACAGATCAATCAGGCTACAGCAACATGCTCTCCTATATGTCTGACCAGCAATGGAACTGAGCGCTTTCCTGTCACCATGCTGCTAAGGCTGCTCTTCCTAGCTAAGGTCACCGTCAGGAGGAATCCACCGAGAAGGCCTGATCTATCCCTCCATGTGGAGCAAAAGAGGCTGCTTCCGACGAATCCATTAATGCAGAAATTCAAACTCAAAAGTTGAAAGCAGGCTATAATAAACATCTTCTACCCTTCTGTCAAATCCAATTAAATTAGAAGTGACACAGTAAATACAAGTGTATACTATCACACTGTGCTGCAATGGCATTTCATGTAATAGATTTTTATCCTTTAGTACAGAAGGGGTGAGAATAAAAAAACCATAGATAGCACTTTGAGAAATTTGATATTGCTTATGTTCTCAATACCACTAAATACAAAGTGCAGAGGAGGGCAAAAGCCATCAAGGGTTAGGAAACCAGGCCTTATGAGGAACAGTTGAAGGAGCTGGGTATGTTTAGCCTGGAAAAGAGGAGACTGAGAGGAGATATGATAGCCACCTTCACATATATTAAGGGCTGTCACATGGAAGAGGGAACAAGCTCGTTTTATCCTCTTCTGGAGGGTAGGATTCAAACCAATGGCATCAAATTACAAGAAAGTTGATTCCAACTAAACATCAGGAAGAACTTTCTGGCAGTATGAGCTATTTGACAGAGGAATGGTCTCCCTTGGAAGGTTGTGGACTCTCCTTCCATGTAGGTTTTTAAGCATAGGTGGGGTGTATGCTTTAGCTGAGATGCCTGCATTGCAGGAGGTTGGACTAGATGGCCCTTGGGGTCCCTTCCAACTCTACAATTCTTTGATTCTATTACAGCCAATTGTATGGTTGTTGCTGCAAATCTGCCTTTGGGACCATGGCACCTCATACAGCAATCCTATACCTTCTTACCTTCAGAGCTGGTATAATATTGTAAACTGATTGCTTGTCTCAGCATATATACTAAAGATGGGGAAGGAAACAATTCACTCTACTTTTCTCACTGGGCTTTTCTCAGTAGACCAAAAAATTCAATTTTCCCAGACTTGCTTGAGAATTAGAACACAACTATCAATTGCATTGCACATTTATCTAAATTCTGTGGTGCAGTTTTTGTTGTAAATGCTGTTTTTTAAAAAATTTTTTAAAAAAGCAATTAAAAGAGTCTATAGAATGCATATTTTGGGAAACACATTGAAAAGTTTTGAAATGAATTTAATTATTTGTGTTCTAGGGAAAGAGTGTGCACAAAATGTGTATAATTTACATGCAGCTTTTTCAGAGAGTTTGCAAGAAGTATGATGGAATAGATCTATGTCCGAATACCAGCAAAATAGATACAGAAGGGACTTAGACTCTTCTGTTCATCCCTAATGCACACTTGACACCAATATATTACTGCATAATGCTTTCTGAAGCTGTTGTTGCTGTGATATGAACCCTCTTCATAATATGACTATATCAGAAGACTTTGGGCGCTAAACAAAGTATACCCCTGCATATAAAGCAGTGTGATATCTGTTTCAGGACATGGACACACACTTACAGACACGATGTCCTTTTCATTCATGGCTATTTGTGCTCATGATGCTATTGGGGCTGTGACATGTAATCCCACTTTCACTGCTGTTTGTGCCTGCAGAGGTTTAGGGGAGGTCACACTGCTTCATAGAATCATAGAATTGTAGAGTTGGAAGGGACTATGGGGGTCCCCTCGTCCAACTCCCTGCAATGCAAGGATCATTTCCCCAAGGTGGGACTCGAACCCATGACCCTGAAATTAAGAATCTCATGCTCCATCCACTGAGCTACCCCAGGTCCATTTCCCATCAGTCCATATCCCCTAACTTTCTGATGAATTTTCCCATACCTTTTTATATTACAACGTTCTGGTTTATTTTCAGCCCTCTTTTGTTGCACTTTAGCCCCTCTGGACAACAACATGGGCAGAATTATGGATGCATCACAGAACAAACTAAAGCAGGATAAATCCACCACAAATGCACTATTAGTGCCCCAAGAACTTGTAACAGAATACATCTGCAACAAAACACCAGCTTTTTATTTGCGCATTCAGTGTGGGTTTTCCTAGACAAATAACTTAAACGTCAAGGTGTGGGATGGTGATGTTCCAGCTTAGATGTTTCCCTTTGTATTTATGCTCTAGAAACTTCATTACAATTTTCTGGCCAGTTAAAGGCTTTTTAGAACTTCAGCCACAGGTGCAGTAAAACCTAACAATTCATGTAGCCAATATTTCTATTCTAAATTCATTATCCACATGCATTTTTCAGATGAAAGAGAAAAAGGTGATGATCCTTATTAGTCCAAAGGTTGGTTTCACAGAATGAAAAACCTTAAGGGGAGATATGTTATCATTAAATGAATATGCAATTCCGCTAGAACCTAGAGAAGATTGAAAACCTCAAAGCTCTACACATTAATTTCTCACACAGGCCAGACTCATCTCCTAGGGGTAGCACGTAAACATTTCTTGCACATGGTCCCAGTTTCAATCTTTGACATGTCCAGCTAAAGAATCTGAGGTAGCAAAACTCAGATAAACATTCTGCCTGAGTTCTTGATTGACAGGGGCCTAATGGTCAGGGGTCCCTTTACCTTTACCTTCACACAAGGGAGCCAACTGAAATAAAATATTGCAGAGGGGCTAGTAAGCATGATGGCACTTTTGAAATACTCAAAGGACTCATAGGCAAAAGAGCAAAGACTCTTCTGCCCTGGATGAGAGGTCTAGATCTTCTGGGCTTAATTTACAGAAGGGTAAATTAATCACTCAGGCTCAGGTTGTATATATGTGTAACTATACTATATATCATGAAGACACCACAGTCTCTGCTGTGCCTCATTTCCAACAGAAAACATGAAATCTGGGTGAGAGCCTGGAATCTTCACGGGTCAGAGATTGGGGTGCCGTGCAACAAATAATAACTAACTTTCATAGTAAGACAGGAAAATGTTTCCTTTGATCCATCCTTTTCAGCCTTAAAATAATAAACAGATTTCTCTTGTTGAGGGGCAAGTTATTATAACTTTGCATGGGTTGAACATTCAAAACACAAGTCATGCTGTTTTAATAAACTCAACCTGAAACTCGAACTGGAAAGATAACTACTGCCTTGATATCGTCAGAGATGCCTAAGTATGGTGATTTTATGTTGAGCTGGAATTCACCCACACATACACATTGTTTTCTCCACAGTCCTTTTTCACTTGGGATGTCATGCCCATCGAGCAGTTATTCTAAACATGCAAATCCCGCCATGTGGAAAATAAAAACAGGATTGCTGCATTGCCTTCATCCAGCAGAATCACACAGGATTTTGTTGCTAGAACACCTAAGGAATCTGCCCATATCAGTCCATATGCACACATGTGTTGACCTCATGGAAATGGTCACTGTGATAGTCTCTCTGTTCTTCCAGCGACTAACAGTGTATCTAACAGCACAATCCTGTGCATGGCTGCTGAGAAATCTCATTATGTTCCATGGAACCTTACAGAGAATCAGCGGAGAGTATATCCCATTGAACTCAATGAGGGAGTATATCCCATTGAACATAATGAGGCTTACTTCAGAGTAAACATGCACAGAATTGCACCACATCTCTCCTAAAAGTTTATTTCTCATGCTTCCCTGTTTAAAGTCTGAGCATGCATTATGGAAGATGCATAAAATAAATCATAAATCCTTTCACATGCCCATGCTGTACAGCTAAAGATTTTATCGGACACAACAGTTAGTGGCATGCCATAATTACTAAAAAAATATTTTTCTCCCTCAACAACCAGCATAAAGAGGAAGGTGAGTTGGATCTGTGGGAGTTGAAAGTAAAATCTGCATGTCAAGTCATGAATTCTTTTTTAAAATGTTTTTAAAGTGCTTTTACTTGGCGTACCAGTATTGCTTAGGTATTTTCAGCACTTATTTAGGCCCTTTATGCTAAGAAAAATATTGTTCTATTATTATTAATATTATTGGTACTGCTATAAGGCACATTTGGAAGGATTGTCCCTTGATAGTCTGTGTGCATAACCAGAGATTAGCAAAGCCATTGTCAAGAAAACATGTACTAGTGGCTCACACTAGGGACATTCGTGACCTGCATATTGAACTGGCAAGACAAAACAATTAACCTGATGTTTTCTTTCATCATGTTACCCTGCAATGAACAAACATTATTCCAAAATTAATATGCATTTATGTCTTTGAAATTTCAACAAAGTACACTATAATGAGGGAGACTGCTGTAGTATTAGTTATATATCATTAGTCGTTTAAAATCTAATTACAGGAAAACCTGCATGTCTGCAGGTTATTCATCTGCTACCTACACAGGGTAATGTTCCATCACTGTGATAGTGTGCTTTGTCTGCGGAGGGCTTGATTTAAATGATATACTGGGCAGAGATAATGGCTGTAAGATTCAAGGAAGAACTTTCCAAGCGCATTCCTTATCCAGTGTACAAAGGAACATAGGAAGCGGTCTTATACCTTCAGACCAATGCTCCACCTAGTACAATATTGTCTATACTCTCTGGCAGCATGTCTACAGGGGTTCAGTTAGGATATCTTTTCCAGCCTTACCTGGGCATGCAAGTGGTTGAACCTGAAACCTTTAGCATTCAGAACAGATGATCCACAGTTAGAGCTCTTCCTCAGATGTACTACACACATGCCTGAGAGCTGAACTACTCTTCATACTCCACCACATACAGTCATACCTCAGTTTAAGTAGGCCTCGGTTTGAGTACTTTCAGTTTAAGTACTCCACGGACTGTCTGGAACAGATTAATTCACTTTCCATTACTTTCAATGGGAAAGTTCCCTTCAGGTTAAGTACGCTTCAGTTTAAGTACTCCGAGGACCGTCTGGAATGGATTAATCCACTTTCCATTAATTTCAATGGGAAAGTTCCCTTCAGGTTAAGTACGCTTCAGGTTAAGTACGGACTTCCAGAACCAATTGTGTACAGTACTTAAACAATTTGTGTTTTTGTTTGGGTGGATGGATATAAACTAGAGTGACAGCTGCATTTTGTTGCAAGTCTCCTTTCATTAATTCCCAACACTCTGCAGTGAACAACATACGTAGAAAAGACAAATGTCAAAGAAGCCTCAGATAGGATGTTGAGAGGACATATTGCCCACAATAAGGAGCCTCGAGATCATGTCATCAAAGCAGGGGACTCAACTATGCTAAAATCTTTGTTATTCACATTGTGCTGTCACCACCCAATTGTACTTTCTTAGAGCAGATGGATTGGACTAGGAGAGAAAGTCAAGCCATCCATCACCCACATATGTGAAATAAAAAGGTACACAGTAATTGCTTGCACCAGATCTGTTGTAAAAGATGTTTCTGAAAGTTTGACCTTTATCAGATGCTTGCCTGCTTCAGACACATTTCCTTTGGCTCTTCTCTTAATTTATGTGTGAAATGGAGCAAAGACAGAGCCACTGGATTATGAACAGGTCATCTCCTCCCTTCCGCGTTAGCAGGTGTATTTTTTCAGGGTCAAAACAATCAGCGGTGGCAAATGGATAAGCGTGCCACAGCTGAGGCGCTAGCCTGACTCACTAAAAAACCAACCTGCCTCTCAGCACGGACAAAAGTCTCCAGCAATCATATGGCTCTTTCCAGAACGCTCAACTTGTGAAGCAAGAAAAACAACTTCAGAAAAGACAAAGTAGGGAGAATAATGAAAACTCATCCAAGTCTGTGTCAGTTTTTAGCTTACATGTGATTCTGCACTGTGTTCTATCTGCATGGGGTAGGGGTAGGAACGGAGAAGAAATGTGATTCAGTTCACATTTAAAGACAAACCTACCTAATTTGCACTTTCTGAAACAATACAAGAAACCAAAACACAACCACCACTCGAAATTCACACTTCTGTGAATTTTGCAGTGCAGGTTTCCAGCTATGTGTAAAAAAAATGTGTAAAAAAAATTAATGTGTAAATGTGTAAAAAAATGTGTAATGTGTAAAAATAAAAAAAGGATATCCTTGTGTAAAGTGGACAAATGTAGGAGCAATTCACACTCCAATGCTGGCAATTGCTCATGAGAACTTGGAGAAAAATAAATAAATCAGAAACTAGGTTCAGAAAGGCTTAGAAGATGAATGAAGACTTCTATAAATGAGGTTTTGAGGGCTATTAGGCTTGGAAGGGGGGGTAGGAGTTGCCTGAAATCATCTATGCAAATCTATTAGGCTCAGTGGGTGGTAGCTTGGCTCTCAAGACCACAAACCATCGTGAAATATGTGGAAGGAACTGGGAAAAGCCTCTTCATCACTCCTGGAATCAGAGCCAGGCTGGGGTACCTTGAACCTTGTAAGAGTGGAGCAGACAAAAAAGTAGCACCTATTATTTCGACATCAGGGTTATACCCACATTTGTGTTGGGAATGCAGAATTTAATTATCCCGTGGCATAAAATTTACACTACATTTCGGGCCGCCCATCCGAGGATATACTGTTTTTCCTCCTGGCAGACCAGACTGCCCAGACAACAGAGAAGGTAGCCAGATTTACTGAGAGGGCCATGAGACTGAGGGCCGCCAGCTGAAGGACAATAGCGCCGCCTGTGTGAACATATAATTAAGATCTCATCTGTTCCATTTTAATTGTGTTATGCTGAATCCCGAGACAGCACATTTTATTGTTTTATATAGCATTTTTTCTTTTTTCTTTCCTTTTTACCAGGTTATGTAATATGAATCCTTTGTTGCAATGGCCTGTAGGCTACGCAAATAAATAAAGTTTTACTTACTTACTTACTTACTTTACACTAGGGTTGGCTCAGCTGCGGCAACTCTAGAGGATGCTGGACTGCAGCTCACATTGTCCTTGACAAATAGCCATGCTGGCAGGGCCTGATAGGAGTTGGAGCCCCACAGTATTTGGAGGGCCACAAGTTAGCCACCCCTAAGGTAAATCAATTAGCAAAGTTGTGGTGCTTGTTTAATCCATGGCTGGTGTCTTGTCCCCTTTATTTCTGGGACCATGGGTGATTCATAAACATGCCATTACATAAGTCACATTTGACATTTTTTGGAAAAAGGAATAATAATAATTATAATTTTGGGACACAAATCTCTTCTGCCAGTGATTTAATGAGTTTAGTGTGAGTAACAAAAGGCACCTCAAGTATTCTGTATAAACTCCACATTTGTAGAATCGTCTACCATGAAAGACAAACCATATTCCAAATTTTCATGAAATAGAGTATTTTATCACTTGTGGCTTATGGACACAATATAAAGCACATCATCTAATGAAGGTATATTAAGTCAGCGTTCGAGTAAAGTAAGGTACAATTTAGGCAGGCAGTGAGTTCCATCTAAGCTCATTCATGGACATATATATTTATTTATCCACAGAACAGCGGCAGTTATAGTAATAACCAAAGTTCTTTTCAGTACCATCCTAAGATAACAATGGCATTATCATGCAGTAATGTAAGATAATACTTTATCTTTATCATTGTCTGCTATGCAGACAGACAATCTGAATGCAGCATCTAATGTCATTTTGTACTGGCTCTGAGAAAGAAAAAGAGCCAGATTCTCCATGCTTCATCATTAAGCGACACAGAATTTTCTTCTAACAATATTTCATTTAATGCTTGGGGCAGAAGATAATGGTGTAAGAAACAGTATACATATGTTGAATATCTTCTTTTTTTAAAAAAAACGAACTCTGTTATGTATTCCAAGATTTTCATGAAATGCATGGCACAATCAGGACGGTGATGAGTGTTATTTTTGGTAATGCCCAACGCAGAGAATTATTACCTGTATATGAGAGTTCAAGGAAGTATAGAGGTTATCCAACAACATCTGTTCCAAAACAGGCTTACTACAAAATACTACAGGGAACCTGAAAGTATGAAATATAAATGGGACTGCATATTCACTGATATCTAAGTTGGAATACAGAGGAAGTGTACATAAATTTCACTGCTCTGTGAGATTTTCCAGATGTTGTGCTCTGACTTTTGTCAACTCCAGATTGTACCGTGTTTCTCCAAAAATAAGACACCGCCTTATATTTATTTTTCCTATAAAAAAACCCCCACAGTGCCTTATTTTCAGGGGATGTCTTATTTTTTTAATTACGCGTCCAGCCTTGCCTCTTCCTTGGGGCCCTCCAAAACTGCACCTATCACTGTGTCTTATTTTTGGGGTATGGCTTATATTGCACAAATGCTTAGAAATCCTGCTACGGCTTATTTTATGGGTATGTCTTATTTTAGGAGAAACAGGGTATGGCCAATGGTCATGGATGGTAAGAACTATAGTGTAACAACACCTGGATGGCCTCAGGCTCCCCATTCCTGTTCTGGACAGTATTCCCCAGCCAATTTAATTTACTTTAAAAAATTGCATAGTTATACTGTATAATACACTTTAGCTATTCATCATCATCAGATCCAAGGGAAGCAAACCAAATAAAAGTATAAAGCAAATAAAAAAATCAGTAAAAACAGGGGGACACAGAATCATTAAGAAATGAAAGTCATAAAGTCCAGCAACCTCTTGAGGACCACAGGCTTCCCTCCCCTGTCTTAGATGGTAGTTGGGCTAGGTAGACAACTCAGATGAAGATCTGAAAATTTCAGATGCTTTGTATGGCCAAATATTTCTGATTGGTTGATAGTAGGTTCTTCCACGGGGGTAAGTATTTTGCCCAACAGTATATCTTCCACTTGGGTTCCTCAACCGCGCTAGCTTTTAACCCTCGTTGTTGTAGATTTGTGTAGATGTCTGAAACAGTTGGCACTATTTCAGATGGCAACAATTATTGAAGTGCTAAGTTTGGATAATGCTGTTGAAGAAAAATGAAGAGGTGTGATTCTAATGTGCTTTTCGGCACACTCGACTCCTCTATATCCAACAGTCGAGAACTGAGGATGAAGGCAGACCAACACTGTTGGATATACAAGAGTCAAGTGTGTTGAAATGATTTTTTAAAAATATATAGAAACCCTCAAATCAGGCCATAAATAGGCCCTGTCTCTAAAGTCATTCTTCTCTCCCCTCCTAGACAGATGCTGGGAGAGAATGTAGAAGAGAGTTCTGTAGAACAGTACGGTTACTACACCGTCTCTCAGGGGAAATATAAAAGGACCATAGTGCCTTTGAAACAGCTGAATCCTCTGTCCCCTGTGAGAAGCACGGTTGCTATCATTACTGCTGGAAGTCAAGCTGATCTTCCAGAAAGGTTCACAAAGCAGGTGTATGCCTCCTCCTTCTTCCCTGTCCTCCAGTTGTGATCTCACCGGCAGATGGTTCATATAGAGATAGTGGAAGACAAAGGGTGTCTTTTCCCCCCTCTCCCTTATTTACTCCAATACATCAGCTACTACATTCTCCCACTTCCTTGACCACCTTTCTATTGTGAATGACAGACAATGTGTTGAACAGAAATACATGGTAAGAAAAAGAAATACACACCAGGAACAATCCTGTAGAAATGAAACACTTTTAAAGCCCACTGATTTCAATGAGAAAATTAGGTTCAAATCTCTTCTGCTGGGATTTCAAACGTGTTTCATTTCCACTGGATGGCACCTCATTGTGTTTCCCCCCCTACAAAATGTGGTTTTCACATGGATGTTTCAAAGACACCTCCTTTAAGAAGGGCTACCAGTTAGTTTGAAATTCCATCCAAGACATTGGGAAGGGGGGTATATTATGACAAGGGTCCAGAAAGCTGCTTGAGGCACACTCAAAGTCTTGGGCATTCCCAACCCAATTGGATTTTTTTACTACCACCATCCCTTTAAAAAGGAAATGATTTACCAATGTGGTGCGGAGGCAGAGTCCTACTTGGGAACTCATTATGCACTTGGGACCAGTTGCACGGTTCTAAGGATCCTGGCTCACGTTTCTTTGATTTGTAAGAGTTGAAAATACTTCCTGTGCTTTTTGTGTGTGTGCTTCCAGAATTTATTAAGCGCTTCACTGTTCCGTGTCTTAATATAATATGTAGGTATTCATATTTTACTTATAGCTTCTGCAAATCAACAGGTTCGCCATTCATAAATTCAATCTGTTCTTCATAAAATAAAATAAAAAAGCAGACATCAGACTATTAAACGATAGCACATTTATTGCTGCCCGGAAGAACAAATTCTTTTACTAACAGACCCAGATCTAGTATTTCCATGCTGCCCCATTTATCTTGAAAGTTGTTAAAATGCACTTAAGATTCAATTAAGTTTCTCTGTTCAGTTATATTATCAAGCACAGTTTTCAAAGCTTGAATCAATCCTTTTCCATTCAGGCTTCTGATTGGGCATTAATATTAATTGATCTGCCACTGGTTCCCAGAACTTCAAGCATAAATGATGAATTTTTTATCGTATCCCAAGTCATTAATCTATCTTTCTTTTGCAGTAACCAACATCATATGTAATCAAGAGAGTGAAACCAGCATCTGAAATATTAATGTGCTGACCCCTATCACTGAAGTGATGGGATTAACTCTTCATTTTGCTGATTATAGCAGAATGTTTTTCTCTAAGTGCTAAGTAAGGTAAGCTGTAGAACAGGCATTCCCAAACTGCGGCCCTCCAGATGTTTTGGCCTACAACTCCCATGATCCCTAGCTAACAGGACCAGTGGTGAGGGATGATGGGAATTGTAGTCCAAAACATCTGGAGGGCCGAAGTTTGGGGGTGCCTGCTGTAGAACATAAACTTGCACCCTATCCTAAACAGCTTATTTAGAAGTCAGCCCCAATGTCTTAAATGGACCTCGTTGCCATCAAATGTGAACATCAGACTGTAGCACGTATAAAACTTCCTACTGGATTGTTTTTAAATGTGAAGAATTGAGATTTGCCAATATGTAGCAAATCTACGACAGAGAATCATAATATTTGGACTAGAGGTGGCAAACCTGTGGACAATACAGGCAAAATAATTATTATGATATAACTGAAAGCATATTGCTACAACAGATTTCCAAACATGGCCCTATCATTCACTTTTTGAATTCCTGAAAAGTATTATTATTAAATTATGTTGTTGTTTAGTTGTTTAGTCGTGTCCGACTCTTCGTGACCCCATGGACCATAGCACGCCAGGCACTCCTGTCTTGCTATAATTAAATTATACAAAGAGGGAATATACGTCTGTTCCTGAAAAAGTGGTGGGAAATATTGTCAAAGATAACATTACAAAGGATATGGAAGATCAAGCCTTGCTGGCGCAAAACCAGCAAGGGTAAGTCCCATCTCACTAACCTATTAGAGTTCTTTTGGGTGTTAACAAGTATATAGATAGTGGTGCTCCAGCCGATGTTTTGCACTTGGACTTTCAAATAGCTTTTTATATTACCAAGAATCCCTAGTAAGTTAGGCAGTCATGGAATCAGAGAGGTCCTCTTGTGAACTGGGAAGCAGAGAGTTGGAATAAATAGATAGTTCTTCCAATGGAGGTATGTAGAAAGTGGAGTCACCAAAGGATTGAAACTGGGACCTGTGCTTGTCAACTTGTCCATAAGTAATCTGCAGTTAGGAGTGAGCAATCAGGGAGCCAAGTTTGATCATTCTAAATTGTCCTGGGTGATTAAAACAAAAAAAGGATTGTGAAGAGCTTCCAAAGGACCTCTCCAAACAGAGTGAAAGACAAATTTATGGAAAATGTAATTCAGTGCAAACAAACGCGAAGTGATGTATGCCAGGGAAAAACAACAACTTAATTTCACATATACATTCATACATCGGTTTAAGTACGCTTCGGTTTGAGTACTTTCAGTTTAAGTACTCCGCGGACCCATCTGGAACGGATTAATCCACTTACCATTACTTTCAGTGGGAAAGTTCGCTCCAGGTTAAGTAGGCTTCAGGTTCAGTACAAACTTCCAGAACCAATTGTGTACTTAAACCAAGGTATAATCACGGGGTCTGAATTGGCAGTGATGGACCAGGAAATAGATTTTGGGGTGGTAGTGGATCACTCAGGGAAGATATTGACACAGTGTACAGCAGCAGTGAAAAATGTGAATTCCATGTAAGGAACCTTAGGAAAGTAACTGAAAATATAAATTGCAAATACTGTACCACAATGTCCTTATACAAATCTATGGTGTGACTGCACTTGGAATACTATGTATAGGTCTGGGCTCCTCACCTGAAAAGGAATATTGTAAAGTTGGGAAAAGGTTCAGAAAAGTGTAACTGAAATTATCAAGGGGACAGAGAAACTCCCAGGTTAGACCAGAGCTGCTCCAAAGCACCAGATCATACCCCAAATTGGATCAGGGGGCCTTAGAATCATAGAATCTTAGAGTTGGAAGGGGCCCAATGGTCATCTAGTCTAACCCCCTGCAATGCAGGAATCTAGCTAAAGCATCCATGACAGATGGGCCAGCCAACATCTGCTTAAAAATCTCCAAGGAAGGAGAGTCCTCCAACTCTCGTGCGAGTCCTACTAGACAGCCCTATTAAATATAGCTGGCAAGGAGAGCTCATACCCTCCTGTGGTAGTCTGTTCCACTGTCAATTAAATTCTGCTTTTAGGAAGTTTCTTCTAATGTTGTGGTGAAATCTTCTATGATTCCCTTCAATTTCAACTCAATCCAGGAAAAAAATAAAAATAAAATATTCAATATAAATGATCCTGTCAGAGCCTTTCCCCTCTTCTCTACAAGTTTCAAATAAATATATAACTTTTAGGCTGCAACCCTCCACACATCTGTACTGGAAGCGAGTCGCATAGAGCTCAGGCATGTATAGGATTGCATATTACCCAAGCCTATAAATACACACAAACACACACACACAATTAAAGCACACAAATCATTGTGTGTTAATGAAACAATTCATATTATTCACACTAGTCACAGTGACAGACACATTTCTCATGAATGGTTAAGGTGCTGTCAGCATAAGAATTTTTTTAAAGCAATAAAGTCTCTTCCCCACCTCGGGGGGAGGAGATGTTGTGGGCGCCACGAGGCCTTCATGTGGGGGGGATGGTTAGCATTCCCCCCCAGCCCATTGGTCATCTCCCTGCCGCGGCACGCCCCCACCACAGCCAATTAGGTCGCTCTGGGGGGCGCGGCTCGCCTATTTGAACAAGAGCGCGGCAGGGACTCTGCCTTGCTTCTTCTGGATTCAACAACTGCGTTTCTCCCACCCACCTCCCCCACGTAGGCAGGGTTTCTTCGTGACAGTGCTATGGACTATGGTTGGTCGCCTATTGGGGCCTGGTAGGAGTTTTTCCCACTTGGCAAATTGGCTCAGGCCTTGTGGTTTTCGCCTACCTCGTAGCTACTCGTCACAACTTGGGTTTTGGCGGTAGGCATTGGATTATCTCGTGAAGGTACAGGTGTGGGGGGGAGGTTGCGGCCATCACCTCCCCCAAAATGCAGAAAGGTACTCCCTTAAGGAGTCCGGGGGCGTTGCCAAGTCCGAAGCCGTGGTAGGTGAGGGCCAGAGGGCACGCCCCTAGCGGTGGCCCCAGGATGAGCTCCTAGTTGATGTGCATCGCAGGACTCATCCAACGGTGGTTAACCTTTCACAGACTGCCAGCAGAGCGGGCTGGAGTCAGATATAGTCGGTTAGATCCAATGCCTAGGCCAATACCCCTCTACATCCGTAATCAATAAAGTTGTGGCCTTCTATGCCCATTAACCTTATGCAATGTGTCTAGTGTTTTTATTTCTCGGGGAGGCATTGGGGTATCGCCACACGACTCTCTCTCTCATTAAATATCATCTCCAAGCCCTGTGCTTCCATTTTCAGTAGAAGGTCAAAATAATGGCAGGTAAAGTATCCAGGAAAGAATGCACAGCTGCATTTGCCACCAAATATTTATTATTATTGTGCTATTTCTGAGCTGTAGAAGCGTACTATGAAAGATATCAGCATGCATATATGGGGAAAATGTTATTAAAAAGTAGAATTGAAATAATCATAATTGGTGCATCTGTTAAGATAAATTTATTGTCCTTAAAATTACAGCACCTCTGCTTCCCCTTCCTCTATATATACAGGTTTTTCCCCCTGCTGAAATTCACCAGAACTGAGTTTCGCCATCCCTTTGGTGCATTCTGGGACCTCTGTGTCGGGAGGCTTCTGGCTGCATGCCACTCGTGGTTTTGTGTCTGATGTTTTGTGGCAGTGCATCTGAGTTGATGTTGTAAGGCATCCCCCCCCCCCTGAAAAAAGTGGGAGTTCCTGCTCCTCTTTCTAGAAAAAAAGTAGTGTGTGTGTCTTTTCTCAGCCAAAATGGAAGGAATTCCCTTCCCCTCCAACTTGGCATTTTTTCATGGGGAGGGCCAACTTAATGCATTTTGCTGCTTGAGGTAAAGGAGAAGATATCTTTTCTATGCACGTAATCTATCCATGCAGTTAACCAACCCAACTAGTAGCAGAATTTTTACAGCATTGCTGGTGATGGAATAATATCCTGCACCCCATTTGAAGATAGCAAGGTCTCTTAGGAGTCACAGAGCAGGCCAAATAGAACACAATCTCCTTGTCACTACTTCCCACTGCCCATCGTCTTTGGCCCAAGGTGTGTACCTCATCCTGCCTAATGAAAGGGACAGTCCCATTCATGGGGCATGAACACACACACACACACACACACACACACACACACACACACACACACACAATAATCAGATAGACCTCTTTAGATTTAAAGAATAGTAAAATTACCAACAAAACACATTCATAGAAGGTTTTTTAGAAGGCATCTTAAGGCAGCCCTGTTTAGGGAAGCTTTTAATGTTTGGTGGATTTCTGTATTTTAATGTTTTGTTGGAAGTTGCCCAGAGTGGCTGGGGGAGCCCAGCCAGATGGGTCGGGTATAAATAGTATAAATAGTATATTATTATTATTATTATTATTATTATTATTATTATTATTATTATTATTATTATTACATAATCCTAGCCATGTCTATTCAGAAGTAAGAAACCCTACTTATTTGTGAGGGTTCCCCCAGTAAGCAGTGTATTATTGGAAGTAATCAATTACAGGTAGGTAGCCGTGTTGGTCTGACGTGTTGGTCTGCTTGGCAGGGGGTTGCAATGACTGGGTGGCCCTTGTGGTCTCTTCCAACTCTATGATTCTATGATTCTATGAAACAAAAAATAATTTTAAAAAAATTCCTTCCAGTAGCACCTTAAAGACGAACTAAGTCTCTAAGTAAGTCTCTTAGTAAGGAACTAAGTAATCAGTTCCTATTATCTTTTGTTGTGGTATATGGGATTGGGATTGCAGCCTATTCTCTCTCTCTCTCTCTCTCTCTCTCTCTCTCTCTCTCTCTCTCTCTCTCTCCCCAGAGGCAGATATTATACCCTATATTGTGAATCCATGAAAACTTGCCAACCTCAGCCTAATGATTCCAATGAGCTATAAGAATATCAAAAGCTATGATTATCACCAATTTCTTTAGTTTATGGATAGTCTTCTCTAGTAGATAAAGTTTTATCCGTATATTTTCAAACAATTATTTACACAATTTATTCATAACATCTACTGCCAAACCTACTTCATGAATCTCAAAGGCTCTTGATGCTTTCAGAAAGGAGGTCATGACAGAACTCATGATACAATTATTTTACATGAATAATACACAGTAAATAGCGAGAAGAATCATTAATTTAGAAGTTGAATTGCAGAATTTGATTCATTAAATGATGACATCTTCATGCTAAGCATTTTCTCAGTTTGCTTCCGAAAATCCTCACAGAAAATTCGATAGGCTTTCAGTCTACATATAGATGACAGGTGTTTCTTTGAATATTGATTCATTCTTCATGGGAAACGTTTACACACTGCCCTTCAAAATAAAATTCCAGGGCAGCTGAAAACACAATGTCAAAATACAACAAAGCAATTAAAGTCCATAAAACAATATTCTAATAGCAGCCAAGTCTATAAAAGAGCAAAGCTCAAATGTTCTGATTGACCGATCTTCAAAAATCATGAGAATGTGGGGAGGAGGGGCTCCTTTGCAAGTTTACCAGAATCTGCCAAGTCTAAAAGATGTAACTACTTCTACCACATAGTGATAACCATTATTGTTTATCATAAATGACTCATATGTTATGTGGCTGAAGGTCACAAGAGAGATAGAGACAGGCAGACCCTATTCCCTTCTAAATACTTCTTTCAGTATCTATAATAATAATATCTTTATTACGGTCATAGACCAGCAAAAGTATTTGAATCCTCTCTGTGGACCAATATTTCGGAGTTGTTTGCTGTCATTTTTCTATGACCTTAACTGAGTGTGTCAATGTTTCCAAACTTTGAAAAGATTAATCCATCTTTTAAATCTATCCTACCCTCTAGCAACCCACTTTGCCAATATTTTCTTCCACACCAGAACATGTATATATATATCAATTATTCCCAAATCATGCTAGGATGATGATGATACCAGCATAGCCAAGTAGAAAATATATGCACCATCAATTCCAATGCAACAGCCATTGGGAATCCATTGTTTGGCCTTTCACAACATCCATCAGTACCCATGCCATGTGCAGGTGCAGATTTTTTAACCCTTTCCTCCCTTACCATAGTTCCATGACCATCATCTACTGCTATTTGCATTTCAATAGAAGCTGCTACTGTTGTTGCTATTTGCATTGCAATAGAAGCTACCACTGATGCAAGAGGGACAGAGAAACACACACACACACACACACACACACCATAAACAATTACCTTTCACAAGGTGTATTTGGGTGTATTTATAAGTTAATTGTGTATTGACCAGTGCCATGCCAAAAAAATTCTCCAAGGTTTCCCTGCTCCATTACTATTTTCCATCAACAAATGTGGAAAATTATTTGCATTTGAAAATTATCATTTGGGGAGAGGTGGTGAAATGGTGAAATTATGAAGGATCACATGAAGGATATTGGTTGCACTTACTTTGCTTTTGGGGTGGCTCAGTTTGTGAGAGTCCATTCTCTCTACAAATTATCTCATCTCAGTGGCCCGCAATCTGCAGCCTTCCCATGTGGACTGCAATCAGAGTCCAGATTAAAACATCACAATGGAATTCCTCCAATTGAGCTTCCCACCCACCACCCTGCTCTGGAAACACAGACAAACAAGGAGGCCGTACACCACACAGCCACCTCATTGTGGTTGCTCAAAACCCACCAACCACCAACATTTTAGATATTCTCCTGTGCCCTAAGAATGAGGCAGAAAAAATTCAAAGAAATTATGAGCACAGAACTGGCAGAGACACTTATCTGGAGTGTTTTAGTTGTTCTGTATTCTCAGATATTGGTCCTTAGCAGGGATGCCAACTTGAACAAAATATTGTGGGCACCAGGTAAGCCCCTGCCTTGCATAATCAATCACAAGAAGTGGAACACACACACACCGTTAGAATGGCAATGTCCATCAACGGTGTGTGTGTGTGTGTGTGTGTGCTGGCCCCCTGAAATATTGTATTGTGGGGTCGAAGGGACCTCAGTCCATAGGAATTGGCTCCTATGGTCCTTAGCATTTCATGTGCCTCCTAACATTCTACCCTTTTGTTTGTTTGCCCTCTGCATCCTGATCCTGCCTGCACTTACCATGGGTAAGGATGCTGTGAAATCCACCAACATTCTGGTTCCCAAGAGTTCTATGAATGTGAGAAGGAAAGCCATCAAGGCTAGAGAAGCACAATGCATCTTTGATGGTGTACCTGCTCATGGCCCTTTTGTCATTAAATGCCAGCATAGGATTTAACAATAAGAAGACCCTGGCTCTTCATGGATTCAGTGGAAACTGAGAGCAGGACAGGTGCCAAAGCTTTGACTGTGTTATTTTATTCATTTCCACTTTTCAGGGAATTATTTATCTACAGGATGAGAACAGAAGGGGAAAAATCTCATTGATCATCTCCAGTTTGCTAGCATTAGGTGGGGCATCTAAAATATTTTGCACATTTCTTCTGTAGTTTATGACACCTGTTTAGAATTGTAAGTATACAGGAGGGGGTGATGGTTACAAGCACATCATCTCAATGTACGTAGAGATACAAGCAGCAACTACTGTGTAGTAAAAGCCTCATAGAAGATGGACTCAACTTTCTTTTAAAAAAATATATTTATTAAGAATTTTCTCAAGCAACAAAACATACAAAAATACAAAAAAACAAGACAAAAACAAAATACCATACATACAAAACAAAGCAAGAAAAAAAATAAGAAAAAAAATCTAGCAATCAAATCTTTTTTCATAACTTCGTTATAGGACTTCCCCGATTCTCCCCATATTGGGTCCATTATAATAACTAGATTAACAGTATTCAATATACATGGTATCTCATATTCCAATTCTACTTTTCTCTCCTTTTATCCAATAATTCCAATCTAACATTTCTATTTACCTTTCAATATATAATCCATAACTTTCCCTCACCTTTATTTTTTGCTAGCAATGAATCATCCTTCAATTATTATCTCTTATATCATGATACATAATACATTTATAACAATAAGAACTCCATCCCTCCTTCCACCAATTCCAGATTCTCTGGAGATTTCAGCGAATTCCGTAACTCAAACCAGTATCGGGTCTTCCATATCATCAGTCCATTAATTCCTCATAGAATTCTTCTGCCCCATTCCCACCCTTTCCCATATCCTCTTTCCAACTTTTTTTGTACCACTCCTTCTGTTTCTCCCTCCCTCTATACCTCCCAACATCGTTTAGCCTTTTAAAATTTTCCCCCAAATATGCCCTGTACTCCCCCTCTCACTGGGAGTACAAAGGCCCATCCTGTTTTTTCCTTGAGTGGTTCTTGTAGCATGTCCTTTCTCTGTCCCACATCTCTCACTTGTGGGGCATTTCTCCTCTTCCTCCTCTTCTTCAATGTGCATAGGAATCTGCTGCTCTGTTTCCCTGTCTGTTGACAAATGTTCCTCTTGGTCCTCTGACGCCTCTCCATGTCTAGTGTCCAAAATATTCCTTAATAGTTGATTTTGCTCATTCAGTTCATTTTTAATGTCCAGGAGTATCATAGAAATCCTTTGCCAGAGTCCCTCTTTGTTGGATGTTGAGACTACAGCTATCTTATCACTTTCCATCCCGTCGGAAAACAGCCAAGTGCAAAGCCGGAAATGGCAGGAATATTGTTTAGAAATTTAGTTCTCCATTTTGAACCCAGTCTGGAAATCTTTTCTCTTTTAAATTCACTCCATGATTAAAGTTCTTTGCTTTTTTTAAAAAAAAAATCCAATCCAAGCCAAATTAAAAAAAAATCCATAATCCTCACTTAATTTCTATGGTCCATTCACCAGTCCCTCCAGGGACCCAGAACGGGCTTCTTCAGGGACTTCCTTTAAAGTCAATTCTTTAACTTGCAGGAAATTTAATTTAAGCTTTACTCTTCACCCCCCCCCCCCGCTTCAGGGAGAGAGCTTTTAAGTCCAATTGATAGCAAATTAAATGTTTCTTTTCACCTTCCCAGCAGGGATTAGGTTACTGTTTCAACAGTCTCTCAATAGAGGAGGTCGACTTCCCTTTTATCACTCCTCCGTGTCCAAATCAATTCAGTTCCAATTGTTTTAAATAATTTACTCACGGGTCCCAACTTCTTTGGTTTAAGAAAAGGGAAGGAATCCACCATTCTCCACTGCCGGCACGTAGCTTCACTTCGTGAGGGTGACGATCGCTCTCAAAATGGCCCCCCGCGACTACCACTCCAGCTCTCTCCGGAGCTCTAAGTCGCGGATCAGGACGCCGCTGAGCTAATTCGTCCCCAGGAAGCACTACCTGAGGCTCTTTTGGGGAGGCGAGTTGCTATCTCGCCTTCCCCCCCCCCCTCGCAAAGCCGGGTTGCCTCGGAGCTCGAGGCGAACCCCGCTGATCAGCGCTGGCGGTGGCCGGAAGTCCCTGGACTCAACTTTCTAATTGGCCTTAGTGAGTCAATATCATTCAACCTTGTCATGGCACCCTGTTTCACACGGATATCATAAAATATGAAATTCAAGGTTTGCAAAGGGTGTGCCAGATACTGGACAAAACCTTGCCCAGTAATTTCTACTTGTAAAAGCTACAGCCTGGTTCTATGCATATCTATGCAGAGGTATTTCTCAATAATCAGTCAGACTTACTCCTGATAAGTGTACACAGTACTGGAACCTCAATTTGGAATAACTAACTGGGATATAAAGGATTGGGCAACACATGACTACTAGAACACTGGCAGCATGGTCCAAAGCATGCTTCCTTGGAAGTTGATCCCATTGAGTTTAAAGGGGTTTACTCATTAGCAAGTTTACTTAGAGTTGCAGATTTAGAAACAGATGTGTGGGCATCATGGAATGATTGACTTCATTTGCCCAGGCAGGTGTATTATGTGACCCATGAGGGCACTAAAATAACCAGCCTGTACAACGGTGATGGGGTAAAATCAGACCAATTCTTTATTGACAGCAGCAAACAGGCAAGGGTTGGCATGGCATTGGGTCCTATGATCAGTTGATCATTTCACAAGCTGCATGTTGATGGAATGGTTCTGCTGGGTTTGGATCGCTCCAAACCTGTATGATGGGAGTCAGGCAGTGTCGAACCTTGCTGTGGTGCAAGCCAAGCAAGCAAGTTCTCACTGGGGGACTGGGGTGCAGATTCCAACCAGGCAGATACCAAACCCACGCTTGGGTTTGCCATAGTCAATCTTTCCCTCAGGTCCCTTATGGGAGCCCCCCTATACCATGTTGATCCTGACCAATGCCATTTCCACCCTCATACAAACAATGTTCTTCCTCCTAACAAAGGAAAGCCATAATTTCACTGAGGGAAAAGCATGGGGAAAAACTCAATCAAGTGCCAAGTAGGTTAAGAAAAAAAAAGATTCCTTTCAGACCCTGTCAACCAGCAACCCAAAATTGCTCAGCGAAGGCTCTAACCTGAGGGAGGCTGGGTGGGCGGGAATCTCTCAAAGCAAAATGGCTCTGAGTTCCAAAGGAAGCAGCCTTTTATAGGCTTCCCCCTCCCTTCTGCAGCAAGGACTCATGGGACAGCTTTTTCCATTGAGCCTATTACACAGAGAAGATACTGGACAAAACCTTGCCCAGTACTTTGCTGTAATCTATGGCCTTTGGGCAAAGGAGCCCCGTGCTTATTGGGCATGGGGCGGGGCATATCACTTAATACTCAGATGGCTTCTAAACAGTTTATAAAACATAAAAATCAATTGCAGAACACTGATAAAATGCAAAATAATTTAAAATACACCACCATTAAAATACACAATACAATAACCCCATTATAACATTAAAATATAAGTGTCCGTGATCAAAATAAGCAATAAAACAATCAAAATAAAACAGCACAGCAATTAAAATGGGAGACTTGGGTCAAAAGATCAAGGGAATGAACGTGTAAACAGGTGTGTCTTCAAACGCAGGTGGAATGCCAATACAGATGGGGCCATTGGTATTTCAGCAGGGAGTGTGTTCCTTAACACTGGTGCCACCAGTGAAAAATCCCATTTCCATATCATCACAAGCCAAAGCTGATGGAGGGCACTTCACATCACTGAGGCCACCTGAGCCTCAAGTGACAGCAATGGGCCCCGGAGTACTTGGATTGAGGATGTGGACAAGGTGCTCTGGACCTTTGTCCATCTTGACTGATAAAAACTAGCAAGGAGCAGATAGCTGGCTAGACCAGGAAGGTGATTAATGCCTCCTTGTGAGAGGGGGTGATGCCTGCTTGCTTGAAGAAGGCAGTAGTAAACCCACTCCTCAAGAAACCCTCCCTGGATTTGGAACATCTATTCTAAGTCATTACTGGCCAGTTGTCATGCTCCTCTTCTTGGGCAAGGTTCCTGAATGGGTGGTAGTGGACCAGATTCAGGAGTTCTTGGAGGAATTTGATTTTCTAGATCCTTTTCAATGGGACCGGTTTTGTTTATGTTTTTTGTTTGTTTTTAGATTGTAAACTTCCCTGTGGTCTTCTGATGAAGGATGGTATAGGAATTTAACAAAACAGCAAGAGAATATAGGAACATTGCAGCCGTGCCAATAACTGTGGAAAAGGTGGATTTTGAGGAGGAATTTGAAAGAAGCGATATCACACATGTTTTTAAAGTGGGTTGGCAACAAGTTTAATTTCTCCCAGTCTAAAGAACTACACAATGTTTTAAAGTTTTAATATATTAATGATTAGCTGTTTTAATTGTGTGGTTTTCTTTTAACTGTTCACCGCTCTCAGAAACCCTTGAGGTTGAAGAATTATAGATTCAAATGGTTGTATATTGAAAGTTACCCCATGGGTCATCTAGTCCAACCCTCTGCTGTGCAGAAATCACAGCTAAATAATCCCTGACAGATGGCAATCTAACCCATTTTTAAACTTGCAGTGAATAGTAAGATGTTTGTTCTCTTTACAGGTAGGTAGCCGTGTTGGTCTGACGCAGTCAAAATAAAAATAAATATTAAAAATCCTTCCAGTTCTCTTGCTGCAAGACAGACCCAAAAAAGAAAATAACAGAACACCACTAGTAATCACATACGGCTCCCAAGTTAAAACAGTACAGTGCATCATCAGAGATCTAGACAATGACAGTTCTCTTTCTCAAGCCCTGGGAGGAAGACCTTTCATTGCCTACAGACAGCCACCCAATCTTAAACAACTCATCACCCACAATAATGCCACCACCAGACTTAACATGGACACTGGTACCAGAGCCTGCAATCAACCCAGATGCCAACTTTGCTGCCACATACACCCGGACAACACCATCACTGGCCCCAACAACATCAAACATATCATCTCAGGACTATTTAATTGCTCATCTTCTAACATTGTGTACGTCATCAAATGCCAACAGTGCCCTTCAGCTCTCTATATTGGACAAACAGGCCAAACCCTACGCTAAAGGATAAATGGACATAAATCTGACATCAGGAATCACAAGACAGAGAAACCAGTAGGAGAACACTTCAATCTCCCAGGACATTCTATACAAGATCTCAAAGTAGCTGTTTTATTACAGAAAAAATCAGAAACAGACTGGAAAGAGAAGTTGCTGAATTGCAACTCATTACCTAGCTTAAAACCATGGAGAGACCTGGTATGATCAGAGACATAGGATTCTTATATCATTATACATGATCAAGCTTTCTTTAGCACCTCAGCTTTTTCCTGCAAGACCAATTGCAGTCATTAACAGTCGTTAACAGTCATCAACAGGTTTACCACTCCTATCAGCCCATCACCCATCCCCCCCTCTGACTATACATAAGGGTCTGGTTACTTCTGTTTCAGTGTATCTGAAGAAATGTGCATGCACACAAAAGCTCATACCTATGACAAACTTAGTTGGTCTCCAAAGCGCTACTGGAAGGATTTTTTATATTGATGTTTGTTCTCTATTCATCTCGTAAAATTTATACACCACTTGATTGTTCAAAAATCTCAGAGTGGTTTACAAAAGATAAAAGAATAATATCAAGAAAAAAACTTTAAAATGTACACAAGTTAAAATACTGAAACAGATTAAAATCACCTCAACTATCTAAGCATTTGGCTTGTCTAAACAGGAATGTTTTTTAGCAGGCATCGAAAAGAGCACAGTGTAAGGTACCTGCTGGACTTCAATAGTAAAGGAGTTCCAAAATGTAGGCACTAAACACTATACAATTCAGTTCTTACTAATACAGAATTGGTATTATAAATATGTATCTGTGAAAAGATACAAAAATATACATTTGTAGTTGGCAGAAATTATTAGTTTAGCTTGACAAAAAAAGATCCATCTATAGCAGGCATCCCCAAACTTGGCCCTCCAGGTGTTTTCATAGAATCATAGAATCATAGAGTTGGAAGAGACCACAAGGGCCATCCAGTCCAACTCCCTGCCAAGCAGGAAACTACAAATCCCATCATCCTTGACCACTAGTCCTGTTAGCTAGGGATGATAGGAGTTGTAGTCCCAAAACACCTGGAGGGCCGAGCTCCAGGATGCCTGATCTATAGGGACTAAGTTTGGATGTGCAATGGTTGTCTCCATGAACCCATGCAACCCATTTAAAGCAAATGAAGATTACACTATTGCTTGCCATCTCCAAAGGGGTGAGGGAATAACCATCCACACAGAAAACCTGAGATCTGGGAATATGAAGACTCAATCACTGCACAGCTAAATTCATCCCGCATCCCCATTTTCAGAGTTGTGTGAGTCTTCTGTGTTTAAATAGTCATCCATGAGTGCCTTTGATTGTTTTTGCCACATAAAGAATGGGGGAAGTTGTTCAGTCACTGGTTTTTCTCCTAATCTAAGACTACCTACAATTTCATTCACTTACTATTTCATTCGCACATGGCATTGTTTGGGCATGTATGCACCAAAAGAGCTGGATCAGAAGTGGTAAGTAATCAGAGTTACTGTTAAAGCACTTCTGAGATAGAAAAAAAAAATGTAAGCTAGTACAGGATAGGCAAGAAACCTATACTATCTTTTAAGAAACTCCTGAGCTGGAACTCACTACATCTCCTAAATTACTGATACCTTGACACAAATCTGAGACATGTAAGCAGGTGATGAAATTACAAATAGCATGCACACATAAAACTCATTCTTATTGTACTATCAGAGATTATTAAAATTAAAAACAATAAAGCCAGATGTTAAGTGGAAAATAGTGGATTCCAATCATTCCCATCTAAATAACTGCCATCAGCTTTTCTATTAACCTCAACCAGTTATTTAGTTCTTCTCATTATGCACATTATTTGACTACTTAAACTGGTTATTGGATTGTTCATACAGTAGCCCTTCAACTCCCTCAGTCAATTAAACCATTATTGCATCTGATTTGTCGGAGTCAGTGTCACTGCTAATCTCCTAAATCCACATCAGTTCCGGAGCTTTACATGTGCTTACTATCTTGCAAAAGAGGGAAGGCGTATAAGCAGGACCCCACAGAGGACAGCCACAGAGCTGAACAGCAGCTCTACTCTGCCCAAGATGGGCACAATTATACCTTTTTATACCAGACAAAAAAAGTAATTATCTGAGAGAGAGAGAGAGAGAGAGAGAGAGAGAGAGAGAGAGAGAGAGAGAGAGAGAGAGAGAGAGAGAACACAGAGTAGATCAATATTTTATTGCTGGCATCAAATTGTACAATCTGTGTGTTTCTCATTTCCTTATTTCTCAATGAATGAAAATAAGCGCATATAACTTAATATTGGAATCAGGATAATCTAAATATTAGCCTGTGCTGCTAATGCAGAAGTATACACCAACACAAAACTATTCCGGAGCATTTTAAAAGTTTGATCTGATCTCAAATTCTCTGTCTTCCTGCACAAACCTTTTTATATACATCTTCCCTCTTCCCCTAAATGCTAAATGTCTATACATAAAAAGGGGAGAAGTACAGTAAATTATTGATCAGGGTTACAGCTTCGTCAATCCAGTGCTAAATCTTCAAACACCCACAGGCTGGCATTGCGATTTTATATTGTAAAGTAGAATTCCAGCCAGTCAGCCAGATAAGACACACACATACATACACACACAAACCACACACGTGCTTTTCTCCCCCTTTAAATAACACCCTTCTTTACATAACAAAGGCTGCAGCTTACATATTAAAACAGCATAACCCCCTGGATTCTAAATACGGTTCCCTTCCCCGTACAGGTTTGATCCATCATCTCTTTTTCTGAAGAAAGAGGAAGTAAAACAAAAGACTCCCTTACCACAGGAGTAGAGAGAAAGCAATTCGTTCAGCTACATCCAACAGGCTTTGTGCATGCAGGCAGCATGAGTGATTCTTGGGCCTCACACAAAAGCAAAATAATTGGTTCTCATGAAGAGATGTAAACATCCATCATAATGGCACTAGTACTGAAGCCGAAAGCTACCTCAGCTGTTCTATGTACTCTGACTGGGGGATGATGTCACAAACATCAACTGGGTGTACTCTCATTGGCTTCTGTTACCTGGAATCATATCTTAACCCTAAACTGTCAGATGCATATTTCAGTGTGGATCTCTGTTCCTTGGGAGAGGGACAGGCAGCAATCTCCCATTCTGGGAGAGAGAGTAGCTGGCAGGTGAATATTAATTAAAAATGGGAAGGGGAATGTGTAAAAAATAAAATAAATATATATCTAAATCTATGTACCCAAACTAATTTGCCTAAATTATTAAATTAGAGCCCTAGGGAACTGCATTTTCATAATCTGTTTACTAAATGGCAGTAATCATCAAAATAATGTACAGAGAGGATCTTAAAGGAAAGGTTAATGAATACAGCATCTGGAGGATTCAACCATAATGGGCTTACATTGTCTCCTATTGTGCCCAGGCTTTGTGATAGATATACGCTTGGGGGGGGGGGAAGAGGAGGGTGTTTATTTTGTGATGTTTTACTTTGTTGAAGCAAGCTTTGGAGTTACATTGATTTTAAAGTTTGAAAAGATACATTGTGTGCCCAAATAACACATATATACTGATCTCTAAATAGGAAGTAGAAATCTGGGCATTCTGTAGTCAAATAGGAATGCAAGATAATGCTTTGATTATGATAATTTATACAGAGGAGCTAAATATGCTATAATACTGGCAATCAGACAAAAATGTGATTTTAAAGCCAGTTTATAAATGATTTGTATTTCTTCTTTAAAACTCTTAAAAATGCAATTTTCAACTACATTTGACATAATCATTGCAATACTTTAAAAAGTTATTAAGCTACAAAACACACACACACACACCTAAGTATTTTCCTTCTGTTGCCAAGGTCTACCCCGTTACATTTATCTGAATGGAATAAAGCCTGTGTTGAATAAAACATACAACACTCCAATCTATTTCTGAATTCAGAGTTTCTTTTTCAAAAGCTTACAACTATTCTTATTCTCTGGGAAGAAAACCTTGAGTTGAACACAGCAAAGGTGGAAAATATTATAGGAGTTTCAGAATTAACTTGATAAACTACTCTGCCTTTGCCTTGTGGTCCTTTTGCAAAGTTGTAAAGACTTGGGAGATTAAATTCTGGGGACTTAATAAACAGCAGCTCTGTGTGGAGATTCAGACACTGGCTTATTAGTCAAAATGTACTTTAGGCCAAAGTGAAAACCTCTGCTCATTTATTTCTGCCTCTAAACATAGGAGTTCAGATGGAAATGTATAGAGGGGGTGGGGAAGATCCATTGCCATGCAAAGTGACATAAGAATGAATTACAGATCAGAAAGATGAATTTGGACAATGGAAATGCCAACTTTGTTTTTTGTTTTTTTCATGATTAATGGTAAAGGTAAGGCCCAATAATTCCTAAGGAGATATGAGTCATGAATAAAAGAATTATTTATGAAGGAAAATCTGTTTAGGCATATAACATGTATAAATTATATTCCTCTGAAAATTTAATGCTATAAATAGCCAAGATCAAGCAGAGAGGTACTCTGTGATAGAAATCTGACTGTGTGGTTTAGGTCACTCAGCAACACCTTCCAAAATTCCTTTATGAAATGAGTTTAACATTGCCTGTTTGTAAGATTTCTATACAAGGCAATGTGTTTTCTCCTTTGAGTAGCTACTCTTCCCTAAGGTTGGGTGAGTATTCAGGTCACTCCACAATTAGGAGTGAATGCCCCCCCCCCCCAATCTAATGGATCGTGCTTGGATCAGAACATACGGTAGATATATGGATTATATCACATGACTATGAACCTTCCCAAGCCTGATTTGCTACTATGTACAGATGCAAGAAGGCAAAAATTTGCATTCTATCCTGTATTCATCATATGCAATGTTGTTTCCCTTCCCCTGCAAATCAACTCCCACCAAAAACTACATTATATCCTGGTTCCCACTAAAGGAAGAACTGGAACTGAATCGAAGATTCTTCCCAAATGCTTTTATGCTCAAGTCACTGCAAAACATATTGAAAAACTCAGTTCAAAAGCTCAGCAGGCAATACACATCTCTACTCAAGGCATGGATAAACAAAGGCACAGCAGGTGATGTGACTACTCAAAGCAAAGACCTTGATCCAGCAATGACACATCTCCTGCAATCCTGTTATAAAGGAATGGGGCAGGCACAGCTTAACATGGCAAATGTTTCTGTTCCTTAGCAAGCAATCTAGTACTCCACATTGTAGGCTGGACCTGAACCTGATCCTTCTGTCCATGCCTCTCTGTTGACCCAGGTAACAGAGGAGACATCTTTGTCTCTTAAGAGGTGGAGGATGGAGGTGCAGAACCCCCTCTGAAGAGGTAGGGCTAGATCCAGTGTCTCGCACCTCTTTGGCAGAGTGGGTGGAGAAAGAGGCCCAATGGAAAGATCTGAGACTGACTCTGACAGCTGTGGAGAGGGAAGGAGAGGCTGGTGGCTCATGTCATTGGAACTGGCAAGGTGTGAGAGCAGATGGAATGGTGGGAACTGAACCGGAATCCTCAGCATCAGATAGCCCTGGCTCAGGCAGTGACCTCTCTAGCTCACTGGAGCACAGCTGTCAACTTACAGATTGGAAAATAAGGGATCAGCAGCCTCACCCAGTGGCACAGCACCAGAAATCGGTTCTGTGCATGTCCAGACCATAGTTGCCAAGTCTCCTGCTGAAAAATGTGGGATCAGCAGCGGCACGGCACTGGAAGTCACTTCTACGCATGTCCGGACATGCATAGAAGCGACTTCCAGTGCTGGCGCTGCCCGATTTTCGCTGCCCAGACGTGGGAGGAGCGGCACCGGAAGTCGCTTCTATGCGTGTCTGGACATGCATAGAAGCGACTTCTGGTGCTGCTCTGCCCGATTTCCGGTGCCCATACATGGGCAGAGCGGCACCCGAAATACAGCCTCTGGCAGGTAGGAAATCCAGGGGATTTCTGGGATTTTTTTTCCATTCGGGAGAACAGTGGGAAATGGATTAAAATCCAGGGGTTTCCCACGAAAAATGGGAGACTTGGTAGCTATGGTCCAGACATGCGCAGAAGCGACTTCCGGTGCCGGGCTGCCTGTGTACACATATCTGGGCACCAGAAATCGGTTCTGCGCATGCCCGGGCATGCACAGAGGCGATTTCCGGCAGCACTCGGAAAGTGAGTGAGCAGCCAGCCGCTGAGCGAGGCGTTTTACCGGGTGGCGGCTGGATGTTGCTTGCAGGGGGGGCACCAAGTGGAGCCTCCCTGGCCAACAGGGAGGGAGAGGAGCTGCTTTGAAACCCGGGAAATTTACGGGATATCTACAATCCAGGATAGCAGCGGGAAACGGATTGAAATAAGGGGGTTTCCCGTGAAAAACTGGAATGTTGACAGCTATGCACTGGAGACATCTTCTGGGTCCTCTGTAATTCTGGGCAACATCCTAACTCAGTCAGCCCATTATTTGTCTCATGTGGCAAATTTATGAAAGGTACATGAATTAGGTAAGTTATGTTGTCAATACACAATTCTACTCCATTCATTTTAATGCACAGAAAACACAATAGAGAATGGGGCTGGGGACATAATCAATTGCATAACATTTGTGGAATGAAAGCAACAAGGCAGTGAATACCAATTGTATTTCTGCTAGATTGATTTCCATTCCAAACCATGGGACAAATATACAAACAGTGGCAATTTCCACTCCTATTTTCTTGGGATTTGCTGATATCCCTACTCCTACTTACATTTCACACACACATATGAATATTCATATATGCATCCCTGTGATGTATGTTATGATTGTTGTGATTGACCACCATGTCCTGGGTTCAAATGCCCATTTGGCCATAAATCCCACTTGGGTTAACTTAACTCACTGGGTTGTTTTGAGGATAAAAATGGGTATACATAATAATAAATAAAATACATAATGATAAATTGTATGGTTATAACATAGCTGCCAAGTTATCCCTTTTTTTCAGGGATTTTCCATTATGCTGAATAGGCTTCCTCGCGAGAAAAGGGAAAACTTGGCAGCTATGGGCTATAAGGATGGCTGCACCCAAACAGCTGCTCCAAGCAGCTAGAAAATAATTTTAAACGGAAAAAAACATAGAAAGACAGAAAACCCTTGGGCCACCTCCTAAGTGCTTTATACTCTATTCCCCTACATTTTGAAAGTGCATAGATTATTTTAAGCATTTGCCCTAAAAACATCTGCATGGATATTTGACAGAGTGAATTTACTGGTCAGATTAAGACCATTTGGCCCATTGCTTTTGTTAAGACCAGCATGCCAGGAAAGGAATTTGAAAGAGGTAATTGGGTATGTGCACATGATGGCCAATCATCTGTCCTCTCCTGCCTCCCAACCCCCAACAAAACAAAACAAAACAAAACACAAAACCCTATTGATCATTTGGTTTCACTTTGTTTTCAGCTGGTTGCCAGAAAAATTCTTTTTTTAAAAAAAAGCACACCACTGTTCCTTAGGTGAATAACCTGAGCTCTACCCCTAGATATGCCAAAGTTGTTAGGTTCTGTGACCCTAGACCTAGGGCCAGTTTCAGCTTTTAGGGGTCTTATCTGGCCTTATTTAACTTATATGCAGAATTCATCATGCGAAAGGCTGGACTAGATGAATCCCAAGCCGGAATTAAGATTGCCGGAAGAAATATCAACAACCTCAGATATGCAGATGACACAACCTTGATGGCAGAAAGTGAGGAGGAATTAAAGAACCTTTTAATGAGGGTGAAAGAGGAGAGCACAAAATATGGTCTGAAGCTCAACATCAAAAAAACCAAGATCATGGCCACTGGTCCCATCACCTCCTGGCAAATAGAAGGGGAAGAAATGGAGGCAGTGAGAGATTTTACTTTCTTGGGCTCCTTGATCACTGCAGATGGTGACAGCAGTCACGAAATTAAAAGACGCCTGCTTCTTGGGAGAAAAGCAATGACAAACCTAGACAGCATCTTGAAAAGCAGAGACATCACCTTGCCGACAAAGGTCCGTATAGTTAAAGCTATGGTTTTCCCAGTAGTGATGTATGGAAGTGAGAGCTGGACCATCAAGAAGGCTGATCGCCGAAGAATTGATGCTTTTGAATTATGGTGCTGGAGGAGACTCTTGAGAGTCCCATGGACTGCAAGAAGATCAAACCTATCCATTCTTAAGGAAATCAGCCCTGAGTGCTCACTGGAAGGACAGATCGTGAAGCTGAGGCTCCAATACTTTGGCCACCTCATGAGAAGAGAAGAATCCTTGGAAAAGACCTTGATGTTGGGAAAGATGGAGGGAACTAGGAGAAGAGGACGACAGAGGACGAGATGGTTGGACAGTGTTCTCGAAGCTACCAACATGAGTTTGACCAAACTGCGGGAGGCAGTGCAAGACAGGAGTGCCTGGCGTGCTATGGTCCATGGGGTCACGAAGAGTCGGACACGACTAAACGACTAAACAACAACAACATCTGGCCTTGGCAGTTCAAATACAGTAAGCAACCACCAAGCAGCTTGGTCTAGCCATCATTTGAATTGCACAGTGTAGTATCACATCACTCCAGAGTATTTTTGAAAATAAACATGGCAGCTACTGCTGGGAGCTTTAAAATGGGGAGGGGGCACACAGCTGGCATTAGCAGTGGGTCCTGCCAAGCCATTGGGACCTTGGCAACTTCCCAATAATGCCAGATACTTTTGTCAGCCCTGTCTGGACCTATTACCCAAACCTGTGCTGCCAGACACAACAAAAACTGTTCATCTGTGTCCATGGCTCCACTGCTGAACTGATTCTGGGCCGTGTCCCCTCAGGGGATCCTCAGAAGAACTGCAAAATCTTTCTTTGGAAAGTTGGCAGCCTTATTTATGAACACCAATGGCAATGAAAAAATGGAATCACTGATGGGGGCAGGGGAGAGGAAGATCAACTCCAGGTGCCAGAAATGTGAGCCTAACACATATTGGAGATTTCCTTCTTCAAGAATGTGATTTTAACACCAGACTCAAAAGAGAGCAGGGCAATTAAAGGCACAGAAGTCCTGTCCTCTATTGAGTCTGGCAACCCTATCCACAAACATTTCATAATTGTATTTGAATTCTGAGAAGCACTGCAAGCATTTATGCCAATCTACTTTTCTCTGACCAATCTGGTCTCTGGAGACAATCCTAATCAAGAAATATAGCTATGGAAAAAATGCCCCTCTCATGCAGAAAAACCATGCAGCTTATCAGATTACTGGAAAGCCAGCCCAACATGGAAGGCTCCTCCTTGAACCTTCTTGCCTTAAGTCTTCACCCCTTGTTCCCATATTTGGCCATCTTTGGTCAATGATGTGAGCAATGCATGGCACAAAGGAAAACACAAGCTCATACATCTTCTTGGCATTACAAGAAACGACAATTTATGTTCAACACAATGGAAATATTGATGGTTATAGAAAGAACTGGCTGGAACAAAGCTTAATGAAGCAGACATCTCATGATCATAATCAATGCACTGAGTAACCAACAAGGCAAGTTTACATGGCCAACAAGGGAATTAGCAGCATTTCAGTTGCCTGAATTGAAGGGAACAAATGAAAATAAAAATAAAAATAATGGGCTGCCAAAGCTCTATGTCTCCTCTATGCTGTAACTGCATACTAAAATTCAGAAATAGCTGCTAGCTATTTTCTTCAATTGACCGCTTGAGTGAAAAGCAAATGTAGAAACACTTAAAGTAGTTCAGAAATTTTTTACCCCTATTATCTCAGTTTTGGGGTGTTTTTTTAATGTTATAAAAATCAGAAGAACGTGATACATTGTATTAAACAAAATACAGTGCACATTCCTATTATACTTGTATAATGGGAAAAAGTGTTTTTTTTTTTGTTCTTTTTTCAGATTAGGTTGTGCTGATGTGAGTCAGTAACATAGTATATAAGAAAATCAAATGATTCCTTCCCCCTTTCCTTGCCTATGGCCAAATACACTACTTTTGCCTGGATAAAACAAAAAGAAGTAATGTATCAAAATTCAGGAAATGGTTTACAATGTAATGGTATGGAAACATGGGCCATGATGCAATTAAAAAGCACACACACACACACACACACACACACACACACACACACACAAAATTAAGCACTTGATTTCAAAGGGAAACTTAAGCAAGTGCTTAAAACTAGCCCATTGAAATCAATGGGGCTTAGACTAAAATGGAAAATGTACTTACTCGGGAGCAAGCCCCATTGAATGAACACAGGGCTTGCTTCTGAGTAATCATGCACAGATTTGTTTTGTACCAAGTGTGTTGGTGCATTATGCCCTCAGTTTTTTAGGAGTGGGTATGTCACAGGAGTTGAAACAATTTCTTTGCCTGACCCTTTAATCAGGCATACAAGTTTAACGACCAAAGCAATGCACAATAAAAGGATCTGGCTTACACCAATTAAATGAAAAGGTTTGTGGCATCCTAAGTCAAGTGCAATTGCAAACATAATCAAATCATGTTTCAGCAGGATCACCAAATGGCTCGTTATCTGCTCATTCACAAGATGGCAGCTCTACTGACATGCTCATCCTGACCATTTAAAAACAAAACAAAACTGGATAATTTCAAAGAAGTTCTTCAAAAGGATATGATTTCATGTAGATGCATTTGTAGGCTCTTTCGTATGTTATGATCACAAGTCACTGAAATAAATGGATCAGATGTGCAGTCAGAAAATGTAAGCATTGTCGCTTTGAATGTCAGTGGCAGTCCTCTCCAGTTCCTATCAGTCCTAGCCAGCATGGTCAACTGCCAGGGATGCAGGTTTTCCTACCTTGGTTTGTGCAAATTAAATGCATCCCACTAGGCACAAACTTGGACCTCTCAGATAACTTTGCCCGCATCTTTTTTTCCTGCATTCCCAGGCACAAAGCTAAAGATGGGTGCTTATTGAACCTGTATCACAGCTCATGAGTACTAACCATTATGCTGATTCTTTGCCTCTACAGTCAGAGGCAACATGGCTCAGAATATCAGTTTCTGGGAAGCACGGGAGGCGAGAATACTGTTGTGCTTAGGTCTTGCTTGCACACTTCACATGAACATCTATTAGGCCCAATTACTCATGAATATGGTGGCAAATATCATTGTAGCCTTGGAAATTTAAGGTTAGTATTGCTTGCCATCAACACTTTTCAGCAGGTTTCTGCACGGAGACCACAGCAGAGTCTCCTTTAACTTAGTTTCTTTTAAAGCATCTAATCTTTTAAAAAAGTCATTACTATTAAAAGTCTGCCTTCTTGAAATTTGCATTTTCTTTCATTCTTTATATTTACGTGGCTGCAGTGTTTGATCCTATCAGAGAACTAGACTTTCCCGTTTCTAATTTGATTTCCCCTGCAGCAAGTCTTATTAATTTCTTCTATATAATATACTGAATGACCCCGTGACTTTCCCCCCTCTCTAATGCATTTTGTGCTGTCTTCTTCAAAATATTCCAGTAGCTTTCACAGCTCAATGCTAGTTCATTTTATTCTAGAATCTCCTTGTCATTTTATTGTTCAATGGGCAACAGGAAGGACTATTTGAGGAGGGGACTGCCAGTCAAAATAGACAATACTGGTATAGATTTTACAAATTGTCTTTCTGGCATAAGGCAGCTCCCTTTGTTCCTAGGACATCAATAAGGTGCTGTCTTTATTGTATGTTTTTAGTACATCAAAAATAGTTATCGGGAAAATATCTGTGAAATTTCACACTACTGTGTTTTACATTATTATTGTTTTACTAGGGACCTGCCCTGTTCACATTGCTCACCAATCTCACCTATCCCTTAGGTAAAGGTAAAGGGACCCCTAACCATTAGGTCCAGTCGCGGACGACTCTGGGGTTGCGGCGCTTTACTGGCCGAGGGAGCCAGCCTACGGCTTCTGGGTCATGTGGCCAGCATGACTAAGCCGCTTCTGGCAAACCAGAGGAGCACACAGAAATGCTGTTTACCTTCCCGCTGTAGCGGTACCTATTCATCTACTTGCACTTTGACGTGCTTTCGAACTGCTAGGTGGGCAGGAGCAGGGACCAAGCAACGGGAGCTCACCCCATTGTGGGGATTCAAACCGCCGACCTTCTGATTGGCAAGCCCTAGCCTCAGTGGTTTAACCCACAGCGCCACCTGCACCACCAATCCCATACCCCCGGACAACTACCCCTCCCTTTACACCTCACCCAAACCTGCCATTCTCTTACAGTTGCTTCAAGCCCCAGAGCTCCTTCAAGCCACCTTCCCCTCACAGCAGGCTCATCTTATGTTCTTCCATTCTTATGCTTTTCAGAAGTGTACTTTATGGGTTTTATTGTATGCTATACGATGAGCCTATAGCACAGGGGTGAGAACTCTCAGACTGAGGTGGAGTGGATGAATGTGGCCAACTAGACCTCTTCAGCCAACCCTTGGGAATTTCTGAGGGCACACCCATCTCCAGTCCTGCTCCATGTCCTTCTCAAATGACTGAAATATGTCCTTTAACTGTGATAATGCCTCTTGGTTACCTTGATGGAATATGGAGAGACGTGGAGGGAGGGGAGGGGGGGGGCTTTGGTTTCTGCATGGTGAAAAGTATCCTACTGTAGAAAGGTAAGAGTCACATCTATTGCTCTGCTCGCTTTTGCCTCTGACCCAAACCAGAACTTCCAGAAGTTTGCTTGGGAAGGAATACAACCCTCAGACTGAAAAGGTCTCCCTGTCTCTGATACAGAGAAAATATGTTATTGGGTGACTAATAAACACAGTGATTTTGCAGAGCAGCTGTACCTGTCAGATAGCTGCTTTGGGCAACCACACCTTCCAAAACTGAGCTGAAAGATTGAGGCAAACTGTAGGCGCACAGAGTTTAATTTGTAAGCAAGCATAGTATCCGAGACTGGGCAAAGCCAATATCAAAGTGTCTACTCCTTTTTACTATGAAATCTTCTTGAAGCCTATAGGATCTTCAGCAGTATATGTAATGCAACCAGTAATAGTATGTGCACTTAATTACTACACCTATCTAGTCTGAATAATTTAGGTACAATGTGTTTTGCATGCTGTGACTGCTCTAATTGGTCACAGACATTGCTTATGCTCCCAAGCTCTTTCATGCAGTCCTTTTCACTACATGCATTATTCAGCATTTGGTGGCAATAGTTGAAAGTCACTCATTATGCAAAAAAGATAGCAAACCCCAAATTCAGAAGGATTAAGCCGGAAACAGTTCCATGCTTTCGATGTAAAATAATCAAATGAGTCTCTGGTCACCCATAGAAACAGGATTCCTTCCCTTCCCTGCCCCGCATTCTTCTGCTTACAGATCACTTGCGTCCACCGACAAATTGTAAGTCCTATTAGCAGGTCCTTCTGGTGCCAAAATGGTTTGCAGAAGTACAATAAAAATTAAGGGGAACCTAAATGGAAGTCAGGGGCACTCAAAATACCTAGTTGATGACTGAGCATGCTCAGAGGACATAGAAAGTTGACTGGCTGTTGGAGGGAGAGCAGAATGGAAAACCAGGAAATATCCTGGATGGGGGCAAGGCTGGCTTACTGGAAAGCTGAATGGGAGGACTGCACAGTATAATGTTCGTTATGGGCCCCTGCTTGGCTAAAATATTTGAAGAATTTAAGAGGAATAAAGAATAGTATTGATAAAGCCAATTTTATCTGGGCACATTTTACATGTTTATAAAATAACCTTGTGTGTTTTTTCTAAAGCCTTCACCTTTCCTCTGTCATCATGATCTAGGCTCCAGAGGCAATGTAAGAGCAGAGGGAAAGAAAAGGGCTTCCCATGGTTGTTAGGAAGCTGAGGGGAGCCAATTTTCTTTTGAATTAGGCAGAGTGAGGTACCTCAAGAAGCAGGTACTGGGAGTGGGGATAGAGTAATGGTGAGGTGTTGGCCTACCCTGAATGACCTAAGCCAGGCACCCACAAACTGCGGCCCTCCAGATGTTTTGGCCTACAACTCCCATGAACCCTAGCTAACAGGACCAGTGGTCAGGGATGATTGGAATTGTAGTCCAAAACATCTGGAGGGCCGAAGTTTGGGGATGCCTGACCTAAGCTAACCTGCTGCCCTCAGATTTGGTGGAGGGTGCTGTCCGGTTGATAGTGCTGAAGTAACAGTCAACTGCCACCCTGGGTGGGAACTAGGAGAATTCATTTTCCTTGAGCCAGCCCTGGTAAGAAGAGATGTCACAGCATTTTGTTGACAATAACTAACAGTCCTAATGGTTTACACGCCAGCTAACAGTGAAGGGGGGTGTACCAAGGTGTAGAAACAGACATGGATAAGCTGTGGCCCTCCATATATTGTTGGACTACAACTCCCATCAACCCCCACCAGCATAGCCAATGGGCAGGGAAGATGGGATCTGTAGTCTGGAGGGCCACAGCATAGCCACTTTAAAGAACTCTTCAAAAGTGGTTTACCTGGCAGAGCGGCTTCACGTGACAAATGTCTGCCAGTGACTGACACTTCCATTTGTACTTAGCAGTTCTAATGTGTTCTAGCTGTCCACCTCATCTGGAAAGCCACACATGCTGAATGCTGCAAAATTGACTTTATTTTGTCAGAAACAAAGAGAGAGATGAGTTTCCCAGTGAAAATAGGCCACCTCTTCCCCATTCTGCGGAATGCACTGATGTTGATCAGTGTTATTTCTTTGTTCCTTGCTAAAAAAATGAGCAACAAAATGTTTTATAGCGGCGATTCTAAATGGATCACCCAGAAATAATAATATAACCAAGAGCAGCTGACATACGTATGTATGATATCACTGAATTAATTGTAGTTTATATTGCCTGTGTTTGCTGCTGCAGTTTTTTTTTTTTTTGGGTGGGATTTATTTATATTTTTCCAAAGTCTGCTGTTCCATTCTATTTGACCTTAATTAGTATAATTGATAATAGCTTTAGAACTGCATGCCATTTTAATCATGTAGTTACATCTTTCCTGACAGAAGAAAAATGAAGAAGCAGCTGGGAGCCATCTATTAATAGTTAGGCAACAGAAAGTTAGAGCAGCAAAGCTCTTCTTTGTGGGGAGACTGGGTCTTCTACAGGATAAGTAATGAACAACTAGTATATTTTAAAGAGGGACACAGTGATCTCTCCAAGGATATGAAGAACAACAGGAGTGAAGATCAATGTACAGTGGGAATTTGATATCATTAGAGAGGTGTGTGGCTAGAAATTGAGACAGCAATTCAGGAAGATAATTCATGCCATGACATTTTCATTCCCCTCGGACTCAATGCATTGCACATGCAGCCACTCAACAGTTTTTAAGGATTTGGAGAACCATGGGGATCAACCAACACAAAATATTCAAAATCACATTCTTTACTACAGTGATTTTTATACTGAAGCCCATAATTTATGCTTAACAAAGGAATATATTTTAGCAAGGTCCCTCTGTATAATTGGGAAAAAAAAGAAAGAAAGTTATCAGCTGCATTTCTGGGTAGGGATTTATATGGAGAAATGAGTCTTTTGGTCTGTGATTCAGAAAAAGCCTGGCCCTAGGTGGGAGAAATAAAGTGGGAGAATTTCAGAGCAGGGAACAAAAATGTCCCATTTGACTGTCCAGCATTTCCTTTAAGTGTTATCTTCTTGAAGGTTTCTCCGTTGCCGCTAAAAGTTGCTCTCCCTGGGTTTCCAGGGATGTGGATCTTTTGCAACAAAGGGAACCTCTTGCTCACCAGGTGGGTTTTATCCATCTCTAACTGATCTAGCAAAAAGAATAGTCTGCCCATGGCACGTTTTTCTCACACCATACTGGGAGAAAGAAAGATGTCCGCGTAAGTGCCAATTACAGATGAAATATCATGTCCCCCTGTGTTTCTCTATGACAGGATAGCCGAGGAGCCTGGTGCTTTCTGTTTTGTTTTTAGAAGTAATTGATCGAATTCATATGAAACAATATTTCTTAACCTGTGCTCTCAAATAAAGCTTGATCACATACTCATATATATATATATATATATATATATATATATATATATATATATATAGAAAAGACACTGTACCAAAAACCAATTGCTGCATTTTCTTTTTGCTGTGCTTTTTGGGGGGTAGAGACTGGGAGCTATTTGATTCCTGATGCATGAGTTGAGACGACATCAATCATAGCCCTGGTCACACTGTGAAATATGGAGATGATGATTCAGGTGCTTGATGTGAACATTCACCTCCATCCCTGCAAAGCCCTTGGTCACAGCTTTGGTATTCTGTAGGAATGAGGGCAAGGAATCCGGAAGGGAAATGGCCAGGATGCAAGTGAAGGAAAGATCACCAACAGTCTGACCACCACCTCCTCTCAGTGCCATCTGGCAAAACCTGTTCTTTTGGGGGTTGGGGGGTGGAGTTTGATTGTTTTCACGCCATTGTTGCAATTTAGCCCTTCCGGGGATGTGAAAGAGCCTTCAAAATCACATTGTGTGATATGTTTGCAAGTTACCTTGAGGATAAAATAACTCCCGCCAGCTGTGACTTGGATATTATGTTTGGAGGGCAACCTATGGAGGTGGCCAGATATTAGTCTGCCCTATATTGATAAGTAATTGGACATGCCTGTGCTCAACCCCTGCCCTTCTTGGGTCATATCACTGAGAAGGAAGAGTCTGACTGGCTGGGCTCGGGTAGTGATAAATGGGGGAGAGAGGGAGAGAGAGAGAGAGAGAGAGAGAGAGAGAGAGAGAGAGAGAGAGAGAGAGAGAGAGAGAGAGAGAGAGAGTACTTAGTCTCCTATATAAGCACTACTATGGCCCATGTGAGGTGGGGCAAAATTTCAGAAGCACCCTCACAACACCAGCATCATTGCTGCTTTCCAGTATGCACCTGAAACTGGGAGGTGGTGAAGTTAGGAAAGCATGATTGCTTTCATTGAACCACCACCACCATTTCCAATGGAGGCACCGTCCTGCCCCATAGTCCTTTCTCGTAAAGCAATAGTGATGCTAGTGTTGGGAGAATGCCTTTTCACCACCCAAAAGCCCTTGCTGGGTATGACTGCTTCTGAAAAAAATGTACGTTTGACCCAAAATATTATATATAATCCAGTTTTTAATATCCCCTTTTTGGCAATGTGTTTGAGGATGTGGATACAGTACAGTACAGCTGATTTTATGACGGTAGATTTGCTTTTGGTACAGAAGTGCCATCCTGAAAAATGATTTATGCCAGGGCAGAGACAGGAATAGTGGCATCTTGTTTTTGTTCCTGGATCTCTCAGCAGCTTTCAATCACCAGGCAAAAGCCTTTTTTGAAAAAAAAACAACCTTTGGGGCTTCTTAAGTTTTGTTGTTCTATTTTATTTTCATCCTGCTTTTATAGAGTTGCCATTTTAGCTCATTTCAATGTAGTTATTTTATGGTGCTGGTACTATTTTATTGGAAGCCACCCTGATAATATACAGGTGCACATCGTATAAATCTAAGAGGTCAATAACAAATCCATACTAACACAGTTGGTTCTGGGTATTCTTAAGGCAGTGGTTGTCAATCTTTTTGGGTAGCATGGGTAACAGTCATAAAAGAGCTGCCACTGAGGACATGTCATAACACAAAATTAGAGAGTACACTTCTTGCTTCATGCCCTACAGGACAACCTCATCCTTACTACGGGAAGTAAGCTATATTCTGCCGATCCCAATTCTGGAGTTTGCACGATGTTGATTTCTATGCACACCCCCCCCCTTCACAATACAAATTTTTATCTTATTTCACACGATAAAGGGAATCTATTCAAATCCTGCTATTTCACTGGAATGAGAAATGACATTTGTATGTGTGAACTTCAGAAACAGCCACTTCCTTCCTCTTGGACTCCTTCAGCAACAATCTCTCTCTATGGAAAGCTGCAAGATTCTTCATGCTCTAGATCTCACCCTGTCCAAATATATCAGAGATGAATGGATGAATGGATGCTTTTAAACTTTTGCTCTCACTTGAACCCATTTGTGTCTTAAAGGTTTGGAAACAGGCAACATTGGTAAACTACTCCGTTGTAGCATTCCATAAAGTGATGGTGGAAAGCAAATTAAGCAAAGTGCATAGTTAGCTTTGCAAAGTGCCTTTTCTTTTCTGAGGGGGTGTTCAAGTATCAAGAGACAGCTCACGGGTAAAGGTTCCCTGCCACAAAGAATAGGAAGTGAGATGGCAGCAGCAGAAACAGCATTTTTAAGACACCACTGTGTGATTACCAAACTAGCAATTTAATGCCCATAGGGAAAGCAATACAACACAAGGGTGCAGAAAAAGTATGCAGTATATATAAATGTATCTGCAGATGAAGTTGATTGCTCAACTCATAACTGAAGTGAGTCACCCCAGGGGGACAGGAAAGTTACCTACCAACATTCACACTTTTTTTAAAAAAAAATTGGTTCAATATTCTGCAAAACAGTTGGCTGGTTATTACAGATCAATATTCAACTCCTTTCCTGATGATCAAAAACCACCATCCACCCCAAGTCCCAATTTCTTGTTTCCATCCTTGCTTCCCTTTACTACTCTGTCTATTATTCCATGAGCTATATTCAATGCTAATCGTACTTAAATTAGACACATTAAAGCTAATGGACACAAGTAACTTTGGTTCAATAATTTCAATGGGTCTACTCTAAGTAGGACTTAGTTGAGCACCACCCTCTGCCTTCAAACTCATGTCCTCCAATTCCCCTGTTGGTTTCTTCCCATCTTGGCATTCCTCTTCCATGCCTCTCCAGTCTTCAGCCCTCACAGCACAATCGACCTGTTTCCTACACAGTCTCTACCATGACTGAGCACATTCTGTGATGCTCCTTTCCCCATGCAACTTGAATGTTTGTGAGTTTATTTATTAAGCTTGGGGGAGCTCAAAGGCAATAATCACACACCCCCTTCATGGATTATTTATTTATTTGCCATCTATATTTAATGATTATTTAAAGTTTTGGTATCAGCATGTGGATAATGTCATTATATGCAGAGGGGGAAGTCAATTTGTTGTTTGTGGTTGTCAAACAATTGGAAGTTGGATAAATCCTTCCAACACATCACCAAGTCTACCACCGATCTACCAACTGCCCACCCCTGGTTTTATCACCAGGTGGCACTGGACTTAGGGCAGACCCACATCCTACATTAAAAAAAAACATCCAATACACATTTAAAGCACATGGCTTCTCTCAAAGAATCCTGGGAGCTGTAGGGTACTAGGTATTGTGGCTCTGTGAGGGGAAACGTCATTTCCCAGAATTCTTTAGGGAAGATATGTAGTTTATATATGCTTTAAATGTAGGGTGTGAATCTGTGAATCTGACTTTAGTTATATCTGCCTGCAGTGACAAATTCCATGGCTGTTTTGTTCTTGTTAGAAAAAGGCAATGTGGTGTTTTTCTACCTTCCTCTGAGTGTGGCCTCTGCACCTTCCATGTCACTCTGCCTTTCACTTTTATAAATATCAAGAAAGATGGGGGGCTGCTCAAGTTAACTTTATAGAAATGGAATAGTAAAGCAAATCTCCTCACTTCCCTCTACTATATCAGTTGTAGAGGAGGATAGCAGATCTTAATTGTGTTGCATGGCAGAAGTGTGGTTGACATAGGACTAAAATCATGACCCATATTTCAGCTCCAAAAGATTGTGCCAGTGATATATCTTTCATGCTATGAAGGGTAATTCAAATGGCTTACAATGTACATACAAGTAACTGAGTTATATATTGTTTTTCCCGATAAACAGGCAAAGTTTCAATGAAAACTATACCTTGCATACACAACTAAAGCATTTCTGTCAATAAAAAATGCCACAGAGGTCTTTATGGAGAGAGGAAGTGAAGAACTAGATGGGGAACCCAAGGCGGCTAGTTATGTAAGAATGGGAAAAAAATAAAAATGCCAACAATACTTCTTTGGATAAAAAAGGAGATTCACATGGGTACATATGGGATATCACACAATTACTCAAACCTTCCATAAAATCTGTTTCCAATCCAATGACAACTAAGTGCTTCTTTTTTTGGTATTATAGACAACAGACCAAGTGTAAGAAATCTCCTTGATATTGTGCACTACTGCAGTCTAATTAATTGAAACCCTCCCAATTTTCAAGCAGTCACAATATACAGTATATAGAAGACCAGGAAAACACACACACAGGCAGCTTTTACATACTAGAAAGCACTAGAGAAGAGCTGGCAACTCTTGATTGTTGCAATGAGTTTGATTATAATTAATCACAATTAAATCTGAACAAAACAATGTATGTCAGCATGGTTTTTGAGCAGAGATTTGACAAGTATAATGAATAAAAGGATGAGAGCTTGAAGAAAACAAAACAAGTGTAGAAAAGAGAACAGAGATTAATCCACCCAGAAATGCATCCTGTATGAAATGAAATATTTATCCTATTCACATATACTAAATAGAATGACTGCAAAAAGATTGGTTATATTCAGCTTTCCTGAGGGGCAAACTACACACATGCAAATATATGTATTGATGCTCAGACAGATTTTCTTTTTCAGTGCATAGAGGCCTCAGGAGAGAGCAATTCCAAGCAGATGAGTAGGAATAAGCGAGTTCTTAACCTTCCCAGATGCTACTCTTTTCCCCATTCAAAATGGCTTCCCTAAGTTCAAACTTTATTGGGGATAGGGAAGCATCTTAAGGGAGTAAGAATAGCCAGTAGGGAAATGGTTAACCTCAAAGCCACCTTACAAGGTGGTGGCGGTAATTATGTAGACTGTTTATTTATAGCTTAATGACAATAATCTCTAAGCAGTGTACAAGGAACACAACACAGTGGAACCAAGAGCTAGTGAAAACTCTAACATCAGAATTCAGTTGAAATGCTTACTGCATAAAAAAAAAATCTTCAGTAGACACTGGAAATTCAACAGGAAGGGGGCCTGTCTGATCTCCAGTGGGAATTCTATAAAATTAGGCCCACAATGCTGAAGCACAGCTTCTTGGGGATACAAGTCATGCATCCGAGACATGTCTTATCCATTAACACTCCTGATTTGACTGGGACATCCTGGTGTTACAGAAGCCATCCCAGCTTCTGAATGGATGTCCTATTTTTGGTGCTAAGCTCTTGTGCAAGTCAGGTGGCTTCTGTGAGAGCTGGGCACCAAAAGATACACTGAGCAGGAGCCCATGGAGGGGGAGGAGAGGGAACTGCTGGTGAGACAGGTCAGGTCACCCCTGCTGGACCCAGGCACCATACCTCCTCTGCCCAATGCTACCCCCATTGGAGAAGAATATGACAATGAAGACAAGGAAAACAATGAGGACAGGGAAGAAAGGGAGGAGGAGGAGCTGGAGGTGCCGGTCTGGCGTTCACTGAGGGAGCCAAGACAGGGGACCGGGGCACGGAAGACCCAGTTGGCTCATACAGCACCAAACAACATGCACCCCAATTTTAATCGGTGGAATGTTGGAAGGTATGACAAGTGATATGACACTATCAGCAAGTCCCCCCAAACCCTCAGTGATCAGGCAGGGATATTAGGGATCAGGTAGCTCCTGAAGTATCCCGGGCACAGGGGATTGTAAGTTAATACAATAATTTTGACCCTTGTAGTTCTGTGCTGCCAGCAACAGCAGAGCTCAGTGGGGGGAGAAGCCAGCCAACCAGCTGAGACTCAGGGAGGTACTTGCCTGGAGGCAGAGTCCATATACAAGGCTCAGTCCAGTCCTAAGGTCAGGAGTATCTTAGCTCATGTAGTCAGACAATCCAGGGGTCAAGAAAGCTGAAAGTTCAAGGTCCAAGGTCATGAGAAGCAAGAAGAAGCAAGGTCTGGCCAGGAACAATGAATGTTGCTTCCAGCAACTGAATAAGACTGGAAACCCTGCTTAAGAAAGCTGGAGCCAGCTGGTTCTCACCAGGAGCAAGAAGTCTGATCAGCAGCAAGTTGAGTCACTTTGCCTTCTGTTCCTTCAGACTGCTGCTCAGCAGGTGAAGCCACCTCCTGACCCATGACAAACCTGCCTGAACCCAATATTGTGACATTTGCCTGCTTCTTAAATGTCTGCTAAAGTGAAGCAGTGTATAGATGACCATGACTGGCTTTCTATAATTCTCTGGTGCTTTTGCCCCACCCTGAGTTAGTGACTGCTATGACCCATCCCTCCACATTTGTTGCCATTCCTTTCTGGCTCTTTGTTTAGGGAAGTAGATAGTTAATGTATTCTCGCAATCTGAACAGCTTATTTATGCCGATAATGGTGCTGTTTCAAACAGGTCAATAAAACATGCACCACTCTCTTTAGAGTTATTCATTTTCTCTCGGGAAAATTGTCTCACTTGTTTTTAAAATGGCATTATTTGCAAACCCGTGAAGCCAATCTCTGGCGTGTAATTTCATACCTTAAAATCAAGATTAATCATATATACGCACACTGCACTCAGCCCCACAGAGAAACTGACTACAGTTTATCACATATTAATAACAATAATAATAATAAATGTAAACCCTCACACAGACTGAACATTATGGGGCTAAATTTAGTATCTCACATTACTGTGGGCTGTAGCAAGACTCTGGCGTTTGACTTATTTCTTTCTTTGAGTTCTATTCTAGGAGCAAACAGCCAGTTCTTAATCTGCAGTAAAGTATGTTATTTATTCATATATTAAAAGATGTTCCTATCAAAACACAGTAAAAGAGGCTGTGTATAAACAAACAAACAAACAAACAAACAAACAAAAAGGTATTTATTTATTTATCACCCTGAACAGTCTGGTGTCAGCATCAAAGCTGGCTTTCTCACAGCTAGCTCCTAGATTCAGAGCATTTAAGAACTAGTTTAAAATCACAAGTCCCAATAGAAATCCTTGGAGGCCTGGATGTATTGAGAGTTATCTGGTCTGGACCAAAATCACATTCTTCTGAGACACACATCTGCATCTCTATGACATGCATGTTGGGAAGAATAAAATGCCATAGAATCCTTCTAGTATAAATTTGTTAACACTTTAATCTACAAGATTTGGAGCTTTGTGGTTTATGTACAAAAGTCATGCTGTGAGGCTACACAAGATTATTACACAATTCACTGTCGCCTGTTTTAGAATCTGATGATTCATTTAAATAAGAAATAGGACATAGTGAAATATTAAGGGCAGCATAGATTATAATAATATATTTATATTTAAGTTGTTTTTCCTAAACAAACTATGTTGAATTCTTTGCTAAAGTAACTTTTTCTTTTTCTTTTGACTTGATGGAGGAAAAACAATGAAGAGTCTATTATAACCTAGTTTAGATAGCATGCATGAATAAGCAAAGATGCAAAATTGATGGATTATCTGTTAACAGCTTCCCTGATGAACCAAAGAACCAAACATAAACACAAATGAGATGGTTGTTGGGGAAAAAAAAAAAACAAAGAAGGATCCATCTCCAAACCAGTCATCCTATTCCACGTCTCATTAAGGCATTCTGCAGCCATCTGTCTTTCTGGGTTTCCCCCTCCACTGACTTTTTTTTTTTTACAGACATGCAAGGTGGTTAATAAACTATGTTTTATTTCAACTTCTGCAAAGTATATAATTAGATTAGCTTTTATTTAAAGTTGAAAAGTGTGCAGTTTTCGCCCCCCCCCATCCCAGTTAAAAACCAAAGCTCCTTGGTAGGAAAGAAATTAAAGTGTGTCATCAGAACACAAGGTTCTATTCTTGATGGAGCGTAAATAGAGGTGGGGTGAATTCCTCCACTCAGGTTTAGAAGTAGATTTGGAAAACTAAACTATCCCATTGCCCCAAACTCAGAAAAAATAGGGACACCCCATTGAATCCTACACAGTGAAACCAAAATATATGGAGCTGAAAGATATTAGCTGAAGGCTACGGAACCACGACGGCAGCAACATCTTTAGTTGAATTTAAGTGCAAATAAATCCTCTCCAAAGATATGTACGGAAATCAAATGAATTTAATCTGGGGGAATGCTCATGATTTCCAATGCCTCATTGCACATTCCAACTGCAACCTGAAAAACAGGAGGTCAACACCAGAGTACTTGTCAGCTGCAACAGGAATGGCTTGCAATGTCAAAATAAAACTGTAGCTTTTTTTATGTCCAGTTGGCACAACAGAGCAGTCACTACTGCATCTTAAGCATTTCTTAGAAGCAGGCTTTTTGTCTGAGTGGGGAGATGGGTTTCATTATGAATAGCCCTTAATTTATCATGAGTAACCACACAAAAAATATGTTTACTGTATTTTGCTTTCCAAAGAATTTCCTGATGCTTTTCACCAGAAACCAGAACATCTACCATAGTCTATTTCACAGCACTCTGTTAGTCTGTAGAAATAGGGCTGTGGTTCTTGTTCCTCCACCCACTTCTGAATTTATTCCATCATTCAGGCCTCCACAACTTAACATTGAAGAATTTCCATTTTTTTACCAGCTAGTAATGAGCTGTGTGCATTCATGTTTAAGGAATAGACACAAAACTTCCTACTGGATATTGCCTCTTCCTTGGGCTGTCTTTCAAAATCCATGCATTCAGCTTCCCAATCACAATCAATGGATTATATGCATGTTGCTGAACTCTGCCTGCTCCCCAAATCTAGGCAAATCCATTTGCAAGACAAGGTGTATGAATTTTCATGCATTTTTAAAATCACTACTGTGTATGGCAATGGGATGAGCTGAACTTTAAAAGGGGGCGAAATAGAAACTGAAATTGAATAATTTATCCTTCCCTCAAAATCCAATACAGTGGCACCTCAGGTTATGAACTTAATACGTTCCGGGGGTCCGTTCTTAACCTGAAACCATCCTTAACCTGAGATACCACTTTAGCTAAAGGGGCCTGCCGCTGCCGCTACCACACGATTTCTCTTCTCATCCTGAGGTAAAGTTCTTAACCCGAGGAACTACCTTAACCCGAGGTACTACTTCTGGGTTAGCAGAGTCTGTAACCCGAGGTGTTCGTAACCTGAGGTACCACTGTACTAAATATGGAAACTGTGATTCCCTACCTGTGTCTCTTCCTCCTTTCCCTCTACTTCCAAGTGCAGAAATCTTAGGCCTCTAGATCTAGCATGTTCAGTTCACTTTCCCCAGAGATGAAGAAGGCACAGGTGGCCACGAAGTGGCAACAGCAGTAGTCAACCATGGAGCTAGTAGAGAAGGGCAGCAGTAGTAGAGAGGGGCAGTGCTTGATTTGCTAGCATAGCTGGCAGTTCATATTTGAAGGTGCGATCAAAATGCTGCAAACACTCTCAAACCTCATTCTTCATTTTTTTTAATCTCACACATTTTTTAAAAACATCTTAGCCTGTCTCTCCAGCCGCTACAAAATGTGATATCTAATAATAACAGGTTGCAAATCACCATATGGCTCCAAGGCAACTGTCTCAAGGCACCTGTGTCCTTTATATGCATTCCTTGTACTATATGGCCCTGTATACCACCAATGTTTTGTAATCAGTTAACCTTAGCAAATGGAGTATGTCGAGCAAGTAAGCATTACTGTTTAAATCACATTGTATTACAGAGTACAAATAAAGATACAGACAAGATTGCATTTGTATCCCTAAATATGTGTAGACAAAGGGAAACCGAGAGCACTCTCCCATGTTTCTTGTACTCAGAGTAGACCCATGGAAATGAATGGGCACGACTAACTTGGGGCAACTGATTTCAGTGTGTCTTCTCTGAGTAAAACTCAGTTGGATACAAATCTGAAGCCGCCAACTGATATATATGCCATACAACTCTTAGCAATGACCTTCACTCCAACTAGGTTCCAGCAGTCTGTTAACTGAAACTTCAAGGGAGAAAGGTACTCCTTCTTTAGAGTGCAACAAGCCATTATTCAGAGAGACTGTATGCAATCAAATAATTAACTGCAAATTGGGTAATTTGCATAAACTACTCTACCAGCTCAATAAATGAGCTCACTATACTGAATTGTGGCACCAACTTTCATTTAATGACTTTTTAAAACCACAGAAGCATGTAATATACCCAATAAATTTTAATATGTTATTTTTGCTTAAAAGCAAGCAAACCAAAAGAAAAGCAATTAATTGATCCTGGTTTTGATGGTATTTTATATAAGCACAGTAAATATTTATTTGAGTACAGAATATGTAAACTTGTCCTCTCTGTAGACCACAGAAAATTTTGCTGCATTTAAACCTTTACCTACAGATCTATATTAAACTTTTCAGTTTCCTTCCTTCTGAAATCTTCTTGTATGGATCTGTAAGGTGTTCATGCCTGCCACTCCACTCCACAAGACCATAGTTTACTGCTCTTGCATTGTGAGTGTGTGCAGAGTAAGCAGACGTTTACACAGGGCCTGGTTAAAGTGAGTGAAATAATAAGAAAAAGCCCCTTTCTTTCACAAACAGTGTAACACTTCTCTTTCCCCCATGCTTTTTGCCATCTGTATGTCTCAAAGCTAGGGACCCAGGTGGCGCTGTGGTTAAACCACTGAGCCTAGGGCTTGCTGATCAGAAGGTCGGCGGTTCGAATCCCTGTGATGGGGTGAGCTCTCGTTGCTTGGTCCCAGCTCCTGCCAACCTAGCAGTTCGAACGCATGTCAAAATGCAAGTAGATAAATAGGAACTGCTACAGCAGGAAGGTAAACGGCGTTTCCATGTGCTGCTCTGGTTTGCCAGAAGCGGCTTTGTCATGCGGCCACATGACCTGGAAGCTATACGCTGGCTCCCTCGGCCAATAATGCGAGATGAGCGCGCAACCCCAGAGTCGGTCACGACTGGACCTAATGGTCAGGGGTCCCTTTACCTTTACCTTTATGTCTCAAAGCTAAGGACAGTAATCTCATTCTGTCAGCTGCTTTGGAGAAGAACCTTAAGAACTTCCTGTTTCCTGCTCCAGCCAGCCTAATTTTTGCTCCACTTAACATGCACACGGTAAGACATAATTCCCACTGGTTCCCAATGGTGGGATCCCATGTACCTGCAGAGTGTGTGTCAATATCACACCTATGACTGTGTCGGTTTCCTTTTCTACCTGATCATTGCTCTTCATGAAAGACATAGGGTTGTATCCAACCAAGTCATTCTCAAGGTAGATCCATTGAAACCAATGGATTTAAGCTCGTGGTGCCCATTGATTTCAGTGGGCCTACTCTCAGTATGTCTTAGTTGACTGCAGACTATAATTTTACAAAAGGGCCCCATAATGATTGAGTAGACCTGTTGTGACATTCATACACACACTGATGATGTGGGATAGCACTCAGTGTTGTGAGTTCCTTAATAGTAGTCATTCAGTGACAACATCTTCATGATAACAGCTCTTTATTTAAGGCAACAAGACAAGACTGACTCTAAGGACAGGATAGCTACATTTATAGGGACGGGAAACTAGCTAGAAAGGGATACATTTTGGAGGGAACAATATCAGGCAATCACAATGCTGCCTTTTGGAGGGAACCAATAAGACAGAGGATCCAAATACAGCAGCTTAAATGAACCAATAGTAGCTGTACCTTCTGGAACCAAAATGTAGTTGTTGTTGTTGTTTAGTTGTTTAGTCGTGTCCGACTCTTCATGACCCCATGGACCACAGCACGCCAGGCACTCCTGTCTTGCACTGCCTCCCACAGTTTGGTCAAACTCATGTTCGTAGCTTCGAGAACACTGTCCAACCATCTCGTCCTCTGTCGTCCCCTTCTCCTAGTGCCCTCAATCTTTCCCAACATCAGGGTCTTTTCCAAGGATTCTTCTCTTCTCATGAGGTGGCCAAAGTATTGGAGCCTCAGTTTCACGATCTGTCCTTCCAGTGAGCACTCAGGGCTGATTTCCTTAAGAATGGATAGGTTTGATCTTCTTGCAGTCCATGGGACTCTCAAGAGTCTCCTCCAGCACCATAATTCAAAAGGCAGTTACTTTACCCTAAAGCAAATACTGTACAGACAATAGTAATACAGATATAAAATCCTTTGACTCAATACACAACACTCAGGGCAGCAGTTTCCATGCTTCTATGTCTGTCTGAGGCCACATCCGCACCGTGCACTGACAGCATTCTTATAGCACTTCCCCTAAATAATAATGGGTACTGTAGCTTGTTATGTGTGCTACGAGTTGCAGAACAGAGGTGTCCTAACATCTCCCAGCACCAAACACCACACACTTTTGGAACAGGCATGACTGTTTAAGCAGTTTGATGTTGCTTTAAATGTATGGAGTGGATTTGCTTCATGTGTCTGTGTCAAAGATTCAGGAGTTGTAATTTTGTGCAGAATTATAGTTAAAAAAACAAAACCAAGCTACAAACATTGAAAAAACCTTCTCTGTTTGGTGCCATGCATCTTCCAAATGCCTCTCTATAAACACAAACAATCTGGAAACCCAGAGATGCATGCTATGAGCAGAGAATCTGGGAATGTATGATTTACCAGCCTCCTCTCAAATGGGTGCAGTTATGAAGCTAGTAAATAACTGCACTTTTCTGCTGGAAATCCTGGTTTGTAAAGCTGTCACCATTTGCACTTGGTTGATAGCACTGGGGAAATGACCGCTCACAGCACAACAAGAATGCAGATGAAATTGCTTTGACTATAGGTGCCTGGGGAGCTTGCTAAACATTTTATACAGCAGCCACATCCTGTCACTTTCCTCAACAGCCAGGAATAGCTGCTCTATCATATAGACCTCATAGTGCCCATTTTTCAGGCTGCTCATCTCAGGTGTACTCAGGCAAGATGATGTGGTAAGGACAGACAGCTGGCTCCAAACCCCTTTTACAGGATAATCCTATCTAAACTACTTCTACATTACCTATGATCCACTGGGGAAAAGAAATAAAATATTTCATCTAGTCATAATCCTAGATTTGGCATCTATCCCAATATATCAAAGGTGGGCTTGTCAGCAGATTAAGGTTTATTTTATCCATTTCAAAGAACTGGCTAAAGCTTTAGGAAGGGGCTATAGCTCTGTGACAGAGCTTTAGATTATTTATTTACTTACTGCATTTGTATCTATGGTTGCCACTTTTGTTCTGGCAAAATACAGAACAGGGCGGGGAGGGGCGGTTGGGGTTGATTTTTTTTCTTCCTCTCGTGCAGAAGTGACTTCAAAGCAACATCTCTCACCACCAAAGGAACGCAAGCGAACAGCAGAGAACCTACACAAGCAACGCTAACAAAACAAAAAGCCCACATACACTAAGTAAAATAGAAACATTGTCACCCCACCCCACCCCCACACACCCTCCCCATCTACCTCTTTCCCCCTTTTCTTCCCAATGTCTCAACAAATGAAACTGATTTGTAAAGATGTTACAAGAGACGTTGCACATATTTTTGTAACTCAAGAAAACCTTTAATAAAAAAAGCAATCAATTACAATTTATTGCACCCTAACAGGATGGCCCCTCTACAATTTTTCACACATGCACACACACGTGTACACACACATGGATTTGTAAATCTGTTTGTGCTTAAATACATGGCCTTTCACACTCCCTTTTAAACACATGCATTTGGAAAGGATCCATATCTTGGTGGGGGTGGGAGCTTAAGGCAGCAAACTTGGCTCTCCTCCTCCCCCAACACACACTGCTCCAGCTTCCACCTTATTCTCACAACAAACCTGTGAGGTAGGTTAGGATGTGCCCCAAGTTTGTGATTGAGTGCGGAATTGAAACTTGGTCTCCCCTGTCCTAGCCAAAGAGCCTCCCACTCAGCCCCTCTGAAAGGACAAGGATCAAGCATAGGTGTAGCGGGTCTTCACACACACACACACACACACACACACACACACTTCATATATATATGAATTCCGAATTTGTACAGATATGAGCAATCTTATCCATCAAGTGCCTTGCAAATTGGTCACAGTAGTCTTTATCCCTATATTATAGATCAGTATGTAGGATGCACAGGATTACCAGAAAAAGCTCTCTTGGATGATTCTGCAGATGCAATGTAAAGTTCTTCCAATTGCCTGGTCATTTTCTGTCTTAATATGTTTTCATAGAGCCTTGATTGGCTCTATGTGCTCTACTTTTGGTTTTGTTGATTAAATAATGTTAAAGCACAAACACTTCTCTCAAGAGAAAGAAAGATTTTTATTAGTTTCTCATGTGCTACACTATTTTATAGAAGACAGGAGTGCCTGGCGTGCTATGGTCCATGGGGTCATGATGAGTCGGACACGACTAAATGACTAAACAACAACAACAACACCCTATTTTATTATACTGTATCATGGTCATACAAGGTGAAGGTATTTTTTAAAAAAAAACAGGAGCCAAAGACACCCCACTCTCTTCAGATATTTGCACACACAAAAATGCTTACAACATTTGCTTTCATCTTTGATTCCCAAATAATTCTGCTTGTCTTATTGAAATTCCTCAAGTGCCATCATTGCGTACATGTTCAGTCCCTAGTGCTGCCTCATTAGTTGAAAAATATCTTAGACACAGATGATGCAAGGATCTTCCTGCCTAAAGTTCTGGAGAGCTGTTGTCAGTCAAAATATGCAATGCTAGAGTAGCTGCATGAATAGTTTGACCTGGTAAAATACATCCCTCCTATGTTCTAACTGAAATATGAATGATTCTAAGGAAATACTCTTAATTACCTGGTTAATGTTAAGATATTCATGTTGGAAACTGATTTGATACTCCCCCCCCCGGGGGGGAAATGCCAGCTCCTACTGCTTTTGCAAGTTGCATTCAACTATTTAAAAATAGCATGGACTATGGACCATAGCTGCCAAGTTCTCCCTTTTTTTAAGGGAAATTCCCTTATGCTGAATAGGCTTCCTCGCGAGAAAAGGGAAAACTTGGCAGCTAACTAAGAAAGAAAAATGCCCTTCAGAACACATTTCTGATGTTTTTGGGACAGTAAACCTCTCAAGGAATTGCGAGGGAGTTCATCATTTTATTAGACAACAGTTGTTCTGCAGGGCTTTCACACATACATAGACATTTATTTGAAAATCCTTTGTAACTGCAATCTGCACAGCGCAATGGATTTTCAAAAATGTTAGTATTGTACTAAAGGCAGCTACACCTGACAACAGAGCTATTGTAGAATCAACAGTGAAAGCATTCTAAAGGCTACCTAAGCCAATTCACTAAAATGGGAGGCATGATCCTGCATTATCAAACCTTTTAAACTGCCCCATTTTATCTTGAAGACATTTCCAGGCCACCAGGACATATTGTATCCAACAATGTTGACTCTTTTTGGAAACTTTATAGAAGGATCTTAAAACAAAGTTTCTACTTGTGAGGACACTTTTCTTGGATTCATGATAGATTCTGTTGTATTTTCCTTGTTCAGAGTGGTGAAGGTAAAGGTAAAGGGATCCCTGACCATTAGGTCCAGTCACGGACGACTCTGGGGTTGCGGCGCTCATCTCGCTTTACTGGCCGAGGGAGGCGGCGTACAGCTTCTGGGTCATGTGGCCAGCATGACAAAGCCTCTTCTGGCAAACCAGAGCAGCGCACGGAAACACCATTTACCTTCCTGCCGGAGCAGTAGCTATTTATTTGCTTGCACTTTGGCGTGCTTTCGAACTGCTAGGTTGGCAGGAGCTGGGACCAAGCAACGGGAGCTCACCCCATTGCGGGGATTCGAACCACTGACCTTCTGATAGGTAAGCCCTAGGCTCAGTGGTTTAAGACTGGTAGGGTGGAAGGCAGGAAGGCCAGCAGAAAGCGGTACCAATGTCAATGCCAGGCAGAGCCAACTACTGATAGTGTTGTTCCCATTCTCATCCCTGCTGATTTCTAGAAGGGGCAACATTGAGGCTATGGAGAAGGAAGCTGATAGGCAGTGCTACCCCTTGGACTGGTCATAAGTTGTTTTGTTTTGTTTTTTTAAGCAAGCAGGTAGGGGCTGGTGACAGTCAGCTGAGGTTGGTGGATCAATGCACCATTTGTCCCAATGAATCATCTGCAACTGCTTATTCATTTATTTAAAACAGTATAGTAGGAATCAGACACAGCACTTAGACCAGTAACCATAAAAACGCACCAGTGGTTCCCAATTGGTAGTCTGTAGACTCCAGGGGGTCCATGAAACCCACCCATAGAGATATCAAAATTTTCAAAAGTAGGGGGTCCATGGCTTGGCTTTTGAAAAACAAGGGGTCCACAGTACTTACCTAATGGGGAACCGCTGCTTTAGATTATTTTGATCTGACTTTTTTGCATTTCTGTGGCTGGCAAAGAGACCAGCAGAATAAATATTTGTGTGTGGCTGTAAGCAGCAACATGATGAGATTTAAAAAAAAATACTTGTGGTTTTTAGAGCAATCACAACATGGAAATATGTTCTATATGGATCAGTGCATAAGAAAACTAAAAAATCAATTTTAAATGACCCATGAATTTTCTCCTCCACTAAAGCCTGCTTGAACAGTAAATTGAAACTGTAAATATACTTCAATAGTCTCATTAACATCTCTTTGTCACTTGCTTTCATCTATTGATGGTTAAAGTCAGTCAACTGTTAAATATTGCTAATTCATCTTCCTTTGATTAGTAGGCTGCATAAATAAATAGAGAAGTGGTCAATGGCTGGATATTTTTTTTACTAAATATGGCAGTGTATCAAAGTTCTATCACGTAAGATTATATAGAGCAAGTTTCCATATTGATTACGGACCACTATGTTAGTTAATGTACCATATTTAATTTTGAATGGGAGTGAAAATGTGATTACATTGTCAAACATGCAAAGAAAATCTTCCTCCCTGTTGCTCATTTCTGCTGTCCTCCTAGAAAAGTAGAGAAAGCAAGGTGTATATTGGCTAATATGTTGCCCAGCCCATCTGATGCCAATGTACTCATACCCCTGCATGTTGCCATATTATTTATAGCCATACCCTGTTTCTCATATTTTAAGGCATCCCCATAAAATAAGCCATAGCAGGATTTTTAAGCATTCAAGGAATATAAGCCATACCCCGAAAATAAGACATAGTGATAGGAGCAGCAGCAATGCCGGCCGCGGCAGGAGGAGGAGGAAAAAAATAAGACATCCCTTGAAAATAAGCCATAGTGTGTTTTTTTGAGGAAAAAATAAATATAAGACGTGTCTTATAATATGAGAAACACGGTACTTGTTGGACCACTAGGCACATTTTGAATTTTGAAAGAGTGCTGTGAATGCCAGTCACAAAATGGCTGCTGTGGGATACAATATTAGACAGTCATGGTGAAATTTTCCCCTAAATTGTATTTCAGTACTGGAAAACAGCCTGTTGAGTTTCTGCCTGCCATACAAGTACTAAAGTCACAACAGTCCCATTTCTCTGCAATGTCAACCCTCAATTAAAACCCAGGATGCCCTATTAAACATGAATAGACTTACTTCTGATTAGATACAGTATGCATACTATTAGTTATACAATAAATATCTGGTATTTAATTCCTGAAGAGCAGGAGACATACCTAAACCTCTTTGGCAAAGTTTAAACATTTGCCTTTGTAACCAACAAAAAAAGACTGGCAGCTTAAAATGATGGAATACGAAGAAATGGAGAAAGTTACAGCAAGATTAAGAGATAAATAATAATAATCATAATTTATTATTTATACCCCGCCCATCTGACCGGGTTCCCCCAGCCACTCTGGGCGGCTTCCAACAAAATATTAAAATACAGAAATCAATCAAACATTAAAAGCTTCCCTAAACAGGGCTGCCTTAAGATGCCTTCTAAAGGTCTGGTAACTGTTATTCTCTTTGACCTCTGGTGGGAGGGCATTCCACAGGGTGGGCGCCACTACCGAGAAGGCAATAAAGACTTTAAACAAGACTGGAATTATTATATTTGCAGAAGCATTGTAAAGAATTAGACTCAGTAGCAGGGTTTGAGTAAACACAACCAAAAAAATTGATGTTTAAAATATAGAAGGATGATAGGAAAATAAATAAGTAGAACATGTGATTTTAATGGTTCGATATAAAATTTGGAAGAAACTAGGGGTGGGGGGAAGGGGATTTATGTTTATCTTTTTATTTGCAAACTATGTTGTTAGCTTATGTTATTTATAAAATTGTAAAATTCAAAAAAAAATTAAACAACAACAACAACAACACATTTGACTTTGTGTGGAGGGGGGATTCTGTAACATAACATCCACCTGTGCTTGATATGTAGTATTATTTGCACACATAATTTATAGGGAGTACCTGATCTCAGACAAATCCACCACAGGAAAGATGCACCCTGGTTGTTGGGCTAAAAAGAACAGCAAACTAAGGAGATTCAAAGGACTAGAACAGTGCTCCCCAACCTTTTTATCGCCGTGGACCAGTCAACGTTTGGTAATTTTACTGCGGCCCGCTGAGGGGGGGGGGACGTTGATTGTTTATATTTTATTTAGATTGTTTTGATTTAATAATTTTAATTTAATTGTATTTAATGTTCCTTGGGCGGCCCGGTACCAATTGATCCACGGACCGGTACCGGTCCATGGCCCGGGGGTTGATGACCACTGGACTAGAAAATAAAACAGAAGTAGGAAAATGTACACTAAGACAGGGGGCAGCAGCTCATTAGCATCCCAAGGTTTCCAATGGCCTGGTGTCCAAACAACTTACTTATCAGTCACAGCTCTGATTTCCCTCATGTGCTAAGAACACTGACAAGTGGGAACATTCACATAAATTGCTAAAATATGCTTCACAGCTTTCTTTCTGGAGGCCTATGGGCAAAAGGGAGGGAGGGAGGGAGGGTCTTGGGTCCCTGCCCAAACATGTCACCAAATGACAGGAGCCAATAGGCACCAGGTTGGTGACTCCTAGCCCATAACTAGAGGAAAAATGTAATTCCAAAGTAGAACACACATGTTCTGCATTGAGAGAGTCCCATGTTCACCCCCTGGCATCTCCAGTTAATAGCATCAGGTTGCAGGTGATGACCTCTGCCTCTGCTTAAGACCTTGGAGAGGCACTGCCAGTTCAACAGAGGCTGTACCTTGGGCTCTATGGATAAATAGTCTGAAGGTGACTTTCTGTATTCCCCAAGAAGAAGGAAAACAGATTGGAATAGAACTATTTTAGAAGAGACGTTCACATAAAGTTGCACCTGTTCTGTTCAGGCTGGAGCTGAAATGTAAGACACTTTAAAAAGAGCATTGAATCAATGACATATTGTATCAAACGTGAGAGTTTGGGGGTATAAAATCTGACACCGTGTACCAGCACCTTTTCTTATTGATGGACCTGCAAGGCCAAACAATCTAATGAGCTTTTCATTTAACTATGGCTTGAAGCTTTCAAGAATGGTAACATTGGCTGTGTTTTGAATGTACAGTCTGTGTTAATATATAAAAAAGCATTTGACAATAAGCAAAACAAGACAACCTTGGACTTTTATTTTTATTAAGCTGGCAAAAGCATTTTCATGGTTACAGATGCCTCCCTGCCTTAAACCTTTCACAGCATCATCCTATCCATGTTTACCCATTTTTGTAAGTTCCATTGTGTTCAACAAGGAAGGACACCATCACTTCTCATTGCACACAGAAAAGGCTGCTTTTCCCAATCACCAAAACCATTAACACTGCTTTCCTACTTGACATTTGCTTCAGCGTAGCTAACACAGTTTCTCCCCCTTTCTTCACCCCTCTGCACCTGAGGCAAAGACCAATTGTCCTTGATCATCTCCTGTACCCATTCTGCTTCACTTGGTCCTCCTACCAACCCCGCCAAACAGCTCTGACATGGCGGGCCAATGAGAGGGCTGTCAATAGTGGAAAAAACGATCCACAGGAACCTTTAAAAATGTGTTTGGCATCATGACTGAAAAGGAAACACTTCCTATCTCCTGTGAAATGTAATGAAGGGTAACAGATCTTTCCCTTAGGTTTAAAGACACAGAAGGCTAGTATGAAATGGATGCAGAACGTAGCATGCTAGAATCCTCATCTTTCCTTTCTTTTCAAATATGCTTCTTGCTCGATGGGCTTGAAAGTTTGCAAGCAATGCTCAAGAAATCTCAGAAGGTTGGTAATATACGGCTGGGAACCTAAGTATGACTCTCATTGTGCATTTGGTGGAATACCCAAGCTCTAAATAACTCTTTGTCCCAGCAAACCACAGTATAATCCTGAGAATTGTGCAAAATAAGTAAAACTATACAGATATATTTGGCTACAAAAATTTGCACCCATAGTTGCACAATGGGCCCTATGAAACAGAGCTGGAGGCCAAAATCATACAAATGACTGTGCCTGAAGAGTGAAGAGTCATTCAAAATTCACTGAGCCCAGTAAATCAGTTCCTATGCCCTGGAGCTTTCTTCTCTCCTTTTGTTCAGACTGGATCACATGACCACAGGAGAGGAATCATAACTAAAGGGAGGATGTGCTTCACATTCAGAAGGTCCCCGGTTTAATACCAGGCTGTTCTAGATAGAAAATTTGGTAGCAGCTGATGTAAAAGGCTTCTATGCAAGACCCTGGAGAGCTGCTGCCAGCTAGAGTAAACACTACCAGACTCAATAGACAAAAACTCTGGTCTGATCTAAGGCAGCTTCTTTTGTTCCTAACTATTGGCAAGGAAAGTGGTGGTGAGGAAGACATTGCTCGGAACAGGGTTTTAGAAATGAAGACGTGAAAAAAACAACAACCTGTTCTTGCCCCAAATATGTGCCAATTGAGATTCTTCTAAATTTCTTCCTGTCTTTGCTCTGAAGGACTAGAGATGGAGGGATAGAAATAACTATCCACACAAACTTGTATTTGTGGAACACATATGCATCTCTTATTCCTCTCTGTACTATGGGAGTTGTAAGGAAAAGAGTATTGCCTGTTCTTACATGACTGGTAATAAATTAGGTTGGGGAGGAGGGAGGGACCAGAAAGCCAAAAGCTATCAAGGCAGCTATGGCCAACCAGCCCATCAGTGTCCAGCAGCTCAGCTCACATCTCTCCACAATAATAGTGATTCATGCTATAAATCTGAGACTTTATGCTATTCCGCCCCATCTGTGCTTGTCGAATTCATCTGTTACCATGTGATAAGATTGTTTATCCTGGACCTTAAAAAGGGATTCGCCTGAAAAAGACAAATAGGCACATGCACATTGCAGGCCAAGGAGAAGTGTGAAAGCCTCAGAGGACAAAACAGTCAGCACAATAAACTTCAATCTAGCAAACAAGCACATAAGCGGCTAATGAGATCTGGCTCTGACGCCCGTTGCATTGAATTATATTCTGTATTATGGAACAAATCTCTTCTGCCATAACTCCATTTGTTTCACTGTTTATACATGAAGATTTCATAAGCTTGCATTTAATGAATCTTCAGCAGTCTGACTAAAGACAATGTTCCAGCTGGATGGAAATCAGCAGATCTGTCTAATGAAAAGGCTCACATTTCAAACAATTTCTAACATGAAAGAGGATGACTAAATATTTATGCTTTTGGATGAGGAGGATAATGTATTTTAGGTGGTTGCAAAGGCTACTGCGGTAAATAATGGAACTTGGAGAGATCACACATATTCATATCTTCCAAAACGTGGCCTGATGGATTTGAAGTACCATACTTCTTAAACCCCAGGGAAAAGGAGAGTAGTCAATTAATCAGTCTTGTAGATTTTGGTGCTTTTAACTTGCTATGGGTGCTGTAACGGTGCTATTAAATATTAAAGTGCTGCTAAAGATAAAGGTAAAGGTACCCCTGACCATTAGGTCTGGTCTCGGATGACTCTGGGGTTGTGGTGCTCATCTCGCTTTACTGGCCGAGGGAGCCAGAGTTTGTCCACAAACAGCTTCCGGATCATATGGCCAGCATGACTAAGCCGCTTCTGGTGAACCAGAGCAGCGCACAGAAACACTGTTTACCTTCCCGCTGGAGCAGTACCTATTTATCTACTTGCACTTGATGTGCTTTTGAAGTGCTAGGTGGGCAGGAGCTGGGACCGACCTTCTGATCAGCAAGTCCGCATCCTAGTGCTGCTACCTCTGCATAAAAATCCCCACATTTGATGGATGTTGTTTATGAGTGAGCAGTGCAATTCTATGGGTCTGCTAAAACACTTACTGCATGCTCAGTCAAATGCATCCCAACAACATACTAGTAATAATGGCAGAATAATAAATACAACATCAAATAATGCCCATCGAGTACCACTTGCTTAAAACCACAATTTCTGAATACCAGTTGCTTGAAACCACAGGAAGGGGGTAGTAGATGAATCACGGCAAGAAAACGGCTATGCTTATCATGACAGTCATTATCAATTGATTGTGTGAATTGACTGAAGTTTACCACATTGAATGAACACATGGCATGTTTGCCTTTATTGCAAAAGAGTGCCACTTTAATTCCACTACAAAATGGCTTCTTCATCGCTCAAACAATTAATGTAGGGATTAAAATGTATTAGGAGTTCACATTATCCACGCATTAGTGTAATGAAAGCTGCCTTCATTGTTTAGATTATCCCTTGTGGCATTTTCACTTGTTAAACAGTATGTTTTGTGTCAGCAACCCAGTAGCTAATTTTAGTAATCCAGATAGATATTTCCAAGGGCTGTACATTACAGTACACAATTCCCTGGTAAAAAACTCTGTGATGATAGACAGCATACATCTATATATTTGAATTATTTGAAAAGGCGTATGTAGGAAGTACTTTTTCAACAATATTTCACTTGATTACAAAATGTAAGTTTGTTTTATTATTTAGAACAGTTTTATATATGGCATTTTATATATAGTTTATAAAAAGGTAAAGGGGCCCCTGACCATTAGGTCCAGTCGTGACTGACTCTGGGGTTGTGCGCTCATCTCACTTTATTGGCCAAGGGAGCCGGCGTACAGGTTCCAGGTCATGTGGCCAGCATGACAAAGCCGCTTCTGGCGAACCAGAGCAGCACACAGAAACGCTGTTTACCTTCCCGCTGTAGTGGTACCTATTTATCTACTTGCACTTTGACGTGCTTTTGAACTGCTAGGGGTTGGCAGTAGCTGGGACTGAGCAACGGGAGCTCACCCCGTCACAGGGATTCGAACCGCCAACCTTCTGATCAGCAAGCCTTAGGCTCTGTGGTTTAACCCACAGCGCCACCTGCATCCCTTATATAGTTTATGTTGTTGTTTAGTCGTTTAGTCGTGTCCTACTCTTCATGACCCCATGGACCATAGCACTCCAGGCACTCCTGTCTTCCACTGCCTCCCGCAGTTTGGTCAAACTCATGTTCGTAGCTCCGAGAACACTGTCCAACCATCTCATCCTCTGTCGTCCCCTTCTCCTAGTGCCCTCAATCTTTCCCAACATCAGGGTCTTTTCCAGGGAGTCTTCTCTTCTCATGAGGTGGCCAAAGTATTGGAGCCTCAGCTTCATGATCTGTCCTTCCAGTGAGCACTCAGGGCTGATTTCCTGAAGAATGGATAGGTTTGATCTTCTTGCAGTCCATGGGACTCTCAAGAGTCTCCTCCAGCACCATAATTAAAAAGCATCAATTCTTCGGCGATCTATAAACTATATAGTTTATATAGTTTATAGTTTATAGACATTATTTATTACTAATCAAGTTTGTGATCAATGTAAACTATATAGTTTATAGACATTATTTATTACTAATCAAGTTTGTGATCAATGTAAATAGATGTCTTCTATGAGACTATTAGTAATGTCCTTCCAATAGATATTGTAATCAAAAGGTATTCTGAAACAAGGTCCACTCTCACCGAAAAAACGGGCCAACCTGTTGCCTGTAGAGACTCAACCTGTATTGCTAGAATAGAATCTACAATTCTTCAATGAAGAGTATATAAGAATTAAACTGACAGTGGAATCTTAACATCCGTGCTGTACCTAAGGCAGTATATTGAAGGGAATTCACTGCTATTCCCTTCAAATCCATTCAGGGTGTTGCTGCAGTGAAGATATCCTTGACTTATGCCCTCTGAAGTCTGTCTCTTTTTACTGCACTGGTTTCCACATGACATTTCTAAAGCTGGGTATGAAGCTGATTCATTGCTTCTAACAATAACTAAAGCTGATTTACCACCGAACTGCAACTCGTGTCATAAAACCATTACAGTGGTGGTGATGGAGACTTCCCAATTCTAGTTTCAGTAGTAAACTTGTAGCAGAGTACTGAGGACATACAGTCTCTGTCTCCTATTTTTCGCCAGGATTTCTTGAGACATTGCACTCGTGCAATGTAGCATGTACATTGGATTTCAAACCGGCAACTTAATCTGCTGTGAATATTGCAACTAAAGTGGTAATTTTTAAATTTAAAAAAATCCAATAGTTTGAATATTCTAGTCACACTGATCTATCTGTCTTTGATAGCCAAACTTAGACAACAAACTCAGAAATTGCTTCAAAGACTTATAATATCAATCTGGTATACAGAAATGGCAGAAACAGCTGGAGTGTTTTTGAATTTAGGCAGGAAGAACCTGTTTTCCTGTTTCCATAGCTGAGTTCTAAAATGACCTTCGTGGTGTGACTGTCACTGCCTGCAGGGTACACACAGGTTTCTGTTCAACAGTGTTCCTCTTTAGCCTGGCAGGAGAAAAAAATGCATGATAAAAAGCTAACAAGGAAAGTTAGCCTGGGATTAAAAGTGCAAATTGAATGAAAGTTCAAGTTAATTGTTCGGGAAATATTAAAAGAGCCAGGGTTTGTGTGTGTGTGTGTGTGTGTGTGTGAGAGAGAGAGAGAGAGAGAGAGAGAGAGAGAGAGAGAGAGAGAGAGAGAGAGAGAGAGAGAGAGAGGTGTGTGCAAATTCCATTCTCACAAAAGTTTAAGTTTTATTTCATTAGTAGAACTAATAAGGCTTCCCATCAGACAGGATGCTGTCTTCCTGACACCTTTCACAGTGCCAAGAGCTAAGACATAGGGATGGACAGATAATTCCCTCTCACTTTTGCAATGATGTTCATTCCTGAATCCATTCAATCAGGTTTATGCATTAATCTGCATTATATATATTTCTGAATGAGTATTTTAGGCTGTTTTTTAAATTCATATTTATTTATTTAATACAATTTTTACACTACTTTATTGCAAACATAACCTCTAAGACATAACCTTAATCAAAGGCAGATTAAAACACACATCAGGGGCCACACCTTCGGAGAGGGTTGCCTAGACAAATTTTTTTTTAGCAGGCAACATAAAGAGTAAAGTGATGGCACCTGATGCTGATATTCCAAAGTGTGGGTGCTGCCACTCTAAAAGATTGTTTTATTACAGCCGCAGAACATGTGTGCCTTTGTTCATACATTTTGGGTGTCAAGTAAAAGCTTACCCCTTTTCCCAGGCTTTTGCTGAACTAGAATAATGTTCTTTGTTGTTAGTTGTGCTGCCAATTATACTTTTAAAGATGTTGTAAGTCGCTTGGAGACCTTTTTTGTGTACCAAGCGACTGACAAGTTCAATTAATCATCATCAACAACCAGAAAAACAGCAGCAGTATTCACACATTAGTCCAGTGGAGGTGGACCAGGTCAGTTCCTACTGGAATTCTCAAAGAACAAATTGCTCAAGCATCCCTAGTTAGAATGGTCTGGGTGGTATAAGATTTGTAGGTCCCCGTGGCGTTTCCCTATTGATCCATATGCTTGGCTAAAACCATTCATCTTTTGTGCACAAGGCAGAAAATGTAAAGCCATTGGCAAATGAGCATAAAGGTTTGAAGGACGTTGACACATTGGCAGTATCTGTGACAGCACAGAAAGGAAAAGCAGGGGATATGAATAGACCTTTCTCATTTTTAATAGATTTTTTATTCGCAAACATAATAGAAAGAAAGAAAACAACAATAAAGCATTGACAGATGTCATTGACTACAAAATATCCCATTAATCCTAATTGAAATATATAGTTCTATTATAACGACGACATAACATCTATGGCAGCATTTGAATGACCCTTGTGTAAATTAAATACTTCTAGGCAAGGAAAAATGGTACGATATGTTATAAGAAATACTAGAAACTATAGTAAGAATAAGGTAAGAAGTATAAGCACATTCAATGTCGTAAATGTAACTTACATCGGGAAATGATGGGAAGTCTGATTTCATATAATTTAGTTTATTGGAATTTAGTTTATTGGATTTTTTTCGTTGGTTTATTTTTGTTTAGTTAGAAATTATAAGAAAAGAGCATGCACAAATACAAGTTTAAATCAATATTTAATGGTATAATTATTTAAGGCTGTACATGTACCTAAGATTGTGTATGTATGTAAATAAATAAATGAATAAATAAAAGAAATATATATGTCTCTATATATGTAGTCTCTATGTCCAAACTGACATTTAAATAAGATTGACGAATATAAGGTATGGGTCCAAAAGTTGAAATTTTCAGATCACTGAGTAGCAGAAAGTATATATTTGTTCTTCCAGCCTTACAAAATAACTTTATTTGCCTCTTAAAATCCACTTATATTACTTATTTGTTAGTCCCAAGTAAGGTTGCCATATTTCAATATTTCAAAGAGTGGAAACCAGGACACCCCGAAAGTTGCTGAGCTTTATTTTTTATTTTTTACAAAAATATCTTTCAAGAAAATTCAGGCGTATGGCCTTAATCCCAAGACCACATGGATATAATTTATGTAAAGGTAAAGGTAAAGGGACCCCTGACCATTAGGTCCAGTCATGACCGACTCTGGGGTTGCGCGCTCATCTCGCATTATTGGCCGAGGTGGCCAGCGTACAGCTTCCAGGTCATGTGACCAGCATGACAAAGCCACTTCTGGCGAACCAGAGCAGCACACGGAAACGGCATTTACCTTCCCGCTGTAGCGGTTCCTATTTATCTACTTGCATTTTGACGTGCTTTCGAACTGCTAGGTTGGCAGGAGCTGGGACCGAGCAACGGGAGCTCACCCCGTCACAGGGATTCAGACCGCCGACCTTCTGATCAGCAAGCCCTAGGTTCTGTGGTTTAACCCACAGCGCCACCTGGGTCCCACCATTCACTAATACCAAGGATTTCTACAAGACAATGCAAACAATAATTTCTGACGGAAGGAGAGTTCAGGCAGCTCCATCCAAATCCCTCTGGTTTCATTCCACTTTCTAGAACAGCTGTCGTTCTTGGTGTCTATGAATATAGGCACACTTTTCAGGAGGCTGTTGGTAAAGGAAACTTTTGAATGATTCATAAAAATTTGACCTCCAAATCCATCCTGGTGAGAATATAAATTTTCTTGCTATATTTGAATGGGTACCATGACACAGATTGGCTTGAGGTTTTTTAAATGCTGTTCTTTTGACAATGCTGCTTCAACCAATTTGTTGCCATAAGGATGAGTGAGGAATTTGATTTATGTACTTTCTGCTGCAAGCTGACCTGGTCTGTCCCTGTTGTCCTACTGTGCAACTTGAGACATAATTATCCAGGGTTGTATCCAACTAAACTATACCAAGAATAGATGCATTAGAGTTAATGGGTATGAAGTAATTTAGGTCCATCAATTTCGGTGAATCTACTCAGAGCAGAACTTAGTTAGGGACAATCTCCAGATTTCACACATCTCCGAACATTGTGATAAAGCCTTTGGCTCCAAAAATGTGCCAGGATGCATATAAAATGTGTATGTTTAGGATTAAATATGTTTGAAATGTATATATATGCATGTTGGAATGTGTACTTTGTGACAAAAGATCATTTACATATTAATTTCAATAAAAAACGGTGGGCATTTTAAAATGTAAATTGATGGGGAAATGGCACAAAACAGACGTTTGAATGAACATATGCGAAATTGACATAGTCTGGAAACAGACTGATCTATCCATCCCTACTTGCCAATCCCCAAATCTAATAAATATGGACATTTTGGAAACTATTCCTCCTCAAATAATTCATTTCCATACCATTTTGAATATAAAAAGAAATGCCCTGGGAAAGCAGCATTTGCAAACTGATGGCCAAATAAAGAGACAGACAGAGAGTCTGGGTTGAATTTACTTAGGCTGCTTTATTTAAGAATAAAATCCACACAAAAAACCCTGCAGAGGGAAAACACTATTGGTGAGAGAGAGCAAACTTAAATCTGAACAAACTGCAATCTCTAGGGCGACTGAAACCCCTGCCTGTAGGAACTGCCTCCCATTCCCATGTCACACCATGAAGGTGAGTAGGAAGATATGGGCTGCTCCACTACTGCCCTGAGGTCCCACAGCTTCAGGCCAATGAAGTAATTTAGCCTCAAGAGCTGCTCTCCTACTCCAGAGCCCAGAGAGCAAGCCTCAGGGCCAGCCCATCACCCAGAAAGGTGCCGAAATGGGGTCAGTGGGCTGAAACACAAATATGCCCCTGAACGGCCAAAAGTGACTGAATTGAAGACCAGGTTGACCTAATTAACAGTACAGCTGACCATCTAATGCCCATTACCCAGCTATTCAGTATGGAGGAGGCAAAACAACAACAACAACAACAACAACAACAACGGCCCACTAAGAGGCAGGTCGGCCAAAAATTCCTACACGGTTATGAAGTGAAGGGAGGGAGAAAAAGAGGGAGAAAGAGCCTGGAAGGAATTTTCCTGCAGACAAATTGTGCCTGTTTGGAAGTTTTGCTTTCCTCATAGCAAATGTCACAATTTTTGGCAGATAAGGCATTGGGTGGAATCCTAGTCCATTAATTGACTTGGGGTGATGTGGTAAAAGCAAGTACAATTTCATGATGCCCCATGGGGGGGGGGCTAAGTGGAAGTCTCTGTCCAGAAGCTAAGTATGGAGCAGACAGGCTATAGAGCAGGCATAGGCAAACTCTGCCCTCCAGATGTTTTGGGACTACAATTCCCATCATCCCTTACCACTGGTCCTGTTAGCTAGGGATCATGGGAGTTGTAGTCCCAAAAACATCTGGAGGGCCAAGTTTGCCTATGCTTGCCATAGAGTTTCCAGCAGCAACCATGGATGGGCCATGTTGGTGGACCTGCATCTTGACATGGCCCCAAATCCCAGGCACAAGCCCCAATGCCTGAGCCAAAGCCTAACCTACACCTGTAATCAAGAAAGTTGTGGGCAATTTTAACCCCAGATTACGGTCAAGTCTGCTCCATCACAACCTTGCTGTTGTCTTCTCCCTCCCGGGTGGAGAGCACTACAGGTGGGTCTGAAACAGTTTCTAAGAATTTTGCTTCAGAACAACTTCTACAGTAAGGAGGTTTTATCTAATGGCCAATTGCATTCAATTCACTAGTGTGTTTGAATTGCATTAGCCTCTGTTAAAAATGCTGAATTAATCAACATATTCAGACGACAAGATAACTATATTCAGCTATCCTTGCTATATAAAGACGTACCAGTTTTATATTCCAGGTCAGGACTGGAAAAGGGAGGAGAAGAGATTTAGTAGTTATCCCTTTGTATGGAATAACAATGCAAGTGAACAAATAGTAGTATCCAGTCATCACAATTATTCTGGAATCAGTAGTACAACGGGCATCCAGATATTTGCTTAATTTATTATCATGCAGTGAAGATTATGAATGTTAAAATATTCCATTTTTTCTGACTTCCTTGAAAAATAAAAAAGCCTGCCAGTTCTACCATCTTTAGTACCTCTAAAATATTTCATAGTTATTGCTAACGTTGCGGTTGTGTTAATTTTTCAAATCTTGAGTACCATTTCTTTGCTAACAACTAATATGAACTGTGGTGCCCTGGTTTAACCAGGTGGTGCTGTGGTTAAACCACTGGGCCTAGGGCTTGCTGATCAGAAGGTCGGCGGTTCGAATCCCTGTGATGGGGTGAGCTCCCGTTGCTCGGTCCCAGCTCCTGCCAACCTAGCAGTTCGAAAGCACGTCAAAATGCAAGTTGATAAATAGGAACCACTACAGCGGGAAGGTAAACGTCGTTTCCATGTGCTGCTCTGGTTTGCCAGAAGCAGCTTTGTCATGCTGGCCACATGACCTGGAAGCTATACGCCGGCTCCCTCGGCCAATAATGCGAGATGAGCGCGCAACCCCAGAGTCAGTCACGACTGGAGCTAATGGTCAGGGGTCCCTTTACCTTTTAATATGTTTGACACCTATTTTCTTTCATTGTTTTGAGAAGCTAAAATAAACCAGCAGTCATCATATAAGAAAGCTTGGTGCAATATTGATTCCTTGGTTTGATTAAACAAGGATATATTTCAAGTGACAGCTGGAAGCTTTAGTGTTAAAAACCTAAAATGAATTATGGCCAAATTGCTTACCATTTCACAGAGTTTACTAATACATCTGTGTCAAAGGCAACTTCTAATAAGAAAGTCGGGGAATTTCAGAGTCCCCTGTATCACTTAGTACTTTGTGATTCTCCCAGGGCAATTAATATTTTCTCGGAAATAAGTTCCACTGAGTTCAACAATATTTACTCCCGGATAACTGTATTTCAGATAGCAAAAGTATTTTCTCCATGTTATATCTTACTGATGGGTATACAGATAAAATGGTTAAACCAACCACATGGCATACAATATACTAAGCACATATAGACCTTAAAAACTGGAGGGATAGTACAAGTCTGCCTGCTCTCTTGTCAATCACCTGCTTTTCAATGATATTGAGGCTGTAATTTTAGATGCTAGGAGTGAGATACCTTGTGGCCATCAGTCCTAACCATTGGCCATGCTGGGTTGTGCTGATGGGAACTGCAGTCCAACAACATTTGGAGGATCAAAGTTCATAGAATCATAGAGTTGGAAGAGACCACAAGGGCCATCCAGTCCAACCCCCTGCCAAGCAGGAAACACCATCAAAGCATTCTTGACATATGGCTGTCAACCCTCTGCTTAAAGACCTCCAAAGAAGCAGACTCCACCACACTTCTTGGCAGCAAATTCCACTGTTGAACAGCTCTTACTGTCAGGAAGTTCTTCCTAATGTTCTCCCCTCTGCTATTCACTAGGGTAGGCGAGCTTCCCCCCCCTCTCTGTTGAGAGCCACATTGTTGAAATGGGAGTATTCTCTGTTGGGGGCTGCATGGCCCCAATGAGTGGAGTCAAAGCTAATAATGGATAGAGTCAAAGAAAATAATATATTCTGAATAGGCAAATCCAGAATAAAGACCACCCTGTTATGATTTTTTCACACCAGCTAACTCAGGTTAAAATTCCCAGTCCCAGACACATCTATTCAGAAGTAAACTTCACTGGGTTTGATGGGATTACTATCAAATAAACACAAAGAGTATTTTTTTTTAAAAAAAGTACAACAGACTTTTTAAAAAAGTACAACAGACAAATATTTCTACTGCTCTAGAAAGCAAGTAAGAGTAATTCCTTTGCACAGATATCCCTTCTTAATCACAAGGCACACACCAAGAAGAAGCCTACTGATTTGTCCTCGAACACATGGGAGGGGACTTCCTTTCCCCCAAGCCATGCAACCAGGAATTATTTTTAAGCAACCCATCAGTTTATTTTTATCAAATAAAATACTGCATCTTTTAATTGTTCTGGGACAATGGGACAACTTCAAAAGGCAAAGAGGTCACACAAAATCAGGTCCGGGGAGGAGACATCCACAGGTTGCCCACCTGTGCTCATTTTCAGTTTAATCTTACATATATTCCTTCTTCTTCATCTCCCTTTCCTGATTCTTACGGTTCAGTGGATCTAGTCTAGCTTCTGTATTCATAAATAATTACCAGTTTGAGGGAATACCCTAGGGCTATTTTCCTCTATCAGAATTGGCAGGCATTGGGCTCCATTTGCAAATCACAGACAAGTTTCTCATGCAGTGAATTTCAGGTCATGCTGCCTTGCTCGCCTCATCACTCAAGTTGGAGTTTTGGCAAAGCAAAGTAGCAGCTTGCCTTCTGCAAACGAGCTCAATTTAAGAATGTCCATGAATATGAATGAGTAAAAGTACACCACCGGTATGGGCTATTTAAATAAGAATTAACAGGAGTAGTGTTCTCTTATGAGGTCATGGTATCCAATTATATGGCAATCTCAGTACCACTGGATTTCTCTTCATTCACATCTATATTCAGCTAAAATGCTGAATTTTAATAGTTAACTCATAGATTAAGTTCTCATTCCTTGTCAGGTTATTAAAAGAAAGATTGTTTCACTGTCATGCTGGCCACATGACCTGGAAGCTATACGCCGGCTCCCTCGGCCAATAATGCGAGATGAGCGCGCACCCCCAGAGTCAGTCATGACTGGACCTAATGGTCAGGGGTCCCTTTACCTTTTTAATGCTCATTTATTTATTTATTAAATTTTATATCACCCTTTGCAGTGCATTCCTCTCTCTGTCTGCTAGGAGTTAAGTCCTGAGGAGTTTGGTGGGATTTCACTCCCTCGGAAAGTGAAGTAGGCAGTCTGAGGTTTGCAATCGTATGTGCATGTACTCAGGAAGCAAGACTGCTTGAATCCAATAGGGCGTCCTTCTGCATAGACATGCATATGCTTGCGTTTACTTTGCATAGCATTTAATGAATGTGGTTCATCTCCATTCCATGAAGACACATCAGTGGCTACAAGCCATGATGGCTGAAAGAAAGGAGATTCTGATGAAACCTTCTGACAGCAAGAGCTGTTTGACAGCTGAATGGTCTCCCTCAGGAGGTGGGGAATTCTCTTTGGAAATTTTAAAGCAGATGTTGGATGGCCATCAGTCAGTGGTTAGGTAGCCATCAGTCAGTGTAGTTGAGATTTCTGCATTGCAGGGAGTTTGAGTAGATGACCCCGAGGATTACTTCCAACCATACAATTATGTAATTCTATGATTCTATGATTCTATTATCTACAGTGCCAGAGGCAGTATGCCTCTGAGATGGTGTATACATCATACTTCAAAGCAAACCCCACAAGAATCCTGGGAACTGTAGTATGTCAAGGGTGCTTGGTAAACTACAGCTCCCAATATTCTTGGGAGGGAGTTCCACAACCTAGGGATTGCCACAGAGAATGTGCTCTCCTAGGCCACTCTCCCTGAGCTTCTGAGGACAACACCCAATAAGGCCTGTTGTGCCAATCTTAAAACTTGAGAATTTCTATAGGGAAGGAGGAAGTCCATGCCCTCTAACATGTCACAGCAGACAACCAGGACACAGGTCTTTTGGAATGTGCTCCCATGCGAATTATGTGACCTGTACGAGATTGTGGCCCTAACATCTTTCAAGGCCACAGCACCCAAAACACCCCAATTTAATCAGGGCGGTTAAGGAATATAGAAGTCTTGCAGGTATTTGGGACTTGGGTAGCTTAGGGTTTAAAACACCAATGTCAGCACATTGAATTGGGTCTAGGAACAAGCTGACACCCCTGCAGATTTTAGTCATCACCTAGCGTTTAAGAGTGGGAAGTAACAGTTTTACAAGAAACTTTCTACTACACCTGTACTGTACTGTCTTATGGTAAGATCTCAAATTTGTTGATTTTCAGATGTTGACCTTTCTGGAAATAATCTAATTACTCTTTTTAAACACAGAGCCAACTGTTTGTTTGAAACTCTTTCCAGCATGCAGTTGATAAAAGAAACTTTTTTTTATGAAACAACTCATATGAGCCACAGTTACTTTCTACTAAATTGCTTCAAGATTGTTATGCATATGGGTTGCACTCACAGAATGTGTATACTGTATTGGCATTCCAGAGCCACAGCAGAATCCCTCATTCCAGAGCATTCTTTGGGTTACAATGTGCATCTCCCCTTTCACAAGGTTCACATCACTCATTTCAGTTAAAGGAGCAGATAAGAACACACAAAAGGAATGCATTCACAAATCCTCTTCTTTCATGAAATGAATGGAGCAGCTGTAAGAACGAGGAAGGAGCTTCCCCACCCATAAAAAATAGCTGGATCAGTGTTAATGCCAAGGAATTGAATAGCATTTTTTTTTATATCACGTGTGTTATTTGTTTTGCTTTAATTATGGGGATAGAATTCTGTTTTTCTCTCTTCAACCTGGCAGTCAAATGAATACAAAAAGGTATAAAGAAACTACTTAAACTGCAGGTGCAAACCTTGAGAGGATCCATATCACATTGTTTTTGTTAATTTGATACCAGTGCATGCATATATATATATATATATATATATATATATATATATATATATATATAATATCTCCATCCTTTTATCTAGAAAGTGATATTCGAAGAAATCTCCCTCTTAAGAAGTGTTAGATTGCCAATTAAACATTGTGAAATGTACTTACTGCATTGGGTGCCACTGTTCATTAGACAGCCTCACAACGTTTTAAGGTCACTGTCTAATTTACAGATTACAAACTGTGAAGCATCTCCTCTTTTAAATGTTGTGAATTCTGCAAGTTTGATCTCATCCTACTTACTTGTCCTCCTTAAACTGGTGCTCTGTATCCTGAAAACTGCATGTATATATATATTTACGTTCAATACTGAGCAGTCTTATCACTAACATTGGTCCAGTTCCTTAAAATACCTGGCTCCCTCCAGCACTCCATATCACAGCATGACTGTGGTAGAACAATGGCATGTCATGTGAAATGTTTTCCACTTTTGTTTTTTTCCTGCAAGACCAATTGCAGTCATTAACAGTCATAAACAGCTATCAGCCAATCACCCATTCCCACCACCCTTCTGAGTAATACCCCTCCCCTTATACATAAGGGTCTGGTGACTTCTGTTTCAGTGTATCTGAAGAAGTGTGCATGCACACGAAAGCTCATACCTATGAGAAACTTAGTTGGTCTCTAAGGTGCTACTGGAAGGATTTTTTTTATTTTTTTGTTTCAACCACGTCAGACCAACACGGCTACCTACCTGTAACTAGTTTTCCACTTCGTTTCCTTTTCCCCCCCTTGTTTAAAAAGCCTCCCTTGTGACAGCCAAGTGATTGTGCAACACACACGAGATGTGGGAAGAAGAAAGCAGAGGCCAGATTATGGACCCTGCCCTTTGGGTTGCATCCAACATCTTTCTAGACAGGCAGATTTATGTAGTTCTTCAAGTCCCCTTGAAGGGGTCATGTAGTTCTTCAAGACCCCTAAGTTCCAGTCATTGCTGGATCTTGCCTGATGGGCTGTCTCCTCTTAAATAGAGCTTGGGAGCCAACAAGATCTAAGATCTCCTTCTATTGCTCCTGTTCTGTCTTCCTTTCGTTTACGTTCCTTGTCTGACTTCAGATGTAGACTTCCTTTTAACCCACTTTGTTTGTGTTTATTTTGTTTAGACTCAGTTTTGATCCACAGTCATTTTATCCCTGGCTTTAAATCCCCAAACACACAAGACATTATATCAGCTTGTTTGTTTTATAGTAAATTTCATTCCATGTTCTGACATGGTGCAGTGTTATCCACTCCTGTTTGCTTAAAGAGGGACTTCTTTTTCAGCTCAGTTTTATACTAGATTATCTTCATGTATCGTCTGTATGTATAAACTTTATAATTCTAATACAAATATTCCACTGGATATGATAACTTTCTCCATATATGCATAATAGATTGTTTCCCCCCTTAAACATAGTTAGAAAATTAAGAAAGTGTTTATCTTTCAGTAGAAAATGATCATAAAAGATTTTCACCTAGTCTTATTTTTTTAGTATTTTAAATGCTACTATGCAATTTAAATTCCAGTATCCCACAGCCCAGAGTCAGCTAAAACTGTGGGTGGCAGTCAGTCCATTAATCACATTTTAGGAAATGCAAATAGCAATCTTATTACCATTTGGTAAAGTGAATAATCTGTCTTTAAACACCACCACCAAAGGTGCAAGTAAAGAAAGCTGAATATTATTATTATTATTTCCTTCCTTTCTTTTTTTCTTTTAAAAGGCCTGGCTGGCACACTCATATCCACCAGCCACTCATTCTGCTTTGCACGACATCACATAAGTGCTACGCAGCACAAAAATAGCTTATCTACATTATATTTTAAGAGTTATCTGCTTTTTCCAGGAAAAGGCAAGAGCAACATCGCTAATTAGATTGGGGATTCAGCTGCCAAGATCGCAAACAGGAGTGCTTCTGAACCGAGTGTGCTCTATCCAGTGGCTTGGCTCAGCTGACCCCCCAAATGTGACCTGTTCCCAGTGGAAAGCAATTTAATGCTTCAGCACACAGCAAGTGGGTATATACGAATGCAAAAAAAGACTATACAGATAAATTAGCAAAGGTGCATGCGAATAGGACAGCTTCAAGCTTGCTTATCTGGGGTCATGCAAGCTTGCCCCACCTCCATTTAAAATATAAAGCCAAAGGGCAGCCTGCCTCAGGAAGTTCCCATCAAGCAAACAGCCTCCATTGTCCATTAGCAGAGAAGTCTTCCTATTATTTAAGGGAATGTGACAGCAATAAAGGCAAAGTGAAAGCTATCTGCTGGTAGGAAATTCATCAGCGCATTATGAACCTTTGTGCCTTCTGGATTTTTTTGCTAGCTTTTTCTGTCTTCCACTTCGGCTGCCTGACAGTTCAGATACCCGAGGGTTGTAGTCATGGCAAAGTTCAAGAACGTAACAGCAGGGTTTTAACATGAGGCACATTCAGAGTGGGGGGAACTGTCAAACATTAGCAAATATACCAAGAGGCAAATAATGAAGCCTGTGATTTCAGCAATCTTATCTCCCTAGCACAGGGGCTGCTGCTGTTTGCTGGATAGCATAGTAAAATGTTCAGAGCCGTTTGAATGTGTTTAGATTCGCTACCACCAGAACGCCACACTAAAATATTAAGGCAAGGACCTATGCCACCCAAATGGATGAGGGGTTTCTGCAGTACATAGGAGATAATCCACATTATTCTCTATCTAAAAAGATAGAGATGGGCTAGATATCATCTCTCTGCAATGTATGAGCATAACAGGAAGAAGAACTGCTGCAATGCATGGACAGGAGCCTGGAATTAAAGCTGCAACACATGCGTTCTAACACTGAGCTACTACTCTTCACATAAGACTGAATGGGTGATCCTGTGATGTGCTAGGAAGGAATCATGGAATCATAAAGTTGAAAGGGACCATGAAAGTCATCTAGTCCAGGCATCCCCAAACTTCGGCCCTCCAGATGTTTTGGACTACAATTCCCATCTTCCCTGACCACTGGTCCTGTTAGCTAGGGATCATGGGAGTTGTAGGCCAAAACATTTGGAGTAGGCCACAGTTTGGGGATGCCTGATCTAGTCCAACCCCCTGCAATGCAGGAATCTTTTGCCCAGCATAGGGCTTGAATCCTCAAGCCTGAGATCAAGAGTCTCATGCTCTATCGACTGAGCTGTCATGTGAACACTGAAATCATTTAATGTTCTTTGTTAGGTGGTGTCAGTACATGAAAGAGGAGATGTGTCAGTACATGAAAGAGGAGATGTGCTGGTTATCATTAATGACAAAGCACTTACATAACTACACTCAATGTAACATACTCAAAAGCTACTTCATCAAGCTGATTTTCCAATCCATTAAGAGCATTGCCACATTAAGCAATAAGCCAACAGAAGCCCCCCCCCCCGCAAAGCCTAACTGTGGTGCTGTGATCCCCACCTCCCCAGGCCTGTGTGATCTGAGGAGGGAAGGTTAAGACACACCTCTTTCCCTTGTCATTTATCACTTGGGATGTATATTTTTAGGACCAGGACCAACAACCACAACTCTTGGTTTTCCAGGCTGCACTTTCCAGGAAAATCACCCACTATCCTAACAGTAGGATAGGCTTCCTTGGTAATGATTGTAAAGTTCACAACACAGATCTCTGTTAAACCCAGTGCTTTCGTCTTCTTCTAAAAAAATGTTTAGGGGTACTCTCATTTTCCTACTCATTTTGAAATACGGCCCCTCAATGAGGCCAAACTTAGATTCACAAAATATTTAGAGATATGTGTACCCCTGCATCCCTCCCCCCCAAAAAAGCACTGGTTAAACAAAAAAACTGATCAAAATAGATGATATTTCTGAAGTGCTGAAAAGCAAGCTTTTGATATAATTTCTGAGATTTTTATTTACTATCTCTCTAACACCTTCCTAGAGAGGGAGGTCACTGAGTTGATGACATTTCCCTCCCGCAATTCCCTGGTGTAACACTAGCACCAGGGCATTGTGGATGCAAAATGGTCATCATCCTGAAAAGATAGTAGCTGCTGCCACACACAATGGTGATGGGGGACCTTATGAAATAAGACAGAAACCGTGCTGCTGCTGATGTTCAGACTGACCTCCAAGAGACCATTGGAAAATATATCTACCCACTGGAGAAATTGGGTGAAACGATCCCTTCAATTTCTCTGCTCACAAATAGTGTGGAGAATTTCAAGAGGTCCTTTGATCACTGCTCTTGAATGATAGCATTCTAAAATCTTCACAGAATTACATGGTGAGGGGGGAGCTCTAGTTCCAAGGTTTTCTGAACTCCATTCTGCCTCCTTATTGTGGGGTCGATCATGAAGCAAAGTGGATTGTCTCCATAAACCAATTGATATAGATTCTTGAAACAGTAATTTGAGAAGTAGACGTTTCAGCCTATGATCACAATTTTCTCTCCAGAAATGGCTTCTCTTGGCTTTCTCATGATGGTTATGTATGTCTCTAACTCCTGAACCTTGAGCACAGATGTAATGAATAAGGAATAACAGTGCTTCTCAGCACTAGTTCAGTCTAGTTCAGTAACACCAAGGGAGAAATATGTGTGCAACAAATTTTAGCTCCAGATTGCAGTTATTGAAAATTGTAGTCATTGAAAATTGAAAACAATAACTTTGACTATTTAGAGCAGGCATCCCCAAACTGTGGCCCTCCAGATGTTTTGGCCTACAACACCCATGATCCCTGGCTAACAGGACCAGTGGTCGGGAAGACGGGAATTGTAGTCCAAAACATTTGGAGGGCCGAAGTTTTGGGGATGCCTGATTTAGAGCAAGGTATGGAAATCAGGAAGACAGGTACAATAGGTTCATTTGGACTGTTTTATATTGTTGCCACCCACCCTGGAACAGTAGTCGCTTCTACACATGCCCGGTGACCATGCGACTTCTGGTGCCGCTCTGCCCTATTTCCGGTGTCCACACATGGTCGGAGCGGCCCTGGAAGTTGCTTCTACACAACCTCCGGAGCCGCGCTGCTGCTGATCCCGCATTTTTCAGCGGGAGACTTGGCAGGTATGATCAAACCATTGATAAAATCAGAATACTGTATACGGCAAAATGCATTTTCTCACATCTCTGCTTCCTGAAAGGTTGAAGTTCTAGAAGCACACTCTATTGGAAGTAAGTTCTTATTGAAGTATCTCTATCTATCTATCTATCTATCTATCTATCTATCTATCTATCATCTATCATCCCCCCCCCTCTCTCTCTTCTTTTGTGAATTCTCTATGTGGTTGGGGTGTCCATACTTTAGGCTTAGTGTTACTATTCTTCTATGCATGCAAGCAAAACAATCCAATATGTGCTCATTGGGAGTGGGACAGGAAACAGCAAGCCCAATTCTGCCACAATGAGTGCTCTTGAACATCTGCATAGGGCTACCATCATAAGCCAGCATGCCTTCAAAATTGTGCTGAAAATATTCGTAGATTAATATAGTTTGTGTTAATTTCACGCTTCAGGTGGCAGTATATTGGGGTCAAGGAGAAGAGTAAGTGGCAATGGATTTGCAATAATGAGAAGCAAAGACATGGACCAGAGGAAATAGGTTGCATAGGAGAAAGGAAGGTAGGGATGGCAGAGGGTGAGGAGAATGACTGGGAGAGAAATGTGTTAGGGAAAGAAATAAGTATGCTTTCCTTGCATCACTCTACCAGTCTGCACACCTGAATACTAAACCTTCCCATTCAGATGTATGTTTTTATGTTTGAGTGACACTTTATGTATGTTGAGAGAAAAATGTCTTCAGAGAAATTTGAGTTTCATTGTGGCTCTCATTCTGAATTAACACCTTTGCTAACCTGGTGCCCTCCATCATTCCCAGCCAGTAATAGCCACAACTAGTGAATGTTTATTCTAGTTAAGCATATTAAGCTATCATTACTATTGATTATTTTATTAATTTTATTTATTAAAAATTATATACTAAAAGTTAAATTATAGATCATTAGCTAATTTCAGCAGTTGTGGTTTTATTTTAGGATGTTGGAAACCATTAAGAGATTATCTTTGAAATCTGAAGTTGTATATACTTAATCCAAATAAATAAATAAATAACATATTACACAGAGGTTTTAATGGAAAGGACACTTCAGTCGTCATATGTGGGCACTTCCATATGTCTCTTCTTGTGCCACATCTGTGAATACCTATAGGATCAAAGAATTTGACCATATTTCTTTCTTCTTCTTCTAAACGTCACTCAGCAAAGAGCAAAGCCTTGATTTTGACAATGCTTATAAGAAAATCAAGCATATTCTATAATGAACAGGCCTAATCAATATCATTTTAAAGTTTATGCTTCTACAGAAATCAAACACAGTGCTTTGTAATAATAATGGACAAAGATTAATGTCTATTCAAAAGCCACTTTATAAATAATTGCTAGCTACATCCAAATGAATAAGACACGACTAAATCTACAAATAATGACAAATTAATGAACAATCATTTCCAAGGGGATTGAAAAGGGGGGCTGTAAAACCTTTTCTCTGAATGGTTAAAGATTATTTCTGATGCTGTGAATAACTTGAACAGACACAAGCCAATAATTCACAGTGATAATTTCACCCTTCTAGGAGATATCGTATAAGTTTGTGGGTCAAATTAAATGGCCAAATGCTGTTAAGTCCTTCTCATTTGAAAGAGAATAGCTGTTTTTTTATTATTATGATAACAATAATACATGACAAATTTTTATTAACAGATTAAGTCTTCACTACAATGTTATTAATCATAATGATTTAGCTTGGTAGTCATGCAAATGAAATATTACATTCATGCTGCTTATTTTCAATTATTGCATAAGGAGATTAATTTCAGTTTAGCACTGCTGGGTAAATGCTTTATATATGTGCATAAAAACCAATGACCGCATTGGTGATTTGAACTGGGAGATGTTGTGGAAGCCTCTTTTATAAATACAAATAGACCTTGAGTCCATGAATAATTAGTTTGACTTTATCAGCTTATTTCCTTATATATCTGTGGGTAGGCAAATATGTTTCTAGGAGTGAAGCAACCCATAATCTTGTTCTACATCACTTTAACGGAATTCCTAGAGTAAAATTATAGACATCTCTAAATAAGCTACTGCTTCAAAAGAATCACAAGTTTTCAACAGCATACATGCAGTATCTTTCAGTCATCACCTTCCATGCTTCCCTCTCTTGCTCCTTTGAGTCAGATATAATCTAGGAAGAATCCTCCCTCCTCCCCTACAAAGACATTCAGCCTGTCTTCTGTATTCTTGATGGAAAGCAATGACCTTTGAGAAAGCCTGTGTCTTTTTGTTGAGTGCTGGTGCTGCTAATGAGGAAGGGAATGCAACAGTTCAAGCAACACTAGACTCTTCCATGCATTACCCATCCAAAAGAAGTAATCCACAACCTTGGAATGGCTGAAATGAAATGAAAGGTGTGGATTCACTAGCCTTATCTAAGGATTGAAACAAAATAAAAAAAAAAATCCTTCCAGCAGCACCTTAGAGACCAACTAAGTTTGTCATTGGTATGAGCTTTTGTGTGCAACTTGGTATCTGAAGAAGTGTGCATGCACACAAAAGCTCATACCAATGACAAACTTTGTTGGTCTCTAAGGTGCTGCTGGAAGGAATTTTTTTATTTTGTTTCAACTACGTCAGACCAACATTGCTACCTACCTGTAACTTATCTAATGATAGCATTCTTACATTTTCGAAGCTTCGCAAACGCAACCCTTGCTGTTGGCAATGCAAAATATCCCCATTGTTTTCATGTTATGGATAATAGAGAGTCTCCAGATACAACGAGAAAGCGTTACCTTGCTAAAGGCATCTGAATTCCTTCTAGTGCTAAATCCAAGGAAATTCAGGGTAGAACATCAGTGGTAAATAAAAAACTGTAACTGCAAAAGCACTTAAATATACTACAAAAACTTGCACTGTTGTTGTGCCAGATGTCAGTACTACCATCCATGCTGCATTGCAATTTAAGGGATTGTCACTGCCACTGCTTTTGTACACACTTGATGGTGATGATGGCGACATAGCTGAGCCAAAATTCAGGATAATATTTTTCTGCCTTTCGCTCACACAGAAATTTGCACCTGTTTGCAGATTTTTAGCTGAATATCCTCCACGATATTTTTGTAAAATGGTGGCCAGGCTGCCACTACAGTTGTTGCTGCTATTGTGGAGGAGCCTGTGTTGTAAACTTAGGGTAAAAGAAAGAAGCTGTGTGTTTGCTGCTGTTTGTCTTCTTAAAAACTGTGAAAGAATTTCCCCTGTTTCTGGAGAAAAGCGATGAAGTGGTATTCCCCACCACCACCCATCTTAATTTGTCTGTCCACAACTAGGGTGGAGAATTTCAAGAAGCCGCTTGTGACCAGCTCTGTGCAGTCGTAAGAGATTTGTGGACAATGCCCAAAATGTTATGATATGACTGATATGTAGCAAATCAGTGAACATGCAGGTGCTACACAACGATGAGATGTCACATTGTTGTCAAACAATTTCTGTGCCTGATGGCAAGCCCCACTTTTAAATGAACATTGGAGATAGTAAGTGGAAAATGTAAGTCAAATGAATAAAATAAGTGGCTGAGTAGTTTTTATCTACTATAACTAGGGCTGAGATGACAGCTACGGTAGTTACTCCATTCAATTCAGTAAGTGCCTTGCTTGATCAGAACTGTGATCCATTGAGTCCAGCATGTTCCTTTGAAACAAGCATTTACATTCTTTGGAGACATACAGAAAAATGAAATACAGCAATCCTCTAAATGGCAGAGAGGGAAATAATTTTCCAACTGCAGCTATAGCCACTGAAAAGATAAGGATTTCTCTCTCTCCATCTTCTGTTTCACTACTGACCCATACTTTAATATTTCATATTCCTTTTTATCTTGAAATAACCGTGTAGATGTTAGACCCATTTGCTTTTCTATATAAGGATTTTCTACACAGTAAAGATCAGGATGCTATTATGATCCTTAGAAAAGGCATCCTTCTAGCAGATTTCTACTGAATTGCATTCTCTGCATCAAGAGGGAAAGAAACAGAAAGGGCAGATGTGTGCGGAAGAAAGCTACTAAATCAACATGACCTTTTTATTTCCTGGTCCTAGTGGTAGGTCAGTCTCTAGAGAGTCAATCAAATGAGGTTCTGTTCATCTTGTAATGAGATGTCAACCCTCAGCTACTATTCTATCATTATCAGCCCAACTTGGCTACAAAGTGAAAACATCTTACAAATGTCAACCATTCTTTCCCACGAGACAGAAGGGTGCAGCCACATTACTATAATTAGTTTTTCTTTAAATAAATTAAAGGGGAGAGTCTTCCTCAGACTAAACACCTAGAGAATATATAGGGAAGCCCAATATGTTTTGATAAGGTAAGTGATTTTTTTCCCCCCAGAGTGAAAAATGTAGTGCTTCCAGATCAGTTGAAAAAAATTGAGGAATTTTGAGAAGATGTAGGGGAAAATGTTTTGATAGTACTGTATAGAAGCATTCCTTGGGGAGAAGAGGATATATCCACAGCTATGAATTTAAGGAATGTGCCAGTTCTATACCAGTCTACACAAGCAATAACGAGGGCTTCAGGGGCATCTCAGTATGCTTTAGAACAGGCATAGCTCAACTTGGCCCTCCAGATATTTTGGGAATACAACTCCCATCATCCCTGACCATTGGTCCTGTTAGCTAGGGATGATGGGAGTTGTAGTCTCAAAACATCTGGAGGGCCGAGTTTGCCTAAGCCTGCTTTAGAATGTACAGAGATGGCTTCTTGTTTTGAACACAGAGAAATCCAGAGGGGAGGAGTTCCTTTATTTTATTAGAATCCTTCTTCAATCTTGCAGCTGTGCACCACAATTTTGTTTGCATTTTAATGAAAAAACAAACTTATTTACACTTCTCAAGCCAATACACAAACCAAAACACAGCTTTCCATCAAAATTCACACTGATACAGAACTCCAAGTAGAGAGTAAGTATAAAATATGAATATGTACAAAATATGCCCCAGTGTGGGTATGTTTGGAGAATGCAAAACACATATTCTGGTGAAAGCAACATACAAAAAGTCATTATATTAGGGGGAAATTGTTAGCAAATACATATATTAGTCAAAATGCATACAAAAATATATTCCTATGAATAAATTTTTCACCCAAAGGCTGATTAATTTTCAAGTGAAATTGACATATTTGTCCATCCTTAGCCTGTATCTTACTTCTACAGGATAAAGTGCATGCTAGAGGGATGCATAAATGAAGGGGGGGCTTGGAGGGGTGACACAAAACATATATGAAGCATTATGATCTGATGACGAGGAGGAGAGGGACAAGAAAAGTAGATGGTTACAGGTAGGTAGCCGTGTTGGTCTGGGTCGAAGTAAAATAAAAAAATTCCTTCAGTAGCACCTTAAAGACCAACTAAGTTTTTATTTTGGTATGAGCTTTCGTGTGCATGCACACTTCTTCAGATACAGTGAAATAGAAGTCCCCAGGCACTTCGCTGTATCTGAAGAAGTGTGCATGCACATGAAAGCTCATACCAAAATAAAAACTTAGTTGGTCTTTAAGGTGCTACTGAAGGAATTAAGAAAAGTAGACTGTGGCTTAGGAAGAGAAGAGGAAGCAAGTTTGCCAGAATCGTACTGTGAAAAGTTCATGTTCCATGAATAGATGTTCAGAAGGGGAATTTATACTAGCTTTCCATTCTGTCCATCTGTTAGCAAAACAGAAGACCTTGCAAGGTCTGAACTTTGAAATCCTAGAAAAGTAAATAGTCCAGAAGGTGTTTATTGAACTTTTCAAATCGTATGCTCATAGATTACCATTTTATGACAATGATGTGGCCTTCTTCACTTCTCTCCTGCTGCTGCTGCAGTCTCAGTGTGTGAATTTTACCACACATCTCTAACAGGTGTGTGGAAACATGGAGATCTTTTTCTTAAAAAAAATGTACATTTGTGTTGTACTTGGAACATATATAAGAAGTGCAACAGGCCATAAACAGACGCATCTCTCCATCCCTTCTTGGAGGACATGATGATGGCCATTGTTTCAAGATTTCAGGGGTGAACCGAGCTAAAAGAGAAACCAGTATTCTAGCTCTGGGTCTTCCAAAGAATTTTGTAATTAGGATTGATTCAAATATGAACTTGTCTAATTCACACTTTCCTAAACAATATGCAAATCAAAACACAGCCACCCTTCATAAGTTGCACTTTTCTGAATTTTGTAATGAAGTTCTCCAGTCAGATAATATGTAAAAAAGAGAGAGAGGATATACTAGGGTAAAATATCCGTGTACATGCATATATTAGAGAAAATAACATGCAAAATGCATTATACAAAATGGAAATTGTTTTGCCAGAATGTGTACGTTAGGAAAAATTCACACAAAAAGCTGATGAACTTACATGATACTTAAAAACAACAACACCAAAGTGATGTGGAAATGTGGAGAAACTGAATTTAAGATTGGAGAAATGAGAATCTGAGAGAAACAGATCACTATATGTAATAAATGCTTCCAAAATTGAACGCAGGAACATCTTAGATTTTTTGTTGCTCTCACAACACAATAAATATATGGCATTATTTAATTATTGCCCCTAAACTGATGGAGATAGATCAATGCAAATGTTAGACCAAGGCAGAGGTGGGACCATGATTATTACTAAAAGAGAGGGAAAGAGAGAGAATGTGCCAGACATAGAAATAAGTGTAGCTCCTTTACTTTGAGACTATTCTGTCTAAAGTTTCAAATGCCTTTTAAAAATGAAATAATATTAGCCACAATTCAGCACATTCCCATCAGGTGTCATCACTTATTATTATTCCTATAATTAACTAATCTCACCTCCAACTGCGTGTTTCTCAACCAAAACATAAACAAAACATTTTAAAGCACCACACCCTTCTGTCATCTCAACATGTGGCTCAGTGAATTAAAAACCTATGATCTGCTCAGACTTTCATATAGCAAAAAGTACAGATTTGTTTACCCTAGTTTTGACAGCAGGTAACCAAACATCCAGATCTTCAAATTCTCTCTAGAATGCCATTTTTGCAGTTGTCATACAGGTGCCCTTTGAATTAAACCTTTGGAACAAAAGCACCAGCCCCAATTCACAGAACTATAAGCACAGCAAAATGGGGGGGGAGTGAAAAAGTAAAGAAAGTCGTGTGCTCAGCAGTTTCAAAGAGTGACCATTTCAGAAGGAGCAAAGACATTTCAGATGGAGCAAAAGAGGATAAATAACCTTTGAGAATTGTTCCACTTGTCTCCAATCCCCACCAGTTCCAAGCAGAACTTCTTATAACACCAGTCACTAACTAACCAATAAATACACTAGGCCAGTGTTTCCCAACTGGTGGTCCGCGGACCCCCAGGGGTCCGCGAGCTATGCGAGAGGGGTCCGCAAGACTGGGACTCTGGCGAGGCAAGATGGCGGCGCGGAGCTCCTAAACTCGACGAACGTGCTAGCGCCGCCAAATCAGCCCCCAAACAAGCAGAAAGCCACCCAAACCGCAGCCGCTGCTGCGTGGGAGCCGAACCCTTCCCCCGCGAGTCCACCCGCCTACCGGCCGCCTAGCCGCCGGCCACCGGCCGCCGGCGCCCGCTGCCTGGGGCTCCCGCGTCTGCAGGGGGCGGAGTCAGCCCCCTGCACCAGCCCCTCCCCATCGCCGCATCATACCCCTCTGCCAGCCAATAGGGCTCAGGGGGCGGAGTCCAGCTGCGGCGGGAGAATCTTTCCAGCTTCTTGTTGGACTTCCGGCGAGCCATTATTGGCACGCGCCGCGGCGCCACCGAGCTCCTGAGGGCAGCCAGCGTGTTCGCGCTGCCTGAAGGGCTCCTGAGCCGCTGAGACCGCCGCCGCGGCGTGCATTCTTGGCCAAGTGAGTTGCGACAGATTTATACCTCATTGATTTCAATGGGCCTTAAGCATGAGTTGGATTGGGATAGCTGATTGTGAGGGTCCTTTATTCTACGGCTACTGCTTTAGTTTAGTATCTGAACAGTACAAGTTAAAATTTGGTAATTTAATGAAATTAGGGGGCCTTTCACACCTCTTTCCTATATTGCCTTACTCCCTATAACAGGGACAAGTAAATAAGTATATTTCTCATTAATATCAGTTCTGTATATGTTTAAGTCATGAGTCCATCCATATTAGCCTGCAGATTTTTCTCTAAAAGTCTGCAGGAAAATTCACATTTAAACATGAATTTTTTTAAAGGGCCTTTCTCTCAAAATGCACATTTTAAATGTTATTTGCTGTCCAAATACAGTATGCATTTCAAGTACATGTTGTTGATGTATTTATTTTTTTGGTGGTGTTTGAGCCAAGAGCAGTATTGAAAGATTTGGGAACTAAACAAGCCAGTGGTTAAATTGGAACTGTACATTATTTCAATACTTGCATTTCAAAACAAGACCAGTGCAGGCTAAATCCTGTGTTTTTGACAGAATTACAAGCCTGGTAGATGAAGGGAATGCTGTGGATATAGCCTATCTTGATTTCAGCAAGGCCTTTGACAAGGTGCCCCATGATATTCTTGTAAAGAAGCTGGTAAAATGTGGTCTAGAACTGAAAATTAAAACTAACTGTATACTGATGGAGTACTCTGTTGTAACTAAAAAGACTCTTAATTTGGCTCTCACTTTTTAATTTTAGGATTAGGAATTAATGGGGGTCCTTGTCACAATAGCGGCTCGATGAGGGGTCCTCGAGAAAATTTTGTTGGGAACCCCTGCACTAGGCAAAAGCAATTTCAGGCCAAATCATCTTCTGATGGATATAAAAATTGTTAAATGGCCGTAGTGTTCCAGCACATGAGAATAAACATGCAGGTTGAAAGTGATCTTATATCTGTCTTCATCTTACATGTGTCCACATTGTAAACTTTCCAATGTTTAATTGAGGGCTTAAACACTGATTAAGTTTTGCTTCTGCTGCAGGTAAATATATTTCAAATAAACAGTTTATCATTGTCGTAGCATCCAGCAAGCTTCCTGGGTCACACACAAAGGCGTTTCGGAAAGACCAATGTGGGAGAATATTAATGTTTAGCTCGCCTGTTCTCTTACAAGTTTCCAACATTTTGATATGCAATGATTGGAGTGCATTAATTATAGCAGCAACGTTTTTAAAAATGAAAACACCCTAATCTGAAATATCTTGGGATCACACACACACACACACCATAGCTGCCAAGTTTTCCCTTTTTTTAAGGGAAATTCCCTTATGCTGAATAGGCTTCCTCGCGAGAAAAGGGAAAACTTGGCAGCTATGACACACACACATATATGAGAGAGAGAAAGTTGTGTTTCCTTTATTATTAACTTGAGATGGGTAGTTTGAAGAATACAACCATGCATTTACCTTTCAATATGACTGTAGTCCAGTTAATAAATGTGTAGCAGGAGGAAAGGGTGGGGATCTTGTCAGTGTTCAATAATGCCACAAGCACAAGGTTGACAAGTTTTTTTTTGTGAGGTTCCCCCCCCCTTTTTTGGGTTACCGTGAAGTCAAGCATCAAATATATGGTAAGCAGATACCCAATGGTCACAGGAGAGTTGACAGCTTGAATTACTTAGTTATAATGAAGATAAATAGTGTTCCAGACACAGACATTTATTGCACCCTGAAGAAAAATTGACAATGAGCTTGTTGCCAGGCAACCCCTGTTCAGCATATAAGACATATACTTCCTGTGACTTGATAGCTATCAATGTTTAAGGAAGGGGCCTGGCATATTCTCTGTGCTTATGTTGCAAGAATGTGCTGAGGACAAATATTTGCATGTGCCATGAACATAACAGAATGCTACAATTTTGCTCCTAAGCAAAATTAACGAAGTTAAATTACTATTTTTTTTAAAAAAATATATCCATACTAAAGAACCTTTCTACTACTAAAAGCATTTTTAAAAGCAGCTAATTTTGAAAAGAATACATTCTTTGGGAAGGGAATTTATATTGTTGAGGATATTTTTAATGCGCTGTTAGAGCATTTAAAAAACAGAATTGTCGCCACAATGATTGCAGAGAGTGAAAGAAATGAGGAATTTAAAAGGAAAAACTGGATAGAGGTCTATATATGTGCAATCAGGAGATCAAACTCCCTCCCCCTCAAAGTCATGGTAAAGATTATTTTATTTTATTAACAGTTAAAAGTAGCTTACACTTTGTTCTTACATGGACTGTTTTTAGCAGGGACACCAGCAAGATTTTCTTTGCCTCACTTGAATAATGTGATACAAATATGCATCAAATTTGTGTTTACATTCTGTCGTATGTAATGTCATTTTCAGGGGAGTTGGAGGACCCGAAAGCAAATTAAAGCCACAAACAAGTAATTAGATGTTGGACAGATAGAAGGTCATCAGGTGAAGTTTTCTCCATAATCACATCCACAAAGGTGTAACCTGTTTCTGCCTAGCACACAGATGTGAAAAGGCCCAAGTGCTCTGATCTCCCTCAATTCCAACCCTAAACCATTCAAAGAGCTCAAATTCCACGAGTTCTTACCCAATTATATTACTATAGGTGTTTCATCAATTGACCTTAGGTTGGCAATAGAACATTCACTTGAAGACCAGGCTTGGTATCTCAGGTGGTGCTGATGCTCATGTTTAGATAAATGTAAATTTAAATTGTTTTAAGGTAAGCAGATTATTCTAAGAGCACTTGTGGTGGTGATTTATTTATATGTTATAATAACCACATCAGTGTTATCAGCACACATCAAAGATTCACCCTTTCCCTTTTTGAGGAAAAAGGATTTGAGCCTTGGCCATGGATATACTTACTTTAACCAGCAATATTTTCCTAAAATAACAACAAGCAAACAAGAAGTCACCAAGAAACAACCGTGGATTGTATCCAAAGGGTCATCTAGTCCAACCCCCTGCAATGCAGAGAAGGTGTTGTCATACACATACACTACCCTTTTTCACCCAACCCCAACCCAAAATATTAATATAACACTCGACTACTTTGCAGGGCTGAAGAAGCCCACACTTTCTCTAAGTCAGGCATCCCCAAACTTCGGCCCTCCAGATGTTTTGGACTACAATTACCATCTTCCCCGACCACTGGTCCTGTTAGCTAGGGATCATGGGAGTTGTAGGCCAAAACATCTTGAGGGCCGCAGTTTGGGGATGCCTGCTCTAAGTGGTTTGAGCCCTACTCTCCCCACTGTAATACTAATGATTTTCATTTTTGCATTTACAATGGCAGGATATTTTAGTATGCTTTCATACTCAGATTTTTTTTAAAATGAAATTAAGCCGGAGTTAGAAAGTTAATGAATTGTATTTGCTGCTACCTTTTCCTTCTGGGTGAACACGCGTTTGCTCAGCCAATGCTTCTTCCCCTCTTTGTTCAAGAAGCCCTCCCTCAGATATTCACTTCTGGTCCTCTGGGTTCAGCCAAAGTCTGTTCAGACTTGGTCTGCAGAAACCTGGCCTCTGGTTAGCCTGGTTGCAGCTCTTGCCGCAGGCCCACTCACTGCTGAAACTGGTAGAACCTCTCCTCCTTCCTGAGGGGAGGAGTTGTGAGCGGGAGCCGGCTCCCGCGTTGGCAAGGGGGCAATTCGGCCCCTTGCCTTAGCTTAGCTGTTCCTGCTGCTGCACCACACCTCCCGCAGCCAGCCAATAGGGCTGGCTCGGGGTCGGGGTTTAGCTGCACTGAAGCAGCCGCGGCAGCCCTGAGCTTCCATTGTGCGCCAGATTTTGCATTGGATCTCCCTCCCACCCTCCCTTTAGGTCATTTCTATGCTCATGACATTGCTATGGACTTTGGTTGGTTGCCATGGTTGCCCAAGGGGCCTGGTAGGAGTTTTCATCCATTTGGCAAAGTGGAATATTTGTAGTGTATTGGAGGGCAAGGTTCAAGCCATCGCCTACCCCTCCATCTTTTGGGTATTCCATTAAAGGAATCCAGCAGTAATGGATCCTGTCCGATGCCCTGCTAGTGGCTAGGGCCATGGCATGACTCCCGGTGACACCAGGGGGAGCTTCCAGTTGTATTTGCATCAGCAGGCTCCACCTTCTGGTTGTTAACCCTTGAATGACTCCCCGCCAAGCTGGGTGGGGTATAGCTTGTTTGATCCAGTGCCTAAGCCAATACCACTCCCATGCTGTAACCAATAAAGTTGAGGCCTTTTTTCACCCATTAACATCATATCCTTGTGTCTTTATTTCCTCACGTGGGTGGCAGGTCCTCGACTCACAATTAGGAAGCCATCAGGAATGCCATTAATCCCAGCAGTTCCCCACAGTGGTTTAATAACTGGATCTGGAAAGCTGCCATTTTGATCATTCCTTAATGAGGGAGTATAAAATCAAGGAAGTTGAGGAAGGGAGAGTTATTGCTCATGCCCCAAGCAGTAAAATATGTAGAAGAGTCTTGGGACAGCGATCATTTGACATAATCCAGAAATGCTTGAGCAAAGCAGATGGCCGTATGATAATCAGCTTGCACAGTCTTTGGATTCTTAAATGTCTATCTCTTTATTAAAGTCATTCTTATCAAAGCTTTTTTTTGTGTAGCTCCACCTTTAATCTCTACCAGCAGCTTTCAAGAATACATTTTCCTCTACAGCACATCACTGTCATTGGCTTCAGACTTCTAACCCAAGGCGAGTCTAGAGTTCCAGACCTGGCCTGGGTCCAATCTGAAACCCCTGGAGCTGCCATCAGCCTCATTTTGCAATGTACCATTTGGTGAAGTCAGCACAAGATAATCTCCCACTTAACTGAATCTTACAAAAAGGCTGTTGGAGTGGAGAACCCTCCAACAGAGCTTTTTAAACCTGAAGCGCTAATTGCTTAGTGATGAAAAATTCAATCATGAGGCTATTAAGATGTTAAGTGCTAAGCAGATGGATAGAATCCAAGCGATTCTAGCAGAGACAGATAGAAAGTTTTGCTTGAATAATATATTGGACAACCTCCCTCCACAAAAGTATCTTGTATCCAAATTTTGACCTTTAAGAAAGAGGATTCCTCACTATTTTTGCTCTGAAAGTATATCCAGACATCTTTTCCAGGATTGAAGTCTGCCTCTAAGTAAGCCGTACCTGGAGTTTAAATCAATGGACTCAAGCTAGTCAAAGTATTGATTTCAATGGATCTACTTTGCATATGCATTTGTTGGATACAACCCAACTGTTCTCCTCCTTGAAAGATGATTCATTCTCACCCCAGAGCTGCTTCACATACAGTAAAACACCTGCAGGGATGCCACAAGTATACATAGATTTTTGTGTTCTGTCTGAAACTTACATGTGCATGATTCCATGATGCACAGGGAGCAGGTCTGAGAATGCCAGCAATGAGCAGAAAAGGCAGTGATGGACAAGCTGAAGTACAGTGCAATCAATTGCAATTAATAATAACCATACAATGTGTAACATTGATCCAGATCTGAATTGCAAGTGTCAAATGTTTGTTTTGTCCTTCACACATAACAGCAACATGTGTGGGAAGGTGGAAACACCCATAGGAAGAAAGAGATAGGTCTTACAAATTCTCTATTCATATCCATGCCTCAACAAATATCCTGAGCTTCTTTCACAGATATTTAAGAAGTTTGCGTTTGCATTTGCGGTTTGTGTGTGTGTGAACACGAACAATATGGAATTTCTTGTTTGGAGTGGCTTCAACATTATAGCTACCCTTCTTCCTCTAACTAGTGGATTGGACTAGCTGTTGCAGTAGAGTTCTTTGCCCAGGTAGGCAGATTATGTGACTCACAAGAGCAGCAAAATAACCAGACTGTACAACCGTGGTAGGATAAAATCAGGTCAAATATTTATTGACAGAAGCAGGCAGTGTAAGGGTTGGCATGGCATTGTGGCCAGGATTAGTTCATCATGCCACAAGCCCCATGTTGATGGAATAGGTCCACCTGGTTTGGGCTTCTCTTACATTAGGCAAAGATGACTACTTTAATTTTCATTCTAGCAGGGAAAATGTGGAACTCCTATGATGAATATGAGAAGGTTGACCAACTACCATTAGTGAAAGTTTCTGCCAGAAGATGTCTGCTCAGTTTTAAATCTCATCAACTCGCACTAACAGCTGCAAATTAGCATCACAGTGGAGACCTGCATGTTCTCCACAACGTTCTAATAGGTCAATATTAGCTTGAGTCTGTCAAAGTTTTAACAGAATAACCAAGTTGGCTGAAGTTTCTGACGGATGGAGAAAACACTTCAGCTCCCCTCTCTCTTCAATGCCTCATGACAAAGATTTTTTTCTTAACTTCTTCGATTTCTGCTGTAACATTCAGCCTAAATCCCCACTGAATAATCACCTGGTGGTGTATCACAGGCAATCAATTCATTCCCCATGACTTTCCTGGACTGAAAAATAACAGCACTTTGGGGAGAAGCTGCCATGTCTCCTCTGTTTTAAGAATCAAATTCTTCCCGACTTCTTTCTGGCAGGTTCTATAACAATATTTTATCAAATACTAAGGAGAGAGGGCATTTTAAAAAGTGAACCATTCATCTTCTATTAAATCTCTGTAACCAGCTCTATCCAGTTTTCTTCTTTTTTCCATTATTTGTTGAAGCGGTCCTGCAATGTCTGTCCTTGAAAAGACAACTCTGAAAGTCAGTAAACTCCAGTTCTAAAAGAAAATAGTTGTTTGCATAATGTTTTGAGCTAATCAATAGTTCCATAATCCACAAACCATGTGGTGGCTCCAGTATGTGAATGAACCATCATGGATCAAACACCAAAGACAATCTAACAATGAGCAAACAGTGTTTGGGGTGGGGGGAGCAACATTAGTAGGGGAAGAGGAAGAAAGAATAAAAGTAAATATGGCCTTAAAAGGAGCAGCAAAAATCTCCAACCCTATGGAAAATGGGATTTTTTTATCCACATGAAACAAAAAAAGATTGAATAAGGAACATTGGAGATTTTAACTAAAAAATTATTCTACCCTCTGGACTTTCTGGGGTGCTCAGGGAAAACAATAATAGCCTGATCTTCCTCAGATTACTTTTTTTCCTTCAACTGTACATCTTCCTCTCTGCACTGCACCACAGAATGGATAGATGATGGCTTTCAGAGTTTGACACTGGCCAGAAAGATTAGCAGTAGTGTTGACATTGACAAATTAGATATATTAAACCTTTGCCACAGGGAATCCCACAATGGTGGGATGAATCAAAGGAAGGCACCACATTTACAAGTCTGCTGGAAAAAAAGATAATGGCTTTGTGTGTGCTCACATACTCATAAACATTGGTGGGATCATCGCCATCCTGTAGAAGTACAGATGTTTGTGTGTAGTTCTGGCAGAATGCTGACTGACTTGTGTTGATGTAGCTTCAGAATTTTGGACCTTATGCACTGTAAATTTAGGAGCACTCTGAATTTGGGCATGTGGGTCTTATGGGTACTGAATGTGTGAAGGCAATCTTTGGAACATGTCTGGCCAGACTGATCCCCTAAATGCCGATGTGCATGATGAATATGTGCCTTCAGGTCAAAGTGCAGACTTGCATATAGATATATCCCATGGGGATAAGAAACATGGTCAATCAGGGTTCATTTCCTTGTGAATGGAGTAGTAAGCACATACAGCTATACAATATAGATATCCCACACTTCAGACTGATGCTGATCATAAGCTGGCTAGAAAGCCATGGCTGACACATTAACATCTGGGGGATGACAGCCTGTCGTGAATTGAAGTTTCTAAATGTCTCTTATTTCAAAACATGCATTTCCAAATCCATTTCCTCTCATAATGCACATTTTTATAATGCACATTGATATGGTCCTTGAGCTGAAAACGATGTCAAAGTTTACAAGTACTAAGCTCCAATCTGCTTATTAGTTTGAGAAGTGTGTGTCAGGTAAGTTTGTATCTGAACTCACAAAAATCGAATTCTTCAGGCATCCTAAATTTGACCTTTATAGGTTACAACTGGCAGGTTCAATGAAGGTTGAAGGAAGGGGAACATCTGAATAGTGAAGGGAGGATCAGTCAAACCAGCAAACCCATAGCTCACCAGCTTGGTGGGCGCTTGGTTAGGGAGACTTTTACAAAAGGGATAGGAAGACCTGCGGTCCTCTAGATGTTGTTGGACTCCATCAACTACAAGGTCAGGTGAGATAGGAGTTGTCATCCAACAATATCTGGTTTGCCTACTGGTTTCTTGCCTTTGCTTTACAGCCTAACTTAGCCCATGGCTAATGGATTGACATTACTGACAAACCAGATTGCCCTGACAACCTTTTAAGTGTGGGGGTAGTGAAGGAAAAGAAAGAAACCCTGATGCATAGAGTCAGGGTGTAGTCATCCACACACACCAGGCAAGAGAAAATGCTAGCTTTCACCTTAGTAGCACACATATCTAAACTTTGTTAAGGTTTTTGGCTTTAACTAAGTAAGACTGATTAGACATTTAGTAATAATGTCTCATAGCTCAATAGGGAAGGACAGTAGCTCAGCATCTGCTGTGCATACAGAAGGTCCCAGGTTCAATTCCTTGTGTCTCCAGGTGGGACTGGTAGTTTCTTGCCTGAAAACACTGCTGGACAGTGTTGAGAATACTGACCTGGATATGCCAATGGTCTGACTTGAAGGCAGCTTCCTTGGTTCTCGGTCTTTTTGTGTGTGTCTCATGTGGTGTAGTGTAGTGTAGTGGTTAAGAGCAGAGGACTTGTAATCTGGTGAACCAGGTTAACTTCCCCGCTCCTCCACATGCAGCTGCTGGGTGACCTTGGGCTAGTCATACTTCTTTGAAGTCTCTCAGCCTCACTCACCTCTCACAGAGTGTTTGTTGTGGGAGAGGAAGGGAAAGGAGATTGTTAGCCGCTTTGAGACTCCTCAGGGTAGTGATAAAGCGGGATATCAAATCCAAACTCTTCTTCTTCTCCTTCTTCTTCTCTGTTTTGGAAGGGACACATGGAACAAGGATTGCTGCCTTTTTTCTTTTCTTTTTTTGATGAGGGGATGTGAAGTAAAAAAAAACCAACAACACCCGTACCTGTAATGCAAATATATGCATTCAACAGGAGACCAGATGGATTACCTTTCCCCACAAATAAAAAATATAAAAGAGCAAAAAATTCTCATATCGGCTCTGGTCTCAGTAATACTGTTACCCACACTGCAGAGGGAAATAAATATGAAAATACACATTTCAAAAGGCTACAAGTAATTTCTCTTTCTCTTTCTTCTCCTCTGCTTCACATCATAATCCTATTAAGGAATTTCCATGACAAAATCCACCACCCTAACTGTAACAGAAGAAAATTATTTTCATATCAGAGGGGAATTAGGGGCTTCAGAATTTAGTTAAATGAAACAGATCTGCAGGGAGGGAGACTTGGCTAATCTCCAGGTCTTGCACAAAACCTGGCTCTCTTTAGAAGTGTGGAAAACATTCATCCAAGGAGCACTTGCTTGTTAAAACAATGTTACGGCATTAGGGCCATTCATGCTGCATTTCATTAACATTGGAAAGGTTGATACACCTACGTTTTTGACGATACCAATGCTTGCAAAGTGACAAACTTGTAGACCTTCATACACATTGTCTGTCATGAAGTTTCTCACTTTGCATTTCCAGTCCAGAGAAGACAGAATCAGAATTGATGGTCTAGAGATTTTCTCGGGAGAATCTAGTTTATCCCCCATTCTTCTAGAGCTGCCACTGAATTTTGCCCAATGTGAAAGTCAAGGTAATTTGGGAGGAAGGGGTTCTGCTCTGCTAAAACCTCTGTAAGGATTTCAAGGAAAGTGAAAAAGAAAAGGATTTCAAGGTCAGTACCACATTCATGCTTCAAATCCAATTGCAGTAGGTTTGCCGGCTTATCCCACAGTATAATTCATTCTTAAACAGTCATGTAGACACATCCTGAAATGATTATTTGGCCAGGGTTTTCAGGTAGAAGTATAACCATAACAAAGAAGGACATTAACAAATGCCTATTTTGTTTGCTTTTCTAGAAAACAGATACTTCTCCTGAAACTTTATGCCATGGTGACTATGAAGATTGCTTTTTTAAAATTGATTAAATGCCCACTTCACATTATGAGTCAGGAACCTAGTGCAGTGTTTCTCAACCTTTTTTGGGCAACGGCACACTTGTTCCATGAAAAAAATCACGAGGCACACCAACTCTGTGCCGCCCTCCCCTTTTCGGGGAGAAAACTGGGCCTGGGGTTCAATAGTACTGTAATCAATAATGATTGTGGTGGTTGCGATGCAATCGGATCGTCCCTGTGACGGGTAGGGGGCTGAAGGCTCTTATGCCCCCCCTCCTTTTGAAGCGAATAATATTGGGGAGAGGGTCAACACCCCCAGCACCTCACACCGCCTGCCCCCCCTCATCGAGATTACTATTATTCCTATTACCATGAATTTATTCGTCACCCGCCCCTCACCCTAAGGACCCAGGGCAGGGGTGGGAGGGGGCACTTACCGCCCGCAGGAGGAGGCGGTTGAGGAGGAGGAGGAGGAGGCCTGCCGGGCCCCTCCGGTGGTCTCGAATAGAAGTGTGCCGCCGTCGCTGCGCCTCACAGGCGCTCCCCCCGCGGCGGCACCGGACCTCGCCGCTTGCTGCTGCTGCTGCCGCCGCCTCCCCTTCCTCCTCAGAGGGGGCTTCTCAGCCAGAGGGCCGCTCTCCATGCCGGGCGAGACCAGACTCGCCTCCGCTTAAGCCCGGGACGAGAATGGTTAATGGCGGCGGCTGAGGGAGGAGGGCCGCCCGGCCGCCTCGGCAAAAAAAAAAAAGCCATTTGAAAATGGCGGCGGGAGCCGCGCCAGCCAATCAGCACCGCCGACGGCCGGTTGCTAGGAGACGGCGCGGGGTGCGAGTGGGGAAGAGGCCTAGCTGCCAGGCCTGAGGTCTTCTTCGCTTTGGGGATTGCCCTTCTCCCCAAATCGCCCTTCTCGTCACCGCACTCACGGCACACCAGCCAGCATCTCGCGGCACACTAGTGTGCCGCGGAACAGCGGTTGAGAAACGCTGACCTAGTGGATGGGAAATGGAAGTAAGGATGGACTTTTAAAGGGGCTGAATCTCTTCAAGTGTTCAATGTGAACACATGAAAAAGGCCCTGTTGCCTTCCCCTTTGCTTGCCTCAAACCAAAAGATTTACCTTACAGCAGGGGAAAAGGGAGTTGGGTGCTTCAAGCCCAGAATTAAACCTCTTTAACCACTGGGGTATAAAACTGTAATCCCTGGTGGGAATTCCTGCCTGGAATTTTGAGACATAGTATTTCACTCCCCAGCAACAGAAGGCTCTCCATTGGGGATTGGGATTCCTCTGTTCCATGGTAGTGTTTTGTTTTGTTTTGCTGTCTTAGGGCATTGGGCAGAAAAGTGTTCAAGCAGAATTAAGGTAGCCATCATCTACACACTGCAGGTTTTGCTGGTGTCTCTTCTACTTGCAAGACTTTATGTGTTGATGCTTGCCCTGGTGGAGGAAGAGGAATGGGGGGGGGAGTGCACCGCAATCTGGTGGGGTGCCGTCGCGGCTGCCCCACGCCGGGCACCCCCCCCCCCCGCGCAGGTGGCACGCCATGCCCCAGGACGCATGCACGCCACTGGATGCTCACCTGTGTCAACCAGTGTATGGTTTGACACCATACACTAGTCATATTCATTGTAATTGGTTAATTAGCACATAGCTGAATGCAGAAAGAGGCTTCCAAGTGGTTTACAACATATACAAACCAGCTGCATCAATGTGAAAATCCCTAATGAAAATCCACAACAAAACAGTCCTATTAGAATGCCAAAATATCCATGTGTTATTTAAAGGTAGGGCATTTCTGCTTTTAGCTCCCCCCCCCCCCCGGATTTTCTTCCTGCAACCTCCATGGGTTGAGCATAGTTGTTTGAAGTAATACGGAACCTGTGTAAAATATTGTTTTTCATCTAGAGAAATGTGTATCACCGTGCCCACGGAATGATGAATGAGACAAGCAACTCCTACTTTTGAAGGAGGTGAAAGGACTAGAGCAAAACTTCGGTTAAAGTAAACATGTCTGTTTTGCTTTCCCATGGTTTCTCATTCTCCCAAAGTTCCACTCAACATATTTCCACACCACTTTGTAATCTTCCTCCTGCCCATGAAATGTCAAAGCAAGTACAGTGCTACCTCTACTTACGAATAACTCTACTTACGAATGTTTCTACTTTCGAATGGAGCTCCGTCCGCCATCTTGGATGCGGTTTAGATAGGATTTTTTTCTACTTACGAATTTTTAGATAGGGTTGCTTCTACTTATGAATTTTTTCTCCCAATGCATCCCTATGGGATTCGACTTACACATTTTTTTTGACTTACGAATGTGCGTCTGGAACGCATTAAATTCGTAAGTAGAGGTACCACTGCATACACATTTTGCAAGTGATTTTAACCACGGAATGTGATTTTGTATGTTATTTTCCACTAATACAGGCATTTTAATACTATTCACATACTATTTGTACACATTCTGTGTTTGGGGAGCTGTATCACAAAATTCAGAAAACCGCCAAGTCTGAAGGTTAACTACATTTCAGTTCACAAACTGGGAAGTGAGAACTGGGTAGGTTCACATTAAAGGGCAAACCAAACATCATTTCTGTCCAATTCCTAGGTTAGCTCTGTATTTTAAAAATGCAAATATGATGGTCCTTTGAATCCAGGGGAAAATGTGAAAGAGCCGGGGGCGGGGGGGGGGGGGAGTATATAGCATCCAGCCACAGTAACTGGAAATGACAGGCTTGTGAAGCAAACATAAATAATAAAGAGGCAGTGTTTAGAAATACAAATGACCTGTCCCCTGTTACAACTCTTTCATTTCAGCTTCAGTTACAATGTGACAGAGAAGATGACTAAAATCAGGGGAGGGTTGTGTGTGTGTGCACATGTGTGCATGTGTACATATTTAAACTGCTGCTGATCATAATCTCTCAGACCGCATGAATAACTAAAAAAAAGGGGGGGATATATTCTCAACTGCACATCAATTTTGTACTCAGAAATCCCGAGAAACAACAGAATCAAATGAAAAAGCCATGGTAAACAGCATAAAACATACTGTGGCCTGGTTTTCACATCACGTGAAACTGTAGTTAATGTTCAGCTCTGGTTTGATGCAAGTAAGCAGCGCAATGTTGCATAGCAGATACTGTAAGTCCCTGTTTTGCTTCTCCCTTGCCATGCCATACAAAGAGCAGCAAGCCTCTAGCCTTGGCTTGTTGCATTGGCCAGAGCCAGGCTCGTGGTTTGTTTGTGGGTTGTTGCTCCTGGCATGGTGCCCTGCAGCCAGAACTGTGGGCGGGGTAAATTGAGCACCAACCAGAGATCTGTTCATTCATATTAAAACAGAGTTAAAACATTAACAATGGTTTAGAATCATATGTGAACATAGCTAGTATGGCAGATCCAAAGGGGGGGAAAACATTTTCCATGTGATTTTCTTGGAAAGTGAATGTTCTCAGCATGTGTTGGGAAATGACCCATTTCCATAACCTGTCAGGTCCTCCCCCTCCCCCCTCCTCCTTTCTCAGATTTACATAGTTTAAGGCATTCAGGTAGGTAGCCATGTTGGTCTGACGCAGTCAAAATAAATAAAAAAATAAAAATTGTCTAGTAGCGCCTTAGAGACCAACTAAGTTTGTTCTGGGTATAAGCTTTTGTGTGCATTCAGAACAAACTTAGTTGGTCTCTAAGGTGCTACTGGACAATTTTTTAATGGTTTTTGCAGTTTGGCTAAGGCAGAATCCTATGCATACTTACATAATAAACACAGTGGGTCCTATTTCTGAATAAGTCTGCATAGTATTTTGCTGCGCGTAATTTTGAACTACTTTTTTCCAGTGTTCCAGAATATTTCAGAGTTTGTGGGGTGGTTTATCTCCTCTTTTCTGATTACATTTTCAAAAGTTAGCTTAGGATAAGGGAGAGTGTAGAAAGACATAATAGAAACATCTTAAAATGTGCAGGAGAAAACCTTGCTCACTGTCAGAATTTTCCTGACTCCTTTCCCTGTTGTTTGGTTTGTAAAAATTAATTGGTCTTTTTGGGGAGAAAGTAAGGAAATCTCCTGTCTACATCTCTCTCTCTCTCTACATTTCACCACATCCCTAGAGAAGCTAGACTGTCTCCCTTATTGTCCTTCTGTTGGCAAGTGAAGAGATTTTTACTCCAACAGACTTTTGGGAACTGAGTGCTTTTAATGAAAGGGCTGGTTGTTATTATAATTATTTGTAAGGGTTTCTTAGATTTTATTTGTGTTTTACTTCTATCGAAGTTTAATTGCTTTTTAATGTTGGTTTCCCCCCTATGTTTTTAATGGTTCTCATTTTTATATGTAAGGTGCCTTGAGTCACATCAGGTAAAAATAACAATTATTATTGTAAATAATAATAATAATAATAATAATAATAATAATAATAATAATAATAATGCAACTGTCTCCCAGTACAACAATATCACACATATTCCCACATGCCTATGCTACACACCTAAATGATTTGTGAGTCATTTAAATGTGATGCGAAGCACTATATGACTTGCAAATCATCAAGGTGTGTAGTATAAACACTAATAATTAAAACATCATATTCTGACATATTCATGTGTAGCTATATTATACTTTGATCTACGAAGAAATAATCTGATCTATTTAATTTGAAATAACTAACAAAAATTTCAGTGAAGAATTGCTGTTAGATCAAACTCGACGTAAGGCTGCATTGAGTTCTGACAGTGCTACAGGGGAAAGATATCTATGAAGTGAGGGCAATGCCTTGGCGGATAGTTATGATTAGCAAGAAGGAGATCTACTCAATAGCTAGGAAGTTCTATAAGGTCAGTAGAAAATGAGTGTTATTTTTCAAACACTTGTCACTCACTGAAAAGACTTTGCACTTCACCTACGTTTATGGTTAGCATACTGAAGATTCAAATGTCACCTGCATTTACACATGGAGCTGTAAACGAGTTGCAGTATAACTGAGGTTACCATGAGCCCAGAAAGAAAGTATTTCTTTACATGGTGCACAGTTTAATTATGGGATTTGTTCCCACAAGATGTAGTGATCAAAAGAGAATTAGACACACTCATGGGAGAAAAGGCTATTGGTGATTACGAGCCCCAATGGCTATGTTTTACCTCCACTGTTGGACATGAGTGCAACATCACTCCATCATCCTGCAATTGCCAACAAGTCATATTCAGAGGCATGGTGCCTCTAACAGTGGAGGTAGAACATAGATCTCATCAGGGGCGTAGCCAGGATGAAAATTAGGGGGGGCAAGGGGCGGGACCAAGGGGCGGGGTGATAGGCCACAGCGGGGCAAGGAAAGCTTGCCAGCTTTCCCTCCACCTGCCCCGGCGATCGCGGAGGGGGAGGAGGGGATCGGAGCAGCACGATTTCAGGCTGCTCCGACCTCCTCCTCCCCCTCCTCGAACGGCAGGGGCGAGGGGGCGCCAGGATCAGCCCGAAATCGGGCTGCTCCAACTCCCTCCTCCCCCTCCGCGATCGGCAGGGGTGAGGGGGCGCCAGGATCAGCCCGAAATCGGGCTGCTCCGATCCCCTCCTCCCCCTCTGCGATCGTCGGGACGGGCGGAGGGAAAGCCCCAGAGCTGCGCAAAGCATTTGGCTGGCTTTCCCTCCGCCCGCCCCACAGCCAGCCGGCTAGAAGGGACATCTCCCTTCTCCCTTGCTGGCTGTGGGGCGGGCGGAGGGAAAGCCAGCCAAATGCTTTGCGCGGCTCTGGTGCTTTCCCGCCGTCCGCCCCACAGCCAGCCAGGGAGAAGGGAGACGGCACCGGGCGGGCAGCGGGGCAGGCTGGCCAGCGGCCCTGCTTCTATGGGGGGGGCAATTGCCCCCTCCTGCCCCCTGCCTACGCCCATGGATCTCATGACTAGTAGCTTTCAGTAGCCTTTTCCACTGTGACTTTGTCTAATCCTCTTTAAAGCCATCCAAGTTGGTGGCTCCCACTGCTTCCTGTGGGAGTGAGTTCATTAGTTTAACAGGACAATTATACAAATTCACAGAGAATAAGCCTCTAGTCCACCTCCATTGTCAGAGGCATTATGCTTCTGAATTTGCAGGCAGGCAGGGTGCTTTTGCAATCACCCCCCCCCCCCGGCCAAATATATTTATTAATTTTATAAAACTGAAACAAGAAAAAAGCAAACATAAAGAACACAAAAATATAAAAATACAATAAAGAATCACATTAATCTCAAAACATAAAAATACAAAATACACCTTACAAAAAGAAAAAAGAACCATATTAAACCACTCATATGTCTTAACATTGTTGACTTTCTCAAGTCCCTCCTTTCTGCTTTTCATTATATATCATCCTTAGTAATTTCTATATCATGCTTCAATTAGCTTATTATTACCTTAACTAACAAATTTCTATATTATACTTCAATTGTCTATTTTTCATATTAATTATTTAACAACAATACTTATTATACCTTTATATCTGAATCTTAATATTCTGCTTTACCTCTCCAAAACTACCTCTACAGCCTCCCTATACTTCCGAATCTTATCTTAAACATTTCTAATATTGCAATTATTTCTTAAATAAATTTTAAATTTCTTCCAATCTTCTTCCACCGACTCTTCGCTCTGGTCACGAAGTCTCCCAGTCAGCTCAGCCAGTTCCATAAATTCAATCATCTTCAACTGCCATTCATCCACTGTAAGTATGTCTTCAGTCTTCCAATTCTTAGCTAAAACAATCCTAGCTGCTGTTGTGGCATACAGAAAAAATGTGATATCTTTTTTTTGGTAATTCCTCTCTAACTATCCCAAGTAAAAAAGCTTCTGGTTTCTTAATAAATGTGTTTTTCAACACTTTTTTCATTTCATTATAAATCATTTCCCAGAAGTTCTTTACTTGGGGGCAGGTCCACCACATGTGGTAAAAGGTTCCTTCTACATTCTTACATTTCCAACATTTATTATCATGTTTATGATAAATTTTTGCTAGTTTTACCGGTGTAAGGTACCATCTATACATCATTTTCATCATATTTTCTCTTAAAACATTACACGCAGTAAACTTTATATTCTTCCTCCACAACCTTTCCCACTCCTCCATGAAGATATTATGACCTACATCTTTTGCCCAATCAATTATAACAGATTTCGTTTGTTCATCCTTAGTATGCCATTCCAACCGTAAATTATACCTCTTTGAGAGATTCTTTGTTTTAGATTCTAACAATTCCATCTCAAATTTAGACTTTTTTTGTTTGGAAACCTGTTTTTTTAAATCTATTTTAAACATAGGGTGCTTTTCCAATCATGTCCAGCTTACAGGTTTCCCACAGGCATCTGTTTAGCCGCTGTCAGAACAGGATGCTGGACTAGATGGGACACTGGTCTCATCCAACAAGCTCTTATGTACCTATGAATGTTTAGCTCATTGACAAAGCCAAATGACACAGCACGTGGCCATTTCACACTTTGGTGCCCATGCAGAGTTTCTTCCACCAGGGGTAAGAAATGTGGAGGCTGTTATGGGTGTTATTCATTACATTTCTGTGCCTTCCTTCATTCGAGGATCATAGGGTGGTCTGCCTTATAAGAACAAAAAATACATAACATGGTAGCAAACAAAAACAAAACAAAAACTACATAGAATATTTGTAAGACTGATTCAATGGGGCATGTGTTTGTTACTATTATTAATGTTTTGTTTACTAGAACTGGTCTCAATGAGTTACAGGTAGGTAGCCGTGTTGGTCTGAGTCGAAGCAAAATAAAAAAATTCCTTCAGTAGCACCTTAAAGACCAACTAAGTTTATATTTTGGTTTGAGCTTTTGTGCGCATGCACACGAAATGTGTGTATCTGAAGAAGTGTGCATGCACACAAAAGCTCATACCAAAATATAAATTTAGTTGGTCTTTAAGGTGCTACTGAAGGAATTTTTTATTTTGGTCTCAATGAGTCTCTGTTGCCATTTTACAGGAGACCAACAGATTTGGCCTGGCTGAGGTCTACGTGCCACCATTTTGACCATGTTAGTAGGTAAGAACAATGTTTTCTTCTCTTCTTGTTTCCTTCAACAACTGTTCTCATTGTCCTTTATTTTTTTTCTATTAACTTTCTTCTCAAAGAAGCCCACATGTGTTAGTGTGTGTGAGGGACAGCAATATTGGAATTAAAGCTAAGAAGGGAAAGGGTTCTAGGCAACCCCCCAAAAGTATGTGTTTGTGTCTTAAGATAGAGCTCACCAAAATTAGAATCCTAGAATTGGAGAATTGGAAGGGGCCCTGATGGTCATCAAATCCAACCCCCTGGAATACACTTGTACTCAAGAAGCATTTATTATTATTATTATTATTATTATTATTATTATTATTATTATTATTATATAAAGGCTTGTGTACTCCCATTGAACTGAAAACAAAAATATTATTGCCAAGATGTTTGCTGTTCACATTCTTGAAAGGAGAGGGGGGGTTGGTTTCATTCCTACTTTTACTTCCTTTAAACTTGAGTAAAAATGAGGGAATGTTTTTGACAGGAAGATAAAATTATTCCTGGCTAATTGCTGTCCATACAATTTTGGGTCACGCTCAGGAGAATAAAGCTGTCTCTATATTTTGAACACTTAAGTTCCTTTCAATCACAGTTAGTGAGACTTTTGCCTAGGCTTCAAAGGCAAAGAAAATAGTATGCTAATTTATTCTATAACAGAGACTTCTGGACAGAGTTTTCAGACTCCAGAGGCTATAGCTGGCGATGAAGCTGTCAGAAATTGCTACACTTTCTCCACCCCCTGAAGGATATATGATGTCTCTGGTAAAATCAAAAACATATTGCTGCCACTGAAACCTTGTTAAGATTGCAAAGAATCCATAGGTATTCTTTTCCCCTCAGCAAGCGGTAACTATGAAATTATTTTGTTAAAAATAAGTCTGAAGATACAAATCATAACCTAGATTCTGAACTATTTATTTCTTCAGTTTACTTATTAAAAAGATTTATGCTTTGCCTTTTGATTAAAATCTTCAGAGTGGCTTACCAAATTTTCTAAAAAACATTTCTAAAAACACATTAAAATACACATACAAAAAAAATATAGTGCTATAAGAGTAAAATGCTAAATAGCAAAACCAATGGAAGCAATTAAAAAAAGAAAAAGCATCCCAAAGGATTTCAGAAGAGAGATGCCTGGTCTGATGCCTAAAAGTGCAGTAAACCTCTCCATGGAGGGAATTTCACAACCTTGTTGCCACCATGTAGAAAGTCCTGCTCCCACACCCAGTCTCCATGTGTCAGATAGTGTCAGGTGGAAAGGGGCCTCCAAGGAGGTTCTTAATGTATGAGTAGATTTGCACAGAAGCAGTTGGTCCTTAAGGTATCCTGGGCTCAGATTGTTTAGCCCTGTGCCTTTTCAAACATCAATTACAATGGTGGCACTAGGTTTCACAAGCATGACCAATCAGCTGTTTGTCAGCATGTAGAAAGCACTGTGCCTTTGTCTGAAGTGGTTTGATTTCAAACCACACAGGCAAAGAGAAACTGGGTCACCTGACATCATTGTGACGTCAGGTGGATAACAGGCGATCCCCACCCGCTTGATAAAGTTGACCTGCAATTTAGTGTTTTGAAGGTCAACACGCCAGTACTTTAAATTGGTCCCCCAAACCGTCTGGGAACCGATGAAGTAAATTCAGTGTTATGTGCACAAAACAGCCTGTCTCATTCAAGTCTGGCAGCTGCATAATATGGAGCCTTTTCAGATGCACACCCAAGAAGAGTACATTGCAGCAGCTTAATCACAAAGAAGAGGATTGCATATTTGACCAGCTGGATATCAAAAGATCAAATATTTGGCCAGCTAGATACTAGGACACATAGAATCGGAAACATGACACTCTTAGGGTCTTCTCTCACCAGTCCATTGGTCCAGGGAACACCACAGAATAAACGGAGAACTACCTGTCTGCAGACCAGAGGATTGGTCCTTTAAGACAGTGCTCCCCAACCTTTTCATCGCCGCGGACCAGTCAACATTTGATAATTTTACCGCGGCCTGCTGAGGGGGGGGGGGACGTTGATTGTTTATATTTTATTTAGATTGTTTTGATCTAATAATTTTAATTTAATTGTATTTAAATGTTCCTTGGGCAACCCGGTACCAATTCATCCATGTACCGGTACCGGTCCGTGGCCCAGGGGTTGAGGACCACTGCTTTAAGAGACTCTAGATCTCCCAACCCATTTGGAGCGAGCGGTTCACTGGCAGCTGTCCAAGGTCCTGCAGCTGCCTAGCTGCCTTTTTCTGTGGGCTTCTCTGCATGGCCAGAACAGGCAAGATTTGAGCACACGCACAGTCTGGACAGTTCTTCCACACATTTGTGAAAGTGAAGCCCAGCTGGTCTGGACAGCACCCTTGTAAATTGAGTGTGTGGCTTTGAATGTGCCCCAGGACACTCTTTTTATTTCATAGTCAATGTGCAGGAGTTATTCATATGAAGGGTTGATCTGCTAAATGTAGAAAGTTTGAAGATCATGGTACTAGAAAAAGCACGTACACCCATACTGAATGCAGCATTGCACCCTAATATACAGCTGTATTTAAATCATTTACATCTTTCTTTTTATGGCTATAACAGGGAAATCTGTTCTTTCTCATTTACAATTAGGAACCAGAGCAGATGGCAAAAAGCTCAGTTTAAACTAATACAGGCTTTAAAATAACCACATTTTCTGCATTTTCCAACGTAACAGACATTTAGTTCTCTATAAAAGCAGTTTGTGCTACAGTGAAATGCATTAGCAGATGCATATGGTTTCGTATGACTTTACAAAAACCATAAAAATCACTCCCGTTTTCTTCTTGCAGGTTTTCTCAAGCCCATATGCACACACATATCAAGTGAATGGATTCAATGACTGGTGAGTTATGAATATCTGGGATGTTATGTAAATCCGTTAATACATACAAGATGTGTAGACTAAAGAAAAGGAAACAGGATTTCAGAATCTCTCCATGGGCATTATGGACAATGGAACATTAATTCACTCTAATTCTTGATAATTTAATAAAATATTGAAAGAAAGTTTAGCTGCTGTAGATATAGAACTATTTGGTGATAATGAAGTAAAAACATAAAGCTTGGGACCTGAGAGCAGAGTGGTCAGGGTAAACTTTACATGGGTAGTTTACAGAAAAGGAAATTATGATTCAAATTGGATTCTGGAGACATATTGACAGAGCACCGATCCACCAACATCACTACATGTGTTACAACATCGGAAACTTTATTGTTCCACGTCAGACCATTGGTCCATCTATTTCAATAACGTCAACACTACTGGCAGAGGCTCTGTATAGTCTCAGACAGGGTGCCGCCATTTGCAGATTAAACCTCCATCATTTTCAGATTAATAGTGCTAAATCTAATGTGAAGACCTGTTTAAGAAAAAGCATCTTGGTATAGTATGACATCAAACACAGATATAAGGATGGATGAATTAGTCTATTTCTGATCCTTGCCAAATTCATTTCTGTTTATTAAGAAGCCCATCTCGTCCCATTTCTAGAAATAATATGTGACTTTAAAAATCATTTTGAAATACTTACGATATCACAAAAAGCCTATTTAAATTTTGATGTGTTGTTTGAGCTAAGAACGGTATTGCAAAATTCAAAGAAGTGTAAAAGCAAAATGACAGCTTCGTTCCAATCCATGCATTAGTCGGAGAGGTGTGATTTACATCAGTTCACTTAAAAATGCAGACCAGATGAAATTCTGCTACATCCCTACACAAATGGAACACCTTTGACTCATTAAAACTGATTAGCCCAGGCTATCTTTGCTTCTCTCCCCCAGTTTCATATTCCAGCATAAATCTTATACACCCCACATTCCCTCCCCTTCCCACCTCCACAATTATTTCTCAATTCACTGGTGAGTACAGGGCAATAATTAAATCTGTTTCTTTGGTAAATGGAAATAGGGCAGGGAGATGAAGCCATTCCCCTATTGGTTAGAATTAATTAAGTGCCGAAGTTTACAGATACATGCACATTTATCCAGGGAGACTAAATTGATTTCCTTTTTGCATGAAAAGACAAAGGATGGCATGGAGGATGAATCCACTGATTGCCCAGATTAGCTCGTGTCGAAACGTTTATTGTTATATATTAAAGAGAATTCTTAGATCACAGCTGTTAAGAGAAGGGCAGACTGCACTAAATCCTGGGGATTTGCATATTTGAGCACAATGTACTCCATATGACAAAAACAAACTTTCTAAGGGAAGTGGCACAGTCACATTCTTTTAAATGCTAAACTAATAGTTTTGTGAATTCCAAATTCCCAGCCAGAACACACAGCCCAAGAGTAAATGTGTTCCTCTGTGAGCTACTCAATATATGCATATTAGTAACAAAAGGGAATCTTTGAGCAAGAGGAAAGTCACTCAGTTCAACAGGGTTAAATGTAATCAAGACAAAACCCTACTAAGGCGACCAACTGAAGTCCATAGCAAGGCCAATGACGCAACCTAAAAGAAGGGTAGGGGGGTGGGAAATTCTCAGCATGAGGCTGAAAGAGGAAGCCTCAGTAACACCGAGGCTTAAATAATCTCCGGCCATGCCCCCAGGTGAGCTGATTGGCTGCCTGCCATCCTGACATGGCCAGGCCTCCCCCAGCGTAACACGGGACACTGTCCCGCCATGACACTGAGGGGCTAGGGGAGCCAGACCGCAACCCGGCCCCATCAGGAAGTGGATCCACTTATCAGAGCATAATTAGGAAAACCATTAGTTGAGGAGGAGGGAAGTCTCATGCCAAGATGGCCAAGTGGTCTTTATATATTATATGTAAGATGGATGTTTTGTCAATTTTTTTTTATAAAATTCAATTAAAATATATAAAAAAGAAATACAAATGCTACACAGATAGACAGCAAATATGTCTGATTGCTATAGTATAAAGAAGAAGAAGAAGAAGAAGAAGAAGAAGAAGAAGAAGAAGAAGAAGAAGAAGAAGAAGAAGAAGAAGAATTGGGCAGGAGTGTGCACACAAGTTCCACACCCAATAGCCTGAGGCATATGGGCTGGTCTTCAGTTCATTGGGTGATCAACATGAAGATGTGAAGGGCTTTTTCAAAAAGTGTATTCAACTGAATGGGCTTAGAAGCTCTAAGAACATGCCTGGAAACTCTCCCTGTGATCAAAAACACTGGTAAAAGAATGATCCCACTTACACTGAAGGTTTTTAATTGTGCTGCATGTGCCTAAATCTGTTTTTAAATCTTCATGCTAATCTCACCAAAAATGAAGATCAGGCCCAGTTTAACTGGTCACATGTTCAGTCCAGTTTTTTATCAAATCATTTGAAAAGCTCTCTTTGTCCTTCCAGCTCCTAGTCATTCTAGTCATGCATCCAATATTTCTCGCCCTCTATTTTTGCACTGAAAAACAATTTTGATAAATATCAGCAGACACAGGGAGCCGAATAAAACATCTTACACTGATTCTGTAACACCTATTCTCTAGAGAAATGGGAAAGAGGAGCAAAATATTGTTCAGAGTTGTAACAAAATAAAAGAAGAAAAAGAGTTCTGGCTAAGTAGTTAAAGAAAGTTCTAATAAAATTACAGAGCAATCCTAACCCTTGTTGGGCAGCATCAAGGTGCGATGGAGTGGCATAACCATCAGTACATCTGCAGCCCCACCATCTGTCACTGATACCATCCAGAGGGAAGCGGGGAGAAGGCAACCGCCTGTTGTCTACTTCACCTGGAGCTGATGAAGCAGACGCAGATTTAAGGGAGCACAGTCGGTTTGATGTCACTGAGCCCTGAGCCTCGGGGCACCTCAACTATGATTTAGAATGGAGCACAAGAAGGGGGGCACCAAATTTTGGCATTGCGCAGGGCACCACTGAAATTTGAGACCCCCATCACACAGAGCACCACTGAAATTTAGACTGTGGGTGCAGTAATGGAGCTGGATGCTATCAAGTGACAATAGTGGGGCAAGATTGGGCTGGCTCCTCTTCCTCCTACCCCCAAAATAGCCTGTTCTGGGGCTTTACATGGGCTACCACCAGAGAGCATCCCACTGGTGGTACTTCTGCCCAGGCACCAATTCAGTGGGTAGAATGGAGAGCTTTGCTCCAGAATAGGGATACTGACATCACTTCATAGGCAGAGGCCAGTGGCACTGAGCTGTTTGGGGCTGGGCAGATACCTTCATTCCATTTAAAACCACCCCCTCTGGTACTGGTATTCTGAATACGCACTGGTATTCTGAATATTCGTTGCAAGGCTTAGACATGTTGGCCAGATCAAATGCTTTTAAAATGAGGAAGCTGCACAGTACCTCAGAAGAAAAGAGTAATAGCACTATTTGACTGCACAATTCACACTTTATTTAAATGTACAAATTAATGCTTGCATTTGCTTCTCTCACTTTTTCAGCAATTGCATCTGGGTCACAGCATCACAAAGCCCGTTTCAGAGTTTGAAATAATTTGGTGGCTTGAGTAGTCAAATGAATGTTAACCACAACATCCTTTGGTTAAAAAACCATCATCATAACCATCAATATCTAAACTGGAGACAAGACAGAGAGCAACAAGTTAGCTTTTTTGAAAGCTTCCCATATCAACTTGCTCATTGTCAGAGGTTCACACCATTGAAAAGCATCAGTAAGCACAAGTTCCATGCAGCAGATCTGTACTGGAGGCTCTTGGTAGAACAGAATACCAGCCCATGTCCTCCTGAGGTGTCCCTGGAGTGGCTTTGCATCTGTGGATCAACAGTCTCTCCTAGCAGAGCCTAATCCAATGAAGTCAGCTGGACTGGACTTGACAACCCTTTGAGTACCTTCCCACTGAACAATTATATTACTCTAAGTCTGGAATAATTCACTTTAGGACAATGTAGGGAGAGCATGACATTAGTCACATTCATAATAGACACATCAGAATCAATGGATTTAAGTCACTTAATGGGTCTATGCTGAGTACAACTTTCATATACCTTGCGGCTATAACAACAGACCAGCTTTTTTTCTCCCCTGCCCCAACTTTTTTGCTTAACATCTAGCCAGAAGAGTTCAGCTGGAGTTCAGCTGGGACATTCAGAACTGGAAGAGTTCTGAAGAGCCCATGAATCTTCTTCATTGTTTTGTGGCATTTGATTGGTCTAATAATGTTATTGCGCAAGTGTGGATTTTGAAACCATCTCTGTTTGCAAGTTCCATTAAAAGATTCACAAGGAAGCATTCAATAGCAGTCTATTTTTCTGTGCTGGAGCAAATGCATCCCAGTATAGAGTCACTTCTATACTGAACAAAGGCTGCACTATATATTTTCTATTTAAAAAACCCCATTTGATGTGCAGATTGTTTGACAAGCAATTCTGAAAACATATAGCTGCAGGAGTAAATTAATGCAAGCAAGGTCAATCTTGGCACAATTCTGGTCTAAGAATGTGTATTTTCATAGATCTGCAAGGAAGCCCTGAAATGAATGAAGTTCAGTTTGCCTGATGATTATGTTTGGAGTACACCACAATCACCCAATATAATATGCAAAGGGCTTCAGCTTACCTTGGTTGTCAACAAAATAAAATACAAGCAGTACAATACTGACTTGTCTTCCTTAATCTGCATAGGAGCTTGGCTTCCTGAATACCTTTATTGTCTCATCTAATACCGGTATGTTGTAGAGGTGTCATGTCTGTGGAAGACAAAGGTACAGACCCTTGTTTATAACTGGCCCAGGAAACAGGACCATTTCCATTGATTTGTAATCCTTTGTGTCTCTGGCCCGAACAGCATCCGTGCAATCAGTAGGCAGTTTAAGATTTCAGTTCATGGTTCCCTTTACATATCTAGCAACTCTTTCTCAGCAGTCCAATTATTCTCAGTGGGAGAGCTAACTTTCCTGCTTAGGATTCCCATTACATCTGCTATGTCAAGTCTGGTTGTTATGGCAAAATACAGGAGTTTTCCAATGGCTGACCTGTAGTGGTTGTTGTCTCACAAGAGTTCAGACTCATATTTACTCTTTAGAAAGTCAGTCACCATCATAGCTGCCAAGTTATCCCTTTTTTACAGGGATTTTCCCTTATGCTGAATAGGCTTCCTCGCGAGAAAAGGGAAAACTTGGCAGCTATGGTCACCATTGATGCAACTACTTCCTTGGCTTCTTTCAGCCCTAGGCTTTGTCTTCCAGGGAGTCGGAGCACATAGCTGCATGCAAATAACTGGTCTTGATTGACCAAACAACTATGGACTCTGGGTTGTATGGGCAGAAAGCTATCTGACTGATAAAGGACAATCAAAGCTGTTTTAAATTATCTCAAAGTTCCATACAAGATACAAGAACCAAACACGTTGGGGTGAAATAACACAGTTTGCGTGAGAAGATTTGGTGTTTTGTGAAAACAAAGAAATGACAGCTGATACTCTCAACAAGCCACTACCAAGAGAACCTTCAAGATGGTTCAATAATTGTGCATGCAATATCTATATTTGCCAGCAAAGGAGTTTGTGGAATACCCAGCCTCTTATAACCAACATGCTTAATTAATGCATGAAGAGTTTAAGACCATTGAGTAAGCTTTCCTACAAGGCTTAGCTCCTTGGGGCAGGCTAGGTAATCAAGGCTTTGTTGCCTTCAGTTTACCTGAGAAGCTCAACATGTGAAGAGATCTGAGCAGGTTGCTGCAGCTCAGACTGCATGGCTCTAACAAGCCTCCCTTGAGTTGGAACTAAGCCAAGTTTTACTGCCTGTGCATCTTTTCTGACTGATGTATGGAAAAGCACATGAACCTGACCTTTGAAGAGTTTGTAAGTAAACAAAATTTAACTTACCAAACCTGTGGTCTTCTTATGCTGGGGATGGAGGAAAGTTTTCACACTTACAAGGTGAGCTAAGCCTTGCAAGACAGCTTACTCTATGGTCACAACCCCTTAATTAATTAATTAGACTTAAGCATGTTGGTTATATGACGCTGGTTTCCCCAGAATTTTAAATGCCACAGTTATGTAAAACAACCCCATTGGTTGGTTGTAATTAAACTAGGTCAGATAAAATAATAGAACAAGCAAAATGTACCCACTCAAACATTTTCCCTAAGTGTGTGTTAAGGAGCAGGAGAGACAATTTTTGAATTTTTTCACGCACTTAGAAAATAAGACAAGAACAAAAAGCTTATTGAGGTTAAAAAACAAACAAACACTAAGGAAGATGTATCTGCTTTCTACTTGCTGTGAGATTTTTTAAAAATGATCTTTCACACATAGCCTATTTACTAGTTCAGGACTCTTAACACCACATTAGTCTCCCAGGTGTAAGTTGCCTCTTACATTTATCCTCAGTAAAATTCAGTACAAAGAATAATAATATCAGATTTCCATATCTACCCAATCACAATAATTGAACAGATTTGCTGTGAACAGTCATTTTTAATGTCTCTCTGATGTACATTTTCATTCCAGGTCATTCTGAGGGGATTAGGATTTAAGCCTGTAGAGCAATTTCGTACCATTAGTATGAAATTATTAGGACTAAAACACTTTGGTCGCAATTAGGTGTTCTTTCCTTCCAAGCAGAAATTATTAACTAGAGATCTGAAATGTAGCACCGCTCAATGTGATTATATAATTTAATATTCACTTTGCGAATCTGTAATGATTTTTCATCAGTTAATGCATAGGAAGCAATAATCAGCTCCTCCTTCTAGTAGAAACTAAGCAGTGAAAGAATCAAGTTATTCAATTTGCACAATTACAACTGTTCCCTCTATCATCTTCTATTGTAGAGAATTCAGAGTATTAGAATTTGATGTGACATTTTTATTTTCTTCCAAACTGACACAAAGCACTGAATTGGGTGCAGTGACACTTAAGTCTGCTGAAAACTAATATGGGATGGGGAAGAAATTTGATTCTCATTTAAAGCCAAATTTATCAAATTCTCACTTTCAAAACCAATGAGAAGCAAAACACAGCTCTCCTTAAAATTCTGCTCTAATTCAAATTTTCTGATACAATTCTCTGTGTTTTCAAAAATGCACATATTAGGGGGAATGTGAATAACAAAAGAAAGAAATATAGTAATGAAAATCACAGACAAAATACATCAAATTAGGAGAAATTGCTTGCAAAAATGTGTGCTTGTGAAAAGTGCAAACAATAAAAGTGTTTAGTAGAAGAAATTCATACTAAAGTGCTCTAGAATTTTCATGAGGGTTTAAAAAAAATATCCAATTGCTGCAGAAACCTGGAGAACTGGATTTAATCTTGGGGAAATGAGAAACAGAGAGAAATTATACTGACAGATATTTCCATCTCTAACCCCCTTCCATACGCACACTTCAACCTCTTACACACATAGGCTTAGTCTGTCACACATTTTGTTCTGTATTTTAATGAGTAGCATTTTCCATTCTACAGAGAAGATGGGAAAAGACACCCTGCGGAATCTGTGTTTGGAATCTGCAGATAACTGAGAAAATAAAAAAACAACACAGGTGGGATAGTATCATTTTTTTATCCCTGTCTGTGTCCTACAGTTTACAAAGGAATAGTTCCAACTATAGTTTTCAGAAAAGGCAGCTCCATAGGGAGGGTAAGATTCTTTCAGCAGAAGGTTTGGTTCCCATGGAGAAAATGTTTCACAGATCTATCCAACAGGGATGCTTGTAATCTTAAACTAACACCACCCTTATTCTTATGTGCAATTCAGGCATGGGAGTGCAACCTCATGGAAGAAGCTCCATGTGCTCTTCTTGAAATTCCAACTTTGATGACATTATAACCCATCTTCTCTCACTGCATTTTCTGGCATGACTAAGACTTCTGCAACTAGGTGGGAAGTCTCTCCCCCAAGAGACACTCCCAAATTCAAGTGCTCAACACCCCAAGCACCCAAAACACACATTATACAATAGCCCTCACCCCCTGCAATGTGTCCCACTCCCACACCTGTGTTTTGGTGGGGGTGTGGTAGATTGACTGGTGTCCGTTAGATTATTGTATGTGTGCATGTGCATGTCTGTGTTTCCTGAGCTATATTTATCATGCATGCAAATAGGCATGTGTGTTAATTTGCCTTGGGCTAAAATGGCCATCCCTTGATGCAAAATGTGAAGGAAAATGTTGGCAAGTTATCATAGTGTGAATTAGTGAAGCATTTGGAGGGGCGTGCTTATTCTGCCTGTCTTTAAAAAAATACACTCTCACTCTCTTTTGCAGTCCCCTGTCAGGAGGAAGATGGCAGCCAGCGTCATGTAGGAACATTCTTTCTCTACAAGAGAGAAGGGAAGAAAGAAAGTATGCCCGGATAGATCTAGATCTAGATCTAGCAGCAAAGATAAGCTAATTCTATTTTAGGCTGCATCAACGGAAGTATAGTGTCCAGGTCAAGGGAAGTACTGTAATAGTACCACTATATTCTGCCTCGGTCAGACCACACCTGGAATAATGTGTTCAGTTCTGGGTGCCACAATTTAAGAAGGATATTGACAAGCTGGAATGTGGACAGAGGAGGGCAACCAAGATGATCAAAGTTCTGGAAACCAAGCCTTACGAGGAACGGTTGAGGGAGCTGGTTATGTTTAGCTTGGAGAAGAGGAGATTGAGACGAGATATAATAGCCACCTTCAAATATTCAAAGGGCTGTTACATGGAGGATAGAGTAAGATTGATTTCTTCTGCTCCAGAGGCCAGGACACAAACCAATGGCTTCAAGTTACAAGGAAGGAGATGATGACTAAACATCAGGAAGAACTTTCTGACCATAAGAGCTGTTCAACAGTGGAACATGCTCCCTCAGAAGGTGGTGGACTCTCCTTCCTTGGAGGTTTTTAAGCAGAGGTTGGATGTCCATATATCATGAATGCTTTAGCTGAGATTCCTACATTGCAGGAAGTTGGACTAAATGACCCCCAGGGTCCCTTCCAACTCTACAATTATTTGATTTTTTTATTCTATGCTTCTTCTTATAAATTTTGCAAGAAGAATATATTAATAATACAGAGACTTCAAATGTATTCACAACCTGATATTTACAGGAAAATACTCCTTTTTATTTCAAACTTTTATTAAATCCCAAAGGCAAACTGCAAAAGAATAAGCAATTTACTCTAAAACTGCAATAGTTCTGTACTGTGCTTTAATCAGTCAGCAGAGAAAGAAAACAGTTAATTAACAAGTGTTATTCCAGGACCTGTGGTAGTATCATTAATAATGTTGATACACAAAGTACTAAATGATACAGAAAGCTATTGATTAGTGATACATAAGTCAATGAAGGAAATCTCTAGATTCGCTAGGGCTATTTGCTTTCCCAATACAAAGTGTTACCTTAGTCCATTAAGTGTTGCGTAGCAAAATTGTTCTTCTGTAGAAATAAAGGTGACATGAATAGTTTACTTTAATGTGAACAGAGGTGAAGGAGAATGCAATGAAATCAAAGCAGCTCACATCTGATCAGATGCAAATACTGTTTTCTTCAAGAAGGAACCAATGTAAAAAAAGAGAAGACTTTTTTTACATAAAGAAGTTTGGATCTCCCTCATTCCATAGTGCATTGAGTAGCAGAGCACTAAATAATGTTATATAATGTATGTAATCCAAGCTATAAGAACTTGGAAGCTGGACATTATTTAATTCTTAAAACTGACGCCAGATTAACTACATACTTCCCTGAAGAAGAAGTAGCAGCAATAGCTAGAAGTCAGCCCTCCACTTCACAGCAACAGAATGAATCATTTAGTAGGGCCAGAGCAACAGCAACCATAAAACATTACAAAACCAGGCACCTTTTTATATATATATATTAGTACACTTCACATTTAAAGAGACAGAAAAACTCTCCCACATTGATCGCTTGGCTGGTTGTATTCAGTGATACACAAGGATGTGTGAAGCAGCTCCAACTGAAGCCTGGACTCTGGCCACTGATCCAAGGCATACTCAGGTGTTTGCCTGAACATGCTAGTGCTGTATCCTTGAACAGGAGGCAGGGCTATACATGCAAGCTAATACCTTTCATGTTGCCCCACCTGTTTTGCCTCCAACTTTCTCTGTATTGAGTGAGAAAGGTCTGCAATGGGGTTTTCCATTGTTTCTGCTTGAAAACAAATAGAGCCCTATGTCGGACTGCGGATCCAGTTAAAACAGGGAACCCAACTGTGCAAGACATTCTACTTATGCATTCTACTTTAAAGAGTAAATTTCATGCTCTCTGTCCACAAACTATTTTCACTTTCGCATTCATTAATGTATGTACTTAAGGAATTCAGCGTTTGAGTCTGACTCACTGCAAAATTATATCCCTGAAGATTTTGCTGCACGTAACACAGTGTAAGGATACTTAACTACATATTACGAAGATACTTCTTGTGATATGCCTGGTAGTTACATTGATTTTATAGATATAGCTTACCAGCACCCCAAAGACAAAACTCAAAGGCTCAAAGTATTTTGATAGCAAAGAGGTTTAAAGAGACATCTACACACAAAACTTCAGGTCATAGCGGGGTGGGAAAACATAAAAGTCCTGGAGTAGGTAATGAGGTAGATTCAAACACCCTGATGCTTTGAAACCGCCGTCAGATCGCGCGAACACCTTAGCAAAAAAACAACTTTTTGATATATGAAGCCCAAGGGTGTCATCACTATTGACAGCTCCCAAAATTTCAAGAACAAAGTAAAAAATAATTTGAGAAGAAAATAACATGTCAGTTTCTATGAAGGGCATGTCAGTGCTTAGCAATGAAATATGAGATGGTGGAGAGAAACGTTGTAAAGCACAACTGGTCTTGGCGTTCAGTCAGAAAGAAACTGATAAAGCGGCTATGTTTTTCAGAGAATATAGATACTTTTATCTCTATCAATGCTTATTTGTTTTTAAATGATTGATCCCCCCCCTATGTTTTTAGCTGTATCTGAAAGCTACCTTGAGTCCCTGTCTGGGAAAAAGTAGGTGTAAATACATATATAATGAAAATAATAATCCTCCAATAGAAATAAAGATAAAATTACTAAAATGAAATGATATATGCTCTCATCTATCCAATTTGATGCATAAAGATCAGTCTGATATGACAAATAATAAATGGGTTTATACTAGCAGTCCAACATGTTTTGACCTACTTCTTCTTCAGAGCTCAATGAGTTTGTAACACACATAGGTGCCAGCTTCTTTGGGTCCAGACAATCCCCCCCTCCAAATGTTTTTTTTAAAGGGGCCGGGGCCCCTCAGTGTTCAGAGGGCTCCTTGTGATATTGCAAGGAAGACATTGTCAGGACATTGTATTGCCCCCCCCCTAATCATATTGAGAAGTTGACGCCTCTGTAAACACATGATTTGACACTTGACATTAGCCACTTGGCTAATCTACATAGATGGTAATGTAAGCTGACCTGCAATGGCTACAATACAGAGTGGTGCATAGCTAATATAAATTTCTACAAAGAATTCTACAAAATGTATTACAAAAATTTCTTCTGATGCATTTTTTGGGGGTATTTAAGATGGATTTTATACTAATATACACATTTTAGGAGTACTTTACATATATTATTTGCTCTCACCCAGTTCTGCAAAAGGGGTCTAAGTTGAAGTATGGAAGTTGGGATTCACATACATATATACAGTGGGTTTTTTCCTTTAAAAATGTTTAGGAGTATTCTCATTTTCCTGCTCATATTGAAATACTGCCCCTCAATGGGGCCAAACTTAGATTCACAAAATGTTTAGGCATATGCGTACCCCTGCATCCCCCCAGAAAAAAAACACTGCATACACACACACAGTGGTACCTCGGGTTACAAACGCTTCAGGTTACAAACTCCGCTAACCCAGAAATAGTACCTTGGGTTAAGAACTTTGCTTCAGGATGAGAACAGAAATTGTGCTCTGGCAGTGCGGCGGCAGCAGGAGGCCCCATTAGCTAAAGTGGTACCTCAGGTTAAGAAGAGTTTCAGGTTAAGAACGGACCTCCGCAATGAATTAAGTTCTTAACCAGAGGTACCACTATATATAGGGACGCGGGTGGCGCTGTGAGTTAAACCACAGAGCCTAGGGTTTGCCGATCAGAAGGTCGGCAGTTTGAATCCCCGTGACGGGGTGAGCTCCCATTGTTCGGTCCCAGCTCCTGCCAACCTAGCAGTTCGAAAGCACGTCAAAGATAAATAGGTACCGCTCCGGCGGGAAGGTAAACGGCGTTTCCGTGCGCTGTTCTGGTTCGCCAGAAGCGGCTTTGTCATGCTGGCCACATGACCCAGAAGCTGTACGCCGGCTCCCTCAGCCAATAACGCGAGATGAGCGTCGCAACCCCAGAGTCGGTCACGACTGGACCTAATGGTCAGTGGTCCCTTTACCTTTACCACTATATATATATGACTTATTAGTAGAACTGTGAACTAAAATGTTGAGGAATTATGGAATGCATATCAGTTTCCAATGCATGTGTGGTGTGTGTGAATCCTCTTATGGCTGTATAAACACGTTGTACACTTAAAGCACATTCAAAGCATCCCATAATAAACTAGAGTGCCCAGAATTCTTTGATGGAGGGGGATGTGCTTCAAATACGCTTTATGGGTATAGACTATGCAACCTATCATGGGTTGGAATTTTAAAACCATTAGTACCCTTATCTCTCACCTTGTGCTATAAAAATAGATGAGTATTCCTTCTGAAAATGAAACAAAAGTAAGCTACAGAATAAATTAGGTAAAACCTCAAGACACGTTATGTTTAATTTTTACATGAATCTGATGAATGTCAATTCAATGGTAAACATGACTTACACAGAAATCACAAAGATGAAGTCAACAGTGATATAACAGGATTAATGTTTGATATACTGTATTAAAGTCTTTTCTCAGAGTACTGTATACTGCTATGAAATAAGCATATCAATCTTCCAATTCCAAACTGTTTTTTTCCTTCTTCTCTCACATAAATGAAAAAAAAAAATTCTGACCAGATGCTAAGTGTAACAGAATGAATGCTTCCAACATAGCTAGGTAGACTCTCAGAAACTCTCCCACCTCTGAGATCTCTACAAATATATTTTAAAGTCATAACTGTCCACAATAGTAAATAATTAGTAAATTATTTGAAATAGTAAATAATTAGTAAATTATTTGAAAGTCTACTGTTGTTTAGTCGTTTAGTCGTGTCCGACTCTTCGTGACCCCATGGACCATAGCACGCCAGGCACTCCTGTCTTGCACTGCCTCCCGCAGTTTGGTCAAACTCATGTTCGTAGCTTCGAGAACACTGTCCAACCATCTTGTCCTCTGTCGTCCCCTTCTCCTAGTGCCCTCAATCTTTCCCAACATCAGGGTCTTTTCCAAGGATTCTTCTCTTCTCATGAGGTGGCCAAAGTATTGGAGCCTCAGCTTCACGATCTGTCCTTCCAGGGAGCACTCAGGGCTGATTTCCTTAAGAATGGATAGGTTTGATCTTCTAGCAGTCCATGGGACTCTCAAGAGTCTCCTCCAGCACCATAATTCAAAAGCATCAATTCTTCGACGATCAGCCTTCTTTATGGTCCAGCTCTCACTTCCATACATCACTACTGGGAAAACCATAGCTTTAACTATACGGACCTTTGTCGGCAACAAAAGTCTACTACATACTGGTAATTGATCTGCTAGCAAATAGTACTCAACTTTCCACATAACAGTAAGTGTAATTCAAAGTGAATTACACATAACAGTAAGTTCCACATAACAGTAAGTTCCACTTTCCACATAACAGTAAGTGTAATTCATAACAGTAAGTGTAATTCAAAGTGATTCCCACACACATTCAACAAAAATCCCGCTTGCATTTTTGAACCAGAGGCAGAAATCTCACAAGCATGTCTCCCTGGGAGCAAACATCCATACACTGCTGCTCCACGCATGTATCAGATTTCCATGTCACAGTGGAACTGCCTCTTCCCTCCAATCCCTCTCTCCCTCCCTCAGCTCTGGGGGTTTAGGATTCTCCAGACCAGATTATGGGGTATGCAGAAGTCCCATCGCATGAGCAGAATTGTTGGATACAACCCCTTGTTGTTCGTTATAAGCAAGTTTCCACCCTTCCACATTTATGTTGCATAGGCTCTGATTCTAGGTGGATTGAGAGAAGAACTGTGCTAATGGTCATTTTTAAATTACTATTTTGTGGTTTCTTGGCACAGCCCTTTGCATCAGCCTTTGCATCAGCCTTTGCCAACCTGTTCCCCCGCCCCCTGATATTTTGTACAGCAACTCCTAGTAGTCCCACCTGACATGGTTGTATTGGCTGATGCGAGCTGCCATTCATAACCTCTGGATGGCAACTGGTAAATGTCTGTGTGTGTGTGTGTGTGTGTGTGTGTGTGTGTGTGTGTGTATATATATATATATATATATATATATATATATATATATATATATATAGGCATCTTCACTAATTTATATTTCTCATTTGGCATAATAGTTTGACTATGGCCTCAATCTGGAGGGGGAAACTTTAGTTTCCCATCTAATACTGTGTGGGCAGTGTTTTTATGAAACAACGATAGAACTAACTGTTCTGAAACACTTGAAGCAATTAATTACTACCATTCAGAACTGTAAATGCATACTTCCTTGTAATTGCTTTTAAATTATTTAATTTGGCCCATACATTATTTATGAGGCATTGCCAATACAAAATCCTTCTGGGGGGAAAATGTTTAAAGAGTCTATGAAATCAGTTTTATAGAAGCACATTATGCATGTAGATGTAGGCAACATGAACATAGTTCATACATTGCAGATATATATGTTAAAGAAACCCTAAATTAAATTTCTAAAAAGCAGGCATTCATTTGTAAATGTATTAAAATTAACTTGTGCATTTTTGCATAATAGCTTCATTCAATTTGTACCTAATAGTGGGGATTTGGGGAAGAAACAATCACTAAGTGGTCAAGAAGAGAGTGGTGAAGTGGAAAGCTAACTGTGTTAAAATATCTTACACAAGCTGTCAGTTTTTTTGAGTTGGAAAGCTTCTAAGTTAGACGAGCTCATGGGACTGTCTCTCCCACAGCAGTGTCCAGGCCTTCATACCTATCTCTGAAACTTTTTTTAAATAATACAGTGGAACCTCGGTTTATGAACACCTCGGTTTATGAATTTTCGGTTTATGAACGCCGCGGACCCATCTGGAACGGATTAATTCACTTTCCATTACTTTTAATGGGAAAGTTCGCTTCAGTTTATGAACGCTTCAGTTTATGAACAGACTTCCGGAACCAATTACACCCATGTTTCAGTTTATGAACGCTTCAGTTTAAGTACTTCGCGGACCCGTCTGGAACGGATTAATCCACTTTCCATTACTTTCAATGGAAAAGTTCGCTTCAGTTTATGAACGGTTACTCCACGGACCGTCTGGAACGGATTAATCCACTTTCCATTACTTTCAATGGGAAAGTTCGCTTCAGTTTATGAACGCTTCAGTTTATGAACAGACTTCTGGAACCAATTGTGTTCATAAACCGAGGTACCACTGTAATAAAAAAACACACACCAGCACCCTTTGCTCTGTTCTGTTTGAGATGACATCTCTGTCCAGGACATTGGGGGGGGAGAGAGAAATTGACTTAAACTATTTTACTCCACGAATCTGCAAATCATGTTATAGATTTTCAGCTATCAAATAACTTTTCACAATACATGCATGCATTACATTATTGGCAGATCTGTATTTTGAGCTAGAAAATTGGTAGCTTTATAGCATCTCTAGAAACAACTAGCAGTAGATTGAATCATTCTCTCCCTGAAACTCTGAAACAACAAGCAAATTTCCATATCTCATCCTGTGTCCCTGAAACAATAAACACTCTCCAGCTGGGCCAAGGGTCCCACAAACAGCCAGATCATCACCACATACTAAAAGGAACACAATGTACAAGTAGGTCAACCTCCTCAGTAGGGCCAAGGAGTGGAGTTGCGGCAATAACACCAGCATTGCTGTTGAGTTTTCTCCCCAAATGAACCTTCTCTACCATAAGCATCAGATCTCAGCTATACCATCTGCCTGCAATAGAGGGGGGAGGTCCCAGTGCTGTTGTGTACTCAGCATTTTAAGCACTAAAGCCACACTTTGTCACACCCCTATTGTTAACAAACCATTTTTGTGTCATGGTGCGAGTACCATGTGGTGGTACCATATAAGCAGACTCAGACCCTGAGCCAGATTGGTCTTGCAGTCCCCCAAGTTTGTCTGTCCAAGTTTTGAGAAGCTTGATGTTGATTCTCAAAATGCTCTGTTTGCCTGACTGCAGATCACCTGGCTCTCAATTAGCAACGCCGTCTTATCTGAATTAAACTTCAGCTTTCTCACCTACACCCATTCCATAGCTGACCTCAATGTCAGTTCAGGACCTTCACTGTTGCCCTGGGCTCTGATAAATGGACAGATAAAGTTGAGTATTGCCCGCATACTGGGGACACCCTATCCTAAATCCCCCAGCTGTCTCACCCAAAAATTTAATGTAACCAGGTCAACCAGAGCCACCTTAGTTGAAAGTCCTTCATAATGAGTCTTGGCATCAAGTGAACACAATGTGCTTCTCAAATTGGTCACAGTGGCCCAGTGGTTTTTCCTCTAACCCTCTGTAGGCTAAGATATAAATAGTCCCTCACGAAAGAGAATCCAGTGGATGACACTGTGGAAAACTAAGAATATGAGCTAATAATAAATAATGTGAAGTTTTCCTATGGTGCATTCTTAGTGGAGAGAATGCCGTTTGATGCTTCCAAGGTAACAGAGCTCACAATCCCTTCATTCTCTTCGGCATCAGACAATTCTGATTTGTATAGTCTTTGAAAGACACAACAATGCAGTTTATCGGGTGGTTATGGAGTTAGGGGCTTGGCCACTATGATACGAAGCATGAATCTGTGCTATCAAAAGGATGGATTGCCATATATGACAACCTTGGCATGAATTTAATGGTGGGAATCATAAGCAGGCGCTCCTCATCATAAACAGATAATCCTGCTAAATTTTTAACACTGACAGCTGAATCCATTATGTGTTTTCTAGAAACACACAGCAGCATGTGTGCATTTCCAGTGCTATCAGTTCAATAATCTGCATTTGCTTTAGTAATCCAAATAAATTAAGTTTCAATGCTTGATGGTAAATTAACTTTTATGCACTAAAGGATATTTTCTCTCTCTTCTGTATCAATTTGAATATTGCCACAAAGAAAGAATAAATAGTTTTCCTATACCATTGTAAGAGTGCAAAATAAAAACCCCTGGTGCTTCCTCTTTCTCCTCCTCCTCTCCCACTATTTCCCAACTTCCCCCTTCATCTGCCTCTGAGCTGTGACTGCCCTCAAACCCCTGTTGTAATTCTTGTAATACCATCTGCCTTCCACTTCTCTGGAAGGGTCAGGCTAGGAAGGTGGTCTCCACCATTCCTCCTCTGCCCAGTCCCTGACACTTAGTACTGTATGTAGGCGGTGACATTCATGGCAGAATGAGCTCTGCCAATATTTCAGATCCAGGTCATTGGCAGAAGGGAGTCCTCAGCTTGTCAAGGATACATCTACCCCCATCAGGTTAATCACTGCATGATCCACTTTAAAACTCTCAATTCTCTTAAATGCTTGTGCTGCAGTATCTGATAATACACTTGACAGAATACCCACATGCCTATGTGATTAAATATAGATAGGGCCATGGTATGTGGTTTAATCCATGAAATAGTCAGTATTTTGGCACTTCAGCAATCCGTTTTCATTGGGAACTAATTTGCAGAAACAACATGTATCTATGAGCTGTGTATTTTATTTTTTTCAGAACCAATTGTTTGTTAAACAGCTCGCTGACTGATGTTTAGTTAGATGAATTAGCAATTTAATAAGTAAAGTCGTAATGGTTTTTGAACAAATGGGCCGCACAACGTTTGATCCCTTTTCTTAAAACAGGAGGAATGACATAATGTGTTTGTTTTACAAGTTGTGTCCTCCATCATGAAGGGCACGTGTTGCAGTGAGATCACCAGAAACTGCCTCCCTGTTGTGGGGCGGGACCACTTGGATGGCCACAACACCCTATTGGCTGCCCCTCTGTTCCTGGGGCAGAAATTTGGTCAGTTGGGTTGGCTATTGGCTGCTGAGAGGCTACTTAAGCTGTTGCACATCACTTCCTTGTGATGTGCAGCAGATGACCCGCCCTCCTCTCCCTATATTTTGGGTTGTTCTTCTGACCTTGCTATGCCTGTCTAGGGGTTGTCTGTTTTGGAGCAGGGGCCTGGGAGGAATTTTGCCATTTGGCTGATTGGCTGGTGCCACTTGGTTTTGGCCTACCGTGTAGCAAATCGCCACAACTTTGTAAGGTTGGCGGTTAGGCATTTGGTTCAATGTTTTGGGGAGGTGACGTGGTTGGCTGTGGCCTGCCCCTCCATTGCTGCTGCTAGGGAATTCCATTAAAGGAATCCAGGAGCTCGCCTTGCTTTTGTCTGAACCCTGTCAAGGGGCTAGGGCCACGCCAGAGCCCCTGGGAGCATATGGGGTGAGCTGTGAGATCGAAGCCAGCTTCTCGCTCTCCCAGGATGCTTTCCCTTACTGACCTATGGTGGTGCCCAGTGTCAGTCCTGTTCCTGCCACCATGCAGGTTCAGGTAGTCTGAAACCAATGCCTAAGCAACCACTCACAAGCTGTAATCAATAGAGTTGTGGCCAGAATTTAATGCCAAAAACCTTAAACGAAAATCTGTGTCTACTGTGTCTTCATTTGGGGGTGGCTTTGGCAGGTCTTCACACACAAAACAGGCACTATTGGCTAGTGATCCCAACCACTTTTATTTGTGTGAGAAGTCCATGAAAAGATAGATTAATGAACCATTTGACTTCCAGTCAGTGTCACTTTTGTATAACAAGCAATAATCCAAGTTCTGGGAAACATTTACATGGGTTATACAGATAGGAATAATTACCCTTGTGGTTTTCTCCCCTTTCTGTTTCTTTTTTCCTGCTTTTATATCCAGATCATAGAACCATAGAACTGCAGAGTTGGAAGAGACTACAAGAGTCCCAAAATGGGCAGGGCAGTCTCGAGCAGGTTGCGCCCCCTGGCGCTGAGGGGCGAAGATCACTCTGGCGCCCCCGCCCTTGCAGGGCACAGCATGGCTTTCGTGCGGCTTTGCCGTGCAGTGCCCTGCCTACTGGCCCGGCGGCCTAGCGCCGCACGCCACTGGGACTCTACCTAGAGCCGGCCCTGAAAATGGGACTCAAACCCATGGCCCTGAGATTACCAACAGAGCTATCACAAATCTTCCTTTTTTAAAAAATAAATTTGTTTCTCCTTCTGAGACACTTTGAAATTGATCCATAACTATCATATTTCTGTCAGATAATCTATATAAAGTACAATATGCAACATTGTGCATTCCAAGTTATGTCATGATTGGAGACAGATGAATTAGCATGTTTCTGGACCACCTGAGTTTCACACATGCAGTCATAAATCTGTTGCATCCTGTTTCTGTGGTAAGCTACAGATTTATTTTGAGAATATTTTCCTGCGTTAAAAAGTAGTCTTATACGCAGGAATATACTGTATTTTTTTAAAAGTAAATTCAGATAATATTTTCTGATTTACGGTAAGTATTACAGTATTTAAATACATATTTATCACACTTTCTATCAAGTACATTTTTCCAGACATGACAGTGTTGGAGCTGGCTTGGCACCTTTCTGCCCACAGAATGAACTCTTTGGGGCTTTTTGCAAGATGACCCAGACTGAGTTTGGCAGGACTGAGTAGAGGGATGCCCCCGGCAGTCCCGTGCAAATCATACTTATCTCAGAGTCAGCCTCATGGAATAGGATTTACTTCTAAGTAGACACGGTTAGACTTGTACCGTTCTGGAAGGTGTGGATTAGGTCAGTTTGCATTGGAATTTCTCAAGTTTCCCTAGTCCCAATACAACCAGCATCACTTAGGGCAGGTTTATATGATATCATAGGCACCAACTCCAGGGGGCTTGGGCAACCACAAGAATCTAATTGTGGGGGCTGGGCACCCACAAAGTCAATGAGAAAAGCCAGAGAAGTAGGAAGAAGAGCTGCTGACCTACACAACGTGGACGTGTGACATCACACACACACACACACACACACACACCTCTTTATGTCACACGCACTACATACAGATGTGGATGTGTGATGTTGCACGTCCATGTTGCAGTGGCGGGCACCCACAATCCTGATGGTGAGCTGGCACTCCTGTATGATATACTCCCCATGTCAAGACAACCCAAAGTGCTTACACATGATGGCATACGTGTAAGGGTACATCATTTGAAGTCCCTTAGTACTTTGTGCATGGCCTTTACCTAAGAATCATGGAATTGTAGCGTTGGAAGGGACGAAAAGGGTTATATAGTCTAACCTTTCAATGCAGGAATCATAGCTAAATGATCACTGGCAGATGCCCACCCTACCTCTGCTAAAAAAACCTCCATCCCCAGCTCCTCATCCTTCCCTGCCTGCCTGCCCCCAGGGATTACCCGGCCCCAGAGCCCAGCCTGGCTTTGCCGCATCCCCAGAAGAGGCCCACAACTGCAGACGCTCTGCGCACACCAGGTAAACGGCTCTGCCTGCCTTCTTTACACTCCTGAGGGTGCATTACTGAGGTTGGGCTGCCCTTCGGCCAGCCCACACTTTGGCCAGCCAGCACTCACTTGCTCCTCGCTCAGTGTGCCAAAAAAAACCCAAATGGCAGTGGGAGCCACCCAGACCCACAGTAAGCAGATGTGTGTGGATAGAAGGAGGTGGAGAAGGGGCAAACCCAATGCAGTCTGGCCTGGTGCTCCTCTCTGGCGGGCAGCTGGGGGGAGATTCACCCCCCCCCAAGGGCTGTGTTGGCTGGCCAGGCTCCCCCATGCACAGGTGGGCAGGCAGTGCAGCTTGGCTCTGGTGGGTGGGGAATCACTCTGCTGGCATTGGCGACTTGCCTGCCCTGGGCACCGGCAACCTATGCTATGCCACTGACCCATGGTATCAATATATGAGGACCAGCACCTCATTTTTCACCCCACCCCAAAGGTAAAAGTAAAGGGGCCCCTGACCATCAGGTCCAGTCGTGTCCGACTCTGGGGTTGCGGCGCTCATCTTGCTCTATAGGCCGAGGGAGCCGGCGTTTGTCTGCAAACAGCTTCCGGGTCATGTGGCCAGCATGACAAAGCTGCTTCTGGCAAACCAGAGCAGCGCACGGAAACACTGTTTACCTTTCCGCCGGAGCGGTCCCTATTTATCTACTTGCACTTTGGTGTGCTTTCGAACTGCTAGGTGGGCAGGAGCTGGGACCGAGCAACGGGAGCTCACCCCGTTGCAGGGATTTGAACCGCCGGCCTTCTGATCAGCAAGCCCTAGATTCTGTGGTTTAACCCACAGCGCCACCTGGGTCCCCCCAAAAGCACTGCCTAAATGTTTCAGTTTCTGGGTAGTACTGCATTTTCATTGCATTTCTATTTAGGAATGCATGGACTCCAAGAAAAATGTTGTAGTCTTTTCAAACTTTTTTTTATCTCCTTCAACTTATCAAATGACTTTTCTGAACTGGAACGTCCGCAGTTGCATTAGCATTTTGCTTTAGGCACAATCAAACCATAGCAAAATGTGCTGCTTGGTTCAGCTTATACGAAATGCTACAAAGGGAGAATTTCCTGCCATTTCCCCCCCTATCTTTAGTAGATAACCGTTAGAAAGAGTTTTAAGACCTGGTCTTCAGTGGGCTGCCTTTGTGTCCTTCTGTGTCTTGAGACCAACAAATTGGAAGTGATTGCTAGAATCAAGCCATGTAATTAGACAGCATAACATCTAATATACTCCTCTTGTCAGTGCGCCAGAGAGAAATTTTCTGTAAATGACACATTACACCATAAAAAACCCGCTTTCAACAGGCCTGTTAATGATGATAAATAAAGAACTTGTGGAAAATCAAGCAATTAATCCATTGGAAGCTTTCCACGGGAGTCACTAATAAGGCATCAGGAAATGCAAACACATACATAAACAAACCCTTTGTGAATAAACTGTTTTAGATTACTACAGGTTTTTGGGGGGAATAAGCACCCCTAACCTCAGCAGTAATGTCTTTTATGGCATTAAAATAAATCAAATTATTCGTTTAAGAAAGATGATGTGCAAAGCAAGTTCTTTTTATTAGAAAGTATTAGTTACGCAGATGTATAATTTTATTTTGTGGACAAATCAGATAAGGCAGCTACATTATGTTTTTGTTTATTAACCATCAAATAATGCATTACAGGCATAATGCACTGCTGGTAATAAATGCTGAAATTTAGAATGTAGGAGGATATTATTGAGTAATTCAAACTGAGGCTATGTTAAGTAGGACACTCTGTGAAATAAAGAACAGAAGGTCCTGGCATGATAGTAGGCATAATATTGAATCCATTAGCACGGTAAATGTCCTTCGGGGGTTTGGCAGTCTGTCACTTTGGCAGGTGCAATCATTATTTAACAAAACGTCCCAACATTTCTTACATTGCCCAGATCTGTGTTTTGCACATGCACTCCCTTTCTACAGAGTAGTCCATTAACTGCCATAGTGCATGATTTCAGCATAATGCTAAGTTCAAGCCTGTACGGAGCTGAGGGTCTGCATGAAATTGTTGGAAGAAGATGGGCCAAAAGTGAAGATGCTAGCGGAAATAAAGGATCTGCAGAGAGAGATGGGGGGGAGATGGAGAGAGAAAATTTCAAGGGTTTAATGAATTGATGGTGGGGGTGGGGGTGGGGGTAATGGTGGGGGTTCTATGTATTTATTGTAAAGTGGGCAATGTCCTGATTGAAATGTCATTTCCTTATATAAGGAACATCCATAAGTATAAGAAAAATGATAATTTGCCAGTATGTAATCTGCCATTTTCCCAACCAGAAGGTTGAAAGAAAAAGAGAGAGAGGTGGTCATAAATGAGTTCAAACCCAATACAAATATGTTTGACTGGTTTAGAGCTGGTAGGTGTATGGATTCTTTACTTTCTTTACTTTAATCCATTTCTTCCTGTTTTAGCCGAGTAATATGGATATGCCTTAGATGTGACGCTAAGATCTTTGGAGAAAGGCTTGGGGAAGATTGATTGGTGTTTTTTTGAGTTCTGCATACACTATGTTTGTATTTCATATATTTTTTGTGTTTGATCTGAAACTCAATAAACGAGAGAGAGAGAGAGAGAGAGAGAGAGAGAGATGCAAATAAACTCTGCCATAAATATGACATATGTAATTTAAAGTTTCCTTCATTATACTTCTGTAGAGTCCTTCCCACTCTCTCTTGCCTCTCTTGCAACCTGATCCAATGAGTCCGACCTTATTTAAACTGGATCTTTTTTAGACGTATACTGTATGCAAGACACACCCTGAGCCTGTTAATAAGCAATAAATTGGGTTGTTCCAATATTGTTAGATATAAGATCTGAAGTAGAGAGGGGAGGAATACACACACACAATGTGTTGTGCTATACATCATACAAAAATTTCCTTTAGGAAAGCTCAATTTACATGTTGAAAAACAAATTCTCCCTGCATCATTAAACCTTAGCAAAGTGGATGCATAGTTTGGGATAAATTCTGTTTACTCCATTTCACACACAATCCCACCTCTCTCTCTCTCCCCACCGCCCCAAGCCATTGAGGCAGACTTTCTTAATGGTTGTTTGAAACAATCCTGGGATAGATGAAAAGGTTGAATGGTTGCAGTATAAGCACTTGAGAGTTTAACTGATTTCAGTGGGAAAGATTCAAGCACTTGCTGAAGTCTCTTGGGACTTAATGACTGCCTCACTTTGACTGAATTATGCCCAACATTACAATACAGCATCTTTCCCTGTTTGTGACTGAAGCCTGCATAGGAGCTACTGCCGTCTTGCTGCAGGAATGCTACTGATTACCTGAAGTCCTGAACAAAGATGGGTTGCAGATTACTTGGCAAGCAGTCAATAACGAGAAGCAGGGAGTGTTAATCCTATATCAAAATGCGAAATACTTAACTCTGGAAGCTAAAGGAAAGATCAAGGTCACATCTACACCAGTTTACCTCTCACAGAGTCACAATTCTCTAAACTTTTAACGCATTACAGTTTTCGGGATTCCTAGGGAGAAGCCATGTGCTTTAAATGTATTGTGTGGATGGTGTTTAAACCAGAGTTCCTGTAACCTAGAGTGCTGTCCCAACACTGATACTGAAGGGTAATATACCAACCACAGGGCAATGTACATTTAAGGTTGTGTTTCACTGAAGAATATCAGCTCTCAATTGCCCTATTTCTGAGGGGTCCATTCTGATGATGTTGGTAGGTTTCCAGTTACTTCTGAGGATGGAGCAGTAAAATGAAGGCAAGAAGATGAAAGGCTGAGTACCTGGGGAAGAATTCTGGGAGTGGGGTGAAAGGTGGACATGAGAACTCTACTTCTGACAAAGGTCTAGAGATACTTTGAGTTTCCTAAAGCTCACCTCAATTTCACTTAGGAAATACCTGGTTTTGTTTTCAGGGGTGGTGGAATGGGAGATATTAGAGGGGCACTTGTAGTCCCTCAAATGCATCCATAGCCTATGCTGATACACTTATGAAAAGGGGATGGAAATGGAAGTGTGTTTTGGGGCTGGGAGTTACTCTTCCGTGGGTGGGGTGGAAAATGGCAATTTTGATCAATTTTTTATATGAGCTGGATAAGTGTGTGAGGGCTTCAAACACTCACCTTTGAGGCTACAAGGTTCATTTCCAAGCTGGGATTCTATGGACATCAATGGGATCTCTACATGCAAATAACACCCTGAGTTCACCCCTAATTGCCTACCTGCCTTCCCAGTTCTGTAACTACAAGTGCTCAAGAGCCTTAGTCTGGCACTGGGTGAGAAATATTTGCCTTAGTGGCTGTTTCCCAAGTTGGTCCAAGGAGAGGGTTTTTGTTTGTTGTCTCAGGGCTCCTCTTCTGATGCAAAAGTGCATGAGTCTCGGTCCTGAGTTCCATGGCATATTCACCTGAACACAGCAAAAAACAAAAGCAACTTAGGCGTGCCCAATGGAAGTCAAGGACCAGACCAGACTTGAACTTTGATGACAGAGGACGGGGAAGACTGAGGGGTAGCAGCCATGTGTGGAGACAGCCCCAGAAATTCCTGCCTTGTTGGAGACTCCCACAGGAAGGAGACCCAAGAGCTTACATCCTCATCATTTGCTTTGCTCTAGGTGGCAATCCAACAGGCAGAAAGAGTTGAAGGCTTCCAAGACCCAAAAGGGCCAACAGCTTCTGTCACACGGGTTGGAGCTAGTACAACCCTTTAGCTACAGAACAATTAAAAGCTGTTGCTTTAGCTGTTCTGAGTGCCCTGGCTTGTATCCAAATCTTACCCCTTGCTTGTCTTTCATATGTGCCATCTAACTACACAGAGGGGTAATCATTTGTTGACTCCAACCATACAATGAGTTGAAAAGGGATATGGAGAAAGTGCATATGAAACAAACTCCCTGATTCTCTTTGAATCAGATATTTTTGTTGGTGTGATGCCTTTAAAGAGCATTCTGCACCATGCCCAAAGCTTGCAAAGTGCTTCAGGTGTGAGTTGCCCTTTCATAAGCCCATATCACGTCTAAAGTAGCTAGCCTCCATATTTGTGAAAGAGACTTTTGAATAACGAGATTTTCCTGTGTTGGAGGATATCAATCATTTGTTGTGAGTCAACCCTGAGCATAAGAAAAATATTCATATTTGTTTAAAGAAAAAAGAAGCATTGTACTTCTCTTGCCCCAAAAAGGTGCATGACTCCCTTGAGAGCGCTAGATTTCCTACTGATATTGACCTTGAAATGCATCAACTCTCATTTCACCATGCTCTAGCCATTTCAGCTCTCAAATAAAAGACATCTTAGTATTAAAGGCCTCAAGAAACAAAATGTATTAACTAGATCACTTTAATGCTGCCTTAGTAAAGTTGTAACCTCTGTGATCCCCATTTTAGAAGAGAATGTATTCTACTTGCTCTTGAATGTACATGGTCAAAACACTTATATCCAACTATTTTTATGCTATTGAATTGCTAGATTACTTGCTGTGTGTTTGGAAAACAGCTTACTTTGTTAAGTCTGACATGCTTTGAGTATGAATGAAAACATTCTACAGGGCAATACTCTTTACGTCATTTTTGCATAAGGCAATGCTTCTTGTGCTTCCTTAGGCTAAGCAAAGAAAAATGGTATCAGGAAAGTTGTCCCCCAAGAAGGGCTTTCATTTCATACCTGCTCTCAAATGTGTTTACAATGCTACAACAATTCATTTTCTCAGTATTATTCTTCCTTTTAAATCAAGGCTGGGAGACCTGTGGTCCTCCAGATGTTGTTGGATTCCACAACTTCAAACCAGCATGTCAAATGGCTAGGGATGATGGGAGTTGGAGTCCAACAATATCTGGAGAAGCACAGGTTTCTCATTCCTATTCTGGTAGTTCCAAATTACTAAGGCTACAATCCTGTACCCACATAACTGGGAGTAACCCAAACCAAACTCACTGGGACTCTGATGAGAAATGCATGGGATAGTGCTTTATAGTAGTTCTAAATTAGTCAGTTCCTTGTTTTTGATCAACAAACTTAACTTCTCTTCCTATGAAGTTAACCCATGAATCCAGACTATAGAGCCTGTAGTGTTCTTCGATAGCTATATATGCAAGACAGGACTGTCTCACGCAAAACTTATGATGAATTTGTTATTGTATCTCACATCTGTATAAATGTATTTATTTATTACATTTATATTCCCTCTTTCTTCCAAGGAGCTTAGGGTGGCTTCTCCTCCTCTTCATTTTCTCCTCACAACAACCCTGTGAGGCAGTGTGGGCTGACAGATACTTATTGGCCCAACACTCCAACCATTTCAACACACTGGAGCCTTAATTAAATTGCCCACTTACATAAGAAAATGGTACAAGAAGGATTTAGCTAAGTATATAATTTAAAGCTAGGAAACTGACCTGTGCAAAAAACAGCTTAAATTCTGAGTTTCTAAAATAATTTGATGCAATCCAGCCAAAAGATAAATATTTTTGAGTTCCGTTAACTTCAGTTAGAGTCTCCTGTTAAAATATATCAAAGTTCTAAGTCCTGAATTATAACAGGGTTGAATTTTACACCAGAACTCTGGAACACTAGAATTCACAGACATACGATGAAACTGATTGATGGAAGATTCAGGACAGAGAAAAGGAAGTTATTCTTCACATAGCTTATAGTTAAACTATGGATTCTGCTCCCACAAGAGGTACCCCGCAACTTGAATTGCATATCAGCTTATTGTTCAGATGGTGGGTAATAGGTTGTTAAAATATCTGTGGGATAAAACTTATATTTTAGAACATTCTTTTGGGTCTCATATGTAAACTTTCCCTGCCTCCATAGACCAACAAGTTTTTTTAAAAAAGGCTTAATATATTCATTGAATCCTACTGTTACAGTGAAGACAACAGACTTTGTGGGAGGAAAATCTTAACGCTTTAAGAAAGCAGACTGAATTCTGCAGAGAGATGAATTCTACATCACTCCAAGTTGGTGCGTAAGTAGTTCCCCTGTTTATTTTTTTTGTCAATGGCATTTTTTTAAAAAGTTTGTGGTGACATAGGTTAAATAAACACATGCCTCTCTCCTCCAATAGGAATTGGTTGTGTTGCCATTTAAAATCCAATGCACAGAACCTTTAATCCTTCATGTATCACTTTGGGTAAGAGTCTACATGTCAACAAGATTTATCTCTTAATACACACTTAGACAATAGGTGTTCTTTTGATTAATCTTGTGGCTAATTGTGTACTGAATGTACAGCTGCAAATTCCATCCAATTATTTTCTCAAGGATAATGACTAAATATACAGTACTTACAGATAACTGCACCTTTTAAATAATGCCTCGGCTTAAGCTCATAAATAATAGTTTACTCTGGTAATGGCATTGAAATCTATGGTGCTGATATACTGATCCTCTTAGTCAACAGAGAATTCTGTGCCGGCTGCTACACACAGTGTTCTCTTCCACTGAACACACAATTGTTTCATTGACTGGCAGTACTTGTCATCTGTTGGGATACAGTTAGTGGAATGCTTAGCTTTCATCCATTGAAACAGGTGATGAGCAAAGCTGCAACATCAGTCATCTGCTTGGGCAGTGTACACATGATGCAAGAGTACACCCTTACTGAAACATGATGTGAGCTTTTTCTCCTGTGTACCTTTCTGCACGCACAAAGGAAAATCAAGAAGGAGAAGACATGTGCAGTACTGTTCAGAAATTACCAAAGATCTGTGGTAAGAAGCTAGCCTTTAAAACCTCATATGAAGGATAAGAACTTAAGAACAGTTCAAATGGTCCATGTGCTCAAGCATCCTACCTCCCACCGTCAAAGTCCACAAGCATGACAGCAAGGCAATAGATATCTCCTGATTATATACTCTCCAGCGACAGGTACTTTTACCCATTTTACATCTGATGAAATTGGTTTGTAGTATTTGGAATTTGTAGGGATGGTTTTACCAATTTAGAGTTTGTTAAATTGATTTTAATCAACCTTAGAGCTTGCGCTTCTGTGTTTTATTCTGTTTAATATGTAAACCACTTCAATGGCTTTAAGTTAAGAAGAGGCCTACACATTTGTTTTTTATTCTTATGATTATGAAGAAGATCCTGAAGAAATATCCTACCCCCAATAACAAAAATAAATTGCTGAGAAATATTATCAAATTCTTTTTTTGACATCAGGAGATACAATTGCAGCTGCATCCATTCTTTGAATCCAAGGGTGATTTGGATTTTTCTTTGAAAGAAAACCACAGGTACAAATAAAAGGAAAAACTTTGGGCCCATGTGCATCTCTAGCGTTTACTATAATATGAAAGGGCAAAAGAAATATTCAAGAGTTCTTATTTGCTTCCCCACCAGTTTTATACCACTAATTTTACTATTTCTTAATTCTTCTCCTTCCCTACTATTGGTCATGCTATTGCCTTTCTTCAAACGTATTATATACCAACAATAAATCATTTTGTGTATTTATGAATAACTGCCTGCAAGAAAATGTCTTTGCATATATTCTGCTATATTCCTGAGCTGCCTTGTGGGACATCTTTGGGAGAAGAAAAGGTTAAGGAGTAAACCCTACACAATTCCAGAGTAGAATCCAGAGTAGATGGTGCCATTGCACCTCCTTCTGGCAACTCCTGCAGACAACCTGGTGCCAAATGTATTGCTTTGCTTACCTTTGGATCACATCAGTGAGGCCGAGAGGGGGGCCTTGTCATCTGGGCAGCCCAGGACCTCCATATACATTGCCCAGACTTGCGCCCCAGAGAGGTCTCTACACAACTTGACTTCATCCCCAAAGATGCACTTCATTTTCTCTTGAGACAGATGGATGCCAACAGCAGCAATCTGAGCTCAAGTTATAACCTTAAGCAAAGCAATGAGAAACTCTTGAGAGGAGAGAATGAAGAACCCAGTGGATTATGTACCTATCAGACCTTTGTTACAAATATACATTCCCAGGAAATGAGTTCGCCATACAGCAGCATTCAAGCTATCAAAACATCAACAGAAGAGAGAGTGAATGAAATATTCAATGGCTTTCCTCAATAAGAAAGGTAATAAAGAAAGCTATTGCTGGCAGCCACCCATTTGAAAAGGTAATATGGCTGTTTGCAAGCTGAGCAGTGCTTTTTTCTCCCTTCATTGAGCAAAGTTCCCTGCCATTGAGTAACTGAACTTAATTTCTCAACGTCAACACCTCTGCTAATCCCACACCCGCTTTCAAAGCCAGCTCTGTTTAGCTTTACGTGGAACGAGCTGAATGTTTTACTTTCAAAGCAATAGGTGAAACAGGAAGATCTCTCTCATGCTTCTCTACCTCCAAAAGGGAAAATTACAAAACGACTATTCTGCTACTTATTTAAGTGGGAAATTGGCCTTTTATGTTCATCAATCCAACTTGCATACAATTGGTAAAGCAGGAGTGCATGGTATGCTTTAAAACTGCTTTACCTTTACCTTTGCTCTACACACATGTTCCAAGACTTTTTTAAAAATACACTTACTCAGGGCTGGCTCTAGGGGTAGGCTGGGTGGCGTGGGGCTGGCAGGGGGGTGCCATGCTGCGCGCTGTGCCCGCCCACCAGGGCGGGGGCGCCGGAGCGATCTCCGCACCACAGCGCCAGGGCGCCCGACATGCTTGAGACGGCCCTGCACTTACTGATCCTCTTGACTCCTGCAATCTTCTTTTTGATCTCTGCCTGCTAGTAATTTTGCCTCAGCAAATCTGTTACAGTTGGTCATTTTAAGTGATCCTCAATGAGACACTGATTATTCCCCACATTTATTTTATTTCTGTCCTTATTATGGTTGTATCCAGTGCTGGCTTTGCCTTTTCAGAAACCGCTTTCACTTGTAAAACTCGGGCCTCAAATTGCTGCTGCCATACCTCCTCACTTAAACCCTTTGTCTTCTCAGCCATTCCTGAGAATCACTGGCTAAAATGTGGTGCCCCAATTTATGCTAACAGAACCCTCTTGCATTAAGCAAATTCACCACTAGAAATATCAGCATCTCCAAGACAGGGCACCCTTAACAATCAACAGTTCCTAGAATTATTTGGGAGAAGCCATGACCATTTCAAGTGGTATAGTGCTTTAAATGTATGGTGTGAATATGGCCTTAGAGAGTTCATGAGAGAGGCAATATATGAACCAGGAACTTCCTGATTCATAGCTCTGTTCTATTATACGCCATCTCATACACCACCTCATAACAACAATGCACCAATTTAGGCAAAACTATGTAGTGCAATGGTCTCTAGACACAAAGATTATTCTTCAAACATTTTTAGCCATCACAGAGTATCTTGGGATAGGCAGTCAATATACCCCAAGAACCACCTCTTCCCACATAAACTAAGCCCATTCACCACCTGAGTTTCAGAGGGTGATGACATCAGGCCTTTTCAATGGTGGCTCCCCACTTATAGAATTATCTCCTCAAGGATGCACATCCAGAATCATCACTATCTTCGTTCAGGTGCCAGGCAAAAACACTTCTTTTTTTACTGAGGCTTTCAGCATTTAATTTGAAGAGCTTTAGGTATTTGTGGTCTCTTTTCAGTGGGTGGACTGTGTTAGATGTATTTTTTCCATTTTTGTTTGGGTTTTACACTGGTTTTAATCTTTGTAGTTGTTTGGAAGTTGCTTTGTGTTACATTTTGTTAGAAAAAAGACTAATAACTCCAATAAACGATTGTAGTCAAGGTTGGGGATGGTCTGAAAAAAGGTTCAATTGGGTGGGTTCCAGACCTTGCCAGCTTGAAGCTGTTCAAGGTCTCACACTGTTACTCTGGTCCAACACTACCTGCTCTTCTGATTGAGTGGTTGATTTAGAGTTGCTGCTATATTGCACTTCTCTCCCATATTGGAAGGCTGAACTCATGATCCACCCAGAAGAAATGGATTAGATTAGGAATGAGGAACCTGTGGGTCTGCAGATGTTCTTGGACTTCAGTTTCCATCATCTCTGCTCGACTGGCCCTGCCAGTTGGAGTCGATGGGCATCTCAGACAACATTGGGAGGGTCTCAGATTCTACATATCTGCATTAATTGATCCAGAATATGTAATATGATGATGCACCAAGATCCTACCATGAACATGGTAACAACATGAAAGGCACATTACAAAATCTCTAACTATAGTATTAGCAGCACAATAAGTTTAGGGTTAGTGGAATGTTCAGTGTAAGATGTTCATCTTAAGGAAATGGATTCTAAATCCAAATTAATTTTAGTTTATTGTAACAAATTCTTTCCAGTTTCACACCTGAAGCAGATGGAAGGCAACTGCATCAGTAAATCAGTCCCTTCAAATTACTGTGGTTTATGAAGCTCATCTGCATTTTAATCAGACATAAAGGGTTTATTCCTGGAAAACCTCAAGAATGCCAGTTTTTGCCACCTGGAAATACATGGGAGAATTCATAGTAAATCAAATAAAATATGTTGCACATTTTAATTTTGCATATATTTCTCTCTTGAGACTGCAGTGTTACATAGTTACAGGTATCAATATTTTTTTACTAGCAGTGATATATTAGAACTCAGATAAGAATATGATTTCCTGCCATAAGCCCATTTAATTGGAGATTTAGCACTTTTTCAACAGTGTTACAAAAGTGCAATAATTTTTTAAAAATCCAAATGCAGTTGTGACACCTTCAAACAACTTTTATAATCCGAGTGTCAGTCAACCAGTTTCCACTTAGAGAGAGAAGTGATGTATTCCAGTTTGGATTCCCTTTATAATTATTTTATGATGTATTATTATTGGGTCATGAATGCAGCAAAGAAACGTAAAAAAGTTACATTTATAATAGTTTGGTTTCAATCAGCTCAGTCAAATTAAATGAGTGAATTTGTGGGTATCCATTATGTGCTCTGAAATCCCCTTGTAAGTGCACAGAATTCCTTGTGCTTTTGGAGGCAAGAAGAACCTTGTCAATCAACTAATTTAAACTCAGAAAAGAAAATAGGAGGAGTAGCCAACAGGAAATGCCCTACTGTGGTTCCCATTAGCTCCAGTCAGCATGGCTAATGGCAAGGGATGATGAGAGTTTTCCAACAACACTTGAAGGACACCACATTGGCTATCTTGCATTATAGACTCTGATCCAGATGCTCAAGTACCCAGCTCCCAAAACTAACTATTCAATGTATCCTTTTCCTCAGTTTTATTTGTTGCCTCAAACAGTTCCTTACAACCAAGTGCCATCTGAATATTAGGCATTATACACTCTTCACAACCATATTTCAGATCTCTTTCCATCACATGACTGCACCATCATCAACTTTTCTACTTTGCTGTTCAGGTCACATGGAATCAGTTGGATAACTTCATTCTCTTTCCACCCGCCTGACAAATAATTTCCCAAAGATGAAAAATGTGTGTACTTGCCTATAATATTTTTTCCCAAAGCTACCATACTCCTTGACCACATGCATTTAGTTTTCAGAATATGTCACTTTTAAAAAAATTCTTTCGTTTACAGTTATTTCATTTAATTATCATAACATACCCTAATTGTTCGTGTTGGCTGGTGTTTATTTAGTATCTTACTTTTTTGCTCTTGCTGTTTTCAACCATGGTGGTAGAGCTAAAACTCCATACCAATGTTGCATTTAGGATTCCAAGCCTCCACAGTTTTCTTGAAGTCTGGAGAGAAAGAAAAAAAAATCATAATATATATCTCTTCAACTTATTGCCACTATTACTATTTCATTTATTATGGGTTGGATCCAACGCTGCCTATCTACGATCAATAAGAGTTCACTGTGGACTTTCATGAATGAAAGTAGGGTGGGGACCATTTTTAGCCAAGCAAACTCCCACATTGTTTCACAACATCCTCCAACCCTCTAGAGCGGGCATCCCCAAACTTCGGCCCTCCAGATGTTTTGGACTACAAATCCCATCATCCCTTACCACTGGTCCTGTTAGCTAGGGATCATGGGAGTTGTAGGCCAAAACATCTGGAGGGCCGCAGTTTGGGGATGCCTGCTCTAGAGCAGCTGGGCCAGCCTTATCATTAGGCAGAGATGGATGCAGCAGAGTGATGAGAGGCAGCAGCTTAGGAACCCCCAAGGGAACACCCAGGGGAAGAAGGCTCAGAGCCGGTGGATTGGTTGTGGGACTACAATGAGTGGTCAGAGGCAGAAGATGGGAAGGAGGAGGTGTCAGAAGCTGAAGAGGCAACTGGGTTTCGTGAGCAGGAAGAGACTGTGGAGGAGCACAGTTCTGACTCAGAGGCAGAATAGGGGGATCAAGGGGCTGAGTGGAGGCAGGCTGCTGAAGACACCAGGGAATCTCCCCCTCCTGCTGTGACCAGCTCCCATCCCCCCCTGGTCTCCCAGAACACAGAGACAAATAAAAAGGACAGAACAAAGAGAGACAAGACAAAGGAGCCTTAGGCTGCTGGTAGAGGAACTGGGGGAGGAGCCTTAGAAAGCAGTAGGAAGGGGGACCTTCAGTCCTTGCAACTGAACTGCCTCATTGGGGGAAGACCTAGTGGGAAGAGTTGCTGTGATCACTAGGCCTGCACTGTTTTGGTTTCTTTGAATAAAGAGTTAACTTCACAGACACTGAGTGTTTTATTGCTGACTTACTCCTGACTCTGGCTCCTGACAATGCTGCGTTGTCGATCCGGCACTTTCTTGAAATATTAGGCAGCATCACTATGCATTTTAGTGAATGAAGTGAAATGGGCTAATAGAATAAAGTTAGCACTGACAGTGTGACACAACTCACAACTGGCATCTTGTCCATCAGTATAGGACAGGAGTCAGCAAATCTTTTCAGCAGGGGGTTGGTCCACTGTCCCTCAGACTTTGTGGGGGGCTGGACTATATCTTTTGGGGGGAATGAATGGATTCCTATGCCCCACAAAAAACCAGAGATGCATTTTAAATAAAAGGACACATTCTACTCATGTAAAACACGCTGATTCCCAGACCGTCCATGGACCAGATTTAGAAGGCAATTGGGCCAGATCTGGCCCCCAGACCTTAGTTTGCCCACCCATGATATAGGAAAATGACCACACCTCCAGTTATGCTAAAGTGTGGGGAACTAGGCAGCATTGAGCAGCAAAATGGCCTGACTCAATAATTGTTGTTTGCCCTCCTGCTTCATTATGGAACCTTTTATAGCTGCTTAATTCAGTACTTAGTTGTGAATGCTGCTAATCGAAGTAATCATGGAAAATTAGAGCTTTTTCACAAGGCAAGAACAACGTCTGCATTTATAGTCACATAAAATAGCAATAATTTCATTATGTGCTTTGTTGCTTTCGCCCTCATATGGTTCTTTCTACCCTTCTATATGCTGTATGCAAAGGGGGTGGGGGTGGAGAGACTTTGTGGCTGTCATAAGCATTTGCTGAAGGTTTGCTTGACACACAATCCAACCATCTGCCATGCTGCAAGTGTTGACATGTCCCCAGCTGTCACTGGAAACCTGACTCCAATCTTTAGGATTGTTAAAGCATGTGAAGAAGAAAAGCATTCTTAGTGTTTGACAGTGACCTCTTGGTAAGAGATGCAGTGAAGTTCAAGCCTAGATAGATAGACAGACAGACAGATGGATATTATGGCCATTAGATGATTGTAAGGATGATTGCAAGGGCAACTAGCGGAGGCTGCTGAGCAGAAATGACTCACCACAACGCTTTATCACAGAAGATTCCATAAACCAGAATAAACTACACTTTTCTCCACAATCAGTGAGATTGCTTGGTGTGGTGAGAGGTTTGCATGCAGTAGCTTGCAACTAGGCTTGGGCAAATATGGCAATTTTGGTTTCTCTCCCTGCCCCCCATATCCACATTTCCACTTCAGTCTGCACAAATAATATATAATGCAACTGTTAATGAAATTAGTGACCATTTGGAGGCCGATTGCCAACCACCTGTTTAAAAAATGTATGGACATATTGACTAATTATTAACATTGCCCAGTCAACATTTCCTCAACTTAGAAAACAACAACCAGTGAATAAATATTCATGTCATCAATGTAAAAGAGAGAGAGAAAGTCACTAATTATGCATACGCATCTGTGCCGAAGAAAAACTTAACACTGCCAAGAGACTTCAAATTGTGGATACGTTTGGGATCTGAATAGCCTTGCATTGCAAATAATAATTTCAGAGAGAGTTGTAGTTCTTTCATTGTTTTTAATATCATGCATGTCCAGGAAAACAAATGTTACACTTTCATTTTTAAGCAAACAGAAATGCATCATGAGCAAAACAAATCATATTTGGTGCACACACAACAATCTGCCAGATATTTAGATTCCTTCCTTCTGGCATAAATGGTTCAATTGTAGATTTTCTTAATGCTCATGATACAATTTCCCAGGAACGTGAAAGACTCCTTGGTAGTCAGTTTCTGTTCTTTCTGTCCTTTCACAAGATAGGTAGTAGCAAAGAAATTTGGTAGTTTGGGATGTAAATACAAGGATGGACAAAACAGGAAAGTATTGCTGGGTTAGAAGCACCCTGAGGGGCAGTAAGAAACTGCTCTTTTGCTTTTGGGGATTTGAGGCAAGATCAGCCCTTTGCTGCATATTGTGGAAGTAATTTTTTTCCCAGTGTGCCCTGCTTGAATACTTCCAACACGTATATTACAAAGACGCTTTGAGGTAAATAAATGCATATAGAAAGTGGAACAGGAATAATGCCAGCAGCTACCACTTCCAACTCCTGTTTAGGCTCTATACACCTGATTGGGAACACTGCTTTTTATTAATGAAGCAACCCAAACTTGTAACTGGTCAGTCTCAAGGACGAATCTGATGTCCAGATGAATACAGAGCTTTGGTGTCTCTCTAGTGAACTGAAATATTCTTGTAATTCTAACCAAGTTTAATTATGAGTTAATTCATTGTTTGTACACATGAATGTTGAGCATGCATCTTTGTGCATATTCAGGAACCAAGAGACTGAGCCCCGGCCGCGCGCTCACTTAAGTCAGTGAGCCATGCCCCCCCCCGGGACGTCCGGATTGGATGCGCCGGGGAGCGCCGCGCCTGGGGCACAGCCAATGGCTGGGGGGATGGCAGCCATCCCCCCCCCAGCGCGTGAAGGGTTCGTGGGTGCCCGCAACCTCCCCTCCTGCTATGCCGGAAGGGACTTTATAAAAAACCAATAAAACCATCACAATTATGAGGCGAAAAAAGTCATTTCACTTGGAACAGGACAATATTCAGCAAAAGAGGTGAGTCCCACAAAACGAAAAACAGTAGCTGTCAAAGGTCGACGTAAAGACGTGTGCCTTCATAATATGGGTGAAACGTGAAGAATAATGCACACAGGAAAAGTTAGACACATCTCTGTGGGGAGGGTGATCCACAATTTAGGGGGTGCCACAGATAAAGCTCTCTCCTGGGCTGCCATGCTGCACATTTCTGAGGGTCATGGAACTATCAAGAGAGCCCCCTCAGTAGATCATAACATCTGAGAAGGTTAGTAGGAATGGAAGCAGCCTTTCAAACATTTGGGGCCTAAGTCATTTAGGCCTTCAAAATACTAATGCAGACCCTCCAGGTGCCCCTATTTTCCAGGAATATCCCTGATTTAGATAAGCTGTCCCAGTTTCTGATTTAATCCCAGAATGCCCTGCTTTTCCTTAGGATGTCCCTATTTTTATTGGATAAATTTTGGAAGGTATGGAGTTATCTGATCCCCAAGCTGTCTGTATAGGGAAGGTTTTTTTAAAAAAAATGTTTAATGTTTCATTATGCTTTTATATATGTTGGAAGCTGCCCAGAGTGGCTGTGCAACCCAGTAAGATGTGTGGGGTATAAATAGTAAAATTATCCTTATGGAATGGGATATCCCTATTTTCATCAGAAAAAATGTTGGAGGGTAATGTATGCTAATGTGAGCAGGTTCAGTTAGTCCTGGAAACAAACTGGCAAGCAGTGAAGCTTCTTTTATAAAAGGCTTATATAAACTCTAAACATAATCCTGGCAAATAAAAAAAATAGCTGCAACTTTTTGAACCAGTTGATCTTTCTGAATAGTCTTCAAAGGTAGCCCCACATAGAGCACATTCCAGCAGTCCAATAAGAAACTCACCACAGCATGGAGTACAGTGGCCAAGTCATCAGTGTCCAGGGATCATAGCTGGTGAAGCAGCCATAGCCGGGAATGGGCACTCAGCCTCTGAGACTACCTGAGCCTACAAAGGCCGTGTTTGATTCAGGAGCACCTCTGAGCTACAAATCTGTTTCTTCCAGGGCAGTATCAAGCTAAATACCATTCCTGTTCTCAAAAGCTGATCCCACTGTTTTTACAAGCCTCCTCACCACTTGCACAAGTGGAAGAATAAAACAAACAAACTGGTGTCGTAATGAATTTTGGCAGGGAGAAATCTCTCTGGTTTACCTCTCTGTGTACCTGCACTATACCCATATACTGAAAACTGAAAACTGTATCCGACAGGGGAAGATTCAGCTGGTAAGTTTATAGATATATTGGAAAGAGCAGGTAGGAGGTGCTTTGTCTAAAAGGAAATATGTTTTCACTCATTCCTCTTGCAAGAAATGAATGCAGCTCACACCTGACATTTCCCGTTCTTCTATTCAAGCACAAGTAACTCTGAGCCCATATTTATTTATTCAACTGCTAGAATGCTTTTGCACTTATTGTTGGCATCCATCTGTCTCAAGAGACAATGGAGTGTGCCTCGTGGGGTGAAGTCAAACTGCTGGAAAATCATAGCACTCGCTGCGGCTGCAGAGACTGGTAACTTGTAACTGCTGGCTCCCACATTCTTTTTACTGAGTTAGCTGCACCAAAGTGACCTTTCCAGGGTGCAAGCCTGCTATAGGCTGTCCAGAGAATATGACCTCCCTCTCAGCCTCACTGATGTGGTCCAAAGGAAAGCACATTTGGCACTAGCTTGGTTGCAGAGTTGCCAGAATGAGATATACAAGATGCCATTCAACCATTTTAGGGACTTTATTCCAGATTTTTCTTGCATTTCAACAGCAACCAGCAAAGCAGTATCTACCTGCAGCAAACAAATGTTTTGTGTGTTTATGAAACCCAGCAGGTCAGGATTTGCATGACAAAGCCCCCAAGAAATCCCAATAACTCACAACTGACACAATATTTTAGGTTTGGTTTTTGGGCATTATTTTGGCCACAACTTTATTTAAAATACAATTTAATTCTGAGTGTTGGCTTAGGCTTTGGTTAATCCTTCTGTCCACTCTAAGGGACAGGACCATTTCCATCTGACCATTGGGTCAGGACCATACCATCTGCCCCGTTGGGCAGGACCAATTCCATCTGACCATTTGGGTCAGGACCAGCTCCGACTTACCTAGGGGTTGGTAAGTCAAGTAAACACCCCAAGGGATTGGAGGTATGGTTCACTGCACTCTCCTTCCCCCAAGGAGTGTTCCCCAAGGCTCGGCTCTGTAATGGACACACCATCCTTGCCTATGGCAGGATGATGGACTAGAGTCCCTGAGCCCCAGGATTCCTTTAAGAGAATACTTCTATAAGGAGCAAGTAAGGGGGGTAGGCATTTTAAGCCATGCCCCTCCTATACCAATTTAACCAAAGCCTAACGGCGAACCTAACAAGTTGTGACAATTGCTTGACAGTAGGCAAAAACCACATGGCAACAGCCAATCAGCCAAGTGGCAAAATTCCTACTGGGCCCCTGAATACAGGCCACCCCCGCTAGTTGGGCAAGCAGTGCCAGCTAAAGCCTAAATGCAGCGGAGGGCGGGTGGGGATTCACAAGCTTTTCAAAAGAATGGGAAACTGAAAGGAACGTGATCGTTAAATTAGAAGTGGCTGTCAATCAAACTCTAGGCACGCCCCGTGACTCATCCTAACTCACAGCCCACCCCCTCCCTGATTTCTCTCAGGCTCGTCCGCAAATGCCACTACACTCTATGAGTGTAATGGACTTTACTAGATGTGCACATTGGCCCAAATTACAAAGTGAATAGGGGTGATTCAGGTGAGGTTTTCACAAGTCAAACTCAGATTGCATTGTTATCAAGGTTTATCAAGCTATTTCATGGAATCCTTAAAGTCAAGAGGAGCTCTGTAAACTTGGGAATCCACACAAAATGTGTTGGCACTTAAAATAAAGCAACCACTCTATTGTTGTTGCTGCTGCTGCTTTATTGCTGTTGTGGTTGTGGTGGTTGTTGAAATGAAACCAAGCTAACTAGGGAAGTTGCCCTGAACTCAAGTCAAGAGGAGTGGAGAGAACCTTGATTTCATGATTGACAGGTCTAGGTTTGTTGTTGTTGTTTAGTCGTGTCCGACTCTTCGTGATCCCATGGACCAGAACATGCCAGGCACAACTGTCTTCCACTGCCTCCCGCAGTTTGGTCAGACTCATGTTGGTAGCTTCAAGAACACTGTCCAACCACCTTGTCCTCTGTCGTCCCCTTCTCCTTGTGCCCTCCATCTTTCCCAGCATCAGGGTCTTTTCCAGGGAGTCTTCTCTTCTCATGAGGTGGCCAAAGTATTGGAGCCTCAGCTTCACGATCTGTCCTTCCAGTGAGCACTCGGGGCTGATTTCCTTCAGAATGGATAGGTTTGATCTTCTTGCAGTCCATGGGACTCTCAAGAGTCTCCTCCAGCACCATAATTTAAAAGCACCAATTCTTCAGCGATCAGCCTTCTTTATGGTCCAGCTCTCACTTCCATACATCACTACTGGGAAAATCATAGCTTTAACTATACAGACCTTTGTCGGCAAGGTGATGTCTCTGCTTTTTAAGATGCTGTCTAGGTTTGTCATTGCTTTTCTCTCATGAAGCAGGTCTAGGTTTAATCACATTGAATTATTTTCCTAGGCCATAATTAAAGTAATTTGTAATAACTAGTAGTCTTTTGTTTTTCAAATAGTTGTGTTTTTCTGCAAGTTCTGCCTAGGAACGCAAGGTGTTCCAAAGAGCAGTGGATTATTGGCATTCACCCCAACTGCTTTCTGATTCTTAACAAATAAAATCAACACTACAATCAATTTGTCTTCATTCTACTGGCTCCACCCACCCTTTCCTTGGCGCCTTCCTCAGTTTGCATTCGTTTGGTTACTAGTTTGGCTACCAGTTTGCAAACTTTTAGGAGAGCTCAGTTCAAAGCAGCAACAAGATTTTCCTCATATATGTACTTGCAACGTTTGGAAGCAGCCTGGTCTGTTTAGGATCTACTCTGTATGATTCCAATTCTGTCCATCCTACACATTTCCAATTTTCGAACTGATTGCTGCAGGCTGGGAGCATAGGAGAGGAAACATGATTTCTATTTTTGATGGTAAAGCCTGTACAGTACATGCAGGCGAACCACAGCCCCTCTCATTTTAAGGTTGCATCTCCCCAGAAGGGGCAACTATGTCTGCAAATTTCATTCAGTTATAGCAAAAAATCAAAAAATCAGAGAAAGTTTCTCTTGATTTTTTTTTAAAATCATATTTAAGGGTGCCCCATAAAAAAAAAAAATCTGGATTGATCTGCTTACAACTCATCGTACTTAATCCGTTTAGCAGATCTGATTCAGACCTCAAAAACAAACTGAATCTGAAAGACAAAGAGTGGATCCAAATTAGATTGAGTTTGTACTATAGGAAGTTGAAATGTTTGGGTCCAGTTTTTTTAATTATTATGCATTCTACAGGACTACAGGAAGAAAAAGGCGGACATTCAGCCCCTGTATATTGGCGGGGACTGGGTGGAGAGGGTGGCTGTATTCAAGTTTTTGGGTGTTACCATCGAGCAGAGTATGACCTGGAGCGCGAATACAATTGCTCTGGTGAAGAAGGCCCAGCAGAGAATATAATTCCTCAGACTTTAAAAAAAGAACAAGCTGAGTGAGAGGCTGCTGGTGTCCTTCTACCGAGGCTCCATAGAGAGCATTCTTACATACTGCATCTGTGCTTGGTTTTCCAGCTGCACAGTCAGGGATAGGAAAGTGCTCCGGAAGGTAATAACCACAGCCCAAAATATTATTGGTCATCCTCTCCCATCCCTGGAAGAACTATACAACTCCCGTTGCCTTAAAAAAAACAAATAATATTTTACAAGATTCATCTCATCCTGGATATAGTCTTTTTGCACCGTTGCCTTCGGGCAAGAGATACAGAACAATTAAATCAAAAACGAATAGATTTTAAAAACCAGTTTCTATCCAAGAGCTATAACCATCTTAAATGCTGTAACTAAATAGTATGATCCTGGGGAGTTGTGATGGGTATGTATGTATGTGTATGTGCGTAATTGTGTTTATATTTTGTTTTTTATGGGATGGCATTCAATTTCATTGTACTATGTACAATGACAATAAAGTATTCTATTCTATTCTATTCTCTGCTAGACTTATCTGTCAGACTGGTACATCTTATCATTCTCTGGTCAAAGCGTCCTGTTCATGAGCCTGATGCTGATCCTTTCAACGCAGATATGTTATGTAATCCCAGAGAGCCATCTTCTTCTTTTTCATTCAACTGACCAAAGAGTTAAACTGATACATCTTAAGTGTGCACTTAATTATATGTCATTTTACTTTCCACACGAAGCCTACTTCCTTGAAGTTCGAAAACATCTTAGTCCAATTAAAAGGTAAAATTTCACTAGCTCTGTGCCTGCATTCTGTGGGACCAACATGACTACAAAGACTGTGACCTAAATTTATCCTGCAGCAATATGTAAATTTTATAATTCATATGGATGAGCTTGGGGGAAATAAAGCCAACATTAATAACTTGAGAGAGAGTCACACAGATGGGCCCATGGATGTGTTTATGCTTTGAATATGTGATTTCCACTTTGGACTGTTTCTGTCTTTCGTTGTCTCCAGCTGGGCTAGCCACAACACTTTAAAACAGAATACACACATATGGATTGAGTTCTCTCCCCTTCCCTCCCTGCACTCTCACACTTGCTCACCTCAAAAAAGCACATCCCATGAAATTATAATCAGAGCCATCCTCAGCTAAATCGATCTTCAAAAACATCTGATGACACAAACCTCACCAATGTAAACAGACCCAACTGTTTACCAATTACCATTGATGTTGTCTTTATTTTTAGGAAAGGGAAAAAATTTATGTACTGGGCAAGTCACTCGAGATTTTGAACGAATGAAGGAAAAATATTCTGATGCACTGTGGTAAGAGTGATGCTTTAATAAGATCTACAAGCAGAAAACAAATTCCTGCTTTGTATGTTGCCATGCTTTCTTAGTATTAATGTCCTGGGGAGTAATGCAGCACTGAAAATATTATACATAAGTGTGATGTATCATTTATTTATGCACAACACTGTAGATTTTATTCATTTCTTAGTTCGGATGGCCATTAAACTATGGCAATAGCCATATTTTAAAGCAAGTATTGCTGTGCCTGTTGCTTATAGCTCTGCTCTCTGTGTGTTTGTGTGACATTCCCCCCCCCCAATGTTATTTAAAACATTGCTGCTTTTTTAATCATTAGGCACCCATGGGATTCCTCCTCAAGTTTAGACCCCAAGGGACGCTCTTCCAAGGAAAGTGGCATGTCTCTACCCTTTTCTTCTTGCATCCACATTGCCAGGTCCAACATTCCCTGGGCCAACACGACTAGTACAGTCAAACTGAAAAGCTGCCGATAGTCAGATAAAAACAAATGAATGCACATGGGTGAGGAGCTGTGTTAGTCTACTGTAGACAAAAGCAAATGGTTTTAAAGGACTCTGTGTGTACTCTCTCTCTCTCTCTTACACACACACACACACACACACACACACACACACACACAACACACACACCAATTTATTAGAATCATTATGACTACCACCCTCTGCATTGTTTCCGGGGGTAAGCTCGATTGAACTTGTTTCTGGTTGCATGGATTCAACTTGTAAAACATATCGAGCGTGTACAACAGATCATGAGCCATGCAAAATACAATATTGCCAAAAAAGGTTACCGTTTAAACCTCAAGCAATCTTGTAAAAACATTGTCCCATTTAAACTGCTAGCCTTAAGTACTAGCCCTATCAAAGAAAAGAGAGGTATCAAGCTGATAAAATGTGGGCTAAACAATGCTACCATTCAGTGGATTTGTAACTGGCTGACTGACCGAACCCAAAGGGTGCTCATCAATGGCTCCTCCTCATCCTGGAGAGTAGTGACTAGTGGGGTGCCACAGGGTTCTGTCTTGGGCCCAGTCTTATTTAACATCTTTATCAATGACTTGGATGATGGGCTTGAAGGCATCCTGAGGAAGTTTGCAGATGACACCAAATTGGGAGGGGTGGCTAATACTCCAGAGGACAGGATCACACTTCAAAATGACCTTAATAGATTAGACAACTGGGCCAAAGCAAACAAGATGAATTTTAACAAGGAGAAATGTAAGGTACTCCACTTGGGCAAAATAAAAATAAAAATGAAAGGCACAAATGCAGGATGGGAGACACCTGGCTTGTGAAAAGGATCTAGGAGTCTTGGTAGACCACAAACTTGACATGAGTCAACAGTGTGATGCAGCAGCTAAAAAAGCCAATGCAATTCTGGGCTGCATCAATAGGAGTATAGCCTCCAGATCAAGGGAAGTAATAGTACCACTGTATTCTGCTCTGGTCAGACCTCACCTGGAGTACTGTGTCCAGTTCTGGGCACCACAGTTCAAGAAGGGTACTGACAAGCTGGAACGTGTCCAGAAGAGGGCAACCAAAATGCTCAAAGGCCTGGAAACGATGCCTTATGAGGAATGGCTTAGGGAGCTGGGTTTGTTTAGCCTGGAGAAGAGAAGGTTAAGGGGTGATATGATAGCCATGTTCAAATATATGAAAGGATGTCATATGGAGGAGGGAGAAAGGTTGTTTTCTGCTGCTCCAGAGAAGCGGACACGGAGCAATGGATTCAAACTACAAGAAAGAAGATTCCACCTAAACATTAGGAAGAACTTCCTGACAATAAGAGCTGTTCGGCAGTGGAATTTGCTACCAAGGAGTGTGGTGGAGTCTCCTTCTTTGGAGGTCTTTAAGCAGAGGCTTGACAGGCATATGTCAAGAATGCTTTGATGGTGTTTCCTGCTTGACAGGGGGTTGGGCTGGATGGCCCTTGTGGTCTCTTCCAACTCTATGATTCTATGATACTAAGCTTCTGTTTGATTGTTTCCCCAATCTCTGATTTACTCTGTTTCAACAAACTTGAGAGCCTTATTATCACTTCATTCACTTGACAGAACAAGGAGGATCTCTCAGCCATGCTAATACTCCAGCTCTGGGTGAGCTACACTCCGCAGGGTTTTCTATTCATTACATCAATGTATTTGATTAATAATATTAGTCCCTGCTATTTGTTTCTCTCATATTAGCTCAGGCTGTGGGGAAGTCCCCAAAAGACCTAATTTCCAGAAAAGTTCAAATGCCAGCAAAAACTTCAGACTTTAATGATACTTAGAGAAGAGACACTGATTTAATACCACTGTACTTTCTAGTGTGCACAAGGGAGCTCTCAGAAGTCTTTCATGTGGAGTGCTATCGTGCTTCCAGAGGATTTAGCGATAGTATTAAGTCCTCTGAGGTTTGTGGGATGAGTGACTTCTCTTTACTATTCATTAACGTACTCTAAAAGACAAGCCCTCTCATTCTAGGGGTTCTGCACTAAGTCAAAAATGAAGGGGACAAGAAAAAGAAGACAGAGTGAAGGCAAGCATTCTTGTCGTCGTTGTGGACGAGTGGTGAGACATTTGGAGACACGTGACAGTTTCAATATGTATTCAGTGCACAACTGTGTCTCTTGAATTGCAATCTGTTGGTTGCTCTCCAATAACTTTTCACCACTTTCTGCAAGGTATTTGGGGTGGGGAAGAAACAGCATAGGGCTGTCGGACTGTGTTAGGATAAATGATTTGCATGCAGAAGGTCCCAGGTTACAATCCCCAGAGTCTCCAGGGTAGAGTTGGAAATGTCTTCTTCCTGAAACCCAAGAGAGCTGCAGACAGTTAGTGCACATAGGACTAACAAAGATGGAGCAAAAGGTTTGACTTAGAATCAAATAATTGGACGGTTTAAAGGGACCCCAGGGTCATGTAGTCAAGGCCTCTGCAATGCAGAAATCACAGCTAAAGAATCCCAGATGGAAGGCCATCCAACGTCTGTTTAAAAATCTCCAGTGAAGGAGGTGGTATCAAGCAACTTCCTAAACGCCTTTGTCAATATATGTGTGTAATATTATGTCTACCCTCTTCTCTTCTTCCTCTTCCACCATTATAATTACTTCACTCATATACCAGTGTGTTTCCAAGCACAATTCAAACTGTTGGTGTTGACTTTTAAAGCCCTAAACGACCTCGGCCCAGTATACCTGAAGGAGCATCTCCACCTCCATCGTTCTGCCCGGACACTGAGGTCCAGCTCCGAGGGCCTTCTGGCGGTTCCCTCACTGCGAGATGTGAGGTTACAGGGAACCAGGCAGAGGGCCTTCTCGGTGGTGGCGCCCACCCTGTGGAAAGTCCTGCCATCAGATGTCAAGGAAATAAACAACTATCTGACTTTTAGAAGACATCTGAAGGCAGCCCTGTTTAGGGAAGTTTTCAATGTTTGATGTTTTATTCTGTTTTTAATCTGTTGGGATTCCCCAGAGTGGCTGGGGAAACCCAGCCAGATGGGTGGGGTATAACATTATTATTATTATTATTATTATTATTATTATTATTATTATTATTATTATATTGAAGTAGGCCGCCATTTCTTAAGAACTCAAAAATGTAGAATTCATTGCAATTGATACATTAAAGCAATAAATGCATATACATATGAGTCAGAGAGAAAGAGAAATAGAGCAAGCAAACACTATTGAGTCTAGATGGCTAGGAGTAATAAGCTTTCAACAAATGTCAACATCACCATTTGTGCTCAACCTATTTCAGAGGAGGGGCGATTCTGTAAGGTGTGTGCCACAACAGAGAGTCCCCTCACCCTAATTAATACAAGATAAGGACATAGGAAGTAATCTAGCTGGACAGAGGGGTCAGGAAGTTCCAACCCAGTGAAAGGAATCAGTGTATACCGATGGGCCAGAGAACCCCAAAATGGTGGTTTGAGGGTAGCGGTCACCCTGGTTTGATGTATTTCATGGGAAAATCCATATCCTTGGTTAATCTTGCCTAATAAATCAGCCAGAAAATGGGTTGGTTGGTTCAGGATACACACCCAATGCATGTGCCAAAACCTGCTGACATCTGTAATCAACGAAGTTGTGGCTTGTTTAAATCCCAAACAGCTGTCCTGTATTTATAACAACTTTGCCCTGCCTTGGCTCCACCACCGCGCTTGGACACACAATGATTCGAGGCACTTTGAAGGCACATGGACAGATTAGCATTTATATTATAATAACTATGCAAGAGCGAAGGGATGCTGAATTAAACAAGGCTTCACTAATTAATTTTGGGGAGAATACTTGAGATTTTAAAGGTCCTAATGAGCTTCTTAAATCAAGCACTTTAATTATACAGGTTAATTAATATTGCTCCAGTGCTCTAAAAATGCAGAGCACTTCGTAAGGTCTACGAAACCATCCTAATTAGTCACAGAAAAAACATTTGATTCTGGGACACAGAGCAAAAAGATATTGTTGTTGACATTTTAGGATCCCTTTGTCTTGTTCTGCTACTTATTTGTACTAGCTGAGCATAATTGATACAGGCCCACAAAATGAGGGCATCTCTGGGGAATATTACAAGAGTGCCAGCTGCCCTGGAACTTTGAGAAAAGCACCTTTTGCACATGCACCTGTCAAATAACTTGCCTTGTGCAACCTGCACACCATGTTTGAGAAGTACAGTAAGGAATGCAGATAAGATTGGCATCGCCATTATTATTATTCACATGAATTAGAACAGAACACAGAGAGAAGTTTGCTCATGACCTGTTTTACAAGAATGTGAAGCTTGCAGGGAAAGCAGGCAGCATCGAGTCAAATCAAAGCCATGTTCACACCATACATTCAAAGCATTAAGATATGTACCACTTTAAACAGTCATGGCTTCCCCCAAATAATTCTGGGAACAGTAGTTCATTAAGAGTGCCGAGAGTTTTTAATAGACCCCAATTCCCCTCACAGAGCTACAATGGTCAGAGGATGAATGGGATTATTAAACCACTTGGAAATTGTAATTCTGGGAGGGGAACAGGAGCCATACTCTTTTCAGCTTTTAAGTGGCAGTAACCAGAAAGTACTTCAGTGCCAGGCTAATAGTACTTCACTACCATCAAATAAATTTCCACAGATTTTAAGCACTTCCCAAAGAAGAGAGCAAAATGGGTGCTGCTGATAGTTAATCGAGTTAAGAAGGGTGCACCTCTCGGCCTGTTTACCTCACAAAAGAAAAGACTGACTACTCCTTTATTACATTAGGAAATATGAACATAAGGAATCTATCGCCATGCACTGCAGCCTCCACAATCCCTCTCTACCCTCCTCCCAGAATCCAGCCATTTTAAAAGCAGGGGGGTGTTCATTTAATTCTAAATGATAGAATCCAACAACCTTTTAGATTATTGGAGTCTGCCCTACCAGAAAATATGAAGACTTTCCCTTTAATTTCAACACACATGAACTGGATTCCTGTTTCACAGAGGATATCAGTTTTTAAAAAATAAATAAAAATGCAGTACTCCCAGTGAAAACAGCTGTCATTATTGAGCTGTGACAGAAAACAAGATGGCAGCTACTGCTGTACACTAAAATCCCTAATGGGCGCACCATTCTTCCTAAGCCCCAGGCTGTCAAGTCTATTCACATCAATGGCTTTTTCAAAAAGTTTTTTCACCAGGATAACAATAAATCACCTTGATGACTTATAGAACTGCGTTTACAGAGCTTTTTGTTCTGTTCTGTTCTGTTTTGTTTTCCACATATATCTTTTCAAATATAAAAAGACCAAAGCAAAAATCTGCACACATTTTTAAATTCTTTGAGAGAAAATGAGTTGGCTTATTGAAATCTATAACCAGTCTTAATGAAAGAATGAGAAACAATAGGTCTATAGAAGCAAAAGGGGGAGACACTAGGAGGGAATCAATCAAAAGCAGCCCTCCTTGGAATAGCAGTAATGCTTCAAGGACACAAATGGCGCATTGGAAAATGTTTCTACTTATTCCGACTCCCTGAACAGTAACAGCAACACAATAAATATTTCATATACCAAAAGACATTATCCTCAACGAATAAACTAAGGTTAAGTTTCTTCATCCTGTTCCATAAGGCGAAACGGTTCTCTGAGGACAATAAATTCAACTCTAACACTGAATCAACAACCACCGCAATGTTCTCCCTACTAAACAGGATCTTGTTATTATGAGATCACAGAATTCTAAAGCACAAAAAAAATATCGAAAGCCCATCTAGCAGAATGCAAGGTCATCTGCCCATTATGAATCTGTGCGCTCCAGGTTCTGAATTCCCATGAAGCAGGAAAAACATGCAGAACCAATCAAGAAGAGAGAAAGATTGCAGAACAACTAATGTATATACCACTGAACAGCAGAGAGATTACTCTGTCTAAGAATCGGCATACCAACCAGAGTTGGTAGTGAGCACTCCATGGAACACAGGTCACTTCAGCCTCTAAAAACCAATATGGATCTAGGAGTGCAACCCAATTATTGGAGCCAAGATTGGACCCAGACAAGAGACCCACCCATGCATAGGGTCTCTTGCCTGGTCAGAATTCAGTCTCCATTATTAGGTCTCATCAAGTCCATTTCTGCTTCCAGGGACTGGTTCAGGGCATGCAATGCTGTTGCTGACTCAGATGTTACAAAGAAACACAGCCAAGTATCATCCACTTATCGGTGATGCTTCACTCCAAATCTCCTAAATGACCTCTCCCAGCAAATGCAGGTATATGCTAAATAGTGTTGAGGACAATATAGTGACTGCTAGGTGGCCAAGGCATAGTTACCCAATGCAATTCTCTGGAACAATCCCCTGCATGCAAGAATCAAGTCACTTAATACAGTGTCATCAAACCAAGGAAATCATACATGAGAATACTGTGGTCAGTGGTATTAAAAGCTGCTGAGAAAGTCAACAGGATTAAGAGGGTTGCACTGCCCCTGGCTCTCTTCTGGAGAAGGTCATTCATCAGGGCATCCAAGGTCTATTCTTTCCCCAGACCATACTTGTATGTGTACATACAAATAATTCTTGAAGCACAAATCAGATTCTAGAAGCCTTTGGTTGAGGGTGGCAGATAGGCTAAGCTAGACTCAAGGCTCTTGTGATTAAAATTACACAGGACACAGAAGTTGTTGTGTTTTGCCACTATTGGATAAGAGGTTTGGCTGAAGTGTCTACAAAGGATGTATTATGAAGTCCAAATGTCCTCGGAGAGAAAGTTTATCAAAGTACCATTCTGGCCACTTTCAGAATAAAGGCCAGTCCCCAGAAGAAATATTGTGTTCTGAGCCTTACTTGTCCACAACTGACTGTTCTAAATGATGCCCAAATCCCAGCTTCTACATTTGATGAAGAAAAGGCTAGTCATTAGTACCTGGTTTCTACTGGATGAGAAAGATATTTTGCATTGGATTAGTCACTCCATCGATGCCATTGTATTCCACAAAGGAAAGCTTAATGATTTCACGCTCTTGTGTTCTAAGCATTGAGCCACTGGATTTCTGCCAAGCAAATGTTAAGTCTGTGCTGTGTAATAATTATTTTTAATCTAAGCTTTAGTTTGTACAGCTGTCATTAATCAGCACCGTCTTGTTGCCTATTTGCTTTGGCATTTGAGGCCCAGTAACCATATTCGTTCAACTAGCTTAAATGCTGCACAAACCCTAGGGTGTATTGTTTATCTGTTAACTGTGCTCAATATAGATTTAAGTTTTCAGCTTCAAAGAAATGACATGCATTTTCTCCATTAAAAAAAACTTATTCCATGCTCTTGGTACCCGCCTGCCATTTCCATTGTGATTAGAATGAAAAAGCTCAGAAAAAAGGTTGCTCTTTCAAAGCTCCGTCTGGGTATACATAAGGGACTTGTCAAGAAAGCAAGCTCATTATTCCATCCAAAAATGAACATAACCAGTTTAGAGTGAAACTGAGAAAAGGCAATTCGACTAACATGCTGATCAATAAAAAGCACTAGTTTCACAACATCAGATTTTAATTTGCTTCCAACAAACAAACACTAAGAAAACACTCACATGCATTTCTGAATCTTGTTTTTGCTTTAAAAAAAAGGAAGGAAGAAAAGTCTTTGCAACTCATCTATTTAAGACTGAGCTGTATATCCATAACAAGAGCTTCTAGACATATCGATTGCCATTTGAGAAGAGAAAAATTAAAACTCAAGTTACTCAGACATAGGTCAAGTATGGCAGTGAATGTGACAAATATATTTCTTCATAAGGAGGGGAAATTGTCAAAACTACAGTGTTTAGTTAGTTACAATATTTAAAAAAAATCCTATTTATGCCTTTACTCCTAAAATGCAAGCAAGACAATAAGACTGACCTTTATGAAAGCAGAGAAAGAACTACAGTGGTACCTCTACTTACAAATAACTCTACTTACGAATTTTTCTACTTACAAATGGAGCTCCGTCCGCCATCTTCGATGCGGTTTAGATAGGATTTTTTTCTACTTACGAATTTTTTGATAGGGTTCCTTCGACTTACAATTTTTTTCTCCCAATGCATTCCTATGGGATTCGACTTACAATTTTTTTCGACTTACAAATGTGTGTTCGGAACGCATTAAATTCGTAAGTAGAGGTACCACTGTATTGGGTCTTCAGGTAACATATGTGTAAGACTGTTGCTTTGATCCATAAACACATTCCAAAAACACTGCTCTGCACATGCCATCAAAGTCACACATCAAGTGTGCTGAACAGCACAGAGCTGCTTTAAAACCACTTAAAATATGCATGTAGGCTTGTAGCAATGGACATGGTCCATGCTATATTGCTGAGCTATACACTACCCAAGGATAAAGATCTCCACTTAAAAGATATGTTGGAAAAATATATGCTGAAAATATAATATCATGCCCATCTGATATGGGAGTTCCAAGAGATAGGTGCTACCACACTTAAGACCCAGTTCTGATCAAAAAAAGTGCCTTGCCTAGAAGAGAATACAATAAAATTCCTACCCCAAAAAGGACCTAAAGACCCAATTATGACATGTAGAACAGACTTCCTGGTAAGACTGTATCTTCAGTAGGCTTTCTCATGCAGAAGTCAGTTGGGTCAATAAGGGGTGATCTTTTAGGGAATGCAGTCCCAAGTCATATTTGTACACCAGAACCAACAACTTTGAACTTTGTTCATCAGCTAATTGGCATCCCAAGCAACTATTTCATCAACAGCATAAGACGGGGGCAGAAGTCTTTCCCAGCTAACAGTCAAGCCACTGTATTTTGCAAGAGCTGCAATTTCTGGGTGAACATCAAGGGCTATATACCTGCTAATTGTGTCTGTCCCTCATGCAATGCCCACAATCCACTCTGTTGTTCCATTGATGTGATATTCTAAGTAAGACAGTATCATCCAGATTCGTTGTGTTGTAACAATATGGTGGTTGTGTTCAAACTTTGCTCTGGATGCTGAGTTCAATGCTTTGGTGTATCAGAAATAAAGGACATGCACACTTACTATTTGAAAAGGTGGGAAATAATTTTATGAAACTAGTACAGAATCTTTTGAAAGTCTGAACACACCTGCAACATCTGTTTCAGTGTGAGGGATGGTTTAAGATACTGAGTTTCTTCGCGAGAATTACTGGTGATTGATTTCTCAGATGTCCAGGTCTTGTCCAAAAGCTTCAGCTAGCGCTGAATGCTGAGGCTAGCCTGGTGATGGGAACAGACTACCACTCAAACAAGACACCGGTGTTAAAGACCCACAGAGTCTTTCCCATCCATAAGTGGAAACAACTTAGCCCCATAACCAGAAGGACCACCTAACCCTGTGTGACCCAAGTAAATCACCAGTATCATCTGGGGGAGCAGTAGTCATGTCAATGAGGATTGTGCCTTCAGTGTAGGGGCCCAACTCTGCGGAACTCCCTCCTGCTAGAAATCAGGTAGGCTAAAATAGTTTTATTTCAGGAGCTTGTTGCACCATGAATGCTAATATTTTACAGTCATACCTCAGTTTAAGTATGCCCCAGTTTGAGTATTTTCAGTTTAAGTACTCCGCGGACCCATCTGGAATGGATTAATCCACTTTCCATTACTTTCAATGGGAAAGTTCGCTTCAGGTTAAGTACGGACTTCTGGAACCAATTGTGTTTGTAAACCGAGGTACCACTATACTCTACAACATGACATTGACAGTGTTGTATAGTGGTTAGAGTGCTGGACTAGGACCAGGTAGGACCAAGTCCTAACTCAAATCCCTACTCAGAAATTAAGCTGACTGGATGACCCTGGAGCAGTCTTTAAACTACTCGGTATCATTCAACTGTCAAACATTGTGTTGTTGTGAGGATAAAACAAAAACAAAAAGAAAATGGGGAGGAAGGAACCACTCCAAGCTCTTTGGTGGGATAAAAATATTTTTTAAATGGCTCATCCCTTTTACCTGAATGAACATTGAAGCTTTGAGCAGATTTCCCATACACATAACTGCTGCACAGGGACTGCTGCTAGTCTCATAATTGTGTTCCTTAAAAAAAATCATATATTGAATGAGCTTTCTTAAAATGATAATGTTATCTTTCTTAACTTGCTTTTCCTTCTTTAATTTAAGGTATATCTGCAGGAAAATTGGATGATTCATTCTGAAGAATTTGGATTTGACTATCATTAAAATCACTATTTTCGCTGACACCTACACAGTTTCTCTGCAACCGTAAGACTATTAATGCAAAGAATTATGGTTTAATGAACAGGATTAGAAGCCCATTAGAAAAAATCATTACCAAGATGTCTGTTTAATTTTTTTATATTCAAAACACATTACTTATTGCCTCCTTTCCTACATTCAGACTGAGCTGTGAGTTCCTAAGCAGCAGAAATGCTAATGAAATGTCTTTTAAATGCCTTCAATGGGTCCAGTATGATATATGAGAAAGTAAAAATAGCAAAAGTATTCTAGATCCTGTTGAAGCCTTTAATTATCATTTGGAATAAGGAGAAAGCAACATCTCTAGACATTTAGACAAAGTATTGTGGCAAAGAAATTTTTGCAAACACTTTGACGAAGAACCACTCCTTTCTTCTGCTGTTCTTGATGACTATTGTTACTGAAATAATTATTATTTATAGGCTTTTATATCTTTCCAATCTTCAAATCAAGAGCTCAGGGTGGCTAACATCTGCATATATTTCTGAAAGGTTTTTCTTTTTTGGTTCACTATGCATTTGGATGTTTTATAAACAATTTTTTCACGATGGTTCCTAAGATCAGGGAACAAGTTTTCATCTACTTTGGAATATAGTTAGGCACAATTTTGAAACAAGTTGCTGAAATGAACCTTTCACAACTGCACAAAGCTTAACCAAATTTTGTGTGATGGTTCCTAATATCAAGGAGCAGGGTTTTTGTAAGTGTTTGGATTTAGTTGGGGGCCATTGTGAATTAAGATGTTGGACTGACCCTTTCAAAACTGCACTATTTTAACCACTGTTTTCCAAACCACTGGTTTTGGTGGATTTTTTTTTTAGAATTCCCCACCAATGCCAGGTATGAGGATCCAAGTAAATAATAGAAAGCCATATTGCAAATTAACCATAATTATATAAAACTATAATTAAAATCACAGAACCACAATCTAATTTTAACAGAGCTCAGCAGTGTCAATATTCATAATGTCAATTCACTAAAATCCAATTTCCTTCACAATCCTGGAAAATAAAACTGTGCTTAACTGCCACTTAAATATTTCTATCGTAGGGCAGCCAGATATCTTAAGGGAGGGACCTCTCTATTTCAAGGACTCAAATTCTGTTACCTTACTTCCTGCACCATCATGATAGCTTTCCAGAAAAGCTACCTTTTCTGAGAGCCATAATTTGATACTCAGGAGAGCTGCTGATTCAATGAGTCACAATAAATCTATCATAGCCAATTGACATACCTAGACTGGCTTGGCAGTTTGGCAGCAGATGACATAACCAACAAATTGGGTTTCATCCTACTCTAGATTGTTTCTCAAGTCTCTGCACCTTCTGCTGCCTCCAATACCAAGGAATAACCAGACATAACACAATATCTTGGGTCAAAATAGGCTCAACTTTATTGATTACAGATGTTTGACATAGGCAGTGGATAGAACCATTGGTTTCTGGCCCATATTCTCTCAGAGGGGCAGGCAGAGGCTACAACCCCCTCCCCACTCCAACCAAGACTAAGACTTACCCAGTGCTTAAACCTCCAAAAGTTGTGATGATTCCTATGAGGTAGGCAAAACCACAAGACTAGATCCAATTGGCCCAGTGGGAAAATTCCTACCCAGCCCTGAATACAGTGGCCAACTATGTCCATACCAAGGTCAAGAGCAACCAATAGCAGCAATTATTCAAAAGTGATGAACTGAGCACTGAGGACAGATCAAAGCACTTTATATCTCCCAGGAGCAGACCCAAAGGAAGCCTGCATGCTCTGTTGGGTCTGCCTCTTGGGAACGGCCAGCCTCCAACCTGCCTATGATTGGCCAGTTTTGCAGGCAGGCTTGGATCCTAAACTCTGGCCAGGAATGCAAGCAGTTATGCCTCCCACTGACCAGGCAGCCACAGGATCAATGCTGGACTGCATTGGAGAGAAGCAGCACTGGCATGCAAAGCCACCACACCACTGATGGTAAGTGGACTTTGCCTGGCTCTTCTGACTAAGCATCACATCCCAAGAGTACTTCCCCTGTAGCTCAGATGACTAGTCTACTTGGTTATAAACCACTGTCTGCTTCAAAGATCATGCCTTGGATGCACCTTCACACTGACAGCCCTGCTAGTTACATGTGCCCCTTACATTCTTCAGATATTTTCTGCTGCATTTTCAAAGCACAACACTGGAACATACACTACTGAAATAAACAGGGCTCGCACAAGCAGAGTGGTTGAGGATCAGGAAGCACATGATTAAAAGATTTCCAGTTACATCCGGGATTGCTGTAAACCCAGGCAATCCCCAGCAGTATCCAGCTCAGCAAAAAGTATGTAATATTTTATGACACTCTAAAAGCATCAACTTCGTATCAGTCTACAGACTACATGAACGTCTCCCTGGTAAAAAAAAATAAAAAATCAAGCTATTAAATCAATGAGTAAGCACTGCCTCTATATTTTATAAATAATCCAATATAGAGTTTCCTGACATTTATGGACATTTACAAATTAAGCGTGTACTTTACTTGGAAAATTGAAGATCTAATCCTCAGAGTGCTTAGCCAAGATTGAACTGCTTATTTTATACGCATGAAAGGATTCCTTTTTCAACAAACCTTGGATGTTCCGCATTTTTATACATGATGTGGAAGCACAAAAATATTGGTGGCTTGGGTACCCTCGGTCCATACTGCTGAGGTTTCAAGAAAGGGAAAAGTGAATGCATTTACTTGAATTGGTAAAATGTACACATATCCTGTGGAGAGATGTGTGAGCTCCCCAATTCCATGAGCCTCATAAGTGTGGGAAGATGACACATAAATCACCACTTTTGCGTTGTATGCAAATCAGTTCAGTATTAGGGGAAGCTAAAATATGAGGAAATGTTCACTACAGAGCAGACAAAAGGTGACAATTTCAGGACAATTGGAGTTCCCTGTTGAGACCACAGTAGATTGAGAATTTAAATGTGAAAGGCTTTGGCACAGTTTACATGGCTATTTTAATCTGGAATTCACAGATTCAACTCATAACCCATTGGCACATTAAGAAGTTAGCGAGGAGTTGAGTGAATCCAAAGACAACTCCTTGTGTTGGGGAAGGAGTTGGTTTTTATCATGTTCATAACTGCCAAGTTATCCCTTTTTTTAAGGGATTTTCCCTTATGCTGAATAGGCTTCCTCGCGAGAAAAGGGAAAACTTGGCAGCTATGCATGTTTTACCTTCCTTCTTGTTAATTTTAAGTTCTACTAAGACAGGAGTGGCCCATTTCAATGAAGTTCTTGTTTTCTTACATTGCCTATCACTGGAGTAATTAGCGACAGACAGCTCAAGTTCAGTTGTTGCTTTTTTCCTATCCTGGCTATTGACTGTGATCCAGGAAATCCTTATTTCACAGGCTTGCTTAATAGTTCTCTTCCCAACTGCTGGAATACATAACAAGTATGCCTTGCCAATGTCTGTAGGATAAAGGAAGACCAACAGAGGTTGAAGACTGGTGACAAAGGTTAAATGAGAGATTAGAGAGTGTTCACCTTGCTTTGATCTTGCCTGTAAACCTGAAGAGCCAGATACATCGGAGAATCAGAGATGCTCATTTAATCTCTTTGGTCCTGTGTCACCACACTGGCTCCATTACTTGCTACTGTTGCCTCTTCACTGGGGAAAACTAACATAGAGCCCTGCCACCAGGTGGTTTGCTTTCCCTAGCCAAAGGTGAGGCCGTTTGCAGCAGAAGAGAAGAGGAAATGATAGAACTAACAATGTAGCCCGCTAAGAAGCGAAAGACCGAAGAACTAGTGTTCATTTCGCTGCTGGTATGTCTGAAGGAACTTGGAGGCGGAAAAGTCTTGTTCGTACTTGGTTTGCAGAACTCTGACTTCTTCTAAATGGGGTATTCGTTGTACGTGGCAGTGTATATGAGGGAAGAGAAGTCTGCTGATTTATTTATGAGTGGCACATAAGTTCATTTCAATCACATTTAGTTTATTCACCGAGTTCCATTCTGAAGGAATGAATTCATTCTGATCATTTCGTCTGCGGCTGAGAAAATTGAACTCTAACAGATTGCAGTCCCAGAAGAAATTGCTTGGCGTTAAAGAGTTTCGAGTAATTGTTAAACTCCCACATGCTTCAGGGGAGAAAGCGTGTCTCTGATTAGAAAAGCAAGCTGGAAAAAGTAGACAGCAGACTTGTAGTTAATAGGTATGATGCATCCCAGTGTAGAATACACTGACCCAATAAGATCTTTCTATTCTGAATAACTAGCATATTAATTGATATCGGCTCTATTCATAATCACCATTAGGCACCTGGATGCAGAGCTTTCAGCTCTTTGGATTGCTCTTAAAATGATAAAGATGTTCTTTTTTTAAAAAAAAAAAGCACACACACAAATGAATATGAACAAATGCCTGAGAAACTTACTTCCATCGACTCATCATTGCTCACTGAATTATGCACTTCAGTCAAGTCAACAGCAAATTAAATAGGGGGGTTTACTGACAAATCCTACAGCTAGGAAATTAATATATGACAATTACAAGGACATGTTAATGGCTTTGGTTCATCAGGGAAATTTATGACAGAATCCAGGGAGAACAAATAAACTTCTCATTTATGAATTTATTTTGCTTCTGCACCATACACACACAACTCCCAAGGTGGATTAAACTGAAACAATAGGTGCTACATTTACAATATAAGATTCCCAGTGTTATACAAACAAGTCATCAATGGATGTTTTGGAAACAGTATTAACATTTCGTCTTGTATGGGTTTTTGTACATCCTATCTATGGTTGCAAAGGCCAGAAACTTGGCTGAATTCATCTTGAAACAATATTTCACGTTGTTTATCAAAATATTTCTAGACCTCCCAATCAAAATATCAGACTAGTATACAAATAAATTTTAAGAGATAAAATACCATTAAGGACTATGCAAAGTGACCATAAAATTGGTTGGCTCATCTTAAAAGTGTAAAGCACTGAATAGGCCTATCAACAAACACACACACACACTTTTCAAGAGATGCCTGAAGGTTTAGAAGTCAGGATGCTTGTTGAAATTCTGATAGAAACTATTTCACAGCATGGGACCATCAGCACTAAATGGCCAACTTCTAGTTGAAGCTGGTTAGGCTTCAGAAACACAGGGAACAACTAGCAAGACTCCTAGTATTGCTAAGAGCCGGCATGGTGTAGTGGTTAAGAGCAGTGGACTCGTAATCTGGTGAACCAGGTTAACGTCCCTGCTCTTCCACATGCAGCTGCCTTGGGCTAGTCACACTTCTCTGAACAGGGCAGTCTCGAGCAGGTCGCGCGCCCTGGTGCTGAGGGACGGAGAACGCTCCGCCGCCCCCGCCCGGCGCAGCATGGTTTCCGCGCGGCTTCGCAGCGCCGCGGGTTGCAATTCGGCACTTCTGCGCATGTGCAAAGTGTGATTTAGTGTTGCTGCGCAAGTGCCAAAACCTGGAAGTAACCTGTTCAGCGCAACCCAAAAAGACACAACCTGAAGTGTTTTTAACCCGAGGTATGACTGTATATTATTGCCTTTGCACACATTCTTCCATTGTTCCTCTTGCCTGTTCTCATCTTCCTTTCCTTTCCTTTCTTGTCTCTCCCAAATGAAAATTTCTATAGAAATTTAGGTTTTAAACTCCTTTGGAAGAGACCAGTTATTTTTCTTTATCTTATACTATATTTAACAAAATGTGTACACTGCTTACTCAAGCAGAAGACACACAGGTGGTTTATAAAAGGCAATCTAAGATATCCATTGCAATACCAATAAAAGGAAACATTAAAAACAAGTTAAAGCATAAAATTAAACCCATAATTTTAAATTAACCATACTTACTAAAGTTCATGGACTACAACTACTTGCTGAAATTACATGCCTGGGCAGATTTGTTGAAACAAAAAGTATCTAGCAGCAGCTGAAAACAATATAGTAACCAATACCTGCCTACTATTCATCAGTAGGTGCAGTTCTGCAAATCTAAATAGTTGAGTGGGCACATATTGGGTCAGTTGTTAGAAGACCTTTATTTTCCCTCAGAGAGCTAGAATTTCCAGAGTTCCATGTTAAGGGGGATTTATTGTTAAACCGCTCAGAACTGCAGCACGGTGAGGGCAACAGGAGTCTCTTAAAAGCTCTTAACACCCTTAAAAGACTACAGTTCCCAGAATTCTTTGGAGGAAGCCATGATGGTTTAAAGTGATATAATACCGCTTCACATGAGTAGGGCAAATGGGGCCTAGCTGATCAACGCTGAGGCCAGGGATTGCCTAAAATAGAGTTCTGTATTATGGACATTCTAGCAGAGCCTGATGAGTGCTAACAATAAGCCCCACTAAGATTGATTACATTAAGAAGCTTTCAATCAAAAACTCCATATTGCAGTAAAATAAAAAAATTCCTTCAGTAGCACCTTAAAGACCAACTAAGTTTTTATTTTGGTATGAGCTTTCGTGTGCATGCACACTTCTTCAGATACAGTGAAATAGGAGTCCCCAGGCACTTATGTAGAGAAGGGGTGGGGAGGGGGTGGGGATGGGGAGGGGAGGGGAGGGGGGATCACTCAGAAGGGTGGTGGAAGTGGGTGATTGACTGACTGATAGCTGTTGATGACCGAAAACGACTGCAAATAGTTTTGCATGAAAAAGCAAGGGTTGAGATGGCTGAAGATCGCTTATCATGTATAATGAGATAAGAATCCGATATCTCTGTTCAAACCAGGTCCCTCCATGGTTTTGAGCTTGGTGATAAGTTGTAATTCAGCAACTTCTCTCTCCAGTCTATTTCTGAAATCCATATTGCAGATTACTTTGGATGGCTGTAAAAGAGTGGTGAGTAAGACTATCGGCAGCTACAAGCCACAATGGTTATGTTCAATCTTCACTTTCAGAAGCAATCAGCCTCTGAATATGAGTTGCTGGGAATTACAAGGGGCAGAGTGCTATTGCTCTTATGCCCTGCTTCAGTGCTACTCACAGACCGATTGTTAGCCACTGTGAGAGAGAACAGGATTCTGGACTCAATAGGCCATTGGCCTGACCCAGCAGTCTTTTCTGATGTTCTTACCTTCTTATGCTGCTGCCCAAAACAGGGATTACTGCTATTGTTGATCAGCAATCTTCCATCTGGATTGAGTTCAAGGCAGGTTGCAAAGAAAGGAAGGCAGGAACAGGGAGCACGTTTAGAGTTTGCCTCCGATTCCTTCCTTTGAATTGGGGTCACTTGATGTCACAGTGTGGCCTGCCTGTCAAAATGGCCTGCTGGTGAGCTCAGATTCCAGTCCACTGGCCTAGTCCTGTTCTTCATTCCTGGTCTACAGAACAGTATTTTTCCCATGGTGCAACTACCGTACTATTAATGGAAAACTTTACTTTCCAGCCATGGTTAAGGCTGCTAACCACACTTACTGGGGAGTAAGCTCCATTGAACATAACAGCACTCACTTTCAAGTAATCATGCACGTGAGTGCAATAGACGGTGACATATGAAGCCAGTTTGAGAAATCTAACAGGAATTGATTTATATTCCCTGCTTAACCTTTGCTTTGTAAAGTTCCAGGAACACTTTCATTGTAATCCCAACAAAACCCCTCATTACAGAGGACTATGAACAATGCCGAATGCCTTCACACCTGTCAGTCACCCTTTTCATACACAATCAGAGATCAGCATTGGAAAGGTTACGATCTGATTTTGAAAATGGTTTCTCTTTGCCATTTAAGCTGCTACAGGTATATTGACTTCAGCACAGATTTTGAGACTTCAATTAAAATAGCCTTATAGCATTTTGACAATTCATTTCTGGCACCTTCTGTGCTGGGTGTTGTATTTAACCAGCCTTAAAGGGCTAGGTAAGTTATTTAAATGAATGAGGCATATTGATATTGTAATCTGTGTATGGGGAAATAAAATTCTTTATAAAAAAAGGGTTGTCAAAGCCCCATTTGTCAATGTTACCAGTACTATCTATATATCTATGCCTAGATCTATATACACACACACACACACACTATATATATATATATATATATATATATATATATATATATATAGTGGACGCGGGTGGCGCTGTGGGTTAAACCACAGAGCCTAGGGCTTGCTGATCAGAAGGTTGGTGGTTCAAATCCCCACAACGGGGTGAGCTCCAGTTGCTTGGTCCCAGCTCCTGCCAACCTAGCAGTTCGAAAGCACGTCAAAGTGCAAGTAGATAAATAGGTACTGCTCCGGCGGGAAGGTAAACGACGTTCCAGGCTCCGCGCTCTGATCTCCCTCCCCCCGCCCCATGTGCGTGCCCGTGCTTGAGGCCGGTTGGCTGGACACGCGTGCGTGCGCATGAGAGTGTCCTGGGCACACGAGCAAGATAATAATATCCAAGTGTCTCTGTGTTCCAAGTCCCAATGGCTATTCCGTGGGGCACATGTGCAGTAGCGCAAACCCAGGGACACAGGGACTGGACGCAGAGACACTTGGACTTTATTATATAGGATTATTATTATTATTATCAGGCTGCTGCAGTTCTAAACCAATTTAATAGAGCAGGGTGGGGAACCTTTTTAGAAGTGAAGGCCATGTTCCCCTCTAGGCAACCTTTTTGGAACCACATGGCAGTGCCCCTGATCCAACAGACTCCTGTTATTTCATTCTTAATAGGACTAATGGGCTTTGGGGCAGCAAGTAACCCCTGAGAGATGCTAGTAGACCGTTTCCTTGGAGCATGTTGTGGCCTCTCATCACATTGAGAAGGTCCCTCCTCCACTTTCCTCTTCTCATTTTCTATGGTCAAACATCTCTCTACTTGCCTCCCCCTGCTTGCAGAGGCTTGCTTCCGTCACCTGAGCATTGCTGCCATGCTAGGCTAGCAAGTGAGATGAGAGGGAAAGAGATTCAGAGAATGGGGTAAGAGGGCAGTGTAGTGAGCAGATCCCTATTTGGATCAGCTCAAAATAGGCCAAGCAGTTCCCCAATTTTAAGTAGTTAGGCTAATTTCCAAGGTGGAACTTGTCAATAACTCAGCCTAATCATGTTTATTCAGCATTTTAGTGAGGCATTTCTCCTGGTATGTATGTTTTTGTATGCAAATCTGCTAATATATGCATTTTGGTGAGCCATTTCCCCTAGTTTAATGCAGTTTCTATGTTATTTTCACAAATATGTGCAACTTTATGTACCCTTTCTCCAAATATGTGCAATTTTGCACAAAAAGTTATCACAAAATTCGGAGAAGTATGGATTTCAAAGCATAGCTGTGTTTCAGTTTTGTGAATTGTTTCCGTAAGTGCAAATGAGATAGATTTGCATTGAAATGTAAACAGAAACAAATCTCCCCTCCTGTTCCTAGCATAGCACATCTGTGAATTAGCACATCGCGTGGTGATAGAGGATGCATTCATTGCTTATGTTGATTGTGGTATATTTTTGAGTATAGGCTATGTTTATGTAGCCACTTCATAACACACTAGTGTATCAGATCAACAAACAGGCTGCTCTAACAACCACCATGCAGGCAAACCATCCAATCCATAGCAATCCAAACCTTTTCCCTTCCAAACAGACCACAGCAAGCAATATAGGCCTAATTTATTCGTTGTGCTGAAACCAAAAAGCAGATTATTTATTCACAAGATACCACACAAAATTTATTAGCACAGCTGTTGCTGCTTGCACAAAGAATTACAAATGAACATGATGGGCAATAAATTTAAATTAAAAATGATTGGTAATGCAAATTTTAATGACTGCAGATACAGGGCTATGTAAAGTCATGACATTGTTTTGTGTCTCTACTCCGGAGTGAGCTTGGTGTGCCACCAAATGCCCTTATGTACAAAAATAGCATTAAGCCACGACTTGCATATTTATCACTGATATACTTGGCGTAGGAACATTTGTATTCTTGGTGACACTTCTGAACCTAGCTTTCAGAGTGCTGAGATAAGTGTTGTCCCTCATCCATTCCAAAAACAGGTGACAAAATTTCCTTAATTTTACTTGCATGTGTGTGCACGTATGTTAATAGCATATGTATTTCTGACAGATTAGATGAAGGGTTGCTAAACATTTTTCAGGCTGGGGGGCACATTCATGTTTAGCCAGCACACCAAGAGCCACATGCCGCTTGCACCGCGTACAATCATAGAATCATAGAATCATAGAGTTGGAAGAGACCACAAGGGCCATCCAGTCCAACCCCCTGCCAAGCAGGAAACACCATCAAAGCATTCTTGACATATGGCTGTCAAGCCTCTGCTTAAAGACCTCCAAAGAAGGAGACTCCACCACACTCCTTGGTAGCAAATTCCACTGCCGAACAGCTCTTACTGTCAGGAAGTTCTTCCTAATGTTTAGGTGGAATCTTCTTTCTTGAAGTTTGAATCCATTGCTCCGTGTCCGCTTCTGTGGAGCAGCAGAAAACAATCTTTCTCCCTCCTCCATATGACATCCTTTCATATATTTGAACATGGCTATCATATCACCCCTTAACCTTCTCTTCTCCAGGCTAAACATACCCAGCTCCCTAAGCCGTTCCTCATAAGGCATCGTTTCCAGGCCTTTGAGCATTTTGGTTGCCCTCTTCTGGACACGTTCCAGCTTGTCAGTATCCTTCTTGAACTGTGGTGCCCAGAACTGGACACAGTACTCCAGGTGAGGTCTGACCAGAGCAGAATACAGTGGTACTATTACTTCCCTAGATCTAGATGCTATACTCCTATTGAAGCAGCCCAGAATTGCATTGGCTTTTTTAGCTGCTGCATCACACTGCTGACTCATGTCAAGTTTGTGGTCTACCAAGACTCCTAGATCGTTTTCACATGTACTGCTCTCAAGCCAGGTGTCACCCATCCTGTATTTGTGCCTTTCGTTTTTTCTGCCCAAGTGTAGTACTTTACATTTCTCATGGTTAAAATTCATCTTGTTTGCTTTGGCCCAGTTGTCTAATCTGTTAAGGTCATTCTGAAGTGTGATCCTGTCCTCTGGGGTGTTAGCCACCCCTCCCAATTTGGTGTCATCTGCAAACTTGCTCAGGATGCCCTCAAGCCCATCATCCAAGTCATTGATAAAGATGTTGAATAAGACTGGGCCCAAGACAGAACCCTGTGGCACCCCACTAGTCACTACTCTCCAGGATGAGGAGGAGCCATTGATGAGCACCCTTTGGGTTCGGTCAGTCAGCCAGTTACAAATCCACTGAATGGTAGCATTGTCTAGCCCGCATTTTACCAGCTTCTTTACAAGAATATCATGGGGCACCTTGTCAAAGGCCTTGCTGAAATCAAGATAGGCTACATCCACAGCGTTCCCTTCATCTAACAGGCTTGTAATTCTGTCAAAAAATGAGATCAGATTAGTCTGGCATGACTTATTTTTCAGAAACCCATGCTGACTTTTAGTGATCACAGCGTTCCTTTCTAGGTGCTCACAGACCGTTTGCTTAATGATCTGCTCTAGAATCTTTCCTGGTATTGATGTCAGGCTGACTGGGCGGTAAGATTGTACAAACTCACCCCATATACACCACACAGAAACCTACACATGCACACTGTACGTACCTACACATACAGGCACATGACAATCTCTCCTTCTGACAAACACACATATACACAGAGAACAAATTCTCTCACACACATAAAAAGAACCCTCTCTTTGTCTCTCTCTGACACCACACACATTCTCTCACACAGTCTCTCATTCATGCATACAGTGGTACCTCAGTTTAAGTACACAATTGGTTCTGGAAGTCTGTGCTTAACCTGAAGCTGCTCCTGCCAACCTAGCAGTTCGAAATCACGTCAAAGTGCAAGTAGATAAATAGGTACCGCTCCAGCAGGAAGGTAAACAGCGTTTCCGTGTGCTGCTCTGGTTCACCAGAAGCGGCTTAGTCATGCTGGCCACATGACCCGGAAGTTGTACGCCGGCTCCCTCGGCCAATAAAGTGAGATGAGCGCCGCAACCCCAGAATCGGCCATGACTGGACCTAATGATTAGGGTCCCTTTACCTTTACCCTGCCATATGGCCCTGTTTTATGTTCTTTGCCTTTCTATGTTTTCACCTTTGAGGTTATGCTGATTTTATGTAAAAACTGCTGTGAGGCTTCACTATTACTACTACTACTACTATTTTTCAGTAAGTATGGAAATATATAAATAGTATGGAAATATATAAATAAATAAGCACTTGAAAATTCCAATGTTTTCATAATTGTTCATAATTGTTATTATCATAGATTGGCAAGCATATGTATAATTGCAAGATGTAAAGTTATGATGTAAAGATATACTTGTGAGTAATAAAGGAAAACCAATAATAATAAAAAAAGAAAATTCCAATAAGTGGAAGCAGAGCAGATAGTATTAGAAGAATATAAAGACATATAACCATAATGGCACTAAAATTTTGACTCACATGTTCCTTCTCATAGATTGCTACTACAGTGGTACCTCAGGTTACAGACGCTTCAGGTTACAGATGCTTCAGGTTACAGATTCTGCTAACCCAGAAATAGTACCTCAGGTTAAGAACTTTGCTTCAGGATGAGAACAGAAATCATGCAGTGGCGGTGCGGCAGCAGCGGGAGGCCCCATTAGCTAAAGTGGTACCTCAGGTTAAGAACAGTTTCAGGTTAAGAATGGATCTTCAGAATGAATTAAGTTCCTAACCCAAGGTACCAATGTGTTAAGATTTGAGTAGCCCACAAAAGGGAAGAAAATTTTACTCTCTCTGTGTGTAAAAGCAAAGTGAAAACTTGGTTACACACATATGCATTTCACAGACATTTCCCCAGTGGCGCTTAACGGATTAGCATTTCCATATTTCCTATACCTAAAAACGCGTAATTTGTTTATTTTCATTTCCTAGCAAGTTGACTGCCAATTTATTCTGAGAAGGGGGAAGAACTTTGATATAACCAGTTTCATCTTATTTGCAGGAAGTTGTTAAACACTGGGCTTTTCGCTAGATTACCTTTTACATGTAACCAGAGCATGAGAGGAATATTCAAGTCCCTGTATTAAATGAAAGCCCTTTGATCAACTGCCACCTAATTTTTGTTTTTCACCTGACAATATGTTCCACCAGCTGTCTGACATTTCTACTTAAAAGAGCTCAGCCAAATTCATTAGCATCGAGAAGCCTTTAAGAATTTATACCCCTTCTTGCAACCACCTCCCTCTGAATGTCAATTGATTGCTGATAATTTCTCAAAGAGTCTTTCCCCCACTTTCCTAAGGCATTTATTCTTATTGCTATTTCACTGCCACCAATGAGTGTGTGTGTGTGTGTGTGTGTGTATGAGAGAGAGGTAGCAGATACAGCAGCACAGAGACCTGAGAAATCAGAATTCCAGCCAGAAACCTGGATTATGAATGAAGGGAAAGCACTCCTAAGGTCTCGCTTTCAGGTTTTCCATAGACATCTGGTTGGCCACAGAGTGCTGGACTAGATGGGCCTTTGGCCTGATCCAGGCAGGGCTCTTAAGGAAGATGGGAAGTGACTTGCACAACTACCCGCCCCCCTTGCAACCTCCTCTTCCTTGCTAGAAATCTTTCTCAGGGCCATATAGAAAGCACCATAGCTCAGTGTTAGTACATCTCCTTCTCATGAAGAATGTCTCCGATTCCATCACTGACGTTGTCAGGTAGGGCTGGAAATGTCCCCTGCCTAAGACCTTGTTGAGCCACTACTGGTCAATGCAGATATTGCAAAGCTAGATGGACCAGTGGCCTGGCTCAATGAAAACAGCTTTTTTGTGTTCCTAACAACATCTGGAAGGTGTTGAAGATTCATTCCCTGTGTCTGCAGTCATGGGATTGTTGTCTATCACATGACGGTATATGTTTTCATTCCACAGAATGGGAAGTGACGGAGACAGGATGTTTGTGTTACTGTGTTCTGTGAAGTGGGACAATTATCCTTTGTTCTTTCTCTCTGCTGTCTGATGCTAGAGAGAGAAGGAGCCATGTTGCAGTGCTCCGAGTGTATTATATGTAAATAAACGTAGATTAGCCAAAATGCTGAGTTGCTGAGGTCTGTTACGCAAACTGCGAAGACTCTGCAGATCCCTAAGTGTGCTGATGTCTCCAAGGCATAAGTCGCTGTGATGTTCGGGCTGGAGAAAGCTTTTGAAGCTCCCAAACGATCGACCAGGAGGTCCTGTAACAGAAGGTTCCACATTGGCTAATCTAAATTGTATTACCGTTATTTCTTATTTGTATCTACCGCTGAGGACAAAGTCAAAGGAGCCCAGAGTTGCAACCACCTCCTTGATGCAGGAGGTCACCTTAACTGTTTCCCTTTTCACTAAAATAATTTGAGAGATGCACAGCTGTCATGCAGGGCCAATGCCAAGATGCCCAAGCATAATTTAGATGTCATTTTTCTCTATGCATAGCCGTGATAGGATTAAGACAAAGCAGATTATTCAACTCTGATATGAGTTGGGAAATTCGAGTGATTTATGGTGTGTGAGCTCTCCTTGGATGAATAGCATTAATTACCTAACTTAATAAAACCGCAGTACTCTTTGGGTCAGTTCCTGTGGCAAGAATCACTGTGGTGTTGAAATGAGTATTACAAGGAAACAAAGGCAAAGTCGTTGACAAGTATGTATGTCAGCTGCAATTTACAATGATAGATGTGAGCATTAAGAAACCAAATTTTGTGATTAAGGAAGCACCAGCCCTTACTCAGCAGAAGACAGTTGAAACCATTTGGGTCTGCAGAATATAGCAACTTATTGAAAAAGTAATGCCGTGTGATTAATTTTTAAGCAGATTTTCCTAGGACTGCATTTTATGACATTCAACTGCATAAGGAGTTGTGCTGAAAATCTGGGGTCACTGCATTACAAATTTAAGGTCAGGTTTCTAGTTCTCTTGAGACCCAAGTTTGTTATTAGAACTCCAGCTTTGTTACAATACTCGGCCTCAGAGCTGGAGCATGCCGCACAATTACTATGTGTATTCATTTCATAGCCAAAGAAAGCTACAGTGCATTCGTAATCACTGAGGAATAGGATGGCAGAGGAAAAAGCTAACAGGGCTCCTGTCTCTCTATTAGTTCAGGATAAGCGGACATTCCAGGAGGTGTAGCTTGCATGGCAACTTCTACACAACTCTTCAAGATGTAGGAGGGCTCCTCTTTTATGTATCTGGCCACTCTACAGGATTAATAATTTTAACCTTACGAACACCGGTGGCATGCCCTAATCAGAAATCTTGTGGGTTGTGAAGGGGATACACAAAGTCCATGCACCTCTGTGCTTTGTTCCATCCCAGGTGTCTGATGCTATTCTTATACTTCCACTCATGATGCACTTGGATAAGCTGTAATTCTTACACAGCTGCAACCTCACCCAGTTCAGCACTGTGGAACAGAGCTTCCTTACCTTGCAGAGATACTGTCAGTAGTTCCGCAGGCACACCATTCCCCAACAAAGCATCTCTATGGCCGGGGGGGGGGCACTATTCCTGTTGAACTTCTACCTTCCATGCAGGTGTTAAACTACTGGATGATACAGCTAGACAGAAGAGGATTCAATGGGTATGTCTTCTGAAATATTAGTTGTTGCCCTTTATCATAAAACTTCTTGGTGTGGGCAGAAAGAGTTGAAACTTCCCCCCCCCCCCAAAAAAAAGTGGCTGGGTGCCAGAGAAGAAGTTCTAGAAACCATCCCCAAGTTGAAGTTATAAGTTTAATGTAGATAAAATGCTGTGTTTGACTGCATTGTATTTAAAGTGCTGTAGTGGGAGGTTTACCTTAGGCAAAAAGGTTCCACTCTGGCAAAGGTGTCAGGGAAGGCTGGTGTTTTTTCCCCCACTAGAGTGAGAGAAGCTACCTGATGACTCACCTCAGGAAACACAAGCTGCAGCAGGAAGCTGAAACTTGAGAAGCCTGTACAGTATTTGTTTGTTGGAGATGGCTAGTAGTAGTAGCAGCAGTGAAGTTCTGCAATGATATTTATTTATTTATTTATTTATTTATTTATTTATACCCCGCCCATCTGGCTGGGTTTCCCCCACCACTCTGGGCAGCTTCCAACAAATACCAAAATACATTAAAATATCACAGATTAGAAACTTCCCTAAACAGGGCTGCCTTTAGGTGTTTTCTAAATGTCAGGTAGTTGTTTATCTCCTTGACCTCCGATGGGAGGGCGTTCCACAGGGTGCGTGCCACTACCGAGAAGGCCCTCTGCCTGGTTCCCTGTAGCTTTGATTCTCGCAGTGAGGGAACCGCCAGAAGGCCCTCTGCGCTGGATCTCAGTGTCCGGGCTAAACGATGGGGGTGGAGACGCTCCTTCAGGTATACAGGACCGAGGCCGTTTAGGGCTTTAAAGGTCAGCACCAACACTTTGAATTGTGCTCGGAAACGTACTTAGGATCTCCCTCTGGGAACAGAGGAAAGTTTACTGCATAAAGGACTGAATCTCACTGCTTGCTTGCAATGTGTTACAATAAGATCAATGTTACAAAAGAACAATGTAGCTAATATTTAAGAGTGTTCTGCAGTAAAGCTGCGAAGCACATTCTTTTGGAGAGCATCCATTTCTACACAGGATTCAGATCAGAGGTTCGAATGAACAACTCTAAAAGCCCATTGCCCTCAACATGTCAACCAAGGGGCTCCGTTCCTGGATCAATCTCTGAACCAGTTCTCACACCTTCAGATCAGTACTTCAGTTCCATTCAAGCAGGCTGAGAAGGAATAGGGTACTGGTAGCCCTCCAGAAGTTGCTGGACTACAGCTCTCATCATCCCCAACTATTGGCATGATGACTGGGGCTGGTGGGAATTGGAGTCCAAGAACATCTGGTTCCCCATCCCTGAGTTAGAGCCAGAGTCGTGAGAATTTGCTCATTACTGTGTTCATCCTTCAAAAAGTATACAAACAGGTATTTACTGCTGTAGTGAATGGTATAATACCTATGTTTGGACGCCTTCCCATAACTGTGAAATACGTCCAGGTTGGACTTGCAATTAATCATTTTTCAGCAAGTCTTCCTACGTGACATTTTAGTGGGATTATAGAAAACCTGTGACACATTAATACTCCCCCCGCCTCCAAAATCGTTAGCACAAAAGTTAAAATGGCAACACACCATTGATTTTTTCATTTTCGAGGTTAGCACAACCTCAGATTCTTCTTGAAGCCAAGAGCAAGATGCAGCTATTCAAGCATCCAATGTAAAACAAAAGACTTATTTACAGGCACAGCAATTTAACAAGCTGGGGGACCTGTTTGCTGTGCAGATTTCAGATGAAATTAATTCTTTGTGTGACAGCATAGATTGAAAAAAGCAACAATAATTAGCAGCATTTTGTTCATGACTGACACTCAAAAAACAGAGACAGGTACCTTATGAAGTGACTGTTTTTGGAGAGCTATAAGAAGTGGGGAAAACATGGGATTTTTAGCTTTAGAGAGGATGCCTTTTAAATGAAAAATAAACTCAGAGGGTGGAATCCATTTGGTTCTCTCATATTCATGGTTACAGGTAGGTAGCCGTGTTGGTCTGGATCGAAGTAAAATAAAAAAAATTCCTTCAGTAGCACCTTAAAGACCAACTAAGTTTTTATTTTGGTATGAGCTTTCGTATCTGAAGAAGTGTGCATGCACACGAAAGCTCATACCAAAATAAAAACTTAGTTGGTCTTTAAGGTGCTACTGAAGGAATTTTTTTTATCATATTCATGGGATACTTTTTGATTCCTCTGCTAATGGAAGGAATCAAAAGGCATGGAATTTGCCTTTTTCACAGCTGACAAACACTGGGTCTATGTTTATATCAAGATATCCACTACTACAACACTAAGGTCTGAGTAAAAAACTGAGAGAAACCAACATTTGCAGATTTATTTTACTCTCCTGCTTCTCCTTTCCTCTCTCTCATAGTGCCCAAAGTTAACCAGGTCCTTAAAGGTTTTTAAAAGAGCAAAATAATCTCAGCACACATGCAATTCTTGTCTGAATTGGGCTAAAGTTTCAGAAGGCATTGCTTCCTCAACTTAAAATTTCAAGAGATAGCAGAGTTAAGTTGAGAGAGAGAGAGAGAGAGAGAGAGAGAGAGAGAGAGAGAGAGAGAGAGAGAGAGAGAGAATGTTAAGGGATTATCAGTGATAGTGAACTCCAATCTAGAAAACTCCTTTCTGAGCTTAGAATGACATCATATGGGGCTGACTCGTATTTGCTTCAAGGGAGTTGATTAACCTTTCAATAAAAATCTCAGTCGTGCAAGAAACTAAGAATTACAATTTGAGCTATCTATTCCTTCTCCTAATAAATATAGTATTGATAATACACACTTCCTTACTCATGCAGGATGGAGAGAAGCAGATAATACAAAGTAATAAATTAGCATAACAAAGACTGAAGCTGAAGGGAGGAATCAACTTATGAGAAATCTGACTGGGGAGAAATAATACAGGATTCAAAATTGTAATATCAAACTCAGAATGCAACATTTCACCAGACAATTTTTATGCACTCGTTTCCTTTTCACATGCCAAAATACCATCCAAAGCAGAACGTATATGCAAGTCATGCAATGATATCTTCCATACTTTCATTGCGTGCCTGTACTGGCATCAAATGGGAAAAACCGAAAGGGTATCATTCTGTTCCCTGCATGCGGAGGATAGTGTAAAGAAACTTTTAAATTGCAGTATGGAACCATGTGGAGGCCCACACTATCAGAACCCAAGGCTTCAAGCTCATTCATTTCACATGCAGCATTCCTGACCCCTGCACCTGTCTGGAACCAGGAGTAAGCAGCACAACTGGTAGAATTTTGGCCGCTCACTGCTTTACGGGGGGGAAATGATGCCATGACACTGAGAGCTGAACAAATTGGTTGCCAGAGAGACAAGGGAGTATGCTGGACTACCCATTCATTCCCTTACCTTAAAGAGTAGAAACCTATGGCCTACCAGATGCCAGATACCACTGGACATGCTGGCTAGGGCTCCTAGGAGTTGCAGTAGGGCCACTGTTTCTCCATTCATGCTGCACTTCATTCATCACACAACAATGGTAGCTTCCTTAAAGTGAAACTAAATACTGTACTTCCTTGGGCACCAGACCACTGGCCATTCATACTATAATTGCCAACAATTTTGCATAAGCAAGATTCAGGGTGAACGAAGAGAGTCCCATCACAAGGCAAAACAGCCAAGGAACTGTGACTGGAAACAGAATGGGGGTAGCAGGAGGAGAGAAGCACTAAAGTGGGACGTTGTCAAGCTTCTCATCATCAATTTCTCATCTGCATTGGCTGAACATTTGCATGTTTTAGCCAAAAGTGAAAGGTTGTTGGCTGTCACTAGATTTTACTGACAAATCTCAGAGGATACTGCTCAGGGGAAATACAAATAGGTTTAGAGGAATAAATTAGCTATGGCTGTAAAAGTGGTAGGGTGGTTTTCTTGCGGGGGTGGGGGGGAGTGGTTTCAGATCTGAACTAATCCCCAATAATCCATGAAGCTCACTTTATATCACTGCCCTATTTAAAGAGGGATTATTACTAAGTGTACAAATCTCAGTGTGTCTGCTCAGAAGTAAATCCCATTGAATCGAATGGCACTTACTCCCAGATGAGTTAGGTTGGTACTTCAGCTTTATACACACACACAAATCCATTGAGAAATAATCGTTTAAAAATCTGGAAGTCAGTTAGTGACGTGATATAATTTTAAAAGTTAATTACTCACTCATCTAGTGCTATTTCATTGCATTTTAAAAAAAAAATTAGAAGCCAATAAATTAAAGTCATTCTAGAATCACTGAAGAGATCTGATATATTATCCACTCCTTGTTAGAAACTGGAGTTCAAACTGTGGAGATGTTTCAAAGCAAAGGTGTCATTTTTAAAATGAATTTAATCATCATGATACTATATATATATATTTTAAAAAACTATGGCAACCTTATCGAAGGGCCAATGAAAAATAAAATAGAGAATTGTTTCATTTTATTTTGATATAATATTTCAATATTGCCTTTCAACTATAAAAGGAGCTTCCCAGGCATTTTGCCACAGTAAAACATCAACACAATTAAACAGAGCATTCAAATGCAAAATTTAATCAACAAAACCTAGCAATATAACAACACAAGGCAGCAGAGAAGGGCCCTGTCTAACCAACAGGATTACAGAGGTGCAGTCTGGGGTCACATGAGTTCAAAGACCTACGACTATTTCTTTATTATTATTAAAGGTTTTCTTGGTTTACAAAGATATGTGCAATGTCTCTCATAACATTTTTACAAATCAGTTTCATTTGTTGAGACATTGGGAAGAAAAGGGGAAAAGAGGTAGATGGGGGGAGGGTGGGTGGGGTAGGGGGATCGTGTTTCTATTTTGCTTAATATGTGTGGGGTTTTTTTGTCAGTGTCGCTTGTGTAGGTTCTCTGCTGTTCGCTTGTGTTTCTTTGGTGGTGAGAGATGTTGGGGTTGGCCTAGGATATGGTTTTTCCTTTGTGGTTGGCTGTGGTGGTCTTTGTTTTGTGTGTGAGTGGGGTGGATGAGTGTTTTGAATTCATAACCCACTTACTCTCAGCAACCAGAAACACCATAACCAGACACTGGAAAGACCTGTCAGAAGTAAACATGGGCCAATGGTACCAAACAGTATGGGAAACAGCCTTACTAGAAAAATTAACCAATAAGTTGAAACTGACACAGGGACAAATAGAAGAAGATGGCTCTACCCCGGTATGGTTCCCCTTTATCACATACACAGCCCAACAAGACAATGACAAAAATCCACCAACAGCATACAAATCAATATGGCTAACCTGACCTGCGACTATTTTTGAGGCAGGGGCTGTATCTCCAGCCAAATCAGCATGAAAGGGGACGACACCTTTTTAGCCACTGATAAGTCTTCTCACACTTTATATTGATTGATTCAGAGTGAAAGGAGGAGAGTCCACCACTGAAGATTGGCTCTTAGGGTCACTCTGGTGAAGGTGTGTGGGAAGAACACAAAGATGTTATTGTTCTGTATGCTACAAAGCTAAGCATTTATGGACCCTGAAAACACAAGGTGCTTCAGTTTCAAGAGAAGGGTGTGCAAGTTATGTTACATACACTTGAACTTCAAGGAAAGCACAACCTAAGTCACTATGAAAGAAGAAATTGGAGTACTCCAAATGTTGTATAAGATTATTGAATAATCTTTAAGGTTGTATAAAGGTTAGGTGGTGACAGGGCATGACAGTGAGGCATGACATTGAATTCATTTTTGTGTTGTGGTGGAACACAAAACAAGGTCTTGGAAGCTGACTGCAGTTGACAAGCAAATTCATGTGGGAAGTGACTACCCTTCAATTATCTTCAGCCCAAGCCATTTAGGTTTCTAAACTGGAGTCAACTGGAAGACATGGAATAGGTATTCATTCTGTAGAAAGGGGAGGATACAAGTCAAGATTTGCTTTTAGAATGAAGAGATTGAATAGGAGCTCCCGTAATTTTTTGTAATCTTGCATATCTGGGGCATAGGCTGCATGGAGAATCATCTTTAAATAGCACTATTGTCTAGCAGACAAAAAAATAAAATAATTTAACTCAGAGGACAAAATGAACTCCCACCCCCATTTCAACAAATTCTCATGCAAAATTTCAGTTAACTAGCAATGTTATAATACATCCAATTAAAACTGACCTCCGCTCTTCTTCGTAGCAAATTAAATATCTAGATAAAACAGAAGTTGCATGTGAGGATACTTGAAAATAAAAAATGAACAGCAAGGGATCACAAGACAATAAGAGAGTGGGATTCAAAAGCATCTGGAAGTGCAAATGAAGGAGAGGTTTAAATAAAAATGAAGAGGGAGCACACTGAGGTTCATCAAAGAAAAAAAATTGAGTGTTGAAAAAGCAACTGAGATTATTGTGATGAGTGAATCACCCACCTGCCCAATCTCAATTTGGAATTGAGCTCTGCTGTCTGGGCTAAATGGTTAGGAGATAGTGTGGCTATTTCTGAGCCCAAGATAGACTTCTTTTCAGATCCTGTTATACTTCTGATGATGTTGTTGGAAGCAAAAAGGGGTACCAAACCCCTCCATTTAGTCTCTTGCTCCCTAACTTATTAAGTCTCCAATGTCTTAAGCCCAAAATAACTAATAGGCTGCCTCTTTCACCACAGACCCTCTCAGGTGCAAGGGGAGCCCCCTTGGTAGCTCCACCACACTTGGCATTTGGGGGTTGTTGGTCCAGGGGAGTGCATTCTCTGGGTCAGTCCTATAGCCGTGGAAATCCCTCCCTGCAGTGGCAGACCTTGGGGCCACAAATTTCAATGGTACCCTTTGTGATGCAAATTAAGTGCCATCCGCCTCTTGCCTTTCTTTCTACATCATAGTTGTGGTGCCCCCTGTAGCACCCACAAGGTTTCACACCCAGTGTGATCAAACTGGTCATGCTCCCCTAAATCTGCCCCTGGTATCTGAACGCATTCACTATATAGATTTTGTCATATCTGAAAGACATATCTCTTTACCCTGAATGTTAACACCTGGTGCATATATACATAGCTATACACATAGAAGTAGAAATTCTGTAAAACTGATTATCAGTGAGGCCAATGTCACTACATAAAGGTTAAGCCTGGTAAGAACCAAACTTAACAGGAAGATAACACTGACCATCAAGAGTGGAAAAAACAACAAGACAGCAGAGTGGCCCTGCACTTGCAGCAAAAATTCTTGGGTTGAATAAGTGTTTTCAAGGACTGTGGTTGGATGAAGAGATGGTGAGGTGCTGGGGTGGCAGAAGGTGGTGGTTGACCAGAGAATAAACAGCCAAAATGATGTGTTTTTTTTCTATACAGGAATGCTCTCATAAACTCTGACCACTAATGCATTTCTGATCAAAGTCTGACCAATTGGGAATCTGGTTTGATTCTCTGTATTGAAACCCAAAGGGAATTTTCTCCCACAATATATAGATATTGATATATCTTAGGACCCACCCTAACTGTGTGATTGTAAATTGTTTTAATTGGTTTTAAGATTGTATTTTCACATTGTTGTAACCCATCCTAGGTAAGAAATCCAATAAAATCAGCAGAGTGGCAGAGTGTTGTGTGTGTAGCCCCTTTAACCTTCCCCAAATAAATTCAGACAAGACTCAAATTTTAGGTTTGGTTTTTGGCAGAATTTAGGCCACAATTTTATTGATTACACTCAAGTGAGTGGTTGCATAGGCTCTGGTTCAACTAGCTCTCTGCACCCTTGCAGGCAGTGCTGACCCAGGGCACACTGTGCTCAGCATTTTGACTTTAATTTGCAACACAGGGGTCGTTTTATCAGCATTGGGTAAACACCCGGCATAGTGGAAGGCTGCGTTCAACCAGTCCACCAGCCAGATCCCCCCCCCCCCCGGACTCTGGCTCCGGGCACAACCCCTCTCAGGGAAGACCAACCTTTAACGGAATACCCATTGCATAGGGATGGCCAGACCGCTCTGCCACCCCTATCACCTGAACCAGAGCCTATCCGCAACCTTACAAGTTGTGCCGATTTTCTACGCAGCAGGCGAGTGGGGAAAATTCCTGCCGTGCCCCTGCCCCAATGACAGATGACACACAACGGCATAGCAAGGTCATGTGTGCAAGCCCTAAATATAGGGAGAGGTGGGCGGGTGTTCCGATGCACTGGCCCCAAAGAGGAAGCTCAGGGACATGTGCATGGGATTAAATAGAGGTCCCTCGATACAAATTTGCTGGCATCCCTTTGGTCTGATTGCACCCAGCATCAAGGGACCTCCAATAGGGTGTTGTGGCCATCCAAATGTTCCCCCACACAACACAGGGTCTGGTTGCTAGGTCACACCGCAACACATGCCCTCTAGTTAGGGAGGACCCAATTTTGCAGAATGAGCCAAGCTAAATGTTGGTGGGGGTGCTCTCACTTCCACAAGACCTCAGATGTAATTCAATGACAAACAGTAGCTCTGCTGGTAATCACCATCGCTTCCCATTTTCATTTTGATTCCTATGCTTCTAGTTCTTTACAGCATCTTCCACCCCTTTCCCTGCTTGGAAGTACAGTACTGTACATTTATTGCTAGGGATGGGAATAGTGTAGTGTTGAAGCAGTGGCAACTGCCATCACAAAAGTACTCATAGCTCTTTAAAGTAGAGAGAAGCCATGTTTTCTAGCTGTGCTAGTGAGACAGGGCAGTTGGGGGCTGATTTCCAGGTGAAAGGTAGGTGAAACTTCTTTCAAGTTTCCAGCGACACGTCTCTTTGATCACTCTTGCAGACGGATTTGAGAGGAGCAGGCAGACAGATACACAAATAGAAGAAAAACACATGCCTGAGATTGAACACACACATCCATCACAAAAGCTATTCCATTTGAAAGGTACAGAATAGATGGGATGAGCAAGAAAGCCAATGATAGGAGAGATTGTGAAAGTGTCTACTATGGACATGGAGATAACAGAAAGATCCTGTATCTGTTAGGCCTAGTGGTTAGGCCTGTCTCCAGCCAGACAGGAGCCAGTCAACTGGAAAAGGTCTAAAACAAGGCTATAAAAATATTCTCCCTAGGCTAAAGAAACCTTCTGACATTTTGGCCTTAGGAGCTACTTAGGAGCTACTCTAAGAAGACAGCATTCACAAAACAGAAATGAACAGACTTCGTTTAAGATCTCTTCAAATTCAAGAGGCAGACATCTTCACCAACAGTTAGAAATGTCTTCTATACAGCTGCTAAAGTGGTCCTCCTACAGCAGCATGGGATCTGCCTGGACACTTATGTCCAGCGCTGAGGGCCTTCTGGCGGTTCCCTCACTATGAGAAGCCAAGTTACAGGGAACCAGGCAGAGGACCTTCTTTGTAGTAGCACCTGCCCTGTGGAATGCCCTCCCACCAGATGTCAAAGAGAAAAACATCTACCAGACTTTTAGAAGACATCTGAAGGCAGCCCTGTTTAGGGAAGGTTTTAAAGTTTAACAGACCATTGTATTTTAATATTTTGTTGGAAGCAGCCCGGAGTGGCTGGGGAAATCCAACCAGATGGGCAGGGTATAAATTATTATTATTAGTAGTAATAGTAGTAGCATTTATGAAAAACATTTCTATAGCACTTCCCACACTAAATCTCAAGGCAGCATACATTATTAAGTGTATAATTATTTTTAAAATGCACACCAACACATTCAAATACAGGAAGGAAATGTTAACCATTAAATATGTTAGCATTTGCCTTAATTCCTAATATATTCCTAATTGTTCAGTAATATATTTCCATCACAAGTTGGCTCTGTGACAGTACCTGTCAATGCGAGGGAAATATGCCAATAGTAAGATTGGGCATGGAAGGGGGTCATCTTAATTTACCACGCGACCTACAAATAGGGCTTTGAAACTCTCCAATTAATGTTCTCTATTCTACCCAATTATGAATTGTGAACTGATTCATCAATGTGTTAATTTACAGAATCTGTGACCGTAAGAAGACTGCTTGGCAATTGGATAATTCAACCACTTAATGAGTTCAATACTTTTCATGGAAAACTGCTTCTTAACTCCCAAACTGGAAAGGTTGATGAGTCTATGATTCATATTGTTACTACACGCTGCACTCGTTAGAGAAGTGGATATTAATTATATATAAACTTAAGTGGAGGGGGAGCAATGTGTGGGAGGAACAGGAGTTTATAGACAACTCGGCATTAATAAAGATTTAGAGCAGTGTTCTCTTCTGTATAAATCTACTGCTATTTTCTATTAATTAACATAATTGATAACAATTATAAAGATATCTGGCATTTTAATCATGCAAATACGTCTTCCACTGTCAGAGCAGAAAATTAAAAACAGCCAGGAGTCTTTTATTTGCAGTGCGAGCTGGAGAGGAAATTAAAACAGCACCAGTAATGAATGAGTGATATATTCACTTTAAAAGAAATCATAGATTAAGTTCATAAGGCTAAGGACAGGACACCAGGAAGCTTTGTAATGAACATAAGAGGTAAATGATGCTGCCACTCTAGGAATACTAGAATGAATGGCAGGGGGCAGGGAAGAGCATAGAGGCAGTTCACATCGTTCTGATGTCCTGGGTACTTCTCATCTCTTTTAAAATATTATAGGATGACAAGTCCAGCATTGAGAGATGAGCAGGTTATCCTTATGCCAAATGTCTATTGCTGTCATATTCTTCAGTGTACAGTAAATTACAATGTAATTGGGGTGCTTCAGGAATTCACTTCATCTGGGTTTATCCTAGCATTGCAGTCCTATGCCCACTTAGCTGGAAACTTAGATCAGAGCAGATATGCATAGGATGGTGTGGTAAATTACCTAGTGCCTTGAGAGCCACTGTGGTGCAGTGGTGAGAGTGTTGGACTAGGACCTGGGAGACCAGGGTTCAAATCCCCACTCAGCCTTAAAGCTCACAGGGTGACCTTAGACTCATAGGATTGTTGTCAGGCTTAAATGAAGAGCAGTGGAGCCGTGCTGTTCACCACCTTGTGCTCCTCGAAGAAAAAGGTGGGATATGAATGCGATAAAATAAAATAAAAACAAGAGCTGGGGGCAGAGGGTGGCGGGTGTGTGTGTGTGTGTGTAAATCATAGCTGCCAAGTTTTCCCTTTTCTCGCAAGGAAGCCTATTCAGCATAAGGGAATTTCCCTTAAAAAAAGGGAGAACTTGGCAGCTATGGTGTAAATACAGAAGTAAATATTAAACAAGCAATTTAAGACCTACAGACAGGATGAAATAAATCCAAGAGATGAGATGGGGGCCATTGATAGGTCCAGCGAAGTATTAAATCTGTAGGCTGCTGAAATGAAGCAATTTGGGCCCTATACACGAGAACAGAGCCAGTGAATGCTGCTTTCAGAAGTTAACAAGCAGGTGCTTGGGCAAAAGTTACTTAAGGGACGTGAGGGTATGGGGATAAGATAGCGGGCTGCGGCAGCCATGAAATGAATGATAAAGTTCTTAAGGGGAAACAGTTGATCAAAGGAAGCACCTGGGCTGTCAGATAAACCACTGATGAGGTGCTAAACAAACAGTTCAGTTGGTTATAGGAGCTGTAAAATGCGAAGGAGTCTTGTTACTATGCAACCACATGGAGAGGGCACAAAGCTCCCAAAGTAAACGGATGGACTAAATAACCCAGTATCTCTTCCACATCAAATGCAGAGCCCCTGAGAGTTCTGTTAGCATCCTCTAACACTATAAAGCTTTCTTAAGGATCTCCAGTATTTCCCTTTCATCGCACTGTAGGGATTTGACAAGCCATCGATTAGACCAGCTACAAACCACAGACTCTACTTCTGATTTCCCCGCGGTTAACTTAAGATAGAAATTATCTATCCAGGCTAAAAACAAAAACAAAAACTTCAACTCTTGGCATGGTGCAAATTGTTACTGGAATGGCCGTAGGCAAAGATGGGCCAATATTTTTTGATGTTTGAGGTGGAACAGCAAACAGTGCACACACATATGCACACATACACAAGGCAAGGCAATTAGTGTCCATGATCATGCACAGAGTTGGTTTTGAAGGATCTTTTTTTATTCCAGATCAGTTGGTAGAGGAAACACCATCCACATTACTGTCCTCCCTGCTTAAGCCCCTGACCCAAAGCAGGGAGCCAGAACAGGTAAACATCCAACAGAGGGAGCTCCATCAAGGTGTATTGACTGGGCATCACCCCTGGGGTTCCCAGGTTCTGATATGGCCCTCACCCCTCGGATAACCCAGAACCTGGATTCCTTTAATGGAATACCTTCTAAAATTGGAGGGGCAGGTGATGGCTGGACCTCCCCTCCCCCCAGATTCTTTTTGACCAATGCCTAACCGCCAAATCTTACAAAGTTGTGATGATTGCTAAGGAGTAGGCAAAAACCAAGTGGCTACAGCCAATCTGCCACAATGGACAAAATTCCTACCCGCCCCCTGTTCCAAAACAGACAACCAACCCAAGTCCAAAGCAAGGCCAAAGAATTCCTAAATAATGGGTGGGCGGGTGGGTGTTCAGCAGTTCGAAGCAGGATAAGATCCCCACATCACGCTGCTGTGTATTTTAACCCCCAACCCCCAGACCTTGCCACACTGCCTATTGGCTAAAGCCATTAGTAAATATGACTCCACCGGCCGAGGGCAGGGCCAGCCCCGCCCCCAGGCCGGTTGGGGAATGACGTTCCAGGGCCGAGCACAACATGGCCCCTCTGTTAAGAGGATCCACCTTGCCAGGTTACAGCATTCACTGACCCTGCTCCACACCTCCTGAAGTGCTTTTTGCCTGGCTGGAATGTGCCCTCAAACTATGATACTATTGCTAAAATGGAAGATGGAGAGGTATGTGCATGTAGTGGAACTCCTGAACTTTTGCATGCTTTGAAATACAGTACAGCTTATGCACGATCTATTGCTTCACCCACACTTGGCATGGGACTTACTTCTGAATATAGCTGCTTAGAGTCAGGGTGAAAGTGACTGACAAAAAGTTCTGGAGGAGAACTTCTGCCTGTTTCCGAAAGGTACTCCTCTCCCCCTTCCTCCCCAGCCAGCCTCCATTCATGATTAGGAGAATTTAAATGCAGTCTCAGAAGAGCGCCACAGATTTGCACTAGAACACTTTGTGCATAACTAAAGAGCTACATACAAATAGTTTAGTTTAATAAATAATGTCCAGCAAATTTATCCAAAAAAGGCTCCTGCATAATTTAAGCTTGCTTGAGGGAAGGTTGAGTTTGTGCGCTGGCAATGCGCATTCTTGTTTTTTCCCAGACTCCTTACATCACAGTGTGAACCACAAAATGAAATATGACATGTGTTAATGTTGCATGCTTGTCTATTTAAACTCTCTTGCTCCTGAAATGTAGAACTTGGCCTAATTTTTACATGCATTAAACCTGACTCTTTTTGTGAGTAGTAAAGCCCCTTTTGGGGGCAGTGGGATCTCCAGAATTTCTTTACTAAATATAATGTATCAAAATGAACCTGCTCTGGTCAATATTTTGTTTTTTTCCTACCTGCAAGCGCCCCTGCACTGGCAAAAAAAAATGATACTTTATTTCACACTGTAATAGGGAGAGAAGAGAAGCAAGTGAATCGTGAGCCAACTCTGAGGAATTGCCTCAGTTTCATTCACTTTGTTATTTTATTTTTTTGTTAATTAATAGCACGTAATACCCACTCTTCACCGGTTGGTGCTGTCAGGGTGGGTTACACACATAACACACCTTTCAAAAAAAAAACCCAAGCCACAGTTAATATTTATTTATTAATTATAATTTAAGTTTACTGAATTTATATAGGACCCTTCATCCTAGGATCACAGGGCAGCTTATAGCATTAAAAACACAGAATTACATGACATAATAGCAAACCAGACAATGCCCTTCCACAATTTAAAAGGCCATACAGTGGTACCTCGGTTTACAAACACAATTGGTTCCGGAAGTCTGTACTTAACCTGAAGCGAACTTTCCCATTGAAAGTAATGGAAAGTGGATTAATCCGTTCCAGACGAGTACTTAAACTGAAAATACTCAAACCGAAGCATACTTAAACCGAGGTATGACTGTAGCCTGTTTAATTAGAATTCTGGTGCTTGCAATAGACATTGGAGCGCATCTAGCCCAATCACCTCTCCCGGTGCAAGATCCACACCATAGAATCACATCCTCCCTTCCATTTTCACTGTTATGTTATCACAATGGCTGTGCCATTCAGATTAAAAGTCGCTTAGGTTAATATTTTTTATTAAAAAAGTAATACATATAGACTTTAAAAGTTAAAACCATTGAGAATTGAGAATTAGAAATGACTTCCCATGATTCAGCCACTTGCCATGCAGTCCTAGGCATGCCTACTCAGAAGTAAAAACCCATTGACTCCCATGGGACTTACTCCCAGGTCAGCGTGCATGGATTGTAGTCTTGGTATACTGTCCCTTATACCCATATGAATATTGAACTGATATAAACTCGAGCTGAAATCCTGTTAAGGTTTTTTAAAAAAAAAGGAAAAGAAAAAAAGACAGATGAAGCCCGCAGAACATTCTATAGTCAATTTCTGCTTCATTGATTCCATTTTGCAAGAAGAGGTATAAGGAGCTTAACCCTGCACTGCTGACCTTAACTGAACAGAACATGCATTCCAGCTGTTTGCAAAGTACCCAGAAAAGCATAGCTGTAATTTAAACAGAGCAGCACTCATGAAGATTGATAAATACTTTCTTGCTAGAGCAAGGACAACTATGATGTTGCTTCCAGTTTTATTTCAGCAGTGTTTTTGAAGCCCCACATTCTGCATTGGTTTCTATTCTTTGCATAATGCCTAGAAACCTCAAACTATAGGAGCGATGGTGATAGTGGTCAATAGCCAACTTGGATGACTTTAAAAGTGGATAAGAAAAATTCGTGGAGGAAAAGGCGGTCAGAGGGTACTGGTCATGATTGATGTGCTCTCCGGCCATTGCCAGAGCCCCGTAAAACCAATTGTGGGAGTCTCAGGTGAGGAGAGTACTGTTGTGTTTAGGTAATTCTTGCCGATGTCCCATAATCAGCTGGTTGGTATTGCAATAACAGGATGCTGTCTAGATGGGCCTTTGGCCTGATCCCACATAGCTCTTCACGTAGGAAAAAGGCTTCAACTGTGAGTATCACGTAGGAAAAAGGCTTCACGTAGGAAAAAGGCTTTTTCACGTAGGAAAAAGGCTTCAACTGTGAGTATCACCAGTTCCCTGAATTAAATCAACCGAAACAACAGCAAAATGGCCACATTGAGAGCCCCAAATTAGTAACTCCCCATGTGCATTACTATTGATAAGAGAGATTATCAATACAACTGTCTTAACCTAACAAACTATATTTACTGCACGACTGCTAAACTCTTTTTTGTTGTGGGGCGGGGGGGGGTTTCTTTTGGATGAAATATTTCTGCTTGCATCGGCTGAGATAATTACAAAGACAGCTTCTAAATTGCTTTTGTCATCCTGCCAGCAACAGATTTGTACTTAAATGGTACACTTTACTACTGTACAGGCTTATTATACCAAGGAAGCTAACGAGAATATATTTGATTCTCTCTCTCTCTCTTTTCCTTTTGGGGAAAAGCAATTTATTCCCCAAATGGGCAGGGAATACATCCTCATGAGACTATAATCATGCTCTTTTCATTTTTTTTTTCTTTTAAAAAGAAATATTGATAACATCATTACTGTTACTTTATGGATTTCTTGGTTACGGGTATCAGTTTAAATCCATTGACATTATGTTCTCCTGTCTTTTGAAGTATTTTTCTAACTATTCCAGGACCCAGTTATTTTGCACTATAGGACAGTTTCTACATATGCTGCTTTCCCTGGGAGAGAACATTTGTACCTTGTTTTAAACTAAGTGTGTGTTATGATGGGCACTCATTTCCTGAATATCATACAGTAGGACCAACAACGTATTTTCCATGCAACCCCAATCTCTGAGTGGTGCAAAACACCGGGGGTCCCAGGAGTTTACCCAGAGTTTGAATTCCTTGGAGTGATGGACAGCAGAGACCATGATGTCTTTATGACAAATAGTTTATTTGTTGTTGTTTAGTCGTTTAGTCGTGTCTGACTCTTCGTGACCCCATGGACCTGAGTACACCAGGCACTCCTGTCTTCCACTGCCTCTGCAGTTTGGTCAGACTCATGTTGGTGGCTTTGAGAACACTGTCCAACCATCTCATCCTCTGTCATCCCCTTCTCCTTGTGCCCTCAATCTTTCCCAACATCAGGGTCTTTTCCAGGGAGTGTTCTCTTCTCATGAGGTGGCCAAAGTATTGGAGCCTCAGCTTCAGGATCTGTCCTTCCAGTGAGCACTCAGGGCTGATTTCCTTCAGAATGGATAGGTTTGATCTTATTGCAGTCCATGGGACTCTCAAGAGTCTCCTCCAGCACCATAATTCAAAAGCATCAATTCTTTGGCGATCAGCCTTCTTTATGGTCCACCATACATCACTACTGGGAAAACCATAACTTTAACTGTACGGACCTTTGTTGCCAAAGTGATGTCTCTGCTTTATAAGATGCTGTCTAGGTTTGTCATTGCTTTTCTCCCAAGAAGAGGCTCATCTTCCACTGTCATAACATTTATATGCCTGTTCTCTTTGTCCATGGAGTCTTCTTGGCAGGAATACTGGAGTGGCTTGCCAGTTCCTGCTCCAGGTGGATCACGTTTAGTCAAAACTCTCCACTATGACCTGTCCATCTTAGGTGGCCCTGCACGGCATAGCTCATAGCTTCTCTGAGTTGATCAAGCCCCTTCGCCACGACAAGGCAGTGATCCTGAGCCTTTGGTGAGGGGGCTCATAGCATTAACATCCGAGAAGATCTTGCTTCTCTCATAGCCACAGGCTTGCATTCCAGCAGAAATCAAGCATGTCTCTCCCTCTCAGAGTTCTGCCTGCTTCTAGCCCAGCTCTTAGATACTCAACTCTGGTTTTGTCTTTCTTACTACTGGTCAGGTGAGGGAGGGCAGCCACCCATTGTTCTCTGGCACAAAACCACTTCCTCTATGACCTCTATACTTAGGGGGCATTAACACACCAAGAAGCTGGCCTGGCCTGGCTGAATCCTTGCTGGATCCAGGAATTAAATGGGATTCAAGCATACAGCCTACCCTGTTTGAAAGAATCCTCTTTTTTGATAGGCTGTACTGTACCAAGTCCAGTTTAAATATAAAGGAGCACAAAATGGGAGAGCAGCTGGAGTCTTGAAGTTGTCTATCAATGCTTACCACCTGGACAGTTGACCAAGCAGGCAGACAGGCCATCTGGTTACATTATTCCCCACTGCTGTTTTTCTATTTAAATTATAGTAATTGTGGCTAAATTAGCATCCATACAGCTAAATTAGCATAAACAAATCTGTATGCTTTTGGTCCTCTTTTCTAGTGACTTGTTTCCTAGACCACTAGTAGTCTGAGTAGAGATGGCTCCCCTACTTGAATAGCTTTTAAAAGAGAATTACACAAATTCATGGAGAATAAAGCTATTGGTGGATATTAGCCAATTGCTGGGTATTTTTTCATTTCCAAGCCATCAGGCTACCGGAAACTGTGCCCAGTACCACTGAAGCTATTACAGGGGAAATATATTCAAAATTGCTCCTATTAAATAGTTTGTATTCCCATCAAATTCTAGAAGGCATAGATTACTTATCTACTTCTTAACAGCACACACATACTCTTGATCAAGCACCCAAACTCCAATATGGATGGAGCCAAGAGCGCATATTCTCACAAAGTGAATGGGCCTTGTTAATTGGCTCATAGAAGATCAAAACAGCAGCACTTACTTTTGGTATAGAAGTGGCCCCGAGTTATTTTCTTTGCAGTTTTGTTGTAAGAATGTAGCAAGAGCATGCTGGATCAGGCCAAAGGGTGACAATTTCAGAACTACAGGGTGGTGGGTTTTTTTTTTTTTTTGCCAGCATTGTCTAATCCTTTGGGGTCATGCAGCTGCTGTTTGGTGCAGAAAGAACAGTGCTTTCAACATTTTAAGGCTCTAATGACTGCTTAGAATGTTTCAGGTTTTCTGCAAAGATATTTAGTTTTTGTTTTTTTCAAAAAAATCTCATTCTTCACACCTAGTCAACCCTGACAAGACTTCTGCTAAGTAGATATAAATTTATCCAAGTGGATCGCTGTACCTTGTTAATCAGGATAGAAGTGTAAAAAAAAGCTATATATGCAGCACATCAAGGCATTTTTCCCTATGGCCCTTGGAATTCAATTGCTGTGACCCGAGCAGGTCAACTTGTATAAAGATGGAATAAAAGAATCTACAACATAAAGCATTAAGGGAAGGGAAGTACAAGTATAGATTTCATTCCTTCTGCTTATTTGAAATGGGGAATGTGGCATGAAAATAAATTCCCAGTTTCACTATGTACATTCCTGTGTTCCTCTCATCAGAGTACAATAACATTTAATCTATGCTTTCACATCTTTAAATAACAAGGTGTCAAGAGCCATACTGAGACTGTTGTAGCACCTTTGAGACTTAATATTTTTAGTTTGCCCAGGAGGTCAAAGGCAAACCTATTTTCATCAGATGCTGGCTGATGGAATGGTATGCATGATCACATGGATTTAGTTTCCCTAGACATAAACTAAGTTAAGAAGAAGGTAATGAAAGAGGTAAATGGCAATGGAACACAGTTTCATTTTAAGCAGTTTTTGCTTTACTGATCCTTCTTCTTCCAACGGTTTTTTCTACCTTTGGTTTCTCCCTAATGCCTGAGAATTGGTTGCTCACAAAAATTTCATCAACAAGGGGAAGGACAATTAACGTACTGGAAGAAAGAATATCACGAAGATCACAGAACAGATATTTTGGAGGGCACAGCAGTTAAAACCTGCAGAGTTTGAAGACCCATTCTCTCTCTCTCTCTCTCTCTCTCTCTCTCTCTCTCTCTCTCTCTCTCACACACACACACACACACACACCCCAGAGGCAGATTTAGGGCAGTGTGAGTGGTGCAGTTGCACTTGGTGAACAGCAAAGGAGGTTGCCTTCTCAAAGCCTGGTAAGTGCTTGATCCACTTTGGGAAGGAGATGTGCAGCCCTGGCAGAGCTCTTGAACCCGCCCACCTGCTCCCCAAAGTCCAGTAATTACTTGCCCAGCTTTGGGATGGAGGCAGAGGGACTCTAGGAACCTGTCAGAGCCTCACGCCTTCTACCCAAAGCCTGGCTTAAGCCGACGCTGTGAGGGCATCAAATATTGGCCTGACACAGGGTAACATATTACCAAGGTCTGGCTGTGAGCACACATATACTGTATTCTAGGGCAGGGGTAGGCAACCTAAGGCCCGTGGGCCGGATGCAGCCCAATCGCCTTCTCCATCCGGCCCATGGGCGGTCTGGGAATCAGTGCGTTTTTACATGAGTAGAATGTGTCCTTTTATTTAAAATGCATCTCTGGATTATTTGTGGGGCATAAGAATTCATTCATTCCCCCCCCCCCCCAAAAAAATATATAGTCCAGCCCACCACATGGTCTGAGGGACAGTGGACCGGCCCACAGCTGAAAAAGGTTGCTGGCCGCTGTTCTAGGGCTCTCACACATAATTCAGGACTCACCGTCATGCCTCAAATCAATGTTATGTGGCGAGCCTGAGAAGCTCCAGAGGGCAGGGTATTCAGAATTACCTCATGAAAAGCTTAGATTAGATCCAGGGCTGCCATTTTGATCTTCATCTGCAGACCATAGGAATAGTGCAGATTTAGGCTATGGAATTCTGTCCAGAAGTGTGAGAGATGGCCAACAACTTGGATGACATAGAGGAATAGACAAATTTATGGAGAATAAGGCTATTGAGGGCTCATAGCCACAATGGCTATCCATGTTCTGCCTCCACTGTTGAAGGCTGCATACCTCTGAATACCAGTTGCTGTAAATCACAAATGAGGGGAGTAATATTACAGATTTTCCCCTAGGTATCCAATTGGCCACTCTGAGAATACAATACTGGACTAGTTGGGATTTTGCTCTGAGCAGGATCTTCTTACATTCTTATGACAAAACTGTAGAGAAAAGTACTTGGGACAAGTGTTATCATTCTTGTCTTCATCTTCTGTGGGCCAATTAATAAAGGTCATTCAGTTTATGAGAATATGGGTTCTTTCCTCCCTCCACGCTGGAGTTTAGATGCTTGATCATATAAGCCTCATATGAGAGCCACAAAGTCCTCATTTACATAGTTAGTAGTTTGCAAGGACACACCAATCTAGGCCATTTTGCTCCTCCCCACTAGTGTGTGGGAGAAACAAATGGCAATGGCTGATTTGGTGTGATGTCCAAACCAAAACTCATGGTTTGTTTTGCTCCAAACAAACCACAGTCTGTAGCCAAAGTTTGATGTTTGAGGGAAGCAAACCACAGCCCCTGGATATGGACATCACTCTAAGCCAGGGAGTGCGGTTTGTTACTCCATGTGCTAGCAGGGAGGAGCAAAGTGGTCCAGAGCAAGGATTCACTATGGTTTACTGAGGTGGTGGGACTGGATCAGTGCAGGAGGCAGTGGTTTGAAAAAGTGTTTATGGACCTAAAGAGAAGAGCTGAAAATTTCAAGCTCTAAAGATTCACCGTTGCTCTCTAGTTACTGTAAATTATTTCAGAAAGCATGCTATTATGCTGCATCTTACAGTCATATTTTGTTTGAGTGGCAAGTAGCACATCCAGGAACTGTATACCTGGATTCCATGCTTATACGTGTTCTTGCTTCACGTTCCAGCAAAATGGGAGAAAGAAACATTTGTCTTCCTGGAGTACACATATGAGCTTTCCCTAATATGTCTCCTGGAAGATACGGGAAATGTGCTTTATTTGTTAGGAAGTTTATCACAATCTTGTTAATGTGGAAGAAGTGGACCATGATGCAGAAAGTTGCAGGTAACGGACATCTTTCAAAGCAAGCGGCGCTGAAAAAGAAAATGACAAACGCACAGCCTGATCCCATTTAGGCTGGCACCCAATTTCTGTTTCATGCATTTTAAAATGTTCTCCACTTCTAGTTCATTGGCAGTGTCTCAAAATTTCTGATGATCCCAATATATTTGTTGTGGCAGGAGGAACCATTTTTGAGAGCAATCTGCGTATTGTGGCTTGATAGCTAAATCATCCCTTCTTCAGCTTATTTATATGGATGTTTATCTCTACTTTATCCAAGCTCTGAGTCGCTCTAGTGCCAGGAGCTCTTATCCATGCCTGCAATGGAGTAGGTGGGGGGGGGGTCAAGGGCAAATTGCCCACCCAGCAGCGTTGGCAACAGGGAACCAAATTGTCTGCTCACCTCCAGGCCAATCAGGAAGCGGCTGGGAAGGAGGAAGCAGTGTTTGACAGTCCAAGGGGAAACTTCTTCCCTCTATGCTATCAAAACTCCAGAAATATGAAGTCAAACTTTACCAACAACTGAGATGTAGAGTACAATTACGTCCATTTGCACATTCCTAAAAGCCTTAGGAGTTTTTATCCTGGTGGAGGCTTCAGAATTGATCCAGTTCTACTCTAAAAAGGCTACTGTTGCAGCTGGCCTCAGGATACAGTTTGGCAGGTAAAGGACGCGGGTGGCGCTGTGGTCTAAACCACTGAGCCTCCTGGGCTTGCCGATCGGAAGGTTGGAGGTTCGGATCCCCGCAATGGAGTGAGCTCCTGTTGCTCTGTCCCAGCTCCTGCCAGCCTAGCAGTTCGAAAGCCTGCCAGTGCAAGTAGATAAATAGGTACCATTGCAGTGGGAAGGTAAACGGCATTTCTGTGCGCTCTGGTTTCCGTCACGGTGTTGTGTTGCACCAGAAGCGGTTTAGTGATGCTGGCCACAAGACCCGGAAAGCTGTCTGTGGAGAAACACTGGCTCCCTTGGCTGAAAGTGAGATGAGCACCACAACCCCATAGTCTCCTTTGACTGGACTTAGCCACCCAGGGGTCCTTTGCCCTTTTTTTACCTTACAGTTCGGCAGCATACCTAGTTATCAGATAGTGATCCCCACCCCCCTGGTTCTTGACCAGGTTGGTGAAACTGCAGCTTGTTTCTGATCCTATTGCAGACACTCTCGTCAGTGTTTTTGTCTCTGCAACTGATTGCTGTAGCCTGGGTCTAAAGACAATTGACTAATTTGGTGCTGGGGGGGGGGGGAGTGGGGACACAGATTCTTTCAACGCTATGATTCCTCCCTGCAGGAAGACGGGATAACTGTGCAAGCTACTACACCTGCTAATTTCTGTCTGTCATGAAGATAAATGGAAGCAAAATTTCAGTTATAAAAGAAAAGTTGCGCTTCTACCAGTATCCCACACTCTAGCCTGGACATCAGATGAAGGCAAAGGGCTATGTGAGATTTTGAGCATGACGGGGGGGAGGGGGACTTCCTAGCATAATTTACAGGTAAAAAAATGCAAACAAAATGCACACAGTGTTATTTTAGTAGAAAGTACATTGAATAATCATAACAAATTTCTCTCCTAATGGATTACCTGTGAAACAGACATGGGATGAAAATTGGCTGATAGGTCCATCCTTATAGTGCACACTTCTGTACATCAGCTCTGATAATACACACACACACACACACACACACACACACACACACACACACACACACGCCAGGTGAGAGAATGTTCTCTGAGATTAAATAGCACTCAGACATTATCAGGAATCCTATCTAGGCTGTGGCAGTCTGTATTCAGAACATTTGTTTGACAGTTTTGTATATATGGAAAAGAAAACCCTCATGAATGCAATGCAGTTGTATCTAAATATACATTAGCAGAAGTACCAAAATTGTGTTTTGAAATGAGTCAGAGCTGCAAATGAACACAAACTGTAGACATAATTGCACATTTTAAGGCTCCCCTATAAAGTTAATTAACTGTTATGAGGTAACAAAAACAGTCTTCCATATATAGATTTATTCTAAATTGCAACAATCTTGAAGCTTTGCTTTTCAAGGCAACTCTTCATTTTATCTTTATTGGAATGGTTTTCAGGTAAAATGCTGTGATGTTAGTTTTGCAAAATAGGAGTTCCAGAAACTCTTGTAAACATTTAATGAGATACTAAAGATAGCTTAAGAACGATATTATCAGTCACAAATAATAGTCTTAATGACTTACTGTCTATTAAAATGGTAACAATGGCTGCTTTAAAATAATAAACAGCTGAGTAATGGCATAAAATGTGATAAATGCTACCGTACTAATGATGACACCATTTATACAAGGCCTTGTAATGGATTTCCACTCTGTGGTGTTCAGTAATAAAAAGAGAGTCAACCGCACTTCACAAAATCATAAGCCTAGCAAAACACAAAAAGGCATACTTACAATACATACTCGCGTATTTTGTGCGTTCACAGTTATTAAACTGCTTCATAGCCGAGTACTTTAATATAATACTTGACAAGAAACTGCTAATGTTCTCGCTAGCTAAATAACTGTCAACCAATCACTAACATTGGCTGGAAGTGTTAAATGAACCTACTCTTTTTTTTCTGGATGGGGTATCCCTAATACTCTATTGACCTTTGCTGAACAGCATTTATTTCCTGAGCTGTAAAATGATGCATCACAATTCATATCTAATGGTGTTATATCAGTGTTACTGACTATAACTGAACTACTTTGGATCAAATGGGAAGTCTGCTGTAGGCTCTGTGAGCTTTCCTGTCTTGAACTGGCATTCCATGTATCATAATTATCTACTTCCCTCTAGGTAAATCTTCAAGTCCTACTGGACGCTCATCATTGTCATTTGTAGGGATAGGGGAGGAATCCGGTAAGAGAAAATCCTTGTGCAGAATCATCTGATCTGAATCATCCCAACCAATGTTATCTTCTTGGGAACCCATACATTGCTGAATCCCCTAGTGACTATGTGAAAAGGCCTGGGAGCTGCCTCCCAGACTTCACAGCTGCCTATGAGCAGTTAGCTAATGTATGGGTTTCCTATTGCTGTGCTCATGGGGGGCAGGGATGAAAATATAGCAAATATTCTTGGAAGAATCACAACCTGAAAGCATGGTTGCCAGTTCTGGAGAGAGTTGTTCAGAAAAGAAAAACCATGGCTGACTCTGTGGAGCTCTTGGGATGAAATGGCAGCAGGAGGAGAGAGGATTATTTTTCACATGTGTGAAGTCAAGAGCTTTGTGTGCTAACATAATTACTTTTCAAATGTAGTAAAAGAAGGAAGGTCCAAACTGTGTGCATTTTTTTTTAAAAAAAGTTCATTGTTTTGTTTTCAAAATTCTTCCTATAATATGTGCATGGAATCAGGACAGGGTGGGCATTACCCCAGTCCCTTGTGGAACCAGGACCAGCTGGAATTTGGACCTGTGTCCATGCCTAGTCATCTCTCCCTAAGTTGGAAGGAGAAGAAAACACCATTTGATTTACTCTATCTAACTCCATCTATCCTGTACCCTGAGAGTTATCCCCGCACACATATCACCTAATCAATAAACTGCTATATACATTTTTGTGCTTTCATCCTGATAGTAGTGATGCCTCCTTGGAGCTAAATAAACCACCCTGGGAAAATGATAGAAGAGTACTGTAAAAATTCTTACAACAAATAGCATAACAAATATATGGTGATTTGCATTGTCTGCTTCCTCAAAGAGTGGGAAGTTTCAGAAGAGTTTTAAAGCAATGCCTAAGGCTTACATGTTAAAATCCATGTGTTGGTTGTTGTTTTTAAACAAATATGCAGGTAGAAAAGATTGCAAGGAAATGAGCACATGGACAGGTTTTTCAAATCCCCATAGTAACATAATTCCCAAAGTGACAGGCAACGCCCTTGTTGTTCCAATTCAGCTTTTGCTAGCAGCTCCAAAAGAAAAAAAAGAATATATATCCAAAAGTGGCAATAGCACCAGAGTGGCTTGCTTAGGGAGTGCAGGGCAGACTATGCAGCACACACAACTTTGTCCTCTAAAACTTCACCACCACAACTTGCTTCCTCCCAGTAGCCCTTCATCTCAAGGGATGGCCTCACTCTGCCTAATGGTCAGTGTAGTTATCACCGACTTATGAATTCGATCCTATCGTTCATGCCAGGTTGCAGAAAAATCCTAAGAAATCATATTAACACTAATGAGAAAGTGCAACAATGTCTCTGTCTGCACGGAGTGCTGCTCAGTTGACAGACTTAACGGACTACATAAGCAACAAAGGGACAAACAAATTTATTGCGGCATATGGTATGCTTATATTCACTTAAACATCTGGGAAAGATGCTACAAGACTCTTTTTATATTTGATAGAGAAAACTTTTGTTTTTACACTATTGCCTCTGCTGCTCACAGGCAACGGTGAGGGAAAGGCAGAACACAGTCTTGATGCCATGAGGAACATAGCTGCTAAGTCTCCCGTATTCCCTGGGAAACCCCCGTTTTCCCAGCCATTTCCCGCTGGCAGCCCGGATTTTTTTTTAAAAAAAACCGTAAATCCCCCAGATTCTTACCGGACCGGGGAAGCTCCTTCTGCACATGTCTGGAGTCTCTGACATGCGCAGAAGCGATTTCTGGCGCTGCAGCCATTTTGGAAATGGGCAGAACATGCGTAGAAGCGACTTCCGGTGCTGCTCTGCCCAGTTCCAAAATGGCCGCAGCGCGACTTCTGGTTCTGCGTAGCTGCCGATCCCGGATTTTTCAGTCTGGAAGTTGGCACCTATGATGAGGAGGCAGGGATGGATGGCTCAAAGTAGACGAGAAATCCAAGCCCTACTGCATTCTGGAGCCATTTATGTCGCATGAGTTGATTATGATCTGTAGAGCAGGGTTCTCCAACCTTTTCCGGTTAAGCTCAGACCTCCATATGTTTTGGGGCTACAGCGCCTTCCCTATTGGCCATGCTGGCAGAGGCTGATGGGAGCTGTAGTCCAATAACAGATAGAGGGCACCATGTTGTAGCAGCAAAGGATGAGGTTCTGGCTGCAGTAGCTTTGCTATATTTGAACACTTATGCATCATTTAATTTTATTGTGGGAATGGAGAAAGGAAGCTTGAAGACAAGGAGAAAAAAATGATCCCATTTCTTCCAAGGCTATTTCTTTTTCACTTTCCCAAGAACAGCTGGGTAATCAGCTGCTAGCTAGGGAGTCTTACAACTCCATTTATTACAGCCCTTTGTCCATCACTAGTGAAAATAAATTGCCATGCTTAGAAGTACTAAGGGTACTTCTGCAGAACAGGGTAGAATAGGGTGGAACGTTTTGAAGTTTCTTCCCATTGGCTCTAAGGTAGGAAGCAATTGGAAAAAGAGCACACATATTCAGCAGTGAGAAGGAAAATACAGTGCTACACCTTAAAAAAGATATTATTTTCTTAATACGGCAAGATTTCTGCCCTACCCCATTTTACAAATCTCCCCCCCCCCTGAAAAGCATTCTGCTTAGCATTGCAGATGATAAAATACTTATAAAATTACATGTAAGGTTGCCAACTTTAACTATTCTAAGCGGTAGATTAATCTGCTAATGCTTCTTTAAGTGGGGACCCATTTAAAATAACAAGCGCACCATGAATTGTGAACTGTGAAGCACACGAGGGGAAAAAGAATAAATATACATTGGAAATAGAGTGTTGATAGTTTGAATGAAACCTATTTCCTCCCTATAATCTCATTGCCCAGTCCCCAGAACATGAAAATCGGGTGCACCCATCAATGGAACACCCCCCCCCCCGGGTATAATACATTTAAATACTCATTATACGTAAACTCCTTTAAATAATGTTTTTCTCACTTCACAAATGTTTGGCAATAGACATATCTGAAAAGGCGAAATAAACTAATGTTCCCACCCCACCTGCTGAACTGAGTTGATGTTTCAGATGCAAAATTAGATTTATTTATTTTTTTAAAAAAAAATGGGATGCAAATGATAAAATATGCTCATGATACTAAAGAAGGTGGCTTTCAAAAACAACAGCTTTGTGGCATGTTGATACCATTTGTCATTATTTCCCATGGTTTTATTCGATTGGCCATTATGTAGATGTGTAATGTATCGGGGCTACTGAGATTACTGTATCTGAAAGCTCAGCATGGCTCTCAGCTTTATATTATTTCATATACCTGTGGCTCAGCAAAGTAATTTCTGCAGTGATTGCTTGAAATAATATACAATGCAATCTCCTATGGCTTTATCTGGAGGGTATTTCCCCCCAGCTTATATAGACCCCATAAAAATGAAGTAAAGTTACCATATTGCCTTTCTTGCTTTGACTTGCTTCTCAGCATGCAATGCAAAACACCTTCCTTTGCTCTCCAGACTTCATATAAAAGTACAGTAAATACTCTTGTGGTCCCCTCCCCACCTCTTTTTTGGTACGTCATGATGTAATGATAAGCTTATACAGACCCGGCTTAATTCTTATGGCTATGCACCCATTTGCACTATACATCTAAAGCAGTATCATACCACTTTAAAAGTCATGGCTCTCCCAAAAGGCTCCTGCGAGCTGTAGTTTCCTACGGGTGCTGAGACTTGTTAGAAAACCCCTCTCAGAGCCATGGTTCTCAGTAGCCAAAACAAACAACAGTTCCCAGGATTCTTTGTGGGAAGCCATGACTTTGTAAAGTGGTATGATACTGCAGTAAATGTTGTGACTATAGAAGAGTCAGGATCACAAACACAAACACACAAAAACATGGTTTCTGTGTTTCTGGGATATTTATCCCTTTTATCCAATTTAGGACTTCATGCTAGTGAACACTTCTCTGTCATCGTTCTACCCAGGCACTGAGGTCCAGCGCTGAGGGCCATCTGGCGGTTCCCTCGCTGTGAGAAGCCAAGTTACAGGAAACCAGGCAGAGGGCCTTCTTGGTAGTGGCACCCACCCTGTGAAACACCCTCCCACCAGATGTGGGAGAACAACAACTTCCAGACTTTTAGAAGACATCTTAAGTCAGCAATGTTTAAAGGTAAAGGTAAAAGGACCCCTGACCATTAGGTCCAGTCGTGACTGACTCTGGAGTTGCGGCGCTCATCTCGTGTTATTGGCCGAGAGAGCTCGCGTAGAGTTTCCAGGTCATGTGGCCAGCATGACAAGGCCGCCTCTGGCGAACCAGAGCAGCACACGAAAACGTCGTTTACCTTCCCGCTGTAGCGGTACCTATTTATCTACTTGCACTTTAACGTGCTTTTGAACTGCTAGGTTGGCAGGAGCTGGGACCGAACAACAGGAGCACACCCCGTCGCAGGGATTTGAACCGCCAACCTTCTGATCAGCAAGCCCTAGGCTCTGTGGTTTAACCCACAGCGCCACTGTTTAGGGAAGCTTTTTAATGTTTGGTGGATTACTGTATTTTAATATTTTGTTGGAAGCCGCCCAGAGTGGCTGGGGAAGCCCAGCCAGATGGGCGGGGTATAAATAGGCATCTTATTTTTATATATCCTACATGAAACCATCTTCTTGAGTACTGTACTTTGACCTCTTTATATTTATATAAGGGTGAGTGGATTTGTGTCTCAGTGTGCCTAAAATAGTTTCTCAGGTGTGAGATCCTGTTATTTTCTCTGTTTCCTTAACTTTATTTTCAGTTTCTAAAAAGACTTATAACAAGCAATCTCCACCATATCCCTCCACACACCCCCAGGAACTTTCCTTGCATATACAATGTAAGTAATGCAGTCAAACATTAAGGAAGTTTTTATAATAGTTTAGTGCTGATTATATCAGCAACTTTTTGTCTTAACAGTTACAGAGCAGAGGCAGACTTAAGACAGTGTGAGCAGTTCTACTGCACTGGGCACTGAGCCTAGGGGGATGCTGCGGGGCGTCACAACTATGATGTAATGAATTGAGCAGAACAGAAGGTGAGAGATGGGGGTTGCCAATTTTGGCCATGCTGAAATTTGAAAGATGAAAGTTCTCTCCTGCCCAGACTGAGCCATTGGTAGCTGGTGTGCTGAATAAGCATATGCCATCCAGTTTCAAGATCATTTTTGGCCTTGTGTTAGAGCTCCTGTTATTGACCACATCTTTTGTTCTGCAGTTCTTCCTCAAGAGAAGCTTTTCAGGTGCTTAAGCTTGCATTCTACTTCACCAAAACCGTTTCACATGTAAAATATATACAAATATGTCTCCTTTGCAGCTAAGTATTTTCTGTCACCTACAATTCAGTGATGCTCTTCAGCAAATATTACCATGCTCATGTGGGAAAGGAGGTTTTTTGTTGTTGGTTGTACATATAAGCACTAAACCCTTTTGAATGTATTGGAATGGCTGATTCTAATTGTTCTCTTATCAGTTATTTAACTGGCACAGATTTTGAAGCATATATAAAGACTGTAAATTGGTGGTGAGATTTCAGCTACTTTATTATTAATTTTATGAATCTCCTTCTGCATGGGTCTCAGGACAATTTAGTTTTAAAATAGGGTTGTGATCATTTTTAAATGGTTTTAAACAGTACCCCCAAAAGCTAATGTATTTCTAAAAAACAATATAACATGAATACCTGAAACAGAGAACACTTAATCCCACTGGCAAAGCTTGTCCAAATAAAATTCAAGAAACAATTGAGAAGTGCAAATAGTGGTCACCTGTTGTATCACAATCAGAATGCTGTTCCGCAGAAGAAGGACAGCCCTACTCCAAGCTATCATGAAATGGACTTCTGATATTTCAGGGATAAACTCTCCTGCAGAATACAGTGGCCTGCGAGTATTTACGGGATAAGTAACTTGGACCTAAGCTGTATCGGGGCTTCTACTGAACTTGGTCCAGTATGTAAAGTTGTTTTCTATGCAACTAAGATGTCCTTTAATGCCTAATGCCATCAGCTATATTGGGATGAAATAAATATTTTAGACACCTTTTATATTTCATGCCTGGTGGCTAGGGCTATCTAGGCAAGCTGCATGGATCCATGCTCAACATTTTATATTAGTCTCCCCATATAAAGTTATTCCAGTGACAGCTATGGTCATAAAGAAATGTTTCCCCATATTTTTTATAGCTTTAGTTATGGAAGGGTAGGCAAAACTAATTTGTGCATTATTATTATTATTATTATTATTATTATTTAATAATAATAATAATAATAATAATAATAATAATAATATGCATTTATTGCTTCTATTTTTATCAAATTTTCTTGTTGGCTTTAGTAGCCATATGAAAATAAAATAAAATCCTAGTTCTGTTAGAACTGAGAATGAGACTCTATCAATCAGATAGTTATTATTTGTAGCTGATGACCATTGTGATGCAAGTATAAAAATGCAGACAATCCAATCAAAGAGTAAATTAAGCACATAAATTTTCAGAACTGCAGGTTTTCAGAATTTAAAATGGCATGGAACTGAGCAAGGAAGGGTGGACTTGAGTCAGCTAGGGCTGTTTCTGGAGGATGTGCATATCCCCCCCCCCCACACACACACAGGTAGTATGAGCACAAGCCAAAAGGGTGAAAACCAAATGACTGAGGTTGTGGCACTGAGATCTGCAGGTCCAAAAAAAGAGAAGAACTACATAGCTGGCTGTCTTTCTTAATTGTTTCCAGAAGGGTAGCTGTAGCTGTCTCTTGCAGCAGAAACAAGGAATGTGTCTTGTGGCACATTAACGACGAACAAGCTTTTTTTATTGTGGCATATGCTTTCATGAACTCAAGCCCGTTTCATCAGATGCATTTTTCAATGCTGCCCAACGTGAAGTGAAACTGTAATATAAAAGGGTGTGCCTTGGCAGAGCATCTGAAGCTATTTATTGATTTGTTTCTTTGGAAGAATATTTATGCACTGCCAACATAAAAAAGCCATGGCAAGGTGCAGTAAAATAAATAAACCACCATAATTTAATAAAATCATTAAAAACGGAACAAATTGTCAATGCTGAATTAAACTGAGGTGTGTACACACACATGGTAAAACAAAAACACTTTCAGCAGGCAACAAAATGTTTTAGTGTTCAGTACATACTGTAATTTTAATAATGGATTTGTGGTGTTGCTTTTGAAAAGATTTAAGGTGCCTTTGTTGCTAAGACCAAATGCCCAAGTAGTGCCGGACTTCATCGCCTTCTCTCTAAATCTAAACAGAGAAGAATTGATTCTTCTATTGTTTCTCCAACACTCTGCTTTTAGATTAACATTCCTGTCAGTAATTGCTTTCCAGTATTTGATTTAAACACTGCAGGGTTGACAGTGGCTACAGATCAAGTTGCTACAAGCTCATCTGAGATATCAAAACCTACATCTGAATCAGATCATCCACCTGAGCCATCTAAACATCCATCTGAGCCATCTAAATCAGCTCTGACAAACCCAGTTTCTAATGGGGAGGATGGGAGCATTTCAGCTGTTCTTTAATCTCTGTACCACTGTAAACCACTGTAAACTCTGTACCACTGTAAACAAGTGGTACAGTGGCAATAAAGTATTTCTATTCTATTTTCTATTTCTTTCTAGGCAACGGCTAGGCAAGGGCGGTTCAGCTCAAGGGTAGAGCATCTACTTCACATGCAGAGCGTCCCAGGATCAATCCCTTGTATCTCCAGGTAGGGCTGGAAATGTTCTGCAGCTAAAACCATGGAGAGCTACTGTCAGTCAGTGTGGACCATTGTTGGCCAAACCTGAGTCTCCAGCTATTTTTGGACTACAACTCCCATCATTCCTAGCTTACAGGACCAGTGGTCAAGGATGATGGGAATTGTAGTCCCAAAACAGCTGGAAGGCCAGGTTTGGCCATGCCTGGTGTAGACAATACAATACTGACCTGGAAGGACCAATCGTCTGGCACTTGAAGAAAGATAGATTACCTCCAGAATAGCATCCCCAATGGCTATAAGACAAGTAAACCAATGTGGAACACCTGAGTTGCAGAACTGACCTAGATCTTTTACTACATGATACCAGGACTGGCTTTTCAGTAAAGCTAAAGGCAGTACAGTAGTTCTTGGGTGTGGTCCAAATCATTGTAAAATACAGCAATGGAGTTAAATACAGTTGTGTTAGCCAGTTGTCTTACCTCTTGAATCTTCACAGGAGTGCAATTAATGTCAGGTATGGGGGTTATTTTCACATACTAAAGAGATACATTCTTACTTTCTACAGAAATTGCATTTCTGATATGTTGTCTGATAGTAATCACATTGTAGAAGCAGTAAATGGCTTCTCATTCAACTTTAGTGAAGGTTTTTTTTGGGGGGGGGCACCCTTGCTTGTATCATTCATTCTGTTCTGTGCTTAACACCAGCCTCTGTTTATGCTGGTGGAGCAGACCGGAGTGAAGACTTCGGCAACACAGTCTGCTCCGATTGCCCCTCCTCCCAGTCCACTGTGGATACACCAGAATTTGAATCTGGGTTTGGTGGGAACCCATTAGGCTTCACAGCAGCCGGGGAAGAGGAGCAACTGTTGGGGAAAGATGGCGTAACTTTGGGAGGACGAGGGAAGTTCTGCGCTGGGTCTCAACCCCCACTCCTGAACTGAATAAGTGGTCATTCTTGAGATATGTGATGTGTACACTGCACAAATGTGATGCTCCTTACAGAAGGGAATGGCCAGCACAACCTAAACATCTCTGTATTCCCCTCCATTTATGAATCTAGATCTTGAAAGATCTAGGAAGATCCAATGGAAATAGCTGATTTGCTCCCTTTTGTTTTGTTTAACATACTTATTTTTATATGTCAAATGCTGGTGGTTAGGCATTATACAAGTGCCATGGCCAAAGCACAAAAAATACATTATTGTGTTTGTTTAGACTTCATGTTTTGTGTGTCTGTGGTTAAAATCATTTCTTCAGTAGTGACATCTCTACAAAAATTGCAGGAGTTATTTTAAAAATGAACTGTGAAGGAATGCAGTTCTTTCTCAGAATTGACCCGAGGTTCAGTCCTTAAGAAATTGACTTTTTTATTGTTGTGTGAGAATCTGAATGTTGTAATAATACATTGATATATTATTTTCCATAGAAGAGTACCATTATATTCATTTTTTTTAAAAAAAAGGTGAAGATAAATTGACAATCTATGCCTGTGAGCTAGCATGGTGGTAGATATTGAACTAGAGAGAGCTCTCTGCTCGGCCATGAAGCTCACCTTCAGCCAATGAGTATCAATCAGTTTAATCTGTTTCATTGAATTTTTGGGAGAATTGCTGGGAAGCGACATGTCCACCATGCTAAGGTTCTTTGAAGAAGAATGGGACAAAAATGTAAGAGATGAATGGATTTAATTAATTATGAGATATATTAAACCAGAATTACACTATGTTCTGTTCTAAAGCATAATTCTATAATGTATTCTTACTATGTGAATTAAACAAAATATGTACAGATGAAAAACAAATAAATTATTCCCTGCCACTCATAAGGGGACAGACATAGCTATGCACCTTCACATGTTTGGGGACTTCACAAACATACGTCTGGGACCCTGGCTGCATGGATACAATTGCAGATGAAAAGATACAGAGGAGGTTAAGCACAACTTCCTCTCATCTACTGCTTCTTTCCTGAAAATGTCTTTCCCAAAGCTACATAAAATATAGTTATATGTATCACCTGACACTGGGCACATCTTTAAATAAGATTAACACATTCCATTACTAGTTCAAGGCTTTCTTCAGAGGCATTTTGTTCATCCTCCATAACCAGGTCGTTGCACGTTGCATCTCTAAACCGCAAAGCACTTAAATCTAGTGACATGACACCCTTACCTCAGGAGCTTCGCTAGTACTTTCTCTAGTAATTGATTATCAATTTCTGTTTTCATTGCTCCCCTCCCCCCCCAAAAAACATACTTTTGGGGGGCAATCCTTAACACACCTAAAGGAGACCAAATATCATGTAACTTTATTATGGGGTGTCTTTTATCTTATTTATTTATGAAATTTATAAACTGCAAGCACTCTCCAAGCATTGTACAGATAAAAGAAGAGAGAGAACATGATTAAAATCCAATTAAAAACATACATAAAATCATCATTGTTAAAAAGAAGGTATATTTGAGCAAATGTGTATAGGATTGAACTGCATGGCTTCCCACCCCCACCCCCCTAATTTTGGGCATACCAATATACCAGGGATGTCCAATATGTTGATCGCGATCTACTGGTCAATCCCTGGGAGGTTTTTGTAGATCGTGGTCGATCGCTGGCCCCCTTCTGGCCCCGCCTCCTCTCCCTGCGGCGGCCTCTATTGTTTCAGAAGGGAAGCTGGAGACTGTTAACCGGTGAGCGATTGTAAGGTTAGTTGCTGCCTCTGTTCCTCCCCCTCCGTCAGAAGAGCTGGGGAAAGTTCCTTGGACCCCTTAAAAACAGGGCATTTTCGCTTCCCAAAAAAGACAACAACTTTGAGCTGAACCCCCCCCCCCCCAAAAAAAAACCAGGGGTAGATCACCGCTAGATTATAATTTTGAAAGTAGATCGTAGTCTCTCGGGAGTTGGCCACCCCTACAATACAGCTTTGGCTGTCCTAGGAAACATATGCTACATATCTCCTGTGATTACCATATTGTTACAGAAAGGTCACTCAAATCCATTTCTTAAGGCCACTGCAGATATTTCTCTTTTGTGCTTTGTTTCATAGTATCTTCTTGACCTTCTTTTAATACCTGTTTTAAGCTTCTAAAATTCAGCACTGAGATGTGTATTTATGCAGTAATGCTCTCATGTGGAAAATTGAAGGAGCTAGATGTGGGTATGTACTGTCTGATAACTGCATCATTCTAAAAAAAATTTGTACCCCTTCCTTATCTGTTACAGCAGATGTGACAGCAACTGTTGGATCAACCTTAGTCTGTTGTTTATTTACCCAAATGGGTATCATTGGTTTTGGCTTTGCATTTTCCTTTATTCAGTTTCAGCAATGCTATCCTGGCCCCCCTCCCCTCCATAATGCTTTCTGAAGCTTTCAGTGATGTTGCTCACTTGTGAATTTCTAGATTAAGATGCCATCTTTGAAAACCTGGGTGTCTTCTCCCTTGATAGCAGTAATGTTCTTTGAAAAATCTGCAGTGTAAATCATAACCAAAATGTGGGCCTTTTAAACACACATATAGACCACTATGACCTACACAGATAGCTCCTTGGGGAGAACTCCAAGGTAGCATCAAGTGCGCAAAAATAGTAATAATACTGGATCACAGTGAATTATCCATATGTTTTATCATCTCCAACTTTAATAATAATAATAATAATAATAATAATAATAATAATAATAATAATAATAATATATTGTTTATACCCCGCCCATCTGGCTTCCAACAAAATATTAAAATACAATACTTCATATAAGCATCTTCCTTTGTTTAATTAGTGGTGAAGACTAGGGATAGACAAATCTGTCAGTTTCAAATTTTCTCAGTTTCTTATTTTTCCAATCCTAAATTCAGTTCATTGCCTTTTCATATTATTTTTAAAGTACTCGTAAATGTGTGTTAGTATTTTAGCATCCGTTTCTTCTGACGTGAATTCATTTGCAAGCAATTTTTGCCTAACAATATGCATTTTGAGAGCAACTTTCCTTGATATAATGAATTTTTGTCTGCTATCTTCCCCAGTGTAGGAGTTCCTTTTGCACACATTTGCACTTTTGTAGATATATTTTGATTGGAGAACTGCTTTGCAAAATTCACAGAAGTGTGAATTTTGAAAGATTGCTTTGTTTCAGTTTGCATATTGTTTTCAAAACTGCAGATTAGGTTTGTGTTAACATACAAACTGAGCGAAATTTCTCCTCCTTCTCTTATGAGAACATAAATGTAGTTTAGAGCCTACCTCTCAATTTCTACTAAAAAACCATAGACATTCTTTTGGCCTGCTGCTCTTTCTATATATATATTTAAATGATATTTTTGAGAACCACAATTATTTACATGTATCAAACAGAAATACCAGTAAACAAATAAAACTCTGGGCTGAGCAAAAGGCCCAGCAGCTAACGATGGCATGGCAGCAAAAGTTTCATAGCATTATTTCTTGTTCTGCTGTTTCTATTATTATTAAGCACAGAGAGCCTCTTGTAATTTCTTTTTTAAATGCAAAAGCCATAGTTCTAGATATGTGATGTGGAGTAGCTAGGTTCTATTACCTCTGTTGTATATTCTGTAGGCAGCTTCCTTAACAACATCAGAGAATAAGCTCCCTCTTGGTTTGTTCTGCCCTCTAGCATATACAATTTATTTTAATGAGACCCAGAGCATGGCAGGTTCTCCATCTTAGCACTGCCACTATTTGCTCAGGCACTATTGCCAATGCAATTATTTCTTGTTTGTTGTTGACTTTTATATCTAGCTCACAAATCACCCTTGTGAGTTGAGGTCACCATTGTAAGCCCTTCATTTTATTTGATTACCTTCAATCCCCCCCCCTTTTAGTCTCTCTTTCATACATACAGGGACCACACTGACTCAAGAACCAATAGCCACCCCCCAACGTAATAGTCCAGTTATGTGCTGCTTCAGTATATGCAGTTTGCAAGATCGTCTTCTACCAAGCTGTTACTTCTGTGCCTTTCTTTTTATGGTTTGTCTATTCCATTCTAGCTACAGAATGAGCCCATTCACCTTAAAAAGTGTGACTTTTTGGTTTGTGATTCCAAATTTGATTGCTGTAACAACTTCTACATCTTCCAGCTTTTCTCCAACATTACATCTCTGTAAAGGGAGGAAATGCTCATCTCTATAAGCCTTTTTCTTGCTTTAGATACTAATAGACACTGATATCCAGGTGATACCGTAGTTTTCAAGCTAAGGGGACAAGTCATACCCAGCAACTAGGATCGGGAATGGGTGGAAGCAGAGACAGCTAAGATCAGGGTATAAAAGCCGTATGGAGAAAAGAGCCAGTGTGGATTTGAAGAAGGAAGTTACATTTTAGCAACTTGCTGGCAAACAACTTTGGGAAAATATTCTCCAGACATGTCTATACATATTGCATGGTGGTTCATTGGCACCAAATGATATTGAAGTTTAATTTATGTCTGCAAATGACTGTGCAGTTCAAATGTTGGATGGTATGAAAGTTTCACTGATTTCTGCAATGGGTTTGTAAGATGCAAGCTGTATTATGTAAGTAATTATTCACAACAACAATATATGAAAATTTGTAATTATTTAATATGTATTACGATATGAATTTTATACATGGTTTTTGATTTTGTGTCTGTTCTTCCATTTTGCTGTACTTCAGATATCTGAAGAAGTGTGGATGCACACGAAAGCTTATACCCAGAACAAACATAGTTTGTCTCTAAGGTGCTACTGGACTATTTTTTATTTTTATTTTTTTTAAAAAAAATTCGACTGTGTCAGACAAACATGGCTACCTACTTGAATCTTGTATTTTTAAACAAATGATAATAATAAAAGTAATAGTGACTGGTGTGGGCAAGCTACTTTGTCTGTTTCATTTTCCCATTAGTCTCCCAAATAGTGGTTGATATTCAACACTAACTATATTCAAAGTCTTGTGACCTTTTTCTTAAACAAAACAAAACTCCATTGGATGTGGAGTATGATCCTGTTGGGTATCACTTATTAAATTTAACTCTGGTTTAAATTCTATGAAGGAAATATATCAGTTTATGAAGATATGCATGTAATATTGCACAATGCACATACTTTCTACAGACAACTGAACTGAAGACACGAAAGTGGCAGTGCATCCTTAAAAATGAATCACTTTTATTATCATATATTTCCTTTATGTCTTTAACCTCAATAATTTGTTATGAAGGCAAAACACTACTGTAGCATCAGAATAAAAATGGAAATATTTCCAAAAGTTTTTAACAAAAATCCCAAGAGTCAGTATACAACGAAAATTATTCAATGCCTGAAATAAGGAATCCACACTTTTGATGTTCATAGCCATGATTCTTTTGAGAATCTTGGTTACTTAACAGTAAATAAATTAAGAGGATAATTACGAAGAGAGTTCTGATTATAATATTCAAATCCTTGCTTGGTATAAGCAGCTGATATCTGATAATGGAATTATTTGCCTACATATTCATATTTAATAATAAGGAGTGATAAGAAAAGTCACTGTGATAGAAAAACAGATACCTACTACTGTGAAAATTTTCTTTCCCTGGAGAAGGAAAGGTTTCAAAGTTTGGAGATTCTAGAGAATGAACCTTGACCCTTCTGCATGAAAGCTACGTGTTTGACCATCACTGAGATATGACATCTCCCCAAGCATTATTCTCTGTACTTTACAAATAAAATCATACTGTGACAGAAGTGGCACATCTGTGATCTGAAAACCATCACAGATTTCACTTGAGGTTTCATGGAGTCAAGACCAAAACAACATCACCAAAAGAAACACCTTTATATCCTGAATCCAAATAACATCAGTAGAAGTAGGACACAAATCAAACACTCAGTGGGACTTGTGTTACACTTTTCACACAACTTTCAGGATGCATGTCATATTTGACAGTATCTGCAGCTTAACATATCCTAGCGAATCTTATCCCTGATATGCCCCTTCTGAGTCAGTATTGTCCACTCTGATGGGTAACAAATAAGTTCTCCAGGGCCTTAGGCAAGGTTTGACACATCATCCGCTCCTTTTAACTGAGAGTGCAAGGGATTGGACCTGACTTTTGCATGCCAGAACAGAGATACCTTTTAACTATGAAAGCATTTTCAAAGAAAAGTAATCACCTGCTTGTATTTTGGGAAAGTTCAAACCTTTCAGAGTTGGTTGAGTACGGCCATGCTAGTGTAGGAGGTGAGTTGAGGACAACCTGTCAGATTAGATTTCCTTAAATACTCCACATGCCAACCCTTTAAGAAGTGCCTTATAAATCAACAAGAAGTTCAGTATTTTTTTAAAAAAATTGTTAATATTTTCGTTTTAATAAGACACACCTCTCACAAAAGATACGAAAGGAAAAGTTGAGTGATGTTTGCTAAAGACAGGGACCTCAAAGGTGGGTTAGTCAACCTCATTTTGCCACAATTCCCCCAATCTCAGTGGATGGGGACATGCTTTGGAAAAGGAGTGGATAAGCCGTGGAGCACCAGGTGCCAATGTACTACAACTCCCATCATCCTTGACCATTGGCCAAGCAAGTTAACTGGTGCTGATGGGAGCTGGAGTCCTACAATGCCTGTAGGACCACAGGCTAGCACCCCAGCTCCCAATTTAGAAGTCATAGCACCTGAGGGGAAATCAGTTCCCTTTATCTCTACTTCATGTCTCTTTTCCATCTAAAGTCTCTAGTTGTAAAAGAAGTTTCAAAAGTATCCCATACCAAAGCCCAGCTCATATGATCTTCCTTATCGTAATTACTTCTGAAATGTTAAATAGTCACTGAAGGAAGGTGATTTAAGATGTCCACCTAATGGCTCTTCCATCTTCACTGCTATTATTCTTACACCTGACAAATGTGATTTGCCATCTCTTTTCCATGAAGTGACAATATCAGTTCTATAAACAAATTAGACAGCACAGCTAACATGTGTCAACTTGTAGCTTAGTCGATTCATCCCACCAGCAGTGTCAGAAACTCCAGATATGACCTATTTAGTCATATATTTTATGAGGCAAAAGAGGCATGCCAGCAATGTGTTGGAAGAAAAGGAGCTTTGGTATGATCTGTAAGCATGAAATATCATCATGCTGAAAAACAGAAAAGGGACATCTGTGCATCATTTCAACTATCAGGTTTCCCTCCCTGGTCCCTTTCCTACATCTCCTTAGAATATATGTGTCTCAGCACTGACACACACACGCTGAAGCCAGCAATGTTACATCAGGAATAATTTCATGTTACACCAATCTCAGCCTGAATGCAACCGCTGTCATTTCCAGCAAGCAGAACCTTGAAACAGTTTGAATGCTGACTTCTCTGCAACACAGTAAAATGATCCCTATTTCTTTCCTTTTTCTTTCTTTTTTAAAAAGGGATCTACCCAAAGCACCACATGCTTTAAAGTCTTCTTAAGTCACACAGAACTTTGCTATTACTATTATTTTACTACTCCTGTAGATTTTTTAATGCATTCATGTCCTTGGCTGCATAATAAACTTTTTATTGGGATGCTTCTGAAATTAGGAAGGCAAACGCCAGTCACATCGATCATATTTGATGAAAAGTCTTGATATTAAATGACTTGCAACACCTCAGAACATACCGAACCACTGAAAATGATTCATGTACTTGCGAAACTTTTCCGAGCTTCTCAGCATGAAAGCATTTCTACCATTTTGTTCAACCCACCAGTATCAACAGTCATAGATGGGTTATCTGCTTCCCCCAAACATGCTTTGTCAGTCTCGGTGCTATGATTCATTGTAGAAAAATTACCAGGGCTGACAATGTGAACTTATACTAATACAGCTTGCAGGCTTGTGTGTGTGTGTGTGTGTGTGTGTGTGTGTGTGTGTGTGTGTGTGTGTGCTGACAGAGCATTTTATGGTAGGGTAGGAGACACAGACCAACAGTAAACAGTTCAGAGTATTTTACCTGCAACCATGCTGCAATAAAGTGTCATCATCATTCAATCGATAGAGGTTACTCACTTAACATTTGCTTGAACATATTTGGATTGCCAGCCCATTAGATCATTTTCTGATAAACAGCATAGTTAATGAATGGAGAGAGTAACTACCTACCTTCAGGAAGAACCTGCCCAGTAACAATAATCCATCAGGAAAACTGACAATATCCTCTGATCTATTGCCTGCAAAGCAGGGACTTGATGGAGAGTTTCGTTCCTTCTGCTCAGTACTCCAGGAGAAAATCAGTGCAATTTGAATATTTCTCGGGCTGTGACACCTCTCCAAGATTCCTGGTTGCGTTCTGTTTCCCAGAGGACGGCAGCCTGGTGCTCCAGTGTGCATACAGCAGTGAAGATAAATAGAAAAAGGCTTGAGATAAATTAGGGATGGCTAAGTTAAAATTGTCTCTGCTCCTGACTCTCTCATCTGCAGTCTGAAAGTCTGTTTTGCTGTGAAAAAGCTAGATGGCAGGCTGCCTCAGCGAGTTCTTCTTAAGCTACAGAGAGCATTTCAATGAAGAAAAATTTTCCCCATTATCTAAGCTAATGTGACTGAAGCTAAGTCTAGTTTTTAAAAAGTGTCTGCTGGCATGAAATTCATTTCACTGTTGCTTTCTTTCAAGCTACAGGTCAAAAAACATGTTATTGGGCTATATATTTCTATCTAAATAGAGCACTTCAACTTTTCAAGGTACGCAGATGGTATCCAGGATCTTTTGACAGCTTTGTTCAATAGCTTAAAAGGTAGTCAATTTCCACTTTTGTACCTGAGTGCGTCTTTCAGGCTCTTCAGTCCTTTAACCTAAGATTTATTTCCCACCACACAAGCACACTTTACTATGTCTCTACAAATATAATAATCCAGAAATTAGGGTATTGACTCATTATAGAACACTTATTTTGGGGACGGGGCGGGGCAGAGGCTTGTTATGCTTTTATTTATTTATTTTTTAAAAAAGGCATCCCAACCACACGTACAAAGAAATAAGTGTTATTGACAACCTGCCATTATTCTTGTTATGAAGCACTGATACCTAAGATTGCTCCGGTAGCCTGAGGGGAAGATCGGGTGGTGGTCCTGAGAGCTAACCGGAAACCCAGGCTGCTGGTTGGGGATTTCCAGTCCTGGGGCATGGATGTCCAGATCCAATAGCTCCTCGGGATCATTGGTGATGTGAAGATCCTCAGGTCCAGTGTCCAGTCCAGGCTGAATCCTACTACTACTACTACTACTAACAATAATAATAAATACTTTTAATTTGTACCCCGCCCTCACCAGCCGGGACCAGGCACAGAGCGGCTAACATCATAAAACTAACACAGTATACAAAGAACATAACATAAAAACAGAAAATCAATTAATTAAATACATCTTAAAATCATTGTTGTTTAGTCGTTTCGTCGTGTCCGACTCTTTGTGACCCCATGGACCAGAGCATGCCAGGCACTCCTGTCTTCCACTGCCTCCCGCAGTTTGGTCAAACTCATGTTGGTAGCTTCGAGAACACTGTCCAACCATCTCGTCCTCTGTCGTCCCCTTCTCCTTGTGCCCTCAATCTTTCCCAACATCAGGGTCTTTTCCAGGGAACCTTCTCTTCTCATGAGGTGGCCAAAGTATTGGAGCCTCAGCTTCACGATCTGTCCTGCCAGTGAGCACTCAGGGCTGATTTCCTTAAGAATGGATAGGTTTGATCTTCTTGCAGTCCGTGGGACTCTCAAGAGTCTCCTCCAGCACCATAATTCAAAAGCATCAATTCTTTGGCGATCAGTCTTCTTTATGGTCCAGCTCTCACTTCCATACATCACTACTGGGGAAACCATAGCTTTAAAATTAGTTCAGATCAAATTAAAATCTGGACAGATGGCAGTCTATGGGTAAAATTGAGAGTGGACACACAGATACATATTCCCATTACAGACAGTTGGCTTCCATGAGGTGGAAACAGTAAATAATGACTGAGGGGGGCTATTGTATTCAGCCCCAATTCCTCCTCATGTGCTAAAGGTAAAGGTAAAGGGACCCCTGACCATTAGGTCCAGTCGTGACCGACTCTGGGGTTGCGCGCTCATCTCGCATTATTGGCCGAGGGAGCCGGCGTATAGCTTCCAGGTCATGTGGCCAGCATGACAAAGCCACTTCTGGCAAACCAGAGCAGCACATGGAAACGCCGTTTACCTTCCTGCTGTAGCGGTTCCTATTTATCTACTTGCATTTTGAAGTGCTTTCGAACTGCTAGGTTGGCAGGAGCTGGGACCAAGCAACGGGAGCTCACCCCGTCACAGGGATTCGAACCGCCGACCTTCTGATCAGCAAGCCCTAGGCTCAGTGGTTTAACCACAGCGCCACCTGGGTCCTCATGTGCTAATTAACTTTAAAATGAAGCTTGAAGAGGACTTTAGTGAAGTTATAGTGGTGGAATATATGTGCATGCTTAATGTTTAATAAGTCACTTTCCTGTCCTATCTCAGGCTGCATAAACACCATATATTTAAAGTATCCCCCTAATATTCTTGCAAACTGTAATTTACCCCTCACAGGGCTATAATTTCTAGCACCCATGCCAATCTACCTGTTCCCAGGATTCTTTGGGAAGGTGCTATATATGTGCTTTAATGCAGTGCTTTTTTTCTTAAAAAATGTTTAGGGGTACTCTCATTTTCACTTAAGAAAATCACCATTTTATAGTTCAAATTAAAAAAAAATACAGCAAATGGACAAAAGGCCACCATTGGGGGTAGTAACAGAACTGACGATTCACTGTGCTAGAGAAGAAACTATCCCCCCCCCCATTTTTATTTAGTTTCTCATCCCATTAGATTCACAAAATGTTTAGGGGTATGTGTACCCCTGCGTCCCACCCCAGAAAAGAACACTCTTCAAATGTATGGTTATATGTGGCCTCACCTCTCTGGGTAACCCCCAATCTCAGTCTCGCATTGTCTGACTGTCTCAGTCATCCATGTTTTAGCTGCGTTGTAGCTGGAATAAAAGCCATTGTGCTGTTGAAAGCGTAGTGTTTCAGCCTTGCATTATTCAGGCCTAGTCGCTTGAGGGCCTGCAAGTCATTAGGGCTAAACAAAATGAAGTTCGGTTATGCTCTCTCAACAATACATAATAAAATATATATGGAATGGCTGAATTAATCTTCACTATGGAAGCAAAGCCTCTCCTTGTGGGGTTTTTCTCTATCTCTTTACTTATTTACAGCATTTCTATATCACCCATTAGCCAAAAAAAACCCACCCCAAAAAACAAAAGTTCTCTGAGCAGCTCACAAATAGTTTTCATGGAACCAACATAACTGACAAGAATAATGACTTCAGTCAAGTCAAGTGGATGATGTACATTGAACTCTATACACTTCAAATATAAAAATAAATCTGAATGGTCCTTACATTTCAAAGATCAGCCATGGAAGGTAGATAGGCATCTTCAGTTCTTTGCATCGTGATGATGAAACATTAAATAAAGATAAAGGTCAGCAGGGGAAAGTTTCGCTCAATTAACATTTCTATTTCCTTCTTATGCCTGAAGGGCTCTCCAACTTCCAACCATCAACAAAGATACAGGGGGCCATCCATGAAGTACTGTTGTTTTGGAACATCTATTCATTTCCCCATAGACCAAACATGCAAAGAAGATAAACAGTAGAGTCCTTATAGGAGTTTATTTGGAATCACCATAGACATTTAAGTCTTTCTGAATTCAGTTTGGGCTGATGTCCCAAGTACCTGTGTTCAAGACTTGCAGCCTTAATCTTGGCTGTATGCTTTCTCGCTTCCATTTAATTTAGTTTAGTCCTAATAATAGAACCCATTATTTGCTTTTCTTTTAAAACAACAGCTCAATGTAAATGAAATGTTTAGCTGACCAATATAATCCTGGCTTCCATTTAATTGTATTTTGCTGCATCTTATTTTTTGATGTTTGGTTGTGATTTTGATTTGCTGAATGATGTGTAAAGATCAGAACAGCAAGGTAAAAACATTAATAGTAACAAGAAGTCCATGCATGCCAAATGCACAGAGAGATGTGAATCGGGGTGACAGTACGGGAAGCAGAATTGGCTTTGCACTCTTCAATGCTCCTCCTACAAAATGGCAATATTTGATTCCCTCCCACTTGCAGTTTTCATGCCCAACACTGTCATTACAGCTAAATAAATACACAGCAACATTTAACAGCAATCTGGTCCAACAGTAAATTGCCACCTAGTACATTCCTAATATTTTCATAAAATAAGATAAAAAGCACAGAATAGTGTTCCCTTAGAACTTTGTGCTGAACAATTGCGATAATGTGGGTGGGAAACTGTATTTTGCGACAATGCCTGTGGAAATTTAGGGCTCAATAACAACCCCTTTGGCCACCTCATGAGAAGAGAATACTCCCTGGAAATGACCCTGATGTTGGGAAAGATTGAGGGCACAAGGAGAAGGGGCATAGCTGCCAAGTCTCCCGTTTTCCCCGGGAAAACCCCTTTTTTCTTACCTTTTCCCGGTGGTCCCCCGTATCACTTCGTCTCCCGTTTTTCTCCATTATTTTCTCCTGCCGGCGGCCATTTTTTTTCTTTCCTATTTGCCCTTCTATGGGCACCAAAAATGGCCGCTGCCAGCTTCAAAAGTCACATCTACGCATGTCCGGAAGTGCATAGACGTAATTTCCGGTGTTGGCGGCGGCCATTTTGGTGCCCATAGAAGGGCAAAGCAACACCGGAAGTTACATCGACGCAACTTCCGGTGTAAAATGGCTGCCGGTCCCGGATTCTGCAGTCCGGAACTTGGAAGGTAAGAGAAGGGGACAACAGAGGACGAGATTGTGACAGAGGACGAGATGGTTTACAGTGTTCTCAAAGCCACCAACATGATACTGACCAAACTGTGGGAGGCAGTAGAAGACAGGAGTGCCTGGTGTGCTCTGGTCCATGGGGTCACAAAGAGTCGGACATGAATAAACGAGTAAACAACAACAACCCAACCCCTGACCAGCACTCATACAAGCCACACTGGAAGGTGGGGTGGCAGGAAAAAAGCCCCTCTGCTGTGTCATGTGATGGCAACAAGGGTCACATGGGATCCAAAAGAACCTGTGCTGACCCGCCCACCCCTCTCCTGAAATGCCCTGTTCCATGGGTTTCTGCCCGTTTGTTACTGGCAAGGATGCCACTGGAGGTAGCTTCCACCTTTCTGCCACTTGGAGAGGTGCAATGGGACATTCCTCACCAGTAGGATGTCCTCACTGTCTGATGGTAAAGCTTGCCTGGCAACAGTGGAGCTCCCCTACCAGTGGAGGTCAAAGGCCTCTTGCTTTATCCAATCCCCCTGCAGCAAGGCTGATCAGGGATTTGGGTTGCTCCATCAGATAATTTAGCTATGATCTGCTGAAGATGTCCAATATACGCAGATTCAACCATGTAAAATGGGAAAGTATTTGAATGGAAGACTGGCATGGTTCTAAAAAAATGAAACGTGTTGCAGGATCACCAAAAATAGACCAGGGGCAATTGTATTTCATCCAGCAGAGTTTACTACTGCTACTGAAGGTAAATGAGCATAATGGTAATAAATCCAACATATTCGGGATTGGCGCTGTCCATAAGAAATCCAGTTGCAACAGAATTAACTTAAACTTAAATAGGTACGGGCAAAGGACCCCTGAAGTCCAGTCGTGAACAACACTGGGGTTGCAGCGCTCATTTCGCTTTACAGGCAGAGGGAGCTGGCGTTTTTCCGCAGACAGTTTTTCTGGATCATGTGGCCAGCATGACTAAGCCGCTTCTGGCAAAACCAGAACAGTGTTTACCTTCCCGCCGGACTGTGGGAGTTGCACCTTTTTTTTTCCTGGCGTGCTTTCGAACTGCTAGGTTGGCAGGAATGAGCATATTGCAACTAAAACCTTAAAACTAAGCATGCTATGTACAGAACACCACACCTGAAAAGAAAAAAGAAAGGTGAAACCCAGGCTCCTTCTGGCCTATTATACTAGTCTGCATGACCTTGAGTGAAAAAGATAACAGTACCAGTTTAAACCAACTGTTCAGCTTCTCTGAAGGAATAACCCAAACATCAGGAACCTTCTGCGTGTTTCTAGGCAGAATAGAAGCTTGCATGTCAGCTAGAAACTGCCAGCTTACATCGGCTTGTACCACACAGAGAAGCTTCCAGAACCCTCTTGAATCAATTAGAATAGGAAAGATCTCTTCACATCAGAGTCTCACCTTGGGCTGATGCTTAAAGGCCAGTAGGGATCAAATATGGTGGTCTGTGGTTTGGTTTTTTGGGGGGGAGGGGGTCAACAACATTGGTGCCTAAATAGAGATGCATCTCATATCACATGTATGCTTTGAGAAGGATCTTAACATAGGGACAGAGTCAGGTTATCCTTAAATAAAGACATCATTAACTAAGGCATTTAAAAAAAAAAGTGGGGTGGAGAGAAATCACCATGGACCCAAATTTACTTAGCAAACAGAAAGCTTGTTTTAACACTCCCTGACTGTTATGGTTCCTGTGAATTAAATTCACAGAGGATTTTCATTCTTCCAGTTGAAAATAAAATTAGTTCTTTCGGTGACAAATTGAGTGTATATATAAAAAACAAAAGAAATCCCACAATATATTGTATATACATTCAAGCGTAAGTGAAATAAAGACTATAAAGACTATAGCAGGCAATTGACACATTTTTTAAAAAATCAACCTTTTTTAAAAAGCTACCAGAAATGTCAAAGTAATGTGGCACTAGCTGGGTTTGAAACTATGAGAAACAAAGTCGACAGAGACTTTATAGAAGCAGTTTTCACTTCCTGAAGAGATGCCTCATCATCTGACTTAATGATGCTGTCACAACAGCAAATAAAAAGGGTCACCAGTTACATTAGCACCATTAAGTATCATAGACATTTTATTTTTCCTAGTGGAAGAAGGGTCTCATAACAGCACAACAGTTTTGGGTGGTTTTTTAAGGTGGTGTTGTTTTTCTTTTTGTTAGTAACTCTCAATAAACAGCGGCTCATTGGCTCAACTGTCATCTCCTTCATTCTACACCTATTTTAGATGCCACAGCAATATGTAGAGTTTTGGGCTATGGTCTTGGCGACCAAGGTCCATGATCACCCAGCCCTGAAGCTCGTGGAGAGCTCTTGGACTAGTCAGTCTTTCAATCTAACCTTCAGCCCGGACACTGAGATCTAGCGCCGAGGGCCTTCTGGCGGTTCCCTCACTGCGAGAAGCAAAGCTACAGGGAACCAGGCAGAGGGCCTTCTCGATAGTGGCACCCGCCCTGTGGAATGCCCTCCCATCAGAGGTCAGAGAGATAAACAACTACCTGACATTTAGAAAATACCTAAAGGCAGCCCTGTTTAGGGAAGTTTTTAGTCTGTGATATTTTAATGTATTTTGATGTGTGTTGGAAGCCGCCCAGAGTGGCGGGGGAGACCCAGCCATATGGATGGAGTATAAATAATAAATTATAATTATTATATTATTATTACCCACAGTGTTGGTGTGAAGATTAAAGGGAGAGAAGGGGGAACCATGTATATAACCTTGAGCTCCAAGGAGGAAATGTGGGATATAAATCAATAATAGTAACAACAACAACAACAACAACAACAACAACAACAACAACAACAACAACAACTTGAATGGTTTCAATATCAGGAAAACCATTTATTTTCTTATGACAGGGCCAACCATAACAATAGTGATGGATATGCAGAAATCCCCAGGTATCAATCGTGAACAGTTTTGGCCTTCTGGAACTGAACCGTAACATTCCATATGCTTCAATCCACGGTTGGATTGCTGTGCTGGCCCTATCATTAGATGGCTGCCCAGGCGGCTGGTTTAGGGTGTCAAGAAGGGTCAGCAAATTATTGAGTTATTTAATGCATTATAATTGCATTTTTGTGGTAGAGAGATGCTTGTGGGATTCTTATCTTTGGGTAACAATGTAACATGGCTTTTCTTGGGCACAATGGCTCTGGAGAGAGATGGCATGGCATTTGCTTCTCTGCCCCAGGCAGAAAATGGCTTTAGCCAGCCCTATCTCTCAAGCAGAAGAAGCAAAGACAGAAGCATCAGCCCACAATATGCCATTGCAGTTGCACATCAGGGTAACTATATAGACAACAAGGGGGGAAATAAGGGGTTTGTATGTGGGCACATGATCTGAAAAAAACTGTCTGTGGACAAACAGCGGCTCCCTCGGCCAGTAAAGCAAGATGAGTTCCGCAACCTCAGAGTCGTTTGCGATTGGACTTTACCTTTACATGGGCACTGTGCATCTTGACTTGGTGGGAGGATACCAGGAAGCAAAATGTCATAATCTTAGGGACAAAGGCACATGAACAAATGGTTTGTGTGAGCTGGATAGTGTACCTGTTGTGTGTCACCCCTCCCATTCCCAGGAAGGTTTAAACAAAGGACTCCTGGTGCTGTTAGACTACAACCCTGATTTGTCCCGACCATTGATCAAGCTGGCTAAGGCTATCCGAGTCTAACAACATCTGGAAGGACACATGTTCGCCATCCCTAGTGAAGAAGGTTACAAATATCAGGAATGTGCTGATCAGCCATCTCACCTATGATGTCATTTGTTTGGCTCACAAAGGCCCAGGCCCACTCTCTGCGAAGGGCAAGCTCACCATGTCTGAATTGAGCCATAGTTCCAAAGCCATGCAGTGTTCTGTGTGTGCTCCTGAGGTGCAAGACCATCTTATTTTTTATTACACTTTATAGCTTTCGTTATTCTACAATATATCAACCCACACTGTGAAGAAAATTGTCCTCTGCAAATTTCTAATGCATTTTATAGTTAGGGTAATTCTCTCTCTCCCCACCCCCACCCCCAAATACTGCATTGCTAGGTAGCAATGGCATGTTTTGTGTGTGAAGACCATGTATCAATTTCATCCCTCGAGTGTAGTTATATCTGATTTATCAGCGCCTTCAAAGCTGCTAATTCCTCTGCAAGCTGCATCACCCTCCTCCCTCAAAATCTATTTATTTTATAATATGTTTGCAGACAACACCCTGAGAACAGTCTGCTAGTAAAAGCCACACACGCACACACAAACACAAAGCGGGAAGATTTAATGTGCCCTCAAGGATTCCTGTTGTCTGATGGACAGTAGCAATTAATAGTTAGGGCTAAATAATCTAATGGTGCTAAGGAAATAAGTGCCTAGTGAAATCATATTTATTTATCTTTCCTGCTAACATCAAAACCATTAAGATGAAAGGTTCAAAATACAAGTGCTCTTTACTGATACGAGCTTAGGAGAATCAACACTTGAACGTTGGAATCTAATTATTAGGCATTTTTAGCCACACAAAAAACAGACATCGCCACAGTATGCTATTGTTATATGCAATACAGTAGGCAAGAGAAATGGCACTTAAGGGTTTGCAGATTTAATTTCATTTTATGCACACAAATTTGGGAAGCAATAAGGCTTATGAAATATTCCGCGCAGCTAAATGAAAGTCTGGTATAACATTATCCATTCTGCATGCTTACCCAAATCCTTCTGTCGGGGGGGGGGGGGTTGCTTCAGGGCTGCACAAGGCTAGCGGGCCCAAACTATTGATTCATCCATCTCCGGTGGATGAAAATGCATGTGTGAGAGTCAAAGCTCCTGACTTCTGAGTGGCTGGTGTGTAGCTTTCTGTACAAGGATAAGTCACACCCATTGCTCTACCCACTTTTCCCTTCAGCTCCACTACTAGCAGATGCCCCGTGAAAGGTTTCTCAGGATGGTCTGTGGCCTTTGAGCTGAAATAGGTTGTAACAACAACAACAACAACAACAACAACAACAACAACAACAACAACAACATATTATTTATACCCCGCCCATCTGGCCGGGTTCCCCCAGCCACTCTGGGCGGCTTCCAACAAAATATTAAAATACAGAAATCCATCAAACATTAGAAGCTTCCCTAAACAAGGCTGCCTTGAGATGCTTTCTAAAGATCTGGTAATTGTTATTCTCTTTGACCTCTGGTGGGAGGGCATTCCATAGGGTGGGTGCCACTACCGAGAAGGCCCTCTGCCTGGTTCCCCACTCCTGGTTTAAAACTTTTTTAAAAAAACAACAACACCAAGACAGCTTTTCTTGTCTCTGGATCCATTTGCTGCACAAATATAAGGTGGACTACACCTGTCTTACCAGTTGTACATTTGAAAAGGATCTATGGGTCATAACAAGCTTGACATGAGTCAACAGTGTGATGCAGCAGCAAAAAAAGCTAATGCTATTCAAAGCTGCATCAATAGAAGCACAGTGTCCAGATCAGGGGAAGTGATAGTACTGCTGTATTCTGCCTTGATCAGACCACACCTGGAATACTATGTCCAGTTTTGGGTGCCACGATTTAAGAATGATACTGACAAGCTTGAATATGTGCATAGGAGGTGGGGGCCAAGGTCCCTTAGCCCCCCCCTAAAATATTTGAGGGGGACGGGCCTCACCAAAGTTGATGTGCATTGCCATTAAAAGGGGTGGTAATCAATTATAGAGGGTGGGGCTTACCTGCCACCCAATATTTTATTTGAGTTGGCCACCCTGGCCGAGAAAAGTGACCAAGATGAAGCCGCCCAGAGTGGCTGGGGAAACCCAGCCAGATGGGTGGGGTATAAATAATAATAATAATAATAATAATAATAATAATAATAATTATTATTATTATTATTATTATTATTATTATTATTAGGCTGGGAAACCAAATCTTAGGAGGAATGTTTGAATGAGTTGGGTATGCTTAACCTGGAAAAGAGGAGACCTAGAGGAGATATGATAGGGGTCCTTTCCTATCCTTCAATTGTATGATTCTATGATTCACACAGGAGAGAAGCTGAGTGCCAAAACAATTCAATCAGAAGGGGAACCTTAGAATATATGAGAGAACAGAGAGAACATTGGGGGTCAGAAGGAACAGGGTGAAAAAAAGCACATTTGAAAGAAAGTATGTATGACTACAGGGACCCAGGTGGCGCTGTGGTTAAACCACTGAGCCTAGGGCTTGCTGATCAGAAGGTCGGCGGTTCGAATCCCTGTGACGGGGTGAGCAAGGCACTAGGATACCACTTTAAACAGACATGGCTTTCCCCAAGGAATCCTGGGAACTGTAGTTTATTAAGGAGGCTGAGTTCTTTGGAGACCCCTTCCAGAATTTCTAAAGTGCTTTAATGGTCAGTTCCTCTTCCCAGGGAACTGTGTTGCAACTCTCTGAGGAGAATAGGGGTATCCTAATAGCAAATTAGGGACCCAGGTGGCGCTGAGGTTAAACCACTGAGCCTAGGGTTTGCTGATCAGAAGGTCGGCAGTTCGAATCCCTGTGACGGGGTGAGCTCCTGTTGCTTGGTCCCAGCTCCTGCCAACCTAGCAGTTCGAAAGCACGTCAAAATGCAAGTAGATAAATAGGTACCGCTACAGTGGGAAGGTAAACGGCGTTTCCATGTGCTGCTCTGGGTTGCCAGAAGCGGCTTTGTCATGCTGGCCACATGACCTGGAAGCTATATGCCGGCTCCCTCGGCCAACAATGCGAGATGAGCGCGCAACCCCAGAGTCAGTCATGACTGGACCTAACGGTCAGGGGTCCCTTTACCTTTTACCTTATGTATGACTACCTACTTTCTTCATTGACTAAACAGTGATGTATAAGATGCACTTGGAAGTAGAATAAGTAAAGTTCTTATTAGATCTGTCACAATGTCTTATGAGAGTTAAAGTGTGTAAGGAAACAAAAAAAATTGGGAAATATCATGTACTTTGCTATGTGATTGAAGGTGTTCCCTGATTTTATGCTATTTTGTAAACCGCCTTGGGAGACCCTTCTTGCCATAACAGGTTGTCTAATTAAATTAAATCAAATTTAAAACAGCAGGTGGTATGTCGGGACTAATCTGATGCAAATTGTAATCCTTAATGAGTAGTAAATAAGTGAGATTTGCAGGCAATTCAAAAGAGCTCTGGCAGTCCCTTTCTCTTTTCTAACTGTATTTCCACAATGAATGAAGAAGCTACAGTCCATTTCCCATTTCAGGTGTTGAGGCCAATGGCCAACATAATAATGAATACCAAAATTACTCCTTTATTGGAAGATCTGCAGTCTGGATGGTTAAAGATGGCTTCATAATTTTCTGAGCCAGATAGATATGCTCCTATTTCCTCATTTGGGGGGAAAGTCACTTAACCTTAGTTGATTATGGTGTGGAAGTCTATTTTCATGGTTGCAAGGCTTTCGGTCCATTAATACTGCTTTAATGAATATAAATAACTAGAATTACATTAGAAGTAAATTATTTGCTTCCCTTGTGTAGAAAGCAGGATGATATTTTGGTAATCAAATATGCTGCGAAAGCCCCAGTTCATCATCCAATGGCTTCTTGTTGAATTACTGGAGGGCCAGAGCTACTACATCTGTATTGCTGCTGTTCGACGGAGGGAGCCCTACAGTGAGGCAGAATGAAGCAGCTTCCTCAGGCAGAAGATGCTCTGGGGAGGGTAGGAGGCAAAGGCAGGTAGAAGCACCAAGGTAATAGAAGATGTAGCATACCCTACATTCAGTGGTAGAGGAGGCTGCTCCATTGCCCACGGTGAAGTACTATTCAGTTGCAAGCCATAGAATCCTAGAACTGTAGAGTTGAAAGGGACTCAACGGGACACCTAGTCTAAACTTCTGCAATGCACTCAGCTTTTGTATGTGGACTGGGCAGGAAGCACCACTTTCACCTTGAAAATGGAGTTCTTAAATTGCCCTACTGGACAAAAGGGTGGTGACCAAACAGGATTCAAGAGACTAAATTCTGGTTAGACAAATTTGTTTTAAATACATCGGCAGCGTTTGCATTTCATTATATGAAAGACAGAAGCAAATGAGCACCAAAAAGAAATCAACCGCACATTACACGTGAAAGCCACCCTTGCTGTCGTCCCCAAAGATGTCAAGGGATGTTTGCCTACGCTCTTTGTTCCTTGTTCAATTTCTTATCTCCTCCTTTCAAATGTGGCTCATTTAACCTAGGGTTCATCCATACTTCCGCTTGTCCTATTCCTTGAAAGCAGATTGGACCCTGCTTTCTTGGACCCAGAGAGAAGGGTGCGAGCTGCTTTCTGCTTGTTCCATCTGGGTCTTTCCAGGTGTAATTAGACTGTAACTCACATCAGCCCTGACTATTGGCTGGGCTAGCTGGGCTGATAGGAGTTGGAACCCAACACTCTCTGGAGATCACCATGCTGGATAACCATGCTGCAGTACTGAGTAGACAGAGGGGAGCAGGGAAGCCACTGTCCACGAGGCCAGTGTGCTGATGGATGAAAAATGTTTGCAACCAATTTGACCAGCACTATAGCCAAAGGTGGAGGACTGGATGCTAAAATGGAAAGAGCCTGGTGAGGAGGCAGAATTTGGTAGCCACAAATGCCCTCTGCAACACTGGCTCTGAAGCCCTTGGCTTTCTTTAAATCTCCCAGCTTATTAAAATATCCCAGTTACTTTTGTTATTTTGGGGTTTGGATATATGCATATACGTGCACAAAATAGATTTGGCGGTGGCCTTTTATTAAGAGGGACGCCATCTAGGAAATTGCTTTTGCATCGGCCTTTCAAAACAGTCATCTGCTCTCTGCTGTGCAGAAGTTGGAGAATTTTGTGTTCAAATGAAAACTGGGTAATTGAGATAAGTGGTCTCAATTACTCAGCTTTCATTTTGAACACAAAACACCTTACTGAGATAAAAGGCCTTCCTAGATTATCATTTTTAATGTTCTCTTTTAAATTATACATCAGATAGCCTGGCCCAGCAGCGGTAGCCCAATATCCTGTCTCTATAATGTGTGAAGAGATTTCTGTCTCTTTTGGGGGTGTGTGGCTTAATGTTGCTTTACACAGAAAGAGGGGGACTCAAGATAGCAGACAGTGAAACAGGAATGAGCCTTAGGATTATAGGAAACGGTCCTATACCAAATAAGACAATGGGTCCATCTGGCTCAGAACGGTTTACACTAGTCTTTCTCAACTTTGGTTCCATAATAATAATAATAATAATAATAATAATAATAATAATAATTTATATCCCACGCATCTGGCTGGGTTTCCCCAGCCACTCTGGATGGCTTACATTACAACATATACAGTGGTACCTCGATTTGCGAACACAATCCGTTCCGCAGAGGCGTTCGCTCGCTCAAGGCACGCTTCTGTGCGTGCGCGAAGCACCAATAGAGTGCTTCTGTGCACACACACGCTGCGCAGATCGCTTCTGTGCATGTGCGAGTTGCGCAGATCGCTTCTGCGCATCTGATGCTGCGGAACCCGGATATAAATACTTCCGGGTCCGCGGCAATCGTAAACGGAGGTAGTCGTAAACTGAGGTTCCACTGTATGTATGTATGTATGTATGTATGTATGTATGTATGTATATATATATACATACAATAAAACATTAAAAACAAAATATCCTATACAAGCAACAAACCAATAAAACAATAGAAACCAATAACAACGGTAGTAGTAGTAGTAGTAGTAATAATAATAAACAGTTTACAGTTATACACAAATTAAAGTAACCACCAACCCCAAATAACATTTAACCAACACCAACCCAATAAAAAACAAAACAGAGGAACCAAAATTAGAACAATTTAAAACATTTTCAAACATTTTAGCCAGTTGCCTCAACCCAAGTGTTGTTCTAGCAATGTCCCAGTGGCCTCCCAGGAACCTCTTTTAGCTGTTCATGGAGAGTGTGGGCCCCAGCCCCCTAGACCAGATGGAAATGGGCCTTGCAACAGAGAGTGGTCTTCTCTGTCTTCTCTCCAGCCCTCACAGCAGTTATTGTTGGGCTACAATTCCCATCATTCCAAGCCAGCATGCCAGTGGTTTGGGATTATGGGAGTTGTGGTTCAAGAGCATCTGGAGGCCGAAGCTTGAGAAAAGCTGGTCTACACCCATCTCATACCCGCCAACATTCCTCAGATGAAAATGGGGAGGTTTCTCACTCCCCCCCCCAACTGACCCTCCTGGACCACCCATTTCCCCCCCCCCCCGATCCTCGCAGAGCATTTATCAGAAGAAGGGCAAATGCCATCACTACTACACCAACAGGACATGGCATGCATGCCACCCACCGTCCAGATAAAACCTATTAATCCCAGTTTTGTTTTATTTTATTCTTTGGTAGATTTACAAAAAGAAAAACACACACCAACAAATAGATTTCTGAAAGGGTCAAGATTAGAAGTGAATACACAAAGTGTGTGTGTGTGTGTGTGTGTGTGTGTGTGTGTGTAAAGACTTCTTGCACTCTGCTCTGTTCCCCCTTTCTTCCCACCCAGGGCAGTTCTGCCCTCTGCCTGCCCCTCAAAGCCCGCATGTTTCGCAGGTCTGGGCCTTGGTAGTGGCAGCCTCTCCTCCTCCTCATCCGCTCTCCAGCAGCCGTTAAAGGCTGCTCAAGGGAGGAGACCAGCAGCAGTGGTCTTGGAGAGGACATGAGAGGTAACAGGATGCTACCTCACTGCCGCTGTCACTCAGGACAAGAGCAGGCTCATCCTCTTCCCGGAGATTAGTAGCAGCAGCACTGGCAGGGATCAATCAGAAACCAAGGTTACTTTCATAATTCCAGGACTGCCCCTGGAAAATCAGGACACTTGGACAGTACGTGATCTTCAGTGGGTCTCCAGGGTTTCAGAAAGGGGTGTTGCCCAGTTTATGTGCGCTTGCATTTCTTGGTTTATAAAAAAGTCTTTGATCAATCATTCTGGGAATCGAACCTGGGTCTTTCTGCATCCATACCACTGAGCTAGGGCCCTTCCCCATAAACCCATACTGTTTTTCACAAGTTTCAAAAACAAAAAAATCCCCACTTGACACAGATTAACTTACCCAAGCATTCAATTAACGTAAAACTAGCATGATTATTTTGAAGTGTGAGCCATGCTCAGAACATGATTTTTCTTTTCTTTTTGGCAAGCCTGCAAACACTTCGTGCATTTATTTTTATTTTTATTTTTTTGCCTATCTACCTGACTCAGTGCTTGTTGGGTTTCTGTAGTTAATTAGAATGTGAGGATTTGAACCTGAACCTGTTGCCAGGTTCTGCACATTCCTTGACTTAGTATAAACCTCCCCAATGCATATGGCAGAACACAATATGCTATGGAATAAAGCTGGAAAGGAAAACGGGAGAAGAGCTGCGGAGTGACGGGTATATCGGAAAGGAAACAAGCAGCAGAGGAAAGCCCTGTAAAATGGAATAGCGCAGCACAAGGGAGCACTTTTTATAACAATGCAAACAAGCAGTGTGGCAACCCACCAGGTGCCAGTGGGAGCTGATTAAATAGCTCTGGGCTTCTTTCTGTCTTTCCCCCCTTCTTCTGTCTCTTTTACAAAACATGTCTTTTTAAAAGTTGAGCATTTATAAAGGTTAAACTTTTCCCTCACATTCACCTTCTCAAAATGTCAGTGGAGTTGGCTAGACTCAGAAAGCAAGGGGCCAAGAGATGCCACACATTCAGATATGTCCTTGGTAACACTGGCCGAGGATACTTTAAGTGCTGTCAAGAGGTGTAATTTTGACATAGAGCACCTACTTTGAGTGCAGAAAGTCCCAGGCATCTCAAGATACAGCTGGGAGATAGCCCCCATCTGAAAGACAGAGCCAATGCACACATTACTTAACTCAGGATAGATAGATAGATAGATAGATAGATAGATAGATAGATAGAGTAGATAGATAGAGTTTGGTCATGTCTGTACAGAATCTTATTGTGTGTTTAGACCTTTGAACCCCCCCCCCCTTTAATAAATTCACACAAGACTCAAATTTTTGGTTTGGTTTTTGGCAGAATTTAGGCCACAACTTTATTGATTACAGCAAGTGAGTGGTTGCATAGGCTCTGGTTCGACTAGCTCCCTGCACCGCACTGTTGCAGGCAACGCTGACCCAGGGCTCTATCATAGGTCAGCCTAGGGTGAACACCTGGAATGGCGGAAAGCCAGGGACATGCTATGTCCACCACCCAGATGTCCCCCTGGACTCAGGCATGGGCACAACCCCTCGCAGGGTTGACCAAACCATTGAGTCCCTGAATTCCTCTAACGGACTATCCCTTCATATAGGGATGGTGAGAGCGTTCTCCCATCCCTATCACCTGAACCAGAGTCTATCCGCAACCTTACAAGTTGTGATGATTTGCTACACAGCAGGTGAAACCCAAATGGCACCAGCCAATCAGACAAGTGAGGAAAATTCCTGCCGTGCCCCTGTCCCAACAACAGACGACACATGACAGCATAGCAAGGTCAAGCGTGCAAGGCCTAAATATAGGGAGAGGTGGGTGGGTGTTTCGATGCACTGACCAAGAGAGAAAGCTCAGGGTCATGTGCATTGGCATATATAGGTCCCTTGATCCATTTGGCAAGCATCCCATTGGTCAGATTAATCCCAGCAACAAGGGACCTACCAATTGGGTGTTGTGGCTATCCAATCGTACCCACCCACAACACAAGGGTTTGGTTGCTAGGTCTCACCATAACACGTGCCCTCTTTGAGGGAGGACACGATTTATCTGTAATCCTCCAACCTGCTCAGAAAATAATACACTTTCTCCCCCAAATTTATGACTCACTTTTATGCTATTAAGCTGGATCAAAATTGAACTGTAGGCATTCAGTGAAGAAAATTGGTATGTACAGTTCGATGTAGCCTCACTGATTAGTGACATATTCAAATATGACAATCAAACATTGCTGAAGGTTGGAAAAAAGAGGCTGTACTCTAAAGTGAAATAAGCAATTCTGTACAAAATTGGCACATATTAAAATGTATGACATGAAAATGATGTTCAGAAATGGAGTGAATATATATATATCCTGTTTGCAAACTACAAACCAATAATGGATTTCAAGCACCAGGTTTCAAATATTTTGTTGAATTGCAACGCCTCCTCTCTCCCTACCAAATTTTATTCAGACCTACCAGGTGTATACAAGTATCAATGTTTTTTTACCCCCCCCCCTACTTTTCAAGAGACAAAAAAAGGTTTTTAAAATATTGTGCAGTTCCAAGTAATGTTGCTGATGGTAAATGTAGATTAGCAGTGCATTCTAATTAACATTATCTGGAAGTAATCCATATAGTGCAATGAAACCTATTCACTGGTAAATGTGTATAGTAGGTGTAGGGAACCTTTGGCCTACCAGAAGTTGCTGAACTACAGTTCCCATCATCCCTGGCCATTGGACATGTTTGCTGGGGCTGATGGCAGTTGTAGTTCAGCAACATCTAGAGGGCCAAAGTTCCCACACCCCTGGTGTATAATATTGCAGTCATAACCCCTCTTGCCTGGGAGTACTCCCCATTGAATTCAGTAGGGCTCACTTATGAGAAGGCATGATTAGGATGTGGTAAACCCATGTTTAATTTTGCTGATTTAATTATTTCAATATTAAGAAAATCATTTTTGTATACATATGGATACTATGATAATTCTTACCTTTGCAGGCATTGTTTCTTAAAACAATCTGCATACAGTTCACCATTTGATGAACCACAGTGCTTGAGTAGGCCCTGGCTGTAGCAAATTTGGGGATCTTTATTTCAGGATTTTGTGGGTTCGAGCCCACAAAACGTTCCTGCATTGAAGGGGGTTGAACTAGATGACCCTCGTGGTCCCTTCAACTCCAAAGTTCTAGGAAACATGTATTTGTTTTGGCATTTGAAATATGGCTATAAAGTCAATAGGTCTGACAAGAAAACCCAATATACAAATTGGGCTTTGTGGTGATGGGCACTGTAACTTGCTTTTACATGACGGTTGCCTCAGGCTGCATTGTTAACCAGATGATTAACAGCGCAATCGTAATCATGTCTGCTCAGAAAGAAGTTTCATCCTGTTGAATGGAGCTTTCTCCCAGGACTTGTATAGGATTGCCGCCTTATTTCTCATTTCAGGAAGTTCAAAGCTTGCACTTGTAGGAGGAGACATCTTGAGACATTTTGAAAAGTGGGTCTTCCAGCACTAATCTGACTAGCAACTAAACAGGGAGCTGCTATAACACATTCTCCTTTCCTTTTTCATTTTGAATTATCCTGCGGCTAAACATGTTCAGTTGCAGTGCTCTTCATGTCCAACCAATTTGCTAAAACACCAAGGAACAGCAGACTCTTCTGCTGTCTCCAGCCATTTCGCCTGGGTCTTTTTAATTAACAGCTATTAGCCCCAACAGAGTTCCAGGCATTGTGCACAACATAACACAACTGAATTGGAGCACTGTACAGGGAGTGTTTCGTTTGTATGCCTACCTTCAGCAAACCAACCACCGATTAAGGCTGCAATTCTATTCCTACTTACCTGCAAGGAAGCCCCACTGAACTCAACAGGCCTTACTTCTGTTCTGAATCAATGTCTATAGTTGTGCAATGTCTATCAATGTGCTGTTCAGTTCCTACCTTGGACTTTTAGGTCTACCACAGCTGAAAGTGAAGTCAAGAAAATAGGATCTATTATTGATATTTCTTCTGGGCATCCCCACCCCCCACCCCAGGTCAGTTCATAATAAAAAACAAATAAATGAAAATATACAATTGTTACTGCATGCTGAATGTGTAGCACATCCTTTGTGTGGCCTTATGGTTTTTGGCAACCAAACCCAAACTATGATTCTTTCTCTGGCTTGTGAGACCATTGTGATTTGAAGGTCTGCCTTGATCCCTTGACTAACTTTTTAGCTGTATTATGGTTATATCAACACAGTGTAGTAGTTAGAGTAATTGCCTAAGGCCAGGGAGACCTGAGCTCAAATACCTCTTCAGCCATGCAGCTCATACAGCTAGTCAACATCACTTAGCATAACCTACCTAACAGGGTTGTTGTGAAGATGAAACCAAACTAAGGGCCAGAACCAAGTTGTTCTGAGCTCTTGGGAGAAAGGGCAGGAGGTAAATGCAAAAAAACAAACAAACCCTGGAATGCACTTTCCTAAATGTGCTGCACAGTCCGAACTACAGTCATACCTCGGTTTAAGTACGCTTCGGTTTGAGTACTTTCAGTTTAAGTACTCCGCAGACCCGTCTGGAACGGATTAATCCACTTTCCATTACTTTCAATAGGAAGGTTCACTTCAGGTTAAGTACGCTTCAGTTTAAGTACTCCGCAGACCGTCAGGAACGGATTAATCCACTTTCCATTACTCTCAATGGGAAAGTTCGCTTCAGGTTAAGTACACTTCAGGTTAAGTACAGACTTCCAGAACCAATTGTGTACAGTACATTTACTCAGAGGTGTAGTCAATGGCACTCACTCCTTTGTAAGTGTGCATAAGATTGTCCAGAATACTCTGAAATGTGACTGTCTAGCACCTTGAAAACCTGACAAGATACATTCCACACGTCAGTTTTCTTCTAGAGGTGGTCATCATCAAAAGCAGATAAAACAAAACTCTTGCCACCATCCACCCAGCCCAGTTCTTAATTTTCAGCCTCAGCCAGTCAATTACATAAGCCTTGATTTGGAACCCTTTGCCTGGGCATCGTACTTGTTTCAAGGAACACAGATACTTTGAGAAACTGGATACAGTATATCTTTTGTTTAGCCAAAGTGATGTTATTTCCACTTAACAGGGATGTGCATGTATCCACCAAGGCTGTTTTCTCCCTTCCTTTAAATCCCTGCTTTGTCACCCTAATAGAACCATCTCCTCCTTTGTTCACCACCAGGAATATTTAAAAAGCTTTATCGGAGCTTCAGTTAAAGCTCACATGTAAAACATATTGTAGTTATATAAAACAGTATTTTACTTCCGAGCTTGCAAAATTAATTGAAATCTGAATGTGCTGCCTTTCACTTCACCCTGTGTCATTATCCCACCAATACAATAATCATTGCATTAGCATTC